>NC_091258.1:48009474-48664474 GCF_042477335.2 Ovis canadensis | reverse complement strand
GGCAGGAGAAGGGGACGATAGAAGATGAGAAGGCTGGATAGTATAACTGACTCAACAGACATAAGTTTGAGCAAGCTCTGGGAATTGGTGATGGACAGGGAAGCCTGGCATGGTGTGGTCCATGGGGTCGCAAAGAATTGGACACAACTGACTGAACTGAACTGATATCTATAACATTGAATTTTTCATAACACAAAGAAAACATATATCTAAAAGAATTAAACATGAAATTGACAAAACTTCAAGTGAAGTTATTTTAAGATGTCACAAACGTGTATACATTTCAAAAACCTCAAACAATACCCCAACTCTCATTAAAGCAGAATCAGCCTTATCAATAAAGTATAAGCAAAACCACAATTTAGCACAACTACTTCCATTTGCAAAGTACTTACATGTCCTTTATCTTATTTGATCCTCATTCCAACCCTATGATTTAAATAAAGCAAGGATTGTGATTTTCCTCTTACAGCTAAAGACACTGAGGCAGAGAGGTCATGTGACTTGCCCCAGGGTCAGAGAGCAGCAGGGTCAGGATCAGTGCTGAAGCCACCCTGACCCCAAGGGGGTCACCTGTACTACAAAACCTAGTGATTCATATTCCAGTAAGCCAGCAGGTAGAAGGTATTCACAGCCTGCTTCACAACTGGCAGTTTGTCATGGTCTCTGGAGAGCAGTGACTATTCTCAAGAGACCATGATGGTGGTGGTTTAGTCACTAAGTCATATTTGACTCTTGTGACCCCATGGACCACAGCCTGCCAAGCTCCTCTGTCCATGGGACTTCCCACTCAAGAATACTAGTGTGGGTTGCCATTTCCTTCTCCAGGGGATCTTCTTGACCAGAGATCAAACCTGGGTTTCCTGCATTGCAGGTGGTCGGGAAACCCTACTCAAGAGAGCATGGGAGCCACAAAATGACACAGCCAGGCAAGGAGCACCAGGGGACACTGACACCCAGGCAAAGGCAATGTTAGCACAGCCTGGGCATGAATGGGCACACACACAATCCTAGGACCACAGCTACACTCACCATTGACAACTCTCTTGCACTGAAGCATCTTGAGGTCGATCAGCTCCTGCAGAGGAATCAAAGGGCACATGTCAGTCCTAGACACACAGGTCCTGGGTACAGCAGGGAAGACCAGTGATCCTGGTTGCAGGGGTAGGCAAGAAGGCCAGTACATAAATGGGCAGCACTGAGTGACCTGTGCTTATGGAAAGGGCTGCAGCCAGGCTGAGCTTTGGCTGAGAATGAGTCAGGGAAAGCGAGCTGAGTGAAAGTGAGAGTGAGCTGGGGTCCCTACTGCTGGGATCCCAGCCCCAGCAGCAGTAATTTGTCCCCCTCGGAATTCCTCAAACCCTCCACCACGCCCACCTTCACAGCTGGACCACTTCTTCTCTGTATGCTAGCTACAGATGCACCCATCATTCCTTTACCATCAAATGATGAACACCCTGAGGAAGGTTCTGGATTCACACAAAGGTGGGCTTTGAGGACCTGAGAGGAGGAGCTGAGGCAAAATGGCCCTTGAAATGTCTTATTTTCTTTTCTGTGTCCCCATTATACCCAAAGAGCCTCTGGGGCTTGGACACAGCCTCGTTCATCTTTGTGTCATTAGCGCCCAGCATGTTACAAGTGCTTACTGAACATCTGGTGAAGCTGCTTCAACGCCTTACATGCAGCAGATGCTCAGCTGATTGTTAAGTGGAGAAATTAATTTCAATTGTCACCAGTAAAACCACACGTGTGCCTGCTCACCCACACGTCTTCAACACTATTGTTTATCAATTTTATTCATTTTAGTCAGTTCTTTGGTTATAGCCTAGAACCTCACAGGTTTTTCTTTTTTTTCACTGTATTTCCTTCATTGGTGAAAACATTGTTTTTCCATGTGATAGAGTTCATCTGTGCATCTTCCTACCAAACTGACTTTTATATCTATAAAAGTTGTGCAGAAAAAAACTATTCTTTCTCAAATAGGATATTATTTTTCTACTTCAATTATCACAACTATTTTTCCTATATCCCTCAATTTTTATCATATATGACATTTATTTTTATAGAAGAGACAACTCAAATTTTGCCACAAACAATGCTTTCTAGTTCCCAAATCTATCTCCATCACAGTTAAGAATATACTTTTAACTGGTTTTTATCTTCTTGGTGAAACTAATTTTGCCTTTTTAACTTACCTGATAAGTAAGGCCATGTATAAGTCAGGTATGGCCTCCTGCACTGCAAGAGGATTTTTTTTTTTTTCAGTTTATTTCTACTAGCCCATCTCCCTCCACCCTCCTTATTCATGTATGCTCAGTCATGTAACCGCATGGACTACAGCCTGCCAGGCTCCTCTGTCCATGGACTTTCCCAGGCAAGAATACTGGAGTGGGTTGCCATTTCCTTCTCCAGCAAGCAAATTATTTTATTCATATGGCTACCAAATGTTTGAACAGCATTTAATTTTCAAGTGTCTTATCATGTATGGGCTTATTGTTCCATTTTTGTCAGATATTATTTTCCTATATCTGAACTACAGCCTGCTACCTTCATCTCCTCCATTCCACCCCACCAGGCTCCTCCATTGATATAATTCTTCAAGCTATTTGCTTCTTTAAGGGATCTTTCCAACCCAGGGATCAAACCTTGTTCTCCTGCATTTCAGGCAGATTCTTTACCATCTGAACCACCAAGGAAGCCCCTTAGAGATGATACCAAAAGCACAAACAACAAAGGAAAGTATTAGATAAATTGAACTTCATTAAAATTAAAATTTTTTGTGCATCAAAGGATACTATCAATAAAGTAAATCAATTATACTTATATAAAATTTTTAAAAATTAAAATGAAGTCTTAAAAAAATAAATAAATGAAAAATAAACTGAAAAGACAATCCACAGAATGGGAGAAAATATTTGCAAATAATATATCTGTTAAAGGTCTAATATCCAGAATATATAAAGAACTCTTAAAACTCCTAGAATAAAAAAAAATACTTTTAAAATGGGCATAAGATATGAAGAGATATTTCTCCAAAAAAGATATATAGATGGAAAATAAACATAGCAAAAGATGCTCAATATCATTACTAGGAAATGCAAATCAAAACCACAATGTCCATAAAGGGGAGAATTTCCTGGCAGTCCAGAGGTTAGGACTCCGTTCTCAATGCCAAGGGCCTGGGTTCAATCCCTAGTGTGGTAAAAAAAATAATAAATAGATCCTATCTTTAAAAACAAACAAACAAAAAAAACTCACAGTGAGATAGCATTTCAGAGTGACTAGGATGGCAACAATCTCAAAGAAAAAAAGACAGAAAGAGACTTCCCTGGCAATCCAGTGGTTAAGACTTCGCCTTCCAATGAACAGAGTGTAGGTTCAATCAGGGGAATTAAGACCCCACATGCCTCAGGGCCAAAAACAAACAAACAAAAAAACATAAAAAACAGAACCAGTATTGTAACTGATTCAATAAAGACTTTAAAAATGGTCCACTCCCTCCAAAAAAAATCTTAAAAAAAGAGTGACTTTATTATTAGAAAATATCATGAAGTATTTGAGAAGTAATACATCATACTATATGAAACTTTCAAATAGTTATGGAGAAAATACATATATTAGAGAGAAGAACAAATTATAAAACAAATCAAGCAAAATGTTAACAGTAGGTCAATCTGGGTAAACGGTATATGGATGTTCTTTGTCCATTCCCTGCAATTTTTTCCATAAATAATTTCTTTGTAAGTTTAAAAAAATTACCCATTCTGGGCAGAAGATTTGAATAGAAATTTCCTCAAAGATGATATACCAATGGCCATGAAGCATACAAAAACATGCTCAATATCATTCATCATCAGAGAAATGCAAATCAAAAGCACAACACGCTATCACTTCACACCCATTAACAGGGGTAATATTAAAAAAGAAAATAATAAGTGCTAGGAAAGATTTCAGAAACTGTACACTGCTGGTGGGGGTGTGAAATAGTCCAAAAGACAGAGAAAACAGTATGGAAATGCCTCAAAAGATGAAAACACTACCACATGATCCAGCAAACCCTATTTCTGGGTATATACATCCCAAAGAACTGAAAGCAGGGTCTCGAAAAGGGATCTGCACACCTATATTCAAAGCAGCACTCTTCAAAATAGCCAAGAAATAAAAGTGACCCAAATGTCCACCGACAGATAAATGAATGGACAAGCAAAATGCAGTACATATACCATGGAATATTATTCAGCCTAAAAATGGAAGGAAAACCTGTCACATAGTACAACACGGATGAACCTTGAGGATATTATGCTAAATAAAATAAGTGAAAGTCACTCAGTCGTGTCCGATTCTTTGTGACCTCATGGACTATACAGTCCATGGAATTCTCCAGGCCAGAATACTGGAGTGGGTAGCCTTTCCCTTCTCCAGGGCATCTTCCCAACCCAGGGATTGAACCCAGGTCTCCCACATTGCAGAAAGATTCTTTACCAGCTGAGCCACAATAAGCCAGTCACAAAAAGACAACTATAGCATATTTCCACTTACATGAGGTATCTAAAGTATTCAGATTCATAGAAACAGAAAGTAGAATGGTGAAGGGGCCGTTGAGGGATGGGGGAAAGGGGAGTTGTTGTTTAATGGGTATAGAGTTTCAGTTTTGCAAGATGAAAAGGTTCTAGAGATCTGTTTCACAACTACTGAATTGTACACTTAAAAAGTTAAGATGGTAAATCTTATGTTATGCGTTTTTTACCATAAAAAAAATTTAAGTACCCATTTTGGTAATCAAGGTCTCTAAAGGCCACTGTCTTCTCCCTTCATCTTGCGTATTAAAGGGCAGGTGTCCTCTCACGTCTGGGTCACTAGAGTCCCATTTTATTTTGGTTTGTTTGTTGTTGTTTATTTTATTTCATTTTTATTGGTGTGTAGGTGATTTACAATGTTGTGTTAGTTTCAGATGTAGAGCACAGTGAATCAGTTACACATACACACATATCCACTGTTTTTTAGATTCTTTTCCCATATAGGTCACTACAGAGTATTGAGCAGAGTTTCCTATTCTATATAGTAGGTTTTTATTATATAGGTAACCTATATACATAATAGTGTGTATATTGCAACCAGGATATTGACACAGAATAGATCCATCAGCACAAGGATCCTTGTGTAGCCCTCTTATAGCCACAGTTCTCCCTCCACAGATGGCTCTTCAAGATGGAAACGTCAGAAGCACTTGGGTAATTTCTTTAACCTCTCACCCCTACTAGAGAGGCATAGCAGGATTAAGGGTTGTGGGGGAAGCTTACCTGCCTAACTAAGAACCACTGCTCACAGTCCCTATCCAATATCAGCTACTCCTTTAACTGTTTTTCCTAGAAGATGTTTTCTAAACCTGAGTCTGAAGTCCTATTAATAATATTCTTCAAAGCAGCAGGCCAGTAACTGGCCTACTAGCCATTGCTATCAGAAAATACTATGGCTTCCCAAACCAACCCCATCCAGTTTCTCTAGCCTGAATCTGGTCCTTTCCCTTCTCACTCTGAAACTGAGCTTCCTCATTCACGTAATGAATGTGTATTAACTCCTATAGGAGCCACAGCAGTGACCTGACACGATGTTCATCTATCCACCTGGCCCAGGTGTCCCACAATGCCTCCCTGCAGCCCAGGCTCCTGATCCTTGGCAGGGCTCACAAAACTCCTGTGTTTTGGTCTTCTGATGCTCTCAGTGAGCACCTGTGAAGGGAGGGCCCATTCTGCCTCCTCTAGCTTCTGAACACACCCACCCACAGGTGAGGAGGCTGCACTTGTGGAAAAGCTCTCTGTCCGGGAGGATTAGGAGCCCCTTACCTCACAGTACACAATGTCCGCTCCATAGTCCAGGGCCAGAAGCCGCATTGGGAGAGTCCCCACCCGAACCATAGGGGCTAAGATGAGTTTGTTGTGGTAGCACAGAGAGAGGTTGTTCACAATCATTCCTGAAGAAAGAAGAGTCAGAAATTCAAATGGAGAAAAATCTCTTCTGTTACCCAGAGCAGGCTTTCCTTTTCCTCCCAACATGTAGTACTTTGTTTTCCTTTTCTCTGATCATAAAAACAATGCAAGCTCGTTCACACATCCAACAAATATTTATTAAGTGTGTGGTCCGTGCCAGTCACTGTCCTAGTCTTTGTGGATACCTGAGAAGAAAACAAAGATTCCTATTCTGCTAGAGCTTTCATGCTGGTGGGGAATGAAGAGTGCACAGCAGAGGAAACAGTCAGTGCAAAGGCCCTGGGGCAGGAGCAAGTCTGATGTGTTAGACTAGTACAAAGGCTGACATAGTTGAGCACAGAAAGAAGAAGAGTAATGGACGTCAGATACAGGATGGATGTCCTAAGCAGATAGGACACAATGGTGAGATCCCAAATGGCCTTGTAGGATGCCCTATGGGCTTTATTAGCTCTTCACGATATGAGCCAGCAAGAGTTTCAAGAAGAGGAGTGGCATGACGGATCACATTTCCCCATGATCACAGTGACTGCTGCATGAAAAGCTATGGTAGACACAGGGAGACCAGTTAGACTCTTCAGTCACTGACATGATAGATGATGGTGGCTCAGGATGGGGAGAGAGTTGTGGAGGTGGTGAGAAGTGGTCATATTCTAAATAAACTTTGAAGGTAAACTCAACAGGAGTAAAACAAGCAAAAAAAAACCCGAAATCTTTAAAAAGGATAACCAATAAGCACCTACCGTCTAGCACAGGGAACTCTGCTCAATGTTATGTGGTAGCCTGGATGGGAAGGGAGTTTCGGGGAGAATGGATACATATATATATGGCTGAGTCCCTTTACTGTTCATCTGAAACTATTATAACATTGTTAAATAGCTATACCCCAATATAAAATAAACAGTTAAAAAAATACCAGTGTCCAGGCCTGCCCTCAAGTCAATTAAATCAGACTATGAAGCTCACTAGGGCAGGAATTTTGCCTGTTTTATTCACATGAAAAGTACCTGGCACATACATGGTGCTCAGAAAATATTTACTGCTTGAATAAATGAATGAATGTACCACTATCACCTGAGACTCAAGGAAAAATTCCTTTTAAAATTTAGGGAGTAACTAGGCAACATAAGTTTCCATGGCAGCTCTGAGAAAAACATTACCTAATGAGGCTACCACTCGCAGGAGCTTGCATTTTTTCCACAATAAGTAAACCTTTCTTATTTCTAGAAGACTCTTGAGAGTCCCTTGGACTGCAAGGAGATTCAACCAGTCAGTCCTAAAGGAAATCAGTCCTGAATATTCATTGGAAGGACTGATGCTGAAGCTGAAACTCCAATACTTTGGTCACCTGATGCAAAGAACTGACTCACTGGAAAAGACCCTGCCGCTAGGAAAGATTGAAGGCAGGAGGAGAAGAGGATGAGATGGTTGCATGGCATCACCGACTCAACGGACATGAGTTTGAGTAAGCTTCGGGAGTTGGTGATGGACAGGGAAGTCTGGCGTGCCACAGTCCATGGGGTCGCAAAGAGTCAGACACGACTGAGCAACTGAACTGAACTGATAAAGTGCTTTGTAAAACATCTTGTAAAATATCCGTCTCAATAACAACTAGAGGTTACTCAATGTCTGCTGTGAGCAGGAGGGAAAGAGGGGATTTACAGAATATCTAAAGAAATTATAAGAAAGGGACTTCCCCGGTGGTCCAGTGGTTAAGACTCCATTCTTCCAACTGCATGGGGCACTGGTTTGATTCCCAGTCAGGGAACTAAGACCCAGCATGCCGTGCAGGGTAGCCAAAAAAAAAGAAATCAAGAGTAAGAAACTAGGGGCTATGAGAAGAGACAGACAGGCTCAGACAGGTTCTAATCCCTATGACATTTTGAGGTAATCACATTGTAAGAGTTTGAGCATGAGAAAGCAGCCACTAACCAGTTACCCTGTCCCAAATATTTGGATGAAAGTCAAATGCAAATACATACCTATGTATTATTCTTTTCTGATAATTCTTTCAATGTATCTGTTCTGCCTCGGTGCAAAACAATTCTTTGTTTTATATCTGAAAAAAGAGTAGCACAGGTAAATGGATGAAACCTGTCAAATCGGACATCCAAGGAGCCCTTCAGCTAAGGAACAAGGAGCTCTGAGTTCTGGGCAAGAATCATAAAAGTAGTGTAGAATCACAATATCGTAGCATATTCTTTGCATCAACTCCCCTCTATCATATCACCACTCAGTGGTCATTGACCTGTACATGAAATTTTCAGTGACAGAAAATCCAGCACTCTCCAGACAGATCTGGGCATTTCTGGTTGCTACAGTAGTCTTTATGTCAAATTTGGAATCTGACTCCGTCATCAGTCCCAGTCTGCCTTCTGGAATGGTTCATCCCAAGGCACACCTCATCTCTTTTCCGTCTGACACAGTCCCCAAACACATGAGGACAATTTTATTCTTCCCAAAATTCTCTTCTCCCACACCACCCTCCTTAAATCGCCCCTTTCTGTGCTTATGGCTTTCAGGGGCCCCCCAAGGTTTCTTGATCCCAAGGGCATGACAAGAAATGACATCAATATGCCCGGTACAGATTCTGGGGAAGGGGCTGGGCCACACGAGAACCTGGCAAATGTAGCTCCCTGAAGCAAGAGTACATGCAGCAACCCCAGCCTCTCTTCAGTCCCCATCCTCTATCCAAGGTTCTCAACAGCACACTGTTGATATTTTGGGCCAGATCATTCTTTTTTGGCGGGGGCGGGGGGGCGGGTGGCTGTCCTGTGCATTGTGCCATATTTAGTAATATCCTGGTCTCTACCCACTAGAAGCCTGTAGCACATCCCCAGATGTGACAAATAAAGATGTCTCCAGCCATTGTCAAGTGTCCTCCAGGAAGGGTGGGGGCAAAAGTCACTTTCACTCAAGAGCCACCACTCCATCCAGTAACTCTGATTACCTGTCATTACTCTCTCTTCCTCTAGTTTAACAGATAACTCTCCAGAAAAGCCTATCGTGTATCAAAGCACTATTTGAAATATAATAGTATTTATCTTTATAACAGTATGTAATGAAAGTAAAACTTTTCTCCAGGGACTTCCCTGGTGGTCCAGTGGTTAAGATTCCATACTTGCACTCCAGGCAGCACCAAAGGCTGTGCAGCAGTGGCCAACAAAAAACCCCAAAACCTCTTTCTTCCAATGTTAAGGCTCTTCCAAGTAGTTAACCCATATTTACCTTATCTCCTACCCCAGGCACTAGAGATTACAGAAATGATCTGATGCCCATTTTCTATATCCGTTCAGGAAGTACCAATTGTGTAAGGTTTTTTCGCAACCTGAACTGAATTTAGGTAAAATATTCTGCCTGATCATGACTTTGTGAGACAAGTCATATACCTGTAGCAGGACCCTCCCACTACTATTCAAGTAATTTAGGCATCCAACCTGAAAGCCGGAGGAGCTAGGTGAGCTTCAGGATGAGAAGTTGGAAAGGGTGACAAGAGAAGGAAGAATGAATCTCAGCTGAAAAGCAAGCGGAAAAGGTCCGAAGAGATGAGTTCTCTTGAGTGAAGAGATGATATGCTGAAGTCCATCGGCTTGCTCTCTGGGCCCTCACCTCTCTGGGCGGTGGGGGAACGCTGAGCCTAGATCTACCCCTGGTCTCGGCCCCCAGGCCTGACCATTCACTCAGATTCTCAATAAATATTTATATTAGAAGACCTTACAAGGGGAGCACATCTGTGAAAACACCGCCGCACCCTCACAGTTTACACGGGGCGATCAGAACTGGACATGCCATTACAGGAGCTGTGAGGGCGACAAAGGAGAATTGTAGGGATCCGACATCGGATCGCCAGAAGCCCTCAGCCCTCCTGATTCCTAATGCCAGGGCCCCATCGCCGCCTGTCGCCGGACCCCGATCCTGCCTTCATCGCGCACCCTTCCCCAAGGTTAGCCGGGGCCTGGACGTCACCACCCGGTTTGGACCTACAGACCTCGCCGCTGCTGAACTCTACAGATCCTCCCTCCTTCCACCCAGTTCGCCAATTCCTCATGCCTTACTGAGCCGCGCCGGCCACCGTCCGCGAGGACTTGGCGCGCGCGTGACGTCATTGTTGTGCGCCTCTTCCGCACCAAGGGGACTATGGCTCTAGCACTGCAGCTACGGCTGTTGTCGCTCGTGCCTCGGTTGCTTCTGGCGCCTCGACGGGACCTGACAGTCCGCGGTCCCGATGAGCCCCTGCCCGTGGTGCGCATCCCGCGGGCTCTACAGAGGCGGCAGGAACAGCGGCAGAGCGGGCAGCGGAGCCCCCTGCGGCCGGTGTTGGTGCGACCTGGCCCGCTGCTGATCTCGGCCCGACGACCGGAGTTGAACCAGCCCGCACGCCAAACGCTGGGCCGTTGGCAGGCTGCGCCACTCGTTTCGCGAGGCTGGAAGCATCGGCGCGCTCGCCAGGACTATTTCTCCATTGAGCGCGCTCAGCATGAGGCCCCAGCGCTGCGGAACCTCTCGTCCAAGGGCAGCTTCGCCGATCTGGGTCTGGAGCCCCGTGTGCTGAGCGCACTCCAAGAAGCTGCTCCCGAAGTCGTTCGGCCCACAACCGTGCAGTCGAGTACCATTCCCCCATTACTTCGCGGCCGCCACATCCTCTGCGCCGCGGAAACCGGCAGTGGCAAGACTCTCGGCTACATGCTACCTCTGCTTCAACGGCTCTTGGGCCAGCCAAGCCTGGACGCCAGTCGTATCCCTGCTCCTCGAGCCCTGGTCCTTGTGCCTTCTCGAGAATTAGCTGAACAGGTGCGGGCCGTGGCCCGGCCCTTGGGCAGCTCCTTAGGCCTCCGGGTGCAGGAGTTAGGGGGAGGCCATGGCATGAGTAGGATCAGGCTGCAACTGTCCAAACATCCTCCAGCAGATGTACTGGTGGCCACTCCGGGGGCTCTGTGGAAGGCCCTGAAAGGTCAACTGATCAGCCTGGCGCGCCTCTCTTTCTTGGTGTTGGATGAGGTAGATACATTGTTGGATGAAAGTTTCCTGGAACTGGTGGATTACATATTGGAGAAGAGTCACATAGCAGAAGGCCCCGCTGACTTAAAAGACCCTTTCAATCCCAAAGCTCAGTTAGTGCTGGTGGGGGCCACATTTCCCGACGGTGTAGGCCAGCTGCTGAGTAAAGTTGCCAGCTTAGACTCTCTAACCACCATTACCAGTTCCAAGCTCCACTGCATCATGCCTCATGTCAAACAGACGTTCATGAGGCTGAAAGGAGCAGAGAAGGTGACTGAGTTGGTGCAGATCCTCAAGCAGCATGACAGAGCACATAGGACTGGCTCCACAGGAACTGTTCTCGTGTTCTGTAACAGCTCCAGCACTGTGAACTGGCTGGGATATATTCTGGATGACCACAAAATCCAACACTTAAGACTGCAGGGACAAATGCCAGCCTCCATGAGGGCAGGTATCTTCCAGTCCTTCCAGAAGGGCTCCCGAGACATACTTCTCTGCACAGACATCGCCTCTCGGGGCCTGGACAGCACCCAGGTGGAAATCGTCATCAATTATGATTTCCCTCTCACCCTGCAGGATTACATCCACAGAGCAGGGAGGGTGGGCCGTGTGGGGAGTGAGGTGCCAGGAACAGTCATCAGCTTTGTGACCCATCCCTGGGATGTGAGCCTGGTTCAGAAGATTGAGCTGGCAGCTCGCAGGAGGAGAAGCCTACCAGGTCTAGCGTCCTCCATAAGTGAGCCTTTGCACCAGGAAACCTTACTGCAGCAGGCTTAAATATGATGCCATAACAGGGGTCTTTCCCTGTGTGCTGGATGGGTGAGCACACTTGTCAGCAGGATGCTCTGGGCTGCTTAGTCACCTTCTAAAGGCCCCAGCTGCTGGTCAACACTGGAGGGTGAACTACTGAACGTGGCTCTCTGTAGTCTTTCACACGAAGAATAAAGTTGATTTTGGCTTTGTATCATGTCATGATTTCTAACAGTAAGTGATGTTTCTGTAGTTTCTACCTGGGGCACAATTCACTGGATTCTGAGAAAATTCACACTCCAAACTACTGCACCTAGGACAAAGGCTCCTTCAGTTGATGTTTTTGTTTCGACTTTATATTTCCTGCCCCAAAAACCATCCATTCCCTGGTGGTCCAGTGGTTAACAATCTGCCTCCTAATGCAGGGGATGTGGGTTTGAACCACATCCCCAGGGTTTGAACCCTGGTTGGGGAACTAAGATGCCACATGCTGTGGGACAGGGCAGCTAAATCCCAGCCTTACCCTGTGGCCACAGCTAAGACCTTACACAGGCAAATTAAAAAAAAAAAAATCCATTAAGCCCTCAGGAAAAGGAAAAGGGGATGTGACTAGCAATAGAGAAATTTTCTTTATGAACAATGGCCATGGCAAGCTTAGGCTGTCTTAGTGAAATCTCTCTGGGAAGCAGTGGCAGAAGAATAAAAGGCAGACTGACACAGAAGTATTCCTTAGTGTGCATTTCCAGCCTCTGCCTTCTTTCCCATCTCTTGGCTGCAGAGGAAGAGGAAAGGTTAAACGTTTTTATAAAACTGGCAAAATAAGCTTATAGCATCCGCTCACTATCTCCTATGTTCTATAAGCGTTATAGAACCTAGCAGCATTATATAAGCTTTGCCTAAAGTAAGGAATGGTTGAAAGAATACTTAAGAAAACAACTTAAAACTGCTCACACACTGAAAAGGATTAAGTTGGCAGAGAACAGGAATGGGCTCAGAGCAACCTTTGCCAAAAGAGAATATTGTGCTAAATGTACAGTCTTTCCCATATGAGGAAACAGTCAGAAAGATGAAAGAACTTGCTCAAAATCACACAAATAAGGACAGAATCTGGTCTGTGTCCTAAGAGTTGTGTTCTTTAACCACTAGGCTAAGTTTTCTCAAATGTGATTCACATGTAGAATAACTACATTTCTGTTTGCCTTGAATATTCCTTGTTTATATCTATGCCTGCTGCAATTTTTAATATTGCCCACTTTGACTCTCAAAAGCAAACCCAAATAGACAATAATTTAGTCAACTATCCATGGACCACTTTGGTGCAACTTGTTTAAAGTACAGATCCCTGAACCCTACTTCAGAGCTACGTAAGTTTTCTGAGAGTTGGTCCAAAAATCCACATATAAGTGTTTGTTGTTTTGTGGAATCCCCAGATGAGTTTCCCACCCTCTTAAGTTAATAAACCATGTATTCTGCCTTCCCCAGGTGCCCAGCCGAGTTATTATAAGGTATTGGTACCCCCACCGCACCAGAGTCAGACAAGTAATCTCTGAAGCCTTGGACAATCAGTGGTCTCATTCTGGCCTACTTGCCATGAAAAACCTACAGAGCATTTCGCTTCACATTTTACCTTCTAGCATTCCCAAAGGCAGTCTGCTCTAATTAGGCCTGACTTCATCTGTCCTAATGTGCACCCGCCAATTCAAGCAATTTAGGAGTAGACAGAAGGTTTTTGTGATTTGCAACCAGAGTGGCCCAACCTCTCAAATAATAGCCCAAGACGTCTCCACCTCCTGGGCACATCCCCTCTGCAACAGCCCCAGTAAACAGATGTCCCATCTTTGCTTTCTTAAGGTCAGCTACAGGGAGCCCCTGAAGAAGGTTATCTGCCGGGGTCTAGCCACAGTGGATCCAGGGAATTCGAAGGGTGGATGGAGTCGGCGAGGAAAACTTATTTATTTATTAATATAAGATTAGGTTAGGAAGAAATAGTGTAGTAAGAAAATTAAGTGGAGAGAAGAGGCTGATTAACTTGGGTTACGTGGAAAACCAATAAAGCTCCAGACAAGGAGCTTGCACCGTCTACGTTAGGCCGCCGGCACCCGTTCGAATATCGGAGAGTGCCCCACCTTGGGTGATCTCTCTTACGGATCTTAGGATCTTAGAAGCCGGGACAAGTAAGTAGACACAGTGAGCCTCCACGTTCCAAGGGATCAGCCTGAGAAGGAGAGGGAGGGAGCAAGAGAAAGAATCAACACGGGGGAGGCCAGGCTTGTGCAAAAACCCCCTCCAACTTTATTATTTAAAAGGTGTTTATATATATAACCCTAAATTTTACATAATGGAAGATACAGAGTCACGCAGGGGCAGCAGTCCTGACCCTTTCTGTATATCTTTTTTGTATACAAAAGGTCTCAGGTGATTTACATTATCTTCTGGCCAGGAGGCTTGTTAAGGCTTTTTGGCTCTCTTCCTTAATGAATGTTAATTTTGTTTCCCCTGAAATGTTTTTCTTTAATCTGCATCTCCTTAAAGCATTAAAGTTACATCTCTATAGAACAAAGGTGCAGTGGGTTATAACAAAGAAGGTACTTAACTCAAAGATCTAATGTTGCTAATACCAGGTCTACTACTTGTTTTTCTATATACCAACTATATCTAAAACTTAAGGATATGAAAATTTGGCAGCAAGTACTGGCTCAACAAATGAAACTTTTAATCAGTCCTATTCTAGTGATTTTGACTCCTCGGAAGCCCCTACATTCCTAGGATGTTTCAAGCTTCCTGTGCCTCCTGCGGTCAGGAGGCCTCAAACAATCACAGGCACAGCTGTACAAGTCCTGCAGGCAGGCTAGAAACCCATCAGAGGGGTTTTGGGATTGAAACACTCAAATGCAGAAGACTAAAGCCCTGAATTGACTTTTTCCAGAGAATGTCAGAAGAGTGGCAAAGCAGGCAGATTCTTATTTTTGGGGGGTGGATGCTCAGGAAATTCCAGGGGAAAACCTGAGGTCTGATTAGCCTTGCTATCAGAGCTCGGCCGCATGACCTTGTCACGGGTGGAATTCCTCACGCTGGCTCCCGGCAGTTATCTTACATTGCCACATTACCAAAGGCTGCCCCAAACTTTCCTTCCTGTGAACCTTATCAGGCTAAGGGCAGAGCTGTCTCTTTCCTTCTTTGAGTCGGATCAAACTGTCTTAGTAACACCTCTTCACGGTGTTAACCATGTTTTTCACCTGGGTTGCTACTTAGCCTGTTATCTCATCTTTTCATGGTGGAGAGAAGGGGGATTATAATGATTTTTGCTTTTAAGGGAGAGGGGAGTGTAATGCTTACGTTGTCATTTTGTCATGAGTTTGTTTTGAATTTCCTGTTAAAATGGGTCTATCACTCCCACTTAGTGAAGTCATCAGGGCCCTCATTTTGCACCTTTAACATCTCTTGGTGTCACTTTAAATTGGGATGAGCTTGTCCTCACATTCCTATTGGCTGTAAATCTGGACCCTGATATGAACCTACCATTGAGCAGAACCACTCCACTGCCTGTGTAGCCTTGGGTAGGCCCCTTAACCTCTTGGTCTTTTAAGTCTTGGCAGTTGTAAAAATGTGAGAGGGCTATTAATTTATATTTGGGGTAGAACAAGGTCGAGAAGAGTGTGTCTTTGCTTTTATTCTTTCAAACTGGTATGACTCCCCACTCTTCCCCATGGGTCCATATCTCACTAGGCCTTCAGGCCCACTGCCAAGCAACCTTCCCCAATTCCCCAGTCCACACAAATCTCTGTCTCTCTTTGGGTTAGTACCATACAGCCTAGTGTCTCTTAGGTCAATTTTGCCTCTCAAGCCAATCTCAGAATGTGGGTTTCTCTTGCCCACCCATGCCACCAGGGGCTGTGCCAGCCCACAGGCATACTCCCCAGAGGGTGGCTACTAGACTAGGGCACATGTGGGGAGGCCCAGGTGTGAGGGGCCAGGCAAGGTGCCTCTCTGCCTTAACTCTGCTCTCCTCCAAAAAACCCCAAGAGCCTGCAGCCTGCCCCTCAAGTCACAGGTTCCTTATATGACCTCACTGGGTAGTGATGACCTCACAGCCCTTATCACAGTTTCCATGGCAGGGTAACTGCACAAACATGCTACTCTCGGAGAAACTTCCCTACCAGTCCTCTACCAGATAGCAGTCTTTGGCTGTGTAAGAGAGAATGTCTGATCGAATCTTCTATATTCACTCTAACTTGTCCTCTGTCCCCTGGGAGGGCAACACAGCAGGTAGGCTGAGACTGGACATCTGTATAAGAGGTGTTGTGTACACACAGCCTCACCTGGCCACCACGTGTTCCTTTTGGGCTTGCCCACACACACACCTCAGCACTTTCCCAATGAGTGTCCTGGGCACCTTCAGGGACCCACAGTGCTCATTGCTGAGGATAAGCAAAAGGTCACCCCTGGGCAAGTGAGCAGGAAGGTCCTGGTCTTTAAATGTAGCCTTCCTCTTTGGGCTACAGGACGCTTCCATTCAGATCCTTTCCTGATTGGCCTCTTAGCAAGAGGCAAGTGCATTTTTGTCAGCAAATGATAAATGGAGCAGTTTGAGGAAGAGGGCTGCTCTTGAACTGCACCTTCAAGCCCAGGCACCTTCGTGCAGTTATGGGGATATCTACATGGGTCCCCTAGGACACATTCCAGACTGAGCTGCTGCATACTGGGGGAAACAGTGGTGTGGTATTGAGGGAAAGACCAGAAGAACCAGGGGAGTGATGAAATGCTAATAAGACTGAGGCTGAGGAGATGGTGTCCCAGGAGGCTGATGCGAGTCTAGACTTGGTACCCACAATCTGGTTCTGAATCTCCTGGTCACTCTGCCTCAGTATTTTCTAATCTAGATAAAAGTATCAGAGGGCTAGAGTTCAGTGTGGATGAAACAGGCAATATAAATGGGGCCCAGGAGGGGTTGCCAAGGTGGGAGGGGTTCTTACCAAATCAGACTCCTTTTCCCAAAACTTGAAATGCATTTCCATTAAAGACAGACCTTAAGGAATGTTTTCTCTGGTGTGGAAGGGAGAGAAGGAAGGGATCCTGATTGCAATTATTTTCAGGTTTTCTCTGGAAACGGCAATCAGAGTTCCTCATCGGCTGCAGTCACAGGCTCTAGGAATTGCTTTGGCAGCCAATGTTCCTTCTCTAGGGACTCATGGGGTGATGGGCAGAGGCTGTGTTTTGGATATCAAGCAGACTAAAGGGCTTCAGCCAGAAACTGGGAGAGAGGTGAGAGGGGGAAATTCTGGCAGGAGACTGTGTACAGCAGAAGCAACTGATCAACTGTTTTCTTTGCAGCAGCTCTGGCTCCCATTTTCCCTCCTACACCTGGTCACTGCCATGTTCTCTACCGAGGGCATGGAGAAACACAGGCAGGCTGGCATGGGGACACATGCCTGGTCGGTGGCTACCGGGCCTATGGGGATGCTCCTGTGGCCACCCCAGCCAAGGTGGAAGCAGAGAAGCCAGTCCTCAGCCGCACTCCCAAGAGACAGTGAGCTCTGGAGGAGTCGGATAACAGACCTCAGTTGCTCCAGCCCCAGAATTCAGCGACTGCAGCATGGTGGCAGAAGGCTGACCCCGCAGAAGCTTGCCAGCTGAGCCACACTCTGAAAAGAGAGCGATGGTTTAACTGCCTAAGGGCAGCAAATGCTGCTTCCTGCAGTGACCCCCACTGCCACAGATTAGAACCTGCACCATTCTGTCTGAGCCTTCCTTCATCAACCAGGAGCCTCCTTCCACACTAAATGGCCATAAGCAAGGAACCTCAGAAACAGGGTTGAGAGTCTGCTCTGAACATCCCAGGACTGAAGCTGGCCTGGAAGAAAACCTGATGTTCCTCTGCTCAATTCTCAGGAGCCCCTTTGTGAGCATAAGAAAGAATAATCTGCACACTGTGAGCCAAGGAGGACCCAGGAGCAGAGAGAAGTGTGGGGTAGCCTTTGCAGGGGCCCTCTCTACCACACAGGCTCCTGCCTGAGCCATTGGCCAGCTGCCACCACTACACACCAAGGGGAGCTGGGCTTTTCCAAACTGAAAGAAGCAATGTGCAACTTCCCAAAAAGCCTCCTGCCTTGGATCAGGAGGCAGGATAAAGAGACCCAGGAAGACCTGCTCCCTGGAGCAAGAGCATGATGGAGAGTCAAGTGGCAGCAACCCCTCCCCGAGGCTCACATGCTCCTTTATTCCCAGCCCTTTCTGGCCCCAACGGGATCCCTTACTGCTCAATAAAATGTTTTTCTGTAATAGTGTCTGACTTGAAATCCAAGTTATCTAAGACCAGGTCCCAAACCTCCCTGTTTCCTTTAAGTATATTCCCACAGGGGGCTCCTGGTCCTTTGAGAACTTCTACCTCTAAAAAGACCCTTGGGGGTAGTTTCTACCTATAAGGCTTCTGCAATGACACCTGTGCAAATTGGGGCAGGATGTAGGCAGGTTCTTTAAGAAATGTGGAGCCTGATGAGTGCTTCCCTGTGTGTGTGTGTGTGTGCGCACGTGCGTGTGTGTGTGTGTGTGTAAGGAGAAAAGAGGAAGGACTGGGAAGATGTCATTCCATCTGTCGATCCATTTATTCAACAAATACTTACTGAGTACCCAGGTGGTGCTAGTGGTAAAGAACCTGCCTGCCAATGCAGGAGACCTAAGAAATGCAGTTTCGACCCCTTTTTTTTTGGAAGATCCCCTGGAAGAGAGCATGGCAACCCACTTTGGTATTCCTGCCTGGAGACAGAGGAGCCTGGTGAGCTACAGTCCATTGGGCTGCAAAGAGTCGGACATGACTGAAGCAACTTAGCAAGTACACATGTACCCATTACATACGAGCCGCTGTGCTGGTTGCTTGAGATGTTTCAGTGAGTGAGATGATCGAACACCCTCTTCTCATGGCACCCACAACCTAAAAGAAGATACAAACAATAATTTCAAGTAATTATAATTGCTATACAGAAAAGTAGAACAGGATAATGGGGTAGAGTGATGAGGGGTTGCTATGTTATACTAGGTAGTAAGGGAAGGCTTCTTTGAGGAGCTGGCATTTCAGTGGAGATGCGAGTGAAAGAATCCTGTGAGGAGCTGGGAAGAGAATTTCTGAAGGAGGACATGGCAAGCACAAAGACCTTGAGGTAGGAGTGAGGCTGGCCTGTACTAGAACCGGCAAAAGGGCCAGTGTGACCAGGGAGGAAAGAGAATGAAAGATGTGGTTGGAGAAGTAGGAACAGGCCAGATCATAGTAGGCCTCATCAGCCATACTGAAGAGTGTGGCTCTTAAGTGTGATGGGAAGTTGCAGAAAGGATTTGAGCAGGGGAGTGAAGTGATCTGATGCAGGTGCTAGAAAGGCCACTCTGACTGCTGTGTGCCATGGCAGTGAGTTGCTGGATGTTACTGGTAGAACGCCTCTTTCAGCAGTTAAGGGGACAGTTGATCCTGGAGAGTTGGGGCAGGGGAATATTAGGAGAGAAGAAAGATTACAGGGTTTGGGCCTGTATATCAGGCCCATCTTCCTCATCAGCGAATCAGATGTATATACCACATCTTTTTTTTTTTAGCTACTTTTAAAATTTCTTTTAATTGGAGGCTAATTACTTTACAATATTATGGTGGTTTTTGCCATACATTCACATGAATCAGCCATGGATGTACATGTATTCCCCATCCTGAACCCCCATTCCACATCTTCTTTATCCACTCATCCATGATGGACACTTAGGTGGCTTCCATATTTGGTTATTGTAAATAATGTTGCAGTGAACATGGGGGTGCATATATCTTGAGTTAGTGTTTTTGTTACCTTTGGACAAATGCCCAGAAATGGAATTGCTAAATCATCTGATAGTCTTATTTTTAATTTTTTTGAGGAACCTTCAAAATATTTTCCATAGTGATTGCACCAATTTAATTCCCACCAACAGTGTGCAAGGGTTCCCTTCTCTTCAGGTCCTCTCCAACAATTGTTTTCTTTTTTTGATAACAGCCATCCTAACAGGTGTGAGGTGACAAGTCATTGTGGTTTTGATTTGCATTTCCCCAAAGGTTAGTGAGGCTCAGCACATTTTCATATACCTCTTGGCCATCTGTATGTCTTCTTCAGGAAAATGTCTATTTAGATCCTTTGCCAGGATCTGACTTTTAAAACGAGCCCCTCAGGAAGTTCCGCTGGAGAAGAAACTGGCAACCACTCCAGTTTTCTTGCCTGGAGAATCTCATGGACAGAAGAGCCTAGTGGGCTAGAGTCCTTGGGGTCACAAAGAGTCAGACATGACTGAGTGACTAACACACCTGTCTTTTAGCGATGCAACCTTAAATGTGGATGAAATAAATGTCTGATTTGCTTTAAAATATTCTGCAAAAGTGGATGGGTAAGGTATAAATGAAATAAGATAGGGCATTAGTTGATAACTGTGGACGCTAAGCAATGGGTACAAAGGGGTTCAATATACTCTTCTCTCTACTTTTTCATATGTTTGAACATTTTCCCTACTAGGTAAAAAGAAATAAAAACTTCTCAGATGGAGCCTATGCTCAGCCAGATTTGGAATCAGTGAGGACTCAGGTGGTCAGCTTCACAGGGTGAGCTAGTTTGGCAAGCCCTGGAAGTCAGGCAGAGGAGGGCAAGCTCCCCGTATGAAAGCAGGGAGCGGGGCGGGCGGGTCTGGGGCAGGGCGTGCTATGTGCAGCATGGTGTTGTGGAGGACAGGTCTGACAGGCCTCAGAGATGAGCAGGAAAGAGACAACAAGTCTGAACTCGAGGCTAAATGAGCAATCACGTGTGTTGTCGAGCAAACGATTGCTTGCTCGGGGCTGGCTCCCAGCACCTGGCGCCCCCATAGCCAACTCTGTGTGTTATGCCAGCACATGTGATTGATCACTGGAGACTCGTCCAGCCCTCTCACTGCACACCTCAGCAAAAGGCCAGCACCGGCAGGTAATCAGCAAAGGATATCAGGACAAAGAGATGAATGGAAAGCATTCTCCTCAAGAGAGGGAGCAGCTGGAAGTCGAGACGTCCAAAGAACTATCTGACTTGCCAGGAGGGCACTACTGTGATCATGTGCCTGCCCATCAGCTGGTCTCCCCACACCTGTCCTTCTCAGACAGGTTTAAGGCAGGTAGGTTCTACTCCAGGGCCAGTGGGCTACTCTGCCTACCACTGCTGGCTTCCCCAGGTGCCTGCCTTATGAACCATGAACTTTCCTCACTGAAGACAAGAGTCAACCCTGGTGAGCCCGGCAGCGGTGAACAGGAGGTATGCAGTCAGACATGGCAGACTTGACCAAACAGCTGCCTGTCATTCTTCAGAGCTCTGGCCTGTCAGGGCCTGGAGCACACTCAGAGGATGAGCTAAAAGAGACAAAGTCTGAGTAGGTCTGGCTTGGGGTCCCAGAGCCCAGATAACAGAAGACTAAGGATATTTCTCCTTCATAGAATCTTAATTCCATTGTCCTTACAAGCTTCCCCCAAATGGGAGGCATGGGGATAAATAAGGAGCTTGGGATTAACATATACACACTACTGTATATAAAACACAACTAACAAGGACCTACTGTATAGCACAGGGAACAATATTCAGTATTTTGTAATAAACTCTAAGTGAAAAGAGGCTTCCCTGGCGGCTCAGGAGTAAAGAACCTGCCTGCCAATGCAGGAGATGCAGGTTCCATCCCTGGGTCAGGAAGATCCCCTGGAGAAGGATATGGCAACCCACTCCAGTATTCTTCCCTGGGAAATCCCATGGACAGAGAAGCCTGGCAGGTTACAGTCCATGGGGTCACAAAAGAGTCAGACACAACTTAGTGACTAAACATCACACCAACACATAAAGGAAAAGAATCTGAAAAAGAAAAAATATATACACACACACATATCTGTGTGTGCATGTGTGGTTGAATCACCTTGCTGTAACCTGAAACGACACAACTTTGTAAATCAACCATAGTGAAAAAGTGAAAGTGTTAGTCGCTCAGTTGTGTCTGACTCTTTGCGACCCCATGGACTATAGCCGCCAGGCTCCTCTGTCCATGGAATCCTCCAGGCAAGAATACCGGAGTGGGTAGCCATTCCCTTCTCCAGGGGATCTTCCTGAGCCACGGAGATCAAACCTGGGGCTCTTGTATTGCAGGCAGATTCTTTACCATCTGAACCACCAGGGAAGCCCAAATCAACTATAATTCAATTTTAAAACAAAAAAGAAATATCAATCAGAGAAAAAACTGAGGCTGGTAAAAACCTACCTCGTGGGCCATCGTGAAGACTGAATGTACTATGGGCTACTAACCGGCAGCATAGCTCTGGGCACACAGTAACTCTGGCTCCCTGGATGTACTGCCACTGGCTGTCACATCTCCGTGTTCTGGGAAGGAAGGGAAGGCAGCAGCCTCCCATGCTCCCAGTCAACTCACTCTTCACTGGATGCTGGTCAAGTGCTTGCTGTGCTGAAGTGTGGTGCCAGGTGCCAGAATGTGGTGGTCGTGGCCCTACTGAGTTCACTTGCCAGCTCCAACAAGGGGCAACCACTTCTGACTGCTGGGGCAGGGTGGGGTGGGGAGGAAGAGGGAGAGGTCCCAGCAAAACCTGAACCTAAGCAGTCTGAGAGGTTCACTCATGCCCCTGTTTTTAGAGAGGGTAAGTTGCCAAAGAGGGTTTGGATTTAGCAGAGTTCTCCATGGTATGTTCAGCCCTTCCTGATGGCAAGATTTCCTCCCCTGGCCCTGCCTCAACAGCGCCACCATTTAGAGGCTGAGGGGCAGCATGGCTGGTGTGGCCAGAAAATAGGGGGCAGAGTGGTGGTGGTGGTGGTTTAGTCGCTAAGATATGTCCGACTCTTGGGACCCTGTGGACAGTAGCACGCCAGGCTCCTCTGTCCATGGGATTTTCCAGGCAAGAATACTGGAGTGGACTGCCATTTCCTTCTCCAGGAGACCTTAGAGGTTTGTGTTATTTGTTGAAACTGGAGAAGCAGGTGAGGGCAGACTCCCCAGGACTTGAAAGCCAAATAAAGGAATACAAGGTTTAGGAGCAACAAGAAGCCACAGAAAAACTTTGGGCAGGAGGATGGCACCAGATTTTTCAAAGAGAGACAGGGTATGCCTGCTCTGTGGGAAATGAACTGGAGATGGGGAGACCAGAAGGAGGTGAGAGATGAAAATGACCTGTACTGGGAAAGGAACGGTGGGCATGGAAAGGAGACATACCCGGAAGCTGTTTGGAGGTTGAATCAGCAGAACTTGAAGATGCCTTGAAAGAGGAGGGGTGGGCAGAGAGTAGAGGGTATCATGGATGACATTCAGGTCAGCTCTGGAGCCAGGCCCTGGGCTTCTCTGCCTCCATCCTCTTTTCACTTCCGCCCATTGTCGGCAGCACCTGGGAAACTTTTGTCACAACCTCTGCCCCCAAACTGTCCCTGTGTCCGGGGGGATCCTAGAGGACCAGACTTTGCTAGTGTGCTCGTTTCCCCCTGGTGGGGACAGGGCATGAAGATGCCTTGGGTGAGATTAAGGGAACAACACATCACCTTGTTGGCTAAAATCTGCTTGCTGCTTGGGTGTGAGTAGTCCCATGCCCCCAAGTATATAAGAATGTACATGTGTGTGTATTTCCATAATCAGCTTTATATGGTCACCTCAAGGCCATGGCCACCAGTGCCAGCCTGTTTAAGGACTGAAGCTGAACGTTACAGAAACATTGTTGCCTGGCTAATCTTCTACAATAATGGTGCCTACCTCCTCTAGGTCAAAACAGCCTGTCTAGACATCTGGTCCCCGCAGAATAGCTAAAAAAAGAAAGAAAGAAAAAAAAAGGCTAAAGTCTCTCTTTTCATTCCTCTGTCAGCAGCTGCTGTTTGTCTGCACTTCCTGGAGGTCTATCAAGAGTGGAATGAACTGTTTATCCCCCAAACTCATATTTTTTTTGGCCTGGAAACCAGCCCAAGAATTTCTCCTCCCTCTCCCCACTGTGAGAGTGACTGTGGGGCCTGCTGACCAGCAAGGGGAGGGAAAGGAGTCAGGTGTGAATTTGGATGCCCAGGGCAGGGATACACCATGCTGTACTCAGAAGCAGAGCCCTAGGGGACCCACGCTCTGCAGGCGGGCTGCCTAGAGAACCCTCCAGCTGCAGTGAGCAAGGAGCAGACTCACCTCCAACATAGCACTACCAGTGTGCCCTTCCTTCTGGCCTGTAGGCACTGGGCAATGTCAAATTCAATATACATGAGCCTTGAAATATACACAAGCAGGGACCCTTCCCCTCCCAGGTGGCCCAGGACCTTTAGTTCTGCTGGAAGAGTTTTACTCATTTCATTTTTAGAGAGATTTCTAGGGTCTCCAGCACTCAGACTCCCTACCTCTGAGCTAGTCACTCCTGCCACCCGGGAAAGGTTCCAAAGGCCGAACAGCTCCATGGGCCGCCAAGGATCAGAGCAGAAGTTTGGGCAAGGTTCCGAAAGCATCTCAGTGGCTGAGCTTCTGTAAGAAGGCACATCCCCAGTGTATAAATGTGGTGGTGGTGGGAGGGGAGCTGTTCCTAGAGGAGTCAGCTAGGGTGAGGGCCTGAAACTAGAAATGAGGAATGGGGTGGGGCCTCAGAGCAAGCACAGGAACTTAGACCTTGAGGTTTCTGGGAGAGCTAGACCCACAAGAGCCACGAGATACAGCGACTGTAGCAGCAGAGCCCAGACGCCAGGCATTCCACACTGAGGTAGGAGGGATCCTGGCCAGCAGGTCAGCCTGCAACTCTGGGAGGAAACTTCCTGGGGTGGGGAATCTCCTGCCATGGAAGTGACTTCAATTCCTTCCACTTAATAGCCTACTAACTGGGTTCTTGCTCTGTTGAGTAAAAGGGTCCTTGACTTTTCCCAGATGGTTGTTCAGTTCACATCACCAAAGTTCCTCAAGTGAGGCCCTGGAGAAGTGCAGCAACTCCTGAAGGTGCTCTTTCCAGAGGGTGACTGGGGGAAATGGGGGAGGGGTGCCCCTGACAATTCCCAGTTGCTGGCTGAAGTCCCCTGAGAATGGTCACGCACGCTGGGGAGTCAAATAGTGGGAGACAGAAGGTCGGGGGCAGAGGGGCCGTTCCTGAATCTAGAACCCACAAGGTTAACCCTTCATTTCTAAAAACTATCTCCTCCCTCACACCCACCCCTCGTGGCCCAGCACATGGAAACTGGGAGCTGAGATCAATGGAGACAGAGACACTGGCACGAGGCCCTGGGGTGGGTGGGGCAGGCTGCAGACAGATGGGGACAAGCCGTGCTCCTGGGAGGGGCTGCCTGGGGCTGAAGGCCACTCTGACAGAAGCGACCTGGCCTCTCTCTTGGACAGCAAGGTTAGAGGCAGGGGGAGAGCAATTTAGGGCGGCCCCCTCAGAATAGAGGGGTCGAGAGAGGGGCGGGGGCAGAGGGAACCCGAGATGGGAGGGGAATGGGCCCAAAGTGGAGGCCAAGTTAGCCCACAAGAGCAGCCTCTTAGCAGAGGGCAGGAGGGTAGTTCAGGCCCCCATGGCACCCGGGCTTTGCAGATTACAGCTCTCTGCACAGGGATGGCAGGGTCCTGTGACTCTGTATCCCCTCCCTCCATGCCCCTCTCCCAGAGGCCGCGTTACTGCGTGATCTGTGTCAACTGGCAGAACCCCAGCACCCCCACTGCTCTCAGACCCGCCTCTGCCCGCCTGCCCGGCCCTGTGCAGCATGCCAAGTGGGGGCCTTGAACATCCCCACATGCTCACCCAGCGGCCTCTGCTGCTCCTGCTGTGGCTGCTGTTGCAGCTGGTAACCTGCGCCCAAACAGCACCGGATGCCCCTATCGCCCTGACCAGTCTGGACACCTCCAGCACACTGAGTCTGGGGGAGCGTGCGCGGGCCCTGATGCGGGACTTCCCACTTGTGGATGGGTGCGTGGGGGATGGTGGGGGCCCAGCCCAGCCCTGGGCAGGTGAGGAAGTCCAGAGCATGCAGAGCTAGTGGGGCGGCTCCCTCACGCCACCCCTGGGTGTCCTCTCCATCATCCATGGGTGCCCTTCTCCTCTTCTGTCACTCCCTCTCTGGTGGGAACCCCCTCAGCCCAGGCCTCAGCTAGTCTCTGTGACAGTGTGAGGTGGGGGAATCCCCTGGCCGGCCCGAGCCCGAAGGAGCCCACCCATTTGCCTTGACCTCCCTCCAGCCACAACGACATGCCCCTGGTCCTGAGGCAGTTTAACCGCAAGGGCCTACAAGATGTTAATCTGCGCAATTTCAGCCACGGCCAGACCAGCTTGGACAGGCTTAAAGATGGTCTCGTGGGTGCCCAGGTACCAAGGGGACACACAAGGTGCCACCATGGCTCTGGGGGAATGTGGGGGAATTTGGGCGGGTTAGTGACATCGGAACTCAGTTACCATAGCAACCTAGAAAGTGCCATGACAAGGATGCTGGGGGCTAACAGGGGTCACAGTGAGTCAACATAATGGGCATCCAAGTGCCACAGAACAAGCCATGCATCACATGTGACACTGGGCACAGGGAGTGCTGCACCAGCTGTGGAGGCGGTGAGAAGCCCAGGAAGTTCTAAAGGAACCCCTACTCAAACCATCCCCTGGCCTTCCCTCAGTTCTGGTCAGCCTATGTCCCATGCCAGACCCAGGAACGGGATGCTGTGCGCCTCACCCTAGAGCAGATTGATCTCATCCACCGCATGTGTGCCTCCTATTCTGAGCTGGAGCTTGTGACCTCAGTTAAAGGTAGACGGATGGGCGGTGGCGGGTGTCAGGGGCTTGATTAGGTTACCCATGTCTCTGACAATGACAATCTGCCCCACCTGCCCCCAGCTCTGAATGGTACCCGGAAGTTGGCTTGCCTCATTGGTGTGGAGGGTGGCCACTCACTGGACAGCAGCCTCTCCGTCTTGCGTGCCTTCTATGTGCTGGGTGTGCGCTACCTGACACTCACGCACACCTGCAACACGCCCTGGTGAGCTTGGTGCAGATGGTATGGGCCCAGTGAGGCAGGGATCTGCCCAAGATCATGCTGGGGCCCACACCAAGCTTCACCCCTGGGACTACCTGGAGTAGGGAGGTCTACAAAGCAAGACTGGATCTCCAGAAGAGCCCTCCTACTGCCACACACAGTCCTGCTTGGGTCCCTCCTCTTGCTCCAGGGGAGTTGCAGGTGTAGAGGGCTTGATGGAACCTCTGTCTAGCTTCTTGTAGCTGAGTCATGACCACCAGTCAGACTGCCTCCTGGCCACCCTGCAGGGCAGAGAGCTCAGCTAAAGGCATCCACCCCTTCTACAGAGATGTCAGTGGGCTGACCAGCTTCGGTGAGGTGAGGACCCTGACCCCATACCCTGCCCCATGTGAATGCACAGCCCCACCTGGTCCCTCCAGCTAAACGCACCTAAGACAAATGCAGCCCTGACACCTTCTCCCCAACCCATCCCTGCAGAAGGTGGTGGCAGAAATGAACCGTCTGGGCATGATGGTGGACTTGTCCCATGTCTCAGATGCCGTGGCACGACGAGCCCTAGAAGTATCGCAGGCACCTGTGATCTTCTCCCACTCGGCTGCCCGGGCTGTGTGCAAGAGCACCCGGAATGTTCCTGATGACATCCTACAGCTTTTGGTGAGAGACTGCCCTCGCCTGCAAACCTAAAGCAAGACATTCAAACCAGGAGCCCTTGAACCTGAGCTTCTGCTCCCTCAATTTCCTCAAACCCCAGGTTAAAGATCTTCTGCCCCAAAACGCACGAACCACAGCCCCTGAACTCTTGAACTCTAGGTGGGGGTTCTAGGTGGTAAACATCCCTCGAGAACCTCCCTGGTGATCCAGTGGCTAAGACTCCGTGCTCCCAATGTAGGGGGTCCAGGTTCCATCTCTGGTCGATAGATCCCACCCACCGCAACTGATAGCTCACGTGTTGCAACTAAAGACCCTGCCTGCCACAACAGAAGATCCCGCATGTGACAAGTAAGATGGAGGATCCCACATGCCACAACTAAGACACAGTGCAGCTAAAAGAATAAATAAAAATACTCCTCCAAACCCACAAACCAAGTGCCAAGACACCACCCAGACCCAGAGCTGAGGCTCCCCCATTCACACAAATCCAGAGAGGAGACATCTCTGATCTCAAAGCCAGGACTGAACACCCTCCTCAGAGGGCTGAGAGAGTGAAGAGGCAGGTGGTTGTGCCAGGGGCCAAGTCAAATGCCCATTGTCCAACCCTGCAGAAGAACAACGGTGGCATCGTGATGGTGTCTTTGTCCGTGGGGGTGTTACAGTGCAACCCGCTAGCCAACGTGTCTACTGTGGCAGGTAAGCCTCACCCCGGGCTCTCTGAACAGTTCTGATTTGGACCCGAAGCAGGGCCCAAATTTGAGGAGGACCTCAGAAGGGCCCCAGGGGTTTGACCCACTGTTGGCAATAGACATTGCTCCCCCAAGCCCAATAATGAGCAGTACACAGTTCTTGGTGCCATGTGGAACTGGAGCCATGGAATTGAAACGGATGCTGATGGATATCCGGGAGGCAGTCAGACAAAGAGTCCATGTGCTGCCCATCTGCACCTCTGCAGGGGCTCCAGAGCACATTGCCTGTGCCTCTGGTCAAGGGACTGGGCAGCTCCATAGGTCTCTGGGGTCTCTGTCAGTTGTTTTCTTGTTCATTTCTCACCATTCATGGAGAGGCTACCTCACAGGTTCTCAAGGGAACTGAGAGGCAGAGTGAATCTTGGCCCAAATGGGTGGCTCTGAGGTCCACTCCAAATCTGAAGTCCAGTCTGGAGCCAGCCAGGATCACTTCAGACCAAACCTCAGGGCTCTCTACTTGGTGCTCTGGGTGCAGGCCATGAAGGAATTGGCCTGTCTGGCCTACAGGCTGCAAGAAGGGAAATCAATAGAGGCCAGTCCTTACCACCCGCCCCCCCAACCCTGGAAGTCCCACACTGCTGACTTTCCATCCTTCAGATCACTTTGACCACATCAGGGCCATCATTGGATCCAAGTTCATCGGGATTGGAGGAGATTATGATGGGGCTGGCCGGTGAGTGCATCCATGTGGGCTTGTCTTGGGCTGATGTGTCACGGGGGCCTTCATAGCCATGGTGCCCACCATACTATGGTCCTCATGGCCTTGACCATAGCCTCAGGTCTGCTGGCCCCACTGGTATCTCCCCTCTCCCAGGGTCTGTTTGCTGGGCTCTCTTGTCTATCTCCATCCCGTTGGCCCTACTCTAGACCATCATATTTGGCTAACCCAACCAGACAGACCTCATCTGCACAGCATCTGCACCCAGCCAGTGCCAGCAGACCCATGGCCTCTGAGCAGACTCTTAGCAGATGGTTAGGGTGGGCTAACCATCTTCTTTGCCTGCAGTTGGGTCTGTGCATGCAAGGGAGTCAACCCAGTTCTTCAAAAGCTTTTCTTCTTTTTATAAACAGAAGGAAAAGTTTGCGTTCAGTGAAAGGCATAGATCTTAATAGTTCAATTCAAAGAATTTTGATGAATATTCAAGGAGCTTTAGGGCTCTTCTTCTGAAGCATGAAGAGCAGGCTTGAATCATTTACTCTCTCCAAGTCTCCATTTCCCATATTTGACCAGGGCTGAGGTTCAGTGGACCCTGCACACACAGGACACTGGTTCTGACTCAGGACCAGGGGGCAGGTCTGAGGCCCAATAGCTGGCTAGCTGGCTGGTGGCCACGCAGGTTCCCACAGGGTCTGGAGGACGTGTCCACATACCCAGTACTCATAGAGGAGTTGCTGAGGCGAGGCTGGAGTGAGGAAGAGCTCTGGGGCGTCCTTCGCGGAAATCTGCTGCGGGTCTTCAGCCGGGTAGAGCAGGTATGCTGGGCTGGGGCAGAGGGGCTCTGAGCAGGTGTGTGTGTGTGGAGGGGTTGCTGTGGGAGCTGCTGCCCACTGACTAATGCCTCCAGGTTCGGGAGGAGAACAAGGGACAGAGTCCCTCGGAGGATGAGTTCCCAGATGAGCAGCTGGGGAGCTCCTGCCGCTCCGTGCTCTCGCATCTGCAGCAGAGAGAGAATCTGGCTCAAGACCAGAGACTAAGCAGAACTCCAAGGCATGGGAATCCTATTTTGTCAACTATGCGGTCATTCTCAAAATCTTCCCCCAACACAGCCCCAGGCCTCACAGTTATTGCTGCCTTCCTGGTCCTCATTCTTTGGCTCTGGTGATCCATTAATCCTGCCAGATGTCACTTTGGCAGATGCAGACATCCACAAAGTTTCCTTTCATGCAAGCACAAACATTTCCCAAAAATAAATGTTTCAGAAATGGAATCAGCATGAGCTGTCCTTCTCTGTAGTGGGGCCTGTGGTACAGGCCCCAACACTGCGGTTTGGTGGGGGACCCTGTAGTTTAGACAGCAGGTACTCAAGGCAGACCTGCTGGCAGTGGCCTGAGGAATCCCAGGGGGTTTGGCTCCGCACCAGGAGAAGACAGTGGGAGGCTCTGGCTGCAGGAAGGCAGACTTTACTCATTCCTTCTGAGTAGCTCACCTCAATCCTGACCCACTGTCTACCATCTGGAGATCTTTTAGGGAATTCTGGCTCAGATTCCCAAGAAGAGAACCTGCCTGGATCACAAATGATCTTTGTTCCTATTTGGACAGAGCCAGAATGTCAGGCTACTTAATAGGCCACAGACCTCTAACGGCTGGACAGCTCTAGAGGTGGGCCCAGCCCTCCCCCTGCTCCTCAGGGACTTTCTAAGACATTCAGTCTACTTAGCCACTACATCTTCCCCCAGTCCATAAATGATAATGAACTAGGGACTTCCCTGGTGGTCCAGTGGCTAAGACTCCACATTCCCAATGTGGGGGCCCGGGTTCAATCCCTGGTCAGGCAACTAGATCCCACATGCAGCAACTAAGAGTTCACATGCCTCAACTAGAAGGTCCCGCATGTGCAACTCAGACCCTGTGCGGCCAAATAAGCTAAAGAAAAAATATTAAAAAAGATGAGACATAAATTGACCAGGGAGTAGGTAACCCCTTTCCTAAAACGGTTAGGACTACCCTGTAGCTCAAACGGTAGAGAATCTGCCTTTGATGCAGGAGACCAGGGTTCAATCCCTGGGTTGGGAAGTTCCTCTGGAGAAGGAAATGCAATCCACTCCAGTATTCTTGTCTGGAGAATTCCAAGGACAGAGAAGCCTGGCAGGCTATGTTCCATGGGGTCACAAAGAGTCGGTACATGATTGAGGGACTAACACACATAATACACAGGTAACCCTCTTCCCAAGATGGCTATTATTAACTAAAGTTAAGTATGTATAGTCCTCTAGAGTCTTTTTTTGTGTATGTGTATGTCAACATAGGTACAGAAGTAAATTTGGGGGAGGATTTTTGTTTTGTTTTCTGGGCGGAGGCACACCCTACAAAATGAACCTATGCCCCCTGTATTAGGAGCACACAGTCTTAACCACTGGACCACGAAGAAGTCCCCAGAAGTAAATTTTAATACGAGATGTGGTAAAGAATCTGCCTGTCAATGCAAGAGATGCAAGAGATGTGGGTTTGATCCCTGGGGAAGATCCCCTGGAGAAGGAAATGTCAACCCACTCCAGTATTCTTGCCTGGGAAATCCCAGGCACAGAGGGGCCTGGCAGGTTACAGTCCATGGGGTGACAGAAAAGTCAGACACAACTTAGTGAATGAGCAGGCACTAAAACAAAATGGCCTCCCATAAATATTATACTTAAATTTCATTTTTGTTAAAAATATATAGGGGATCTTTTTCTTCTGCCAGTCAAAACATACAGATCTAATTCACTCTTTTAAATTTTAATTCTTCCCAGAATTTCATGGAATATTTAACCAGTTGGAGTGCAGGCATATCCCTGCAGCTAAAACCCCACAAGGGCTTGCAACCTGTCTGCCTAGAGGTGAAATTGGGAAGATTCCTGGGCCCCTCCTAGTCACCCCCTGGCCTCCTCCCCAATCAGTAGGCCCCTGGCGCTTGGGAGGAGTGGGTGCAGGTCAGGAAGCAGGGACAGAGGTAACCGGCAGTGCGCCGCCTGAGGGCGCTCGGGGCCAAGGCTGGAATGGGGCGCCACCCTAGATGTGAGGTAAGGGCCTACCGCCCCCTGGCGGCAACGCTGGGCGGCGGCATTGCGGATCCCGGAGCTAATCTGCCTCACGAAGCCGTGCCGCTGCGTCACCAGCATCGACGGTCGGGACCCCACTGTCGCCCTCTGCCCCTCACCCGCTCCTCTTAGCTCTCGAGACCCGCCTCTGCCCGGCTGCTCGGCCCTGTGCAGCAATGCTGCCCCTTGGCCTCGAGCGTCCCCACATGCTCACCCAGCGGCCTCTGCTGCGTCTGCTGCTCCTGCTCTGGCTGCTGCTGCGGCTGGTAACCAGCGCCCAGACCAGCCCGGGCGGTCCCAGGGCCCAGACCACGTGGGGAACCCCTAGCGCCCTGACCAGGCCGGCCACCTCCAGCACCTCAACTGCGCCAGGCACCCCTAGAGGCCTGAGTCTCCAGGAGCGCGCGCGGGATCTGATGCGGCACTTCCGGCTGGTGGATGGGTGCGTAGGTGGGGGTGTGCGGGCTGGTGGGCGCTGAACCCGTTCCTGGACAGGAGAGGAGGTCCAGAGCGTGAAGGGTTAGAGAGAAGGCCCCCTGACACACCCCTCTCCTCCACCACCCCCATAGGGCGCCTTCCTCCCCACTACACTGTGGCTGGTAGAAACCCCTAACTAATAGCTGCTCTTCAGGACTATCATCTGTGTGAGGTGGGGACGTGGGGTGGCACAGGGTAGGCCCATGACCTGGAGGCCATGTCCCCTACTCTTCTTACTTTGTCCTGACAACCCCAGCCACAACCACCTGCCGTTGCTCCTGAAACGGCATTTCCAGAACAAGCTACAAGGTGTGAACCTGCGCAATTTCAGACTCGGCCAGACCAACCTAGACAAGCTCAGGGATGGCTTCGTGGGTGCACAGGTACCAGAGGGACACACATAATGGCCTCTGGGGAATCTGGGGGCCACAGAAACCTTGGTAGACAGGGATCTGATGGACATAGGACATACTATGTGCCATCATGTGGCTGCTGGGGAGTGAGTATAGGGGTGTAGGAGGTCAAGACAGGCCAGCTGCATGGGTGCCCAGGTTCTGTGGAGACACAGAAAGTGATTGGAGAATCCTTGGTGAGGGTAGGGGCTCTGAAACCACAAAGGATATGTATGGTGGATTGTCCTTGGGGCATTCACATAGCCCATGGACAAACAGCAAGCAATGATGTGTCATGATTTCAACTGGGCTGCTGGCAGCAAGCTGAATAGTCATGAGGGTACCACAGGGTCATGCGGTGCTGCACTCAGGCCACTGACCCACGTGAGTACCTTGAGGGCTGAGGAGGAGTAAGTAGCAGGCCTATAGCATTGAGACCAGCCTAATCTCATTCTGGACCCCTGGGCCAACCACCAGTTCTGGTCAGCCTACGCCCCATGCCAGACTCAGGACCAGGATGCCGTGCGCCTCACGCTGGAGCAGATTGACCTCATCCGCCGCATGTGTGACTCCTACAATGAACTGGAGCTCGTGACTTCAGCCGAAGGTGGGCTGGGGGAAGGGAGGGAAGTCAGGGGCTACTCTGGTGGTTCCAGCCCTGGCCTCTGACCACTTGATCCTCTATCTTTTTCTAGGACTGAACAGCACTCAAAAGCTGGCCTGCCTTATTGGCGTGGAGGGTGGTCACTCACTTGACAGCAGCCTCTCTGTGCTGCGCAGTTTCTATCTGCTGGGAGTTCGCTACCTGACGCTCACCTTTACCTGCAACACGCCCTGGTGAGCAGAATGCCTGGCCTGGAGTAGAATGGTAGATGCTTGGTGGGGAAAGTGCCAGAGAGGTGAGGATAGAGGCTGGACTCTCAGCAGGTCCCTCACACTCCCAGAAAGCAGCTGGTCTGAATCCTCACCCTGTTCTGAGGTGGAACGCATGGACAGAGAGCCTGGATGTCCAGGCTCTGTTGGCCAACGTGTGGCCTGCTAGATTGCCCTCCTCTGGTTGTCTTTCAGGGCAGAGAGCTCCACCAAGTTTCAGCTCCTCTACACCAACATCAGTGGGTTGACAAGCTTTGGTGAGGTAAGGACTCCTTTTCAATACCCTACCTCAGCCACCCCCTACAGGTATGCACACACATGCATCCCTCCTGACAACCACCCCCCCCCCCCAAAAAAAATCCTCCACTTGTCCCTGCAGAAGGTGATAGAGGAAATGAATCGCCTGGGCATGATGGTGGACTTGTCCTATGGGTCGCATGCCCTGGCACAGCAAGCCCTGAAGGTGTCAAAGGCTCCTGTGATCTTCTCCCATTCGGCTGCCAAAGCTGTATGTGACAACATGCTTAACATTCCTGATGACATCCTGCAACTTCTGGTGAGTGGCCACCCCAGCCCTCAAACCCAGGACTTTATCCAAAGATCCTTGACTCTGAGCAAAGCTGCCAGTCCAGTCTGCTGGTTAACCCTCTCCCATCTCTGGAACTCAAGGCCAAATCAGTTCCCACCCAGGGGCCAAGAGAGGTAAAGTCTCACCCAGGCCCTCAGGTGAGGACTCCGAATTTGCCTTATCAGGGCCCCCAGGGCATAGGTGGCAGGCTGTCAGGTCAGAAGGGGCAAGCTGAGTGTTCCTTTATTTATCCATGTAGAAGAAGAATGGTGGCATTGTGATGGTGTCGCTGTCCATGGGGGTGCTGCAGTGTAACCTGTTTGCTAATGTGTCCACCGTGGCAGGTGAGCCCCACTTCAATTCTTTGTGCAGTTGTAGCTTTGCCTGTGGCTGCCTAGCACACCCTGGGCCCTGGGCAGGCCTCCCAACAGTTTAGGGGAGCAGACACAGCTCTTCACTGCCCTGAACCCAGATCTGGGGCTCCAACCAGTGCAACAGGTTTGGGGGGAGGCAACTGCCTCTGCTTCTGGGTCTCTCTTTTGCTCCCATATCTCTAGACAGGACAGGCAGAGCCCTGTGAGCAGGCTCTCAAGGAACCAGAGGCATGGTGGCTCCTAGGCAGGAAAAGGTCCTAAGGGGTTCAGGCCCTGAGGTTTACTCTGGGTCCAATGTCTAGCCTGAAGCCACTCCAGAACTCACAGCAGGCTAGGAGCTCCATGGAGTCAGCTGTCCTGTCTTGGATTGCCTTGGGCAGGGGAACTGGCCACGCTGAGCTTCCTCAGACCAGGGCTGGTCCCAGGATCTAACTCCAGCCTCATGCTACCCACCACTACCCTCATCTCCTAGATCACTTTGACCACATCAGGGCAGTCATGGGATCTGAGTTCATCGGGATTAGCGGGAGTTATGATGGGTCTGGCCGGTGAGTGTTTCCCTGGGGTTTGTCTTGGCTGGGGTACAGTGGGGAGTCCCTTAGTCTCAGTTCCCCATCCATGATCCTCCCATCCTTCATCCTCCATTACAGACTCTGGTCTTTCAGCCCACCTGGCATCTTTCCCCTCTCAGGACCTGTTTCCTGGATTCTCCTTGTCCCTCTATGGTCCAGTGGACCCATTCCCACTCCAGGGCATCACAGTTGTTAAGAACCCCACCCCCTCTCAAGACCTGTCCAGCACATACTCCACTGCTGGCCCAGCAGATGTGCTGTGGGCTGAGCATCTGCTCAGCAGCTAAGTGCTGCTGAAGCCCAGTCTTCCAGGAGCTTCCAAAGTTGCATTCAGTAGCCTGAGAAACACGGCTTTAACTTCCCACATGTGGTTGGGGCTGGTGCGACACTGGGCCCTCAGCCAGGATCGGGGCTGAGGAGCACAGTTAGCCAGCTGGTGGCCACGCAGGTTCCCCGAGGGGCTGGAGGACGTGTCCACATACCCGATACTCGTAGAGGAGTTGCTGAGGCGAGGCTGGAGGGAGGAAGAGCTTCAGGGCGTCCTTCGTGGAAACCTCCTGCGGGTCTTCAGTCAGGTGGAGCAGGTATGCTGGGCTGGCCGCAGAGGGTTCAGTGGCTTCAGCGGGTGACGGGGCACTGTGGAAGCCACTGACTGCTGACTTTCATCTTCAGGTGAGAGAGGAAAACAAAGGTCAGAGTCCTTTGGAGGATGAATTTCCAAACAGGCAGGTGGGCAGCAGGTCGTGCCATTCCCACCTCCTGACTCAGGGTCAGAGTAAGCCTCGGGCCACACACCGGGGTAGAAACAAGTGGCTAACCAACCAGGCCCTCCAGAGGACCCCAAAAGCCTCCCCACAACTCATTCTAGGCCTTGTGGCTGCTGCCACCTTCTCAGTCCTCATCCTGTGGCTCTAGTGACCTGGCTAGTCCCCCAGAGGTCACTGGGGGACGAAATAACCCAAAGTCTCATGAAGTATCCCTTCTAGTCATCCAGGCACAAACATATATATGCTGAGAATAAACATTTCAAGAACAGAGCCAGGTGTGACTGTCCTTTCTTCACAGGGAAAGGGGTTGGGTCTGATGGGCTCTTGGTTGGTGAGGGGTCTTAGGTTCTACCCCCAGCTGCCCAGTATGTTTGGTTCCCATTGGCTTCCAGCTTTGTCTCTCTCTCTGGAAAGGCAGAAGAACCTTACCTTATTCTTACGCTAAAAGCCTGAGCCCACAAAACAGCACTAAAGAATCAAGTTCAGAGTTGATCTCATCATGGAGTATAACAGAGGGTACATTCCCAATCTCTCTCTGAAAGGTTTTTTAAAAAAAAATTTTTAAAGGATACCATTTATAGAGTAAATTAATGTGTTTGGAAATATCAAGAGAGAAAGCGTGTGAAGATTTTTCAGATAAGGTACTCTGATTTTTGTTAAACTGATTTTTTTTTAATGGGCAGGGGTGGGAATCAAGTTCTTGAAAGAAAGAAAAGAAACTCTTCAGGTCTACCTCTGCTCAGCTTCCTACAGACCCTCCATCTTTTGGTCACTTTCCTCTCCCAGTCCACAGGGTGGGCCAGAGCCAGATCTAAGTTCCTTCCATGGGAACTTTAAATTAGCAGAGAGACTACAGTGCCAACTGTGTTATAAATTGTGTCCATACACTTGTGGGTCTCTCTTTGAATTCTGTTCCATTTATTAAAACACGTTGATATCTAGGAGAGTGAGTCTTCCACTTAAAGTGTATCATCTCAGGAACTTCCCTGGTGGTCCAGTGGGTAAAACTCTGGGCTCCCAGTGCAGGGAACCCGGGTTCAATCACTAGGGAACTAGGTCCCACATGCTGCAAGTAAGAGTTTGCATCCCGCAACTAAATATCCTGCCTGCTGCAATGAAGATCAAAGATCCTTTGTGCTGCAACTAAGACCTTGTGCAGCCGAATAAATAAATAAATATAAAGAAAGTGAAAAAAGCAAGTCAGAGAGTGGGGTAAGTTTTCAACATGTATACTTGACAAAAGGTATATATCCAGAGGCAGACAAGCCAGTATAAAAATGGGCAAGACATGTGCAAAGGAACTTAACAAAAGAGGATATCCAAGTGGACAATAAGAAAATGAAAAGACTGCCAACCTTACTAATCACTAGAGAAATGCAAAATAAAACTCACAGAAAAAGATAACTAAAATTCAACAGATGAACAATAGGGTGTTATTAAGGATGTGTAGCATAAGGTTTTCTCATACCCAGCTGGTGGCAGTGTAAACTGATTAAAAAAAAAACAACCTGCTTTGAAAAACTGTTCCACATTATTTACTAAAGTTAAAGACACATATCAGTTCAGTTCAGTTGCTCAGTCGTGTCTGACTCTTTGCGACCCCATGGACTGCAGCACACCAGGCTTCCCTGTCCATCACCAACTCCCGGAGCTTGCTCAAACTCATGTCCATCGAGTCAGTGATGCCATCCAAACATCTCATTCTCTGTCATCCCCTTCTCCTGCCTTCAATCTTTCCCAGCATCAGGGTCTTTTCCAATGAGTCAGCTCTTCGCATCAGGTAGCCGAAGTACTGGAGTTTCAGCTTCAGCATCAGTCCTTCTAATGAATATTCAGACACATATACCCAAGATTTAACCATTTTTCTCCCCTAAAGACTCAACAGAAAGGCCTGCACACATGTGCACAGAAAGACATGAACAAACATATTTAGAGAAGGACTATTTTTAGTAATTTCAAACTGAAAATAACCCAACAATAGAGAAACCAATGGTGTGGTATTAACTCCATGGAAGAGAACACAGCAATGAAAAAGAACCAATTACAGGGGACTTCCCAGGGAGGCCAGGTTTGATCCCTGGTCAGGAAACTGAAACCTACATGCTGCAACTAAAAGCATGCTCATGGCATTGAAGATCCCAAGTGCTGTGTCCAAGACCTGATACAGCCAAATAAATAAAAAATAAAGTTTAAAAAAATTAAAAATAAAGTGAATAATTCAGTGGCATTTAGTACATTCACAATGTCATACAACCACCACTTCTATCTAGTTCCAAAATATTTTGACCATCCTAAAAGGAAACCCTCTATCTATTAAGCAGTTGCACCTGATCCTGTCATTCCCCCAGCCACCAATCTTCTCTCTGTATCTATGTATCTCCCTGTTCTGGATATTTCTTACAAATGGAGTCATATAATACATGACCTTTGTATCTGGCTTCCTCAGTTCAGTTCAGTTCAGTTCAGTCGCTCAGTCGTGTCTGACTCTTTGCAACCCCATGAATCGCAGCACGCCAGGCCTCCCTGTCCATCACCATCTCCTAGAGTTCACTCAGACTCACGTCCATCAAGTCCGTGATGCCATCCAGCCATCTCATCCTTTGTCGTCCCCTTCTCCTCCTGCCCCCAATCCCTCCCAGCATCAGAGTCTTTTCCCATGAGTCAACTCTTCGCATGAGGTGGCCAAAGTACTGGAGCTTCAGCTTTAGCATCATTCCTTCCAAAGAAATCCCAGGGTTGATCTCCCTCAGAATGGACTGGTTGGATCTCCTTGCAGTCCAAAGGAATCTCAAGAGTCTTCTCCAACACCACAGTTCAAATGCATCAATTCTTCGGCGCTCAGCCTTCTTCACAGTTCAACTCTCACATCCATACATGACCACAGGAAAAACCATAGGCTTGACTAGACGGACCTTAGTAGGCAAAGTAATGTCTCTGCTTTTGAATATACTATCTGGCTTCCTACAGTTAACATAATGTCAAGGTTCATGTTGCACTTTTTCTCCATTTTTGTTTTACTCTTTTTCTGGAACTCCTATTGTGCAGATAGTAGAACTTCTTTTTCTATCTCATATCTTTCTTGTTTTCTTTTTCTTCTTTTGGGAGAATTCCTTAACTTGGTCTTTCTAATTTATGGATTCATTCTCAATGAAAACTTTCTGCTATTAGATCATCTATTGTGTTGTCTGACATACTATTGTGGTAATTTTTATACATGGTCCTGTATTTCTTTGATACTTCTCCCATCCAAAGATGGATTCTATGTCTGCCCACCCCTTGAATCTGGGCTTTGTACCTGCTTGACCAGTAAAATATGGCAGAAGTGATGTTGTGCCCATCCAGGCCTGGGCCCAGGGAACTGTCCTGCTTCTTAGGATGCTTACTCACTCATGGACTGTAGCCACTGTACTATGAGGAAGCCAAGCTGCCCAGGGAGAGGTTCACATGAGAAGGACCCAGTGTCCCTGGTCCACAGTCCCCCTGAGCTCTTAGCCTACAGCCAATAACAATCTAGTGGTCATGTGAATCATCCTTTTTTTGCTCATGCTCCTCGGCTTGTGGGATCTCAGTTTCCTGACCGGGGCCCCTGGCAGTGGAAGCACGGAGTCCTAACCACTGGACCCATGGGGAATTACCATGAATCATTTTCAAAATGAATCCTCCAGCCCCAAGTGATGCCATGTGGAGTAGAGACAAGCTTACTCAGTTTACAGATTTGTGAGCAAATAAATATTTTTGTTGATTATCACTGTAAGCCACTATCTTTGGGGGTAATTTGTTATGAAGCCATATTTCTTTACCTTATATTTCTGCTTGTTCTTTTAAAAGATATTTATTTATTATTTGGTTGCCACTCTCAGGGGCTTTTCTCTTGTTGCCATGCAGTGGCTTCTCTTGTTGCAAAGCATGGTCTGTAGAGTGCACAGGCTTCAGTAGTTGTGGCATGCAGGCTCAGTTGCCCTGCAGCATGTGAGATCTTAGTTCCCTGACCAGGGGTCAAACCCACTTTACCTGCATTGCAAGGCAGATTTTAACCATTGGACCACCAGGGAAGTCCCCTCTGCTTGTTCTTTTTTATACTTTCTTGTTTCATTTGGCTAATATTCTACCTTATCTTTTGTAATATGTTTATTAGGCTAGTTTTGAATTTTTGATCCATGTATTCTGATCCTTTCCCCAATAGATGTTTCCTTTTTCTTTTTTTAAAATTTATTTATTTTAATTGGAGGCTAATTACTTTACAATATTGTAGTGGTTTTTGCCATACATTGACATGAATCAGCCACGGGTGTACATGTGTCCCCCATCCTGAACTCCCCTCCCACCTCCCTCCCCATCCCATCCCTCTGGGTCATCCCTGTGCACCAGCCCTGAGCACCCTGTCTCATGCATTGAAGCTGGACTGGCAATCTGTTTCACATATGATAATATACATGTTTCAATGCCATTCTCTCAAATCATCCCACCCTCGCCTTCTCCCACAGAGTACAAAAGACTGTTCTTTAAGATGTTTTCTTTTGAAATGTCTGTGCTTGTCAAGTCTGTTTCTTTTGTCTATTATTTTTGCCTATGAGTACCCTAATGGTGCAGGCTACTTGACCAGTCAATTGTACGAGGGAAATTGTATCCTAGCTACAGAGTCTTGCAGAGTCTAAGGTTTCAGTTCGACTATAGTAGCCTATCTTCCCCACATAGCACCTGACCCTACCCCTGAGGAGAGAGGTCAGGTGTGGGGGCCAGGTAAGAACTATGCGGAGCCTTTGTGGAGCATCAGGAAAGACCGAGGAGGAGGCACCTATTCGTTCTTTAGTCAAAAGAAGTGTTGCGGCCAAGACTGAAAATACCAAGGTGAGGAGACTGAAACGGTCCTGCCAGTGTGAAATCCACACACAAGAAACATTAAAGATCTCCACCAACACACTTCTCCCTGCAGTGAGTCCTATGAAAGGAAAGTGCCTCACAGGAGGATGAAGTGGGGTGGTGGGAAGGTGAGGTGTGCTTCAGAGATGTTTTCTGGAGAAGAAGTAGTATTCCAAGCTGAGACCCCCTCCATACAAAGGAGTTTGGTAAATGGCTGGGGTGGGGGCGGGTACAAAGGCATCCTGTCAGGCACAGGTGCTGCACAGAAACCCCTTGAGTTTGGGGAAGTGGAAGAAGCCAGAAAGGTTGAGGCTGGGGCAGAGGATGAGGAGAGAGACAGCTGAAGAGACTGGAGGGGCCGGATGGAGCAGAGGTTTGTGGACCAAGAGAAGAGTTCGGGCTTTCTTTTCAAAAGAAGTGGCTCTTAGGACTTCCCTGGTGGTCTAGTAGCTAAGACTCCATACTCCCAATGCAGGGGGTCCAAGTTCGATCCCTGATCAAGGAACTAGATCACATATGCCCTAACTAAGAGTTTGCATGCCTGCAACTAAAGTTCTGGCCTGCCTCAATGAAGACCTGGTGCAATCAAATAAATAAGTAAATTTTTTTTTTTTTTTAAAAAGAAGAGATGGCTCTACCATGAGCAGGGAGTTCATTGGAAGGCTGCTACTGTGAGCAATTGAATGTGGCATGAAAGGCCAAAGCAACAGGCCTTGGCTGGGATGAGAGTAGGGTAGGGATCAGAATAGAGGTCAGCTCCCAGGTCCTCCTGCAGGGCCCAGAGACTGATTCCTGATTCCATCCCAGAGACAAAGGTCAGAGAATGCAGTCTGTAGTAGGTTGGAAAGATACCACTAATTCTGATATTCTAAAACCCTCTGAGTCATAAAAGGGAGAAAAAAATGGAGGTGGGCACTGGGGTTTTCTGATAGAGAAATAGCTGAAAGAATGGTCTAGAAAGATAAAGATGTTAAAGTAAAGCCACTTGAATAAACTTATCTGAAGCAATGGTGTAGAAAGTGAAAGAAAATTAAGAGTAAAGAAATAAATGGCTTGGGTAGATAGCATCACCAACTCAATGGACATGAATTTGAGCAAAGGGAGACAGTGGAGGATAGAGCAGCCTGCTTCAGTCCAAAGGGTCGCGAAGAGTCGGACATGACTTATCGACTGCACAATAACAAAAAGGAATCCCCAGGAGGTGAGACAGAAAAAGATAAAATTGAGGTGAAAGAACTTGGCTAAAGAATCCAATGCAGCGTCTGAAGAGGCCCGTGGGGCTGGACGAGGGGGAATGGGTGTCCTTACTTCCAAGAAGGAAGCAGCCTCTAGTGAAAGGGCACGGATCCCCCAAGCAGCCTCTAACAGAGACACACTGGAGGGTGGGCGAAGGGATAGGATCTTCCTGGGGTTCCCTTGGTTTCCAGGGATGCGGAGGAGAGGTGGAAGAGATGATGAAAATGGGGATAGGGTGCCGAGGAGGCCCCTGGGCGGTTCTTGAATGAGCTCTGAGCTCCTGCCTACTCTCCCGGGCCCTGCATCACAGAAATGTCACTGAGCGCTCACTAGGCACAAAGCTCACCTTGCGCCCCACCTCAGGAGCCCTCATCAGCCCCAAGTGCATGTCCTCATTTTACTAGCACTGCATCTGAAGCTCAGAGAGGCCGGCTCACCACCCGAGGTCACACAGGAATCGGGCCTCCCCAGGGCGTGGAATAGCACTCCCGCCCCGGGGGTTTCACTCCTCCGGGGCCCCCCTCAGGGAGGAGCCGGCCTCGAGCCCCTCCTGCTCCCCGCCCCCGAGGGGCGGCCCGGGGGGCGGGCGGAGGAAGTGAGCGCAGCGGGGAGGAATGTGAGCGGGCGGGGCGCGGCGGCCCGGAGCGGCGGGGACAGCCGGGCAGGCGGCCGGGGCGGCGGGCGCGGCGGGGCCGAGCGCGCGGGATGCCTCACTTCACCGTGGTGCCGGTAGACGGGCCGCGGCGCGGCGATTATGACAACCTCGAGGGTCTGAGTTGGGTGGACTACGGGGAGCGCGCCGATCGGGACGACTCGGACGGTGAGGGGCCGCCCGGCGGGGTCCCGGGCCGGGGCGGGGAGCGGGCCATGCGGAGCCGGCTGGCGCACAGACGCCGGGCCGTGCGCGCACACGTCGATGAGGGCCCAACTTTTCTTAGACTCCTTCGCCGCTAAACAGTCCCCAACTCCTCGCGCGCAGACACAATTTTCCTGGGCCCCGGGCGCCTGCTGTCGCGGTCGGGCCTCCCTCCTCACCCCAGCTCCTCCCTTGAGGGCCGCGGGCGGGGGCTGCAGACGTGGCCAGGCCAGCGGGGCCGCCTCGGGCGCGAAGAGCGTTGAATCTCCATCTGTGGCTCTTCCCGCCTGGGAGCGACAGCCCCAGGCGGGACCCCAGCCCTCTCACCTCCTGCCAACCGCCCCTAACCTCTTCTCGTCTCGCCTACACTTTTGTGCTTCAGCATCTCTTTCCCTAAAATCACACTCTCTCCTCCGCTCCCCTCCCCTTCTCCTTCCTTCTGTGTGCCGCCCAGCTCTCCAGTCCCCTCGGAGGGAAGCCTGAAGGGGTCTGTGGGCCACTGCCTGAGTGCTACATGGATCCCAGCTTACATCCGTAGGTACAGTGGACACTCCACCCTTGTGGAGCACTCACACGGGACCAGGCTTGTCTAGGCACTTTACCTGAATTAACTCGTTTAATCCTAATTTCCCACCCTGGGATAGGTAGTGTTACTGTTAGGAATGAGTGAAATGAGGCATGGAGTAGTTATGTAACTCGCTCTAGGGGATTCAGATTGAGGGTGGGAGACTCCAGAGCCCTAACTCTTAACCTAGCTGTTAAACTGGGCCTGAAACCCGGCTTCCCCCTCCTAGCTGCCTGCCCTTGACTTTCACCATCTCTTTCCCCAGGAGGCCCCCAGAGCCCTGTCCTTGCAGGGCTCACTCTTGTGTGAATACTCCAAGAACCTGTGTCTGGGTGTGCAGCAGCACATGCATGCGTAGTTGTGCTTGTGCAAATGTACAGCTGTGGGGTACCGCAGAGCCAGCCTGGGGTCACGATAGCACATTCTTGTGGCCTACGGTGATGAGGATGGTGATGTGACTGATGACAAATGCTTGGTCTGTTACTGACCGTGATGGAGATCTGCAGGGGACATGCATGTTGGTGGCATGTGTCAGGTGATGTTATCTTGATCTGACTTGGATTTGTCTCTGATGGGGACCTGACTGAGGTGATCCATGCTTCATGTGGGTGATGGCTATATGTGTGTCACTTGACTGCTGTGTGTGGAGATGGCACAGCGCAGTGGCATGGGCTGCTGGACATTATGGAAATTTAACAGGCTTGACAGCTTGTGAGAGTGTACACACCTCAACCCCTGCCGGCACCTGCCCCAGCCTGGGACCAGTGGACAGAGCAGGAGCCAGCAGCCACCCCTGCTCCTCTGCTAGCCCTTGGAGGCTCTCTCTCCCCAGAGGCTGGGTTGGGCTGCATCCCTAAGATCAGCCTGGACCAGCAGGTAGGCAGAGCGAAGCCCAGCCTCAGGCTCCGCCTTGGCCTCTCACAGAGGACTAGAGGGAACTGGCTGCCTCACATTGGCTGGGTCCTGCCAGGTCCCTCCAGGCTGGGCCAGCTCCTCCCACTATCCCCCCCACCTCCTCTTCCTCCCTTTCAGCCAGATCGTGACTGTGTCTGCAGTATGGGGGACATTCTGCACCCTGGTGAGTGGTTATGATCCTTCTAGTTGAGGGCTGCAAAGGGTCAGGGGTACAAAAATAGTGACCCTGAGGGCATCTCATGGGACCCCCCCCCCTCCCCTCCATCAGCCTGGTATCTGAATCTCTCAAGGCCCATACCTCTGCTCCAAGGGCATAGATGGACTTGTACATCCAGCCCACCGTGGGCAGAGGGTGAAGAGGTTCTAGATGAGTACCCCTGGCAGATACCTGTACAGGGATACCAGGAGTGTCACCTGGATCCCTGTTTGCAGCTGGCGCATTCACAGCTGCTGGCCAGAACACACATATCAGAGGCAGCCCCCAGGCCCAGCCTTCATGCTGTGGTTCACCAGGGGTCTCAGGTGGCGTCTGAGTAGCTTTGGCCTGGCAGGCATGCCCAGACCTGCCCTGGGATTTTTGGAATAGCTGAGGGCAGTACAGATACCCAGGCACTGCTTAGACCCCACCTCCCCCCAATTCCCACAATCCCATGGGAGCTGTCCTTAACTGAGGTGGTTTTGGGGAACTCCATGGAATCCCTGCTGGGTGTCTGGCACCAGGCTGTCCCTTTTCTGAGGCATTTGGAAGAGTGGATGTTATTAGCTCTACTTCATAGGAAAAGAAACCAAGGCAGCACAGAGAGGGTAAGCAGGTTGCCCTAGGTCACACAGAGGGAGGCACAGGAATCCAAGCTTGGCTTCTGGCCACTGAGCACCAGGAGCCTTGGATAAAACTGCAACCCCCAGACACTCTTTAGCTGTGGCCTGTACATGCCTCCTGGGATGGAAGGGGGTCCTAAGTAGGAGTAGGGAACCCACAGCTCAGCTTTCACCTGGATCTAGGGGACCCTGGGACCCAAGTTTGGCCCTTTCACTGAGTCACCTTGCCTCTGAATCTGAGCTTTACATTCCTTGTTACTAAAAGAGAGTAAATGATACCTACTAGAGTATTGCTATGAGAACTAAAGGTAACCTTTGGAAGGGCTCTGAGCTGCCCTGGCATCATGGCTGAAAGGACAAGGGATCAACTGGGTCTTGCAGACCATCCACAGGCATTTTGAGGGTACTGCTATGTGCTCAGCTCTGTGTTTTCTAGATGCTAATACAATCCTTAGAGAGGTGAGGTTAGGGTTAGACAATGGCGGTGGTGGTGGATGGAAGGCTGCAGTGCAGGAGTTTAGAATGATTTATCCTTTATACTTCTACAGAAGGGTCAGAAGAGATAGACAACAAAAATTCCTCCCCAAAGGACTCTTACTGTAAGAAAGATCAAAACCATGCAGAGGAAAGGGGCAAGGACTCTGAGGCAGATGATGACTGGATCTAAGAAATAAATTTAGCTTAGAGATTCCTGGCAGCCATGGCAGAAAGGGAAACAAGATGAGCTCTTATAGTTGCCTTTTTTGGACAGAATAAAGCCTCTGACTTATTCAGGGAAGATATTTTTGTCACAAAAATCTAAGAGTAGTTTTCAGGGACTTCTCACTGAAGGACCATCCATGTACTGGGTTTTCAGGTTTTTCTTGACTCCTTATCCTCATCCTGAACAAGCATCAAGGGCACAGCAAATGTCTTAGGGTGTCTGAGTAGCTACGTGACCACCCACCTCCCCGACCCCGAGGCTTTAAAGTGATTCTGTAGGCTGGCCTCACCTCTCACTATCTCTGTCCACTTTGCCCTTAGCACTGACCTACACACAGACATGTAGCTTCTGGTACTGAGCTGCTTCACTTACTTAGCTAGTCCAGGTTCCTAGAGAAGGTGATGTACTTTTTTTACATCCTGTGGGAAGGAACAGCTGATTTTGCCCCAGAAATTGTCATCAACATGCTTTACCTGTCAGTCTCTTGGGGCAGTAAAGAATCCACAGCAGAGCACCTGCTGAGTGATTGTTTGCTCAGAGAAGTTAAGTTTCATATTTATGGCAAGAGGATCTATGAAATGGAGGTGGCGTCATTCAGTATTTTTCGCTGCAAACAAGAGAAATGGATTGGGGACTATTTAACAAGAAAAGGTTGCCAGGTAGCTCTCACAAAACCAGGCATGGCCAGAATACCCCACCAGTCTGGATCAGTGAAGACACTTCTGTTGGCCACCTCCACCACAGGACACCAGGCCAACACTGCTGCCGTAGTCATTGCCATCCAACACCAACGTGGCTTCTTTGAACCAAGATGTCAGCTGTGAGGCCTTCAGTCACTGCCACCACAGTTTCCAAACTGAAGGGTTTTTTTCTCCCTTAGCAACTAGAAAAGGACTCTTGGTGTCTTCTGCCTGCTTCATGGAAAGCTGGGAATGTCACCCACTGAGACTCACAATGAACACAGTTTGGAAAAGGAAAGAGCGAACGCTGGGTGGCCAGAAAAAGCAGCCCAGTTTTGAGTGTTGAGGCAGCCGTATTGAAAGAAGGTGCATCTGGCTTCTTTCTGTGAGGTTTCCTTGGTGCTGAGGCCCTACCTCACCGGCCTGGGGGGTAGGTGGACGTGGGGACTGGCCACGTGCCTAGTTTCGGGCAAGCGGCTGGTATCTGGGGACAGGGAGATAAACAAGCGAGTTGTGCCTACAGTCTTTGCCCAGCCCCACACCCACCTGGTCAGGCTTTCGTAGGGCTTTCCCTGACGACCCTAGACAGCTCTGGGCGCTCACTTCCATACACTGGACAGTCTCCTGCTTGCCGCTCCTCCCGGCATGCCTCAGCCGGCCCTCAATAATGCCGTCCCCGCGCGGTGCATGATGGGGTGGCTAGGAGGTGGCTGGCTGATCATGGCGGCAGAAGGCGCCACGTGTGGCTTTCTCTATGTGGAGGGTAGCTCTTGGGGGAGCCCTGAGGACACTGAGCCCTTGGCACCTGGCACACTGGGTATTCCAGAAGGGCTGGGAAAAACGGGAGTGTGTGTCTCAGGGGTGGTCTGAAGGCGGGCCTTGACTGAGCCACGCCCTTCTGCAGCAGATTCCGCCCCTTGGTGTTAACAGTGCTGAGCTAGTGTGTCTGGGCACTTCGCTCCTGTGCCCCCTGCTAGATGAGTGTTCGTGCTGGGTTTTGATCATTGGCCAGTCTGCCAATTCTGGCTCTTTCAAGGAGGCTGACAGGGTATGTTGGGGAAACTGAGGCCCAGTATTGTTACACTGGTCCCTAAAGTGCTCCACAGAGATGACAGCAGGCCTGCTGGGGAGAAGTGCATGCTGGGGGCTCAGTAGGCAGCCCCTGACTAGGATTCTGTTTCTCTCTCTCTACAGGACATGGCAACCATAAAGAGAGCAGCCCTTTCCTTTGCCCCATGGAGGCTTCCAGAGGAAATGACTACCATGACAGGAACCTGGCACTGTTTGAGGTAGCTGAGGAGCCATTTTGGGCCATGGGTGTGGGCACGCAGGGACCTGTCAGGACCTAAGCCTTAGCTAAGCAAGCTGGCTGGATGTTGTGCCTCTTTATGTCTGCGCTCCTCCTCCAGTCTCTGCTTGTCTGTCTCACTCCCTTGGCAGCCAAGCTGCAGTTCTCTTGGCCCTTTTAACTGAAACTGCTTTCCCAGAGGCCTCTACCCCATTACTACCTCCAAGAGTGTTTACCTTTGACTTCCATGCAGCCCCTCAGCAAGGTCACCACCTCTCAGGATTTCTAACCTCAGTATTTCCTTTCTTTCTTTCACATCTGGGACTTCTCACAGTCCACAATTCTTCCCTCTCCTGTGAACTCTTCCTTGTCCTTCCTGATTGACTCCTCCAACTCTAGCCCCATCAAGTTCACCAAGACCTGGTCCTTCTCACTGAATCTGCCCCCTCTCTCCATATCTATAACCTCAGTGGATCTCTCTTTGGAAACATTCCCAGTTTTGTGACTTTGGCCTTGAATTTTATCATTTTCAGACTCAAATCAGAAGTTGGCTCTGAATTGAAGTCATGGTTTAGGCCCCTAAGTTCTGACCCACACCTACCCACATTCTGTGGAAGTCTCGTAGGCTCTTCAGTCTCCAGAGACTTTCAAAGACTTGCATCTTCACTTCTTACTCCAAGCCAGTTTCTCCTTGTGTGTAGGATCAGAAGGGAGCTGATTGATAGGGAAAAACTAAATGTGGGCAACTGGCAGGTAGAGACACAGCGCTCAGGAAGCTGTGCTAGCTACCGTGCCATATCTTGAGCCCTGGGAGGCCTCTTGACTTGACCCCTCCCAAAGATGGGCTAGGGGGCTAGGATCCCACCTTGGGGGTTGAGGTGGGTTATTCACAGGGCGTGGGGAAGACCATCCAGGAGGATCAGGGTTTGGGCAGATAAGAGAGACTTCATTTGTCCCAGACATCTCTCTTTTGACTCCTCTTTTAATTTCTTTGTTTCCCTGGGATTACTAGGGTGGCTATTGAGCACAGATGTGTGTTCCAGAGGCCTGCTCATAGCAGGGAGGTGGCCAGCTAGAACAGGCAGGATGAAGTGTGCCTGTCTGTCCTACCCTTTCCCCTGAGGCAGGTAGTTTTGCAAATGGGCTGGTAGTGATTGAGCCAAGGTGGGGCAGAGAGAAGTGAGTGCTGGGGTGGGGCACCCACACCTGCCTAGTTGGCTGGCTTGGGCTTCCCCAGGCAGGAGCCCAAGCCTGCCTCAGGGCTTGGCAAGGGACCAGAGGCCAGGCTGCTGGCTACACACAGGTAGCCTGGTGCCAGTTGGGCCAGTTGCCAGAATGCCCTGTGGCTCTGTTTACAGGAAGAGCTGGACATCCGCCCAAAGGTGTCATCTCTTCTGGGCAAGCTCGTCAGCTACACCAACCTCACACAGGGGGCCAAGGAGCATGAGGAGGCTGAGAGTGGAGAGGGTGCCCGTCGGAGAGCAGCCAAGGTGAGCTGGTCAAAAAGGCTGCTCCTAGGAGGACAGTCAACACCATGGAGTTGGCAGTTTCCCCACGTAGCTGTTAGCATCCTGGGGAAGTAGGTGCCAGGTGTGGTGAGCATGGAGGATGGGCACTGAGTACTTTGGGTTTAAGGAGGCAAGGACTGGGCTGAGGAGGAGCCCCTCAGGGCAGAGGACCAGGGAGACCCTCAGAAACAATGGTGGGAGCGACCACTGCCTTTACTTAGGCGTGTGTGTGTGTGTGTGTGTGTGTGTGTGTGTGTGTGAGGCATCATACTAAGCAGTGGGCCAGGGTTCTTGCATGTTATCTTCACAAAAAATCTATGAGGCAGTTTCTGTTATCATCCCCGCTTTACAGGTGAGGAAGCTTGAGTGTCAAAGATGTTACGTAATTTGCCTAAGGTGACTGAGCTAGACAAGGTCAACACATAACACTGGGAGACTTGTGGGTTTCTTGTGAGGTATGTGACTGTGTAGAATGCCAGATCACTGGCATCCCATCAGGATGGGTAAGGGTGTTACCTTTGGAACTAGGAGCCTTGGGGCTGTGTGACCTAGAGCAGATGACTAAACCCTTCTGCCCCTTTCTTTGTTGGCTCCATTGGCAGACCTCTCCAGTAGCCCCTTGGAGTGCTGAGACTGGGAGTGACAGGAGTAAAACACTGCCTCCTAGGGCTTCCCGATCTCTCTCCTGGTCTTACCCCTGTTCACTCTGCAGGCCTCTGGCCCTCCAGTCGTCCTCTCTTTGGGATGACTTTGTTGTTGTTCAGTCACTTGGTCATACCCACCTCTTTTGCGACCCCATTGTAGCCTGACAGGCTTCTCTATCCATGGATTTCCCAGGCACGAATACTGGAGTGAGTTGCCATTTCCTCCTCCAGAGGATCTTCCCAACCCAGGGATCAAACCCACATCTCCTCCATTGGCAGGTGGGTTCTTTACCACTGGAGCCACCAGGGATGACTTTACCTTATCCCTAACCTGTGTGTTGGGGCTCAGTTTAACCAAAGGCTGGGTTGTTTTTTTCTCCTACATATTCAGTTTAGAGGCAAAGCAGCTTCCCTCCATGTCTCCTGACTCCCTGAGGTTTGGAAAGCAGCTGTGACCCAAAAGGAGCTTGGGTCTGGCACTAGCTGACCTCTTACTGGAGGTCAGCACAGGCAGGAGGAGCCCTTGGCTGGAATAAACCACATCCCCCAGTCTCAGACCTGCCCTTGACATTTGGGCAGGTATTTGAGATTGCTCTTGAGATTGCCTTTGCCCTTGAGATTACTGAGGTGGGTGAGGAGAGAGCATCGACCAGGCGGCTGTGCATCCCTCATGCAACTCTTCTCGGAGGCAACCCAGCCCACACTTGAGAGAGGACAGCTGATATCTTGGGGTCACACAGACCTGACCCTCACCCTATCCTGTTGGTTGTGATTTTGATGATATTTTCTGAACTGCAGATAGCAGAGAACTCTGTTTATCTCTGGCTATCCCTGTTTAGCCCTGCGGTGAGGGGTGAGATCCTTGGGTAAGAGTCTCCTCTCTGTCCTTTCAGGCCAAGTCCAGGAAGCCACTGGCTGGGAGTAAAAAGGTCCCTAAGAAAGGCTAGAGTACATCTCAACAAGGTGTTCTGGGTTGGTGAAGGGCTGTGGTCCTTGGCCTTATGAAGAGCCCATGAGGATGCTGGGTTCCAGCCTCAGCTTACCTGCCACCTCCCCTGGCCCTGGATTTAAAGAGGCAGAGGATGACTGAGTGTCCCAGCACTAGTTGCTGTTTCATGGAGAAAGGAGGAGCCTGGTCAAGTCCACAGCAAATCAGCAGAAAGCTAGGGAGCTAGGGCCACTGAGCTGTGGTCCTCACCCAGGCGGGTGTGAGCAGGGGCCTCAGAAAAGAAAAGCTTAAAGCCGGAAAGGTGGGCCTTCAGCCAGACCACACCAAGACCCAAGGCAGCCTCTCCATGGCAGCCACTCTAGCTGAGGCCTGGTGACCTTCTGAGGCTGCCAGAGGTTATTTAGAGATGCAGAAAGCATTTCCGGCCCTGCCCTTTCCCATACTGCCCTTTTCCCAGAGTGACTCAGCCTTGAATGGGGAGGCTGGGAGCTGCCACTATCCAGTGGGTGGTCCAGGGCCTCTGAGAAGGGCTCAGTCAGAAGCCACATGAGGTGTATCCATCACCTGCTCTGTACAGGACAGCTTGAGAGACCATTTGTTTTTACTCAGGGCCCTCCCAGGCCCTTCTGGGGTCCTTTAGCCTGTGCACGGATCCTGCACCCGGCCTGGGCCCTGGAGAAGAGTTCCTGTGGCCACAGAGTTCTTTCTCCCACCTTGGCTCTAGAGCAGCAGGCTTTGCTGGGGGCTCTGGCAGAAACTCTTAGGACCCCACAACTCTGTGGTATTCTCATGTGGGGCTCAGTTCTTCACGAAGGTACCAGCCCTAACTCTGTGCTTCAGCGTTTGCGCTGGCCTCCTGTTTAGCCCCTCCTCTCCTCTTAGGTAGTTGAGACATCCTGCCTAGATGTGCCCATTAAGACAGACTTTCCTTACCTGCCCTCCAGCCTGAGTCTCCACTCTGTACGCAGGTCTTTCCCAACAGGTTATCCCAGAGGCCTTCTAAGGCATCACTCACTGGGCTTAGGAGCACCTTTTGAGTACCTGCAGGGCCTGCTGATGATAGAACAGTGAACAAGCCAAGTTTACCCCACTACGGTCATTCAAGTGAACAATTACCGTGACCCGTTGTGACTACTATGATAGAAGAGTATATCAGATACTGAGGGAATGCAAGAGGAAGTACCAACTCTGCCTAAGGCAACCTGGGGTAACTTCTTGGAAGAGGCAACAGTTAGTCTCCTGAAGGTTTAACTGAAGAGGAATTTGCCAGGCCGTAAGGCAGGGATAACCATCCCAGGCAGTGCCCAGCACACGCCCTGATTCAGAGGCTCTGAGGGTCTGATGTTGTCCGGGGCCGAGACTGACAGAGGTGATGGGGCATGCCTGGTAGCCCAGGCCAAGGAGCCTGGCTGACACTGGATTACAGTATAGACAATGCAGAGGAGTTTTAGTAAGGATGATGCAACTGGTCTTGGTTTTCAGAGTCCTGCTCTGGCAGCAGAGTGAGCTGGAGCATGGAGAGGTTGACAGGCATAAGAAGGCACTATCCAGGTGGCCCAGGTGTAGCGTCCCAGCTTCAGGGGATTAAGACCAAGGCAAGGCAGACTGATCTCAGGGCACCTTGAGAGGTACACTGGGTACGACTTACTTTCCCCTGGACTGGATGGGGCGTGGGAGAGAGGGAGGGTCAGGAACAACTTTTTAGATTCTGGCCTGGGTACAATAGGGCCTGCTGGCTGAGAAAGTGGAGGTCTGATATAGACTTCACTTTCTGGAAGTGTGAAAGAAGAGAGGAAGGGAAGGTGGCAGGACCATGAAGGGGAGGTGAGGCTCAAAAGCTCACACATGGGGCTTGGAAAAGAATCAGGTTTTATACCTTCCCACTCCCCAACTGTTTCTTAATGTATGAAGGTCAGCATGGCCATCCAGTCAGCTCACCCTCTGTGTCCCCAGGTCTCCACTTGGGATGTCCTTTTCCAGCCTATTCTCTGGCTGAATACCTTGGAGGTGGGGGACTGCCAAGCAATGAGGGGCCCCTCTGATGCTCCATCTCCCTCACTCCCCTCCTGCTCCATAGGCACCCAGCATGGGCACCCTCATGGGGGTGTACCTGCCCTGCCTGCAGAACATCTTTGGGGTTATCCTCTTCCTGCGGCTGACCTGGATGGTAGGCACAGCTGGTGTGCTGCAGGCCCTCCTCATTGTGCTCATCTGCTGCTGCTGTGTGAGTATTCTGGGTGGGGCAGGGCCACGGCTGCCCCACAGAGCCCGCCCAGCTGAGCTGCTCACCTCCGTCCTCCTTCCCACAGACCTTGCTGACGGCCATTTCCATGAGCGCCATCGCCACCAATGGCGTGGTTCCAGGTGGGTGAGTGCCATTCAGGCCTGAGGTGGGGAATGGGCCCAGAATCCCCCTTGACATGCCCTGAAACACTCATTCTCTGCCCCCCAGACAGTTTTCTGGTGGGGTCTTAGTCCTTGAATCCATGAAAGTGTCACCACTTAGGAGCATCCCTGCTTGATAGAATTTGAGATCGCTGTTGTTTTATGTTTTATTTGTTTGGGGTTTGTTTTGTTTTGTTTTTTAGTATAAAAGTAATTTTTTAAAGTGGGTGCTGAGGCTGATAAAGAAGGTGATAGGGCATTGTTGGTGGCCCAAGCCAATGAGCCTGGCCCACACTGTGGATTGTAGGGTTTTCCATGATGAGACTGGACTTGGTTTTCAGAGACTCCATGTATTTATACCTTCCCTGTGGACTCCTGGATACTTATTTTATTCTTTGGTTCATAACCTTAGTATTATAATTTAATTTTTTGCTTGCACTGTTCCACTTTGGCTATTTGGCTATTTAGGTTGGTTCCTGTGTTTGAATCCTTTTTTATTTTTTTCAAATAACAGTTTTATTAGTTTTAGTATAAAATTAATAGGGAAAAACCAATATATGTTTATCAGAAGAGGGATTTAAAGTATAAAAAAAGGTAGAAAAAAATTGAAGAGTACCCATAATCCCACCATCCTGAGTTGAAAACGATTAGTTAGCCTTTTGGTCCATGGTTTTAGGGTCTTATAAAGTATTGAGATGTATTGTTTTCCCCAAACTCTGTGTGTGTGTGTATGTGTATTTCTCAAATGCTGAAAACAGTTTATTTGGTTTTTTAAAACAGATTGATATTATCTAATTTATGTGATTATTCTCCTATTCTCTACTTTTTCACTGTTGTAAACATTGTCTCGAACAGTCTTACACGCTGATCTTTGTTCATGCCCCTGGCAGTTTCCTTAGGAGAAGGTCCTCAGTTCAGTTCAGTCGCTCAGTCATGTCCGACTCTTTGCGACCCCATGGACTGTAGCACGTCAGGCCTCCCTGTCCGTTACCAACTCCCGGAGTCTACTCAAGCTCATGTCCATTGAGTTGGTGATGCCATCCAACCATCTCATCCTCTATCATCCCCTTCTCTTCCCGCCTTCAGTCTTTCCCAGAATTAGGGTCTTTTCCAATGAGTCAGCTCTTCCCATCAGGTGGCCAAAGTATTGGAGTTTCAGTTTCAACATCAGTCCTTCCAATGAATAGGAGAAGGTCCTAGAGGTGGGCTTATAGGGTGAAAAGGAGTGGCCTTTTTAAAGCTTCTTGATCCTTGTTCCCAGGTTTTTCACAGATAAGATTTATCAGGAGCAGTTTCAACCAGAAGCATGGGATGGCTCTTGTCGCCTGCACCCTCACTGGCCCTGAGGCCCAGGGTTGACTCAGTCTTGCCAGGGGTGTTAGACTGTGATGGAAGCACAGATTCAAGGCAGGAGAGTCAGCCATGGACAGTTAACCTGTGGCTGGCCCTAGGGGCAAAAAACTAGATAAGATACAGTCCCTTCCCTGGTCTGGAGGGTCAACTAACAGAGTTAGCCCTTGGGAAGGGTGCAATGTGCTGAGATAGGACACAATCAGCCAGGGGAGTCAGTGGGGACTGACCTAACTCCACTGAGGCTTTGCAGCAGACCTAGAGCTGCCCCAGCTGAGTAGTCATCTCACTCACCCATGCTGTGTGTTGGAGTCAGATGAAATCAGGTCCACCCCCAGCCTGGCCACTTATTAACCATGCTATCTTAGGCAAGGTTGTCTAAACCTTCTGCTCATTTGTAAATAAGAAAAGTGGTCCTTGTGCCCCTGGATGGTTGTGAAGCGTTGTCATGGGAGAGGCCCTTTTGAAGAAAAACCAGCCTTGACCTGTGTATGCTTTTTCTGTTGTAGCTGGGGGCTCCTATTTCATGATCTCCCGCTCCCTGGGGCCAGAATTTGGAGGTGCCGTGGGCCTGTGCTTCTACCTGGGAACAACATTTGCGGCAGCCATGTACATCCTAGGGGCCATTGAGATCCTGCTGGTAAGTCAGGCTAAGTCCTGGCCGTTTCTGTTCTTGTTGGAACAGCCCCTTTCCTATAAGCCCAGGCTCTTTATGCTCCCCTCATATCTGGTCCAGATCTAGGGCTTACAATGAGGAAGGCCTCTCTGAGGGAGAAAGATCTTTGTTCAAGCCAGTCTCCCCTTCAGCCCTTTCCCAGTTTGGATCAGGCATGGAAGGGGCCTGGCAGTTTTCACTGTGGCCCTGGATGTTTTAGCTGCCCAGGCACTATTTCAGCTGTGGTAGGTGGTCTGTGAACTACCGCCTGTAACGCTGTGACGGGCCTCGGTGGTGATGCAGAGCCTGTCTCCCGGGCTCATGTGGGCTCTGGCCAGCTCTGTCTTCAGGGTTCTGTGCCAAGGTCTCTCAGATCCATCTTATCCTCTTACTGAAATCAGGGAAGTCAGTACCCTCTCTGTGGGCCCCAAGTGTGCTCTGACTCAGCTTCCCGCCTCCCACTGGACTGCCCGGGTGGTGGGGAAAGAGTGGGAGGGGCAGTGGGGAGCACAGGTTAACCAGTGCCCGCCCCTGGGCATCCAGACAATAGATATTTAGAGGAACTGCCTGCCTACTTCCACCTCCAGATCCTCTGTCTGTAGCATGGAGCCTATTCCTGGATATTCTGGGGGCTTTATTTTTGTTTTTCTATTTCCCACATTCCTACATTTATTATCTGGATTTTTTCTATAAGGAAGTTTGTCCTTTTTCCATTTGTTTATTTATTCAATTACGTATTTATATCAGGATGGACTCCTGGATATTTATTTTTATTCTTTGGCTCATAATCCTATACTGTCATTATTTATTTTGTTGCTCCTCAAACTATTCCACTTTTGTTTAGCTATTCAGGTCAGCGCCTGTGTCTGGATCCTTTTTTTTTTCTTTTTTGTAAGTAATTGCTTTATTAAGATATATTTCAAAAAAAATATATATATATTTCACATAAAATTCACTGCTTCCCAAGTAACTAAGGGGTAAAGAATCTGCTTGCCAATGCAGGAGACGAGGGTTTGATCCCTGAGTCTGGAAGATCCCCTGGAGGACGAAATGGCAACCCACTCCAGTATTCTTGGCTGGAGAATCCCATGGACAGAGGAGCCTGGCAGGCTACAGTCCATGGGTTGCAAAGAGTTGGACACGACTGAGTGACTAAGGACATACTCCACATAGGAAAATTGAACCTCCTTTGTCTGTCTTCTTGTTTCAGACCTACATTGCCCCTCCAGCCGCCATTTTTTACCCAACAGGCACTCACGACACATCGAGTGCCACCTTGAACAATATGCGGGTATATGGGACCATTTTTCTGACCTTCATGACCCTAGTGGTGTTCGTTGGTGTCAAGTATGTGAACAAATTTGCCTCGCTCTTCCTGGCCTGTGTGATTATCTCCATCCTCTCCATCTATGCTGGAGGCATCAAGTCTATTTTTGACCCTCCTATTTTTCCGTAAGTAACCTGGGAGTACCTCCAGGCATTATACTGACATCCCCCCTACATGGATGACCTTCTTTGTGGAGGCTGCCAGATGGGAGCAAGTTGGGGTCTCGGGCTGAGCAGCTGCTGATACTTTCGCCTCCCCCACACCCCACAGAGTATGTATGCTGGGCAACAGGACACTGTCCCGGGACCAGTTTGATGTCTGCGCCAAGACGACTGTGGTGGACAACGAGACAGTGGCCACCCAGCTCTGGAGCCTCTTCTGCCACAGCCCCAACCTCACGGCTGAGTCCTGCGACCCCTACTTCCTGCTCAACAATGTGACCGAGATCCCGGGCATCCCTGGTGCAGCTGCCGGCGTACTCCAGGGTGTGTGCTCCCTTCCGCCTGCTTCCCCCACCCCGCCGGGCCCCCGCAGCGGAGCAGAAGGAAGGAACGAGCATGGAGGGACAGGGTAGCACAGAGCCGCCCTTGTGTGGCCAGCTCAGGAACGGAGGGTGGTGCTGGCTGCCTTCCCAGCCCAGCAGTGTCCTCTCAGCCCAGCTCCTGGCAGCTAAATTTCGGTTGAATGGAGCCTGTTTTGGCCAGTGTCCCAGGCCTGCGGCAGCCCCCCAGAAAATTCTGGCAGCCCCTCTCTCCCCAGCCATCAGCCCCTGACCCTGCCTGGGATAGTTCTCACAGGAGCCATAAAGGGCCTCTGTCTCAGAGGCAGGCAGTGGTGGACAATGGCAGTTCAGCTACCTTTGCCTTCCAGACTTCCAGCCAGCCAGTCCTTTCCTGTGGCCAGAGTGGCCCTGTGGCTGAAACCACAGCCATCGGGCTGAGGTCACCCCCTTGAGCCCCCAAAACCTCTTACACCTGCAGCCCCTGGCTGGGCTGCCCCAGACTTCCCTGGGGCTGCAGTGGTGATGTGGCCGCCCCCACAGAAAACCTATGGAGCGCCTACCTGGAGAAGGGTGAGGTCGTGGAGAAGCACGGGCTGCCCTCTACGGACGCCCTTGGCTTGAAGGAGAGCCTGCCCCTGTACGTGGTGGCTGACATTGCCACATCCTTCACCGTGCTGGTTGGCATTTTCTTCCCCTCAGTAACAGGTGAGCCCTCTTGCCCACCCACACTCCCTGCCCCTACTCCTAAGGGAGCCCCTGAGGGAGTCTCATTGTTTTTGGAGGTATCATGGCTGGCTCCAACCGCTCTGGGGACCTCCGAGATGCACAGAAATCCATCCCAGTGGGGACCATTCTGGCCATTGTTACCACTTCCCTTGTCTGTATCCTTTCCCAGGCCTGGCACTGTGGCAGGGGGGTGCGCGGGCAGGAGGCACTTCCTTATGTTTAAGTTACCACCTGGCATGTGCAGACACACCACACACGCATGCACATATACATCAACCCTCACACACATGCACACGTTCAAGGGGTTTGTTTGTACCCGACATGAAACCTCAGCTGCAGGTGTCCTGAGACTGGGCAAGGGGGTCCCTGGGGCCCTGTGTGGGGAGTGAGCGGGGGCAGCAGTGGCAACAGAGGTCCAGCTTTCCTTGACGCGGCTGCAGACTTCAGCAGCGTGGTTCTCTTCGGCGCTTGCATCGAGGGTGTGGTCCTCCGGGACAAGTGAGTGAGCTGGGCCCCTCCCTGTGGCTATGGGCTCAGCTTTTGCTGCCCAGACCCCAGCCCCCCTCATACTTGTGGTCCCAGACATGTCCTCAGGCTGCTGGCTGTCAGTGGTGGGTCAGTCCCACCAGGACTTTGGCTTCTAAGAGGATGGTGACATCAAATTGATTCTGGGCTGGAAGGATAGGGGCTGGTGGACTGGCCTCTGCTGAGGGCCAGAGCTCTGTCCCCCATAGCTGTCCTTCTTGACCCTTGCCAGCCCTCACACTGGGTGGCCCCGGCCAGGGTTTCAGGGGCTCCTTGTATGGAGCATGGTCTGAGCCTGGCCTTTGCAGGTATGGCGACGGTGTCAGCAGAAACCTGGTGGTGGGCACATTAGCCTGGCCTTCGCCCTGGGTCATCGTCATCGGCTCCTTTTTCTCCACCTGCGGTGCTGGCCTGCAGAGCCTCACTGGGGCACCACGCCTGTTGCAGGCCATCGCCAAGGACAACATCATCCCTTTCCTTCGGGTGAGCCTCTTGCACTCGCCCACCATTTGGGTGTTCCTAGCCCAGGGACGGGAGCTGATGGGCTGCTGTCTATGGGGTCGCACAGAGTTGGACACGACTGAAGCGACTTAGCAGCAGCAGCAGCAGCAGCAGCAGCCCCTCATGCTGGCCAGGGAGAGAAGTAGACAGTAAATCGGGTGCATGCTATCCTGCTAGGGGCCAGGGCCAGGCAGCCATCCACAGAGAGCTGCTGTTGGCAGAGCTGCCTGGGTCCAGAAGCCCCAACGCCTGTCTCCACTCACAGTGGAGAGGCCTGGGGAATTGGAGGGCAGAGTACCTGTCAGGATAGGTTTGGCTGTGACTTGAGCCCTTGAGGGACTTGGAGATGATGGAGGCCAGGCTGTGACTTGTGTGTCCTGATGTGTGGAATGGGACCAACTTCTTCGCTTCTGACCCCATTGCCCCTGGTGTGTACAGGTTTTCGGCCATGGCAAGGCGAATGGCGAACCGACGTGGGCCCTTCTCCTGACGGCGCTCATCGCCGAGCTGGGCATCCTCATAGCCTCGCTGGACATGGTGGCCCCCATTCTATCCATGTGAGCTGGGGGCCAGGGCAGGGCAAGGGCCCTGGGAAAGTCTCCTCGCACCCTCAGCCACACCCTAGCCGGGAGCTCTGCCCAGCAACTCGTCTGTGACCCTGTCTAGGGTTGAGGATGCAGCTGGCAGACGGGTTAGGCTGTTGGGGGATGTTTGCCTAGCAGAGCTCAACCTTCTGAACCTCTGCCTTCCAGTGCTTACTCAGATGTTTTAAAGAGACCAGTAGGTCCCTTGTGCCTCTATGGGAGATACCCAGAGCAGGGACGGACAAGCAGCAATCTCAGCACCCTTGATGAGCCGCCACTGTCCATACACCTGTTTTCAAGTTGCTTGCTTTTAAAGTTCTGGAGTCAGCTGGGCATTTGAACCTGCCAGTGCCCTGCAGGAGGTGGCAAACACGCAGCAGTTTCCAGGGGTCTCAGAGACAGTGTCCTCGTTCTGCTCACCTCCACCAGTGCCAGGGCCACTGTGCCCTCCTCACACGCCTTGCTCCACAGCCAGTGCCCTCTTGCTTGTTCCATTGTGTCTGAGCCACCCTTCACCACCCCACTCGGCTGGTAGGACTGACAGAGCTCCTTCCCCCTGAAGCTGCGCCTCCCAGCCACAGCCAGGCCTGCCGGAGTCAGTGCTCCCCTGTTCCCCCAACACACCTCCGCCCGGCTCCACCTACACCTGAAACTACCCTTGCCGCAGTTGTCTCAGGCGGTGGCCCCTTAACACCCATGTCAGGATGTGTCAGCCTTGATGCTGAGGCTGCTTCTCCTGTAGCCCTAACGGGACTGAGCATGCCCCTACTGTGAGAGTCCCTGCCCCTGGCCTGCCCTCTCTCGTCAGCCCTGCTGCCTCCTTGTCTGTCCTTCCTCACCCACCAGCTGAGGGTAGAAGTGGGCAGCCACTCCCCTCAGCCCTCTGCCTTTCCTGTCTTTCTTGGGGGGCTCAAGCAGTAGGCCTCTTCCATCCTGGTCTCCCACACCCACTGAAGTGTCCCTCAAGTGTCTCTAATGCAGTGACTCAAAATGGCCCTCTTTGGACGCCCTCTCCCCACACTCATGACAGCCCCTCATCCAACTGGTCCCCCAGGCCAGAGGCCTGGCTTTTGTCTAGCTGCATCCAGGCATTGAACTTCCCTTTATACCATCCTCTTCCACAGCTGTTCCCCCTGTCCGCAACCCCCTCGTGGTCTCAACATCCTCTGAGACCAGGCTCTGCAGGCACCACCACAATGTCCCATCCACATCTGGCCCGGAGCGTGGGCGAAGTGAGGCCGAGACGACCTGCCTGACTGTGCCGGGCAGGGCTGTGACAGTCTCGGCTCCTCACCTAGGCCCAGGCTGGGGAGGGTCCGGGACTTCGGGCACCTGGCTACCAAGCGGGCCGCTCAGTCCCAGCTGCTCCCTGTGCCGCAGGTTCTTCCTGATGTGCTACCTGTTTGTGAACCTGGCCTGTGCTGTGCAGACACTCCTGAGGACCCCCAACTGGCGGCCTCGGTTCAAGTACTATCACTGGTACGTGCCAGCTGGGCCCCTGAGCCAGGTTCTCTGACATGAGAGTTATGTGGGAAACCATTCTGGATGGGGTTTGAACTTTCTGGGCAACAGTTTCTATTGGTGAGAGACTGGGAGGTCCTTCCCTGACTCTGGCCCTTTTCCCATCTCTGGCCCAGGGCGCTGTCCTTCCTGGGCATGAGCCTCTGCCTGGCCTTGATGTTTGTCTCCTCCTGGTACTATGCCCTGGTTGCCATGCTCATCGCCGGCATGATCTACAAGTACATTGAGTACCAAGGGTGAGTGTGGGAGCACCCAGTTGGGTGCTCAGGGCTGCTGGGCTGGGCTGTAGTTGGGTGTGGGAAGCTGAGCCATCCTTCTTTAAGCCACCATGGCACGGGGGTTGCGGGGCTGTGACTTGGGCCTGGTCCCTTCCATCCCACATACACATGGACACAAGTCCTAGGGGTTTACCCATCAGCCTTTGGGGGCTTCTGCAGGGCTGAGAAGGAATGGGGCGATGGGATCCGAGGCCTGTCCCTGAGCGCTGCCCGCTATGCCTTGTTGCGGCTAGAGGAGGGCCCTCCTCACACCAAGAACTGGCGGTGAGTCACCCGGGCCTGGCGGGGACAGTCGAGGTTTTCAGGGGGCGACCCTGTGAGAGGGGAGAGTCACGAGGTGCTGGCTTCCCTCCCTAGTCCGTGTTCCCTGTCCTGAGCTGCCAGGGGCACCATCCTGCTTATCGGGCCCTTGGATCACTGCTACCTGAGGGGGCCTGGGAGCCAAGAGAGGAGGGAGCTGGGCTCCCTGCAGATCTCGGGCCCTGATCTCAGGCTGCCTCTCCATCCGGCCACTCAGGCCTCAGCTACTGGTGTTGCTGAAGCTAGATGAGGACCTTCATGTGAAGTACCCGCGGCTCCTCACTTTCGCCTCCCAGCTTAAAGCTGGCAAGGGCCTGACCATCGTCGGTTCTGTCATCCAGGGCAGCTTCTTGGAGAGCTACGGAGAGGCCCAGGCCGCTGAGCAGGTACTGCTGGGGCGGGAGTCAGGGGTAGGAGGACCCTAAACCAGACTGGAGATGTCTGGGCTGTAGCTGGTGCATAGGGGAGGGGACCAGTCCTGGCCAGCCAGGTGAGCTGAGAGCGGGAGCCAGGTGGGTATGAAGGTTCCATCTTGCAAGCATGGCCTCTGGGTGGGCAGCTTGCCCCCATCTTCTCCCCCACCACCAAGCAGCTCTGTACCCTGGGGCCTGGGCAGGGAACCCAGCAGAGGGGACATGGATGGCCTTGCCTTCTGACCCGGGTATGTTCCCTACAGACAATCAAGAACATGATGGAGATTGAGAAGGTGAAGGGCTTCTGCCAGGTGGTGGTGGCCAGCAAGGTGCGGGAGGGGCTGGCTCACCTCATCCAGTCTTGTGGCCTGGGTGGCATGAGGCACAACACCGTGGTGCTGGGCTGGCCCTACGGCTGGCGACAGAGCGAGGACCCACGCGCCTGGAAGACCTTTATTGGTGTGTGAGACACAGGGCCTGGGCTCCACCACATAGGGCAGGGGCCAGGGGTTAAGCGGGGGCAGAGGCCAGAGAGTCATGGGTCGATAGTGCCCCTCTTCCCTAGACACCGTGCGCTGCACCACGGCTGCCCACCTGGCCCTGCTTGTGCCCAAGAACATCGCCTTCTACCCCAGCAACCATGAGCGCTACCTGGAGGGCCACATCGACGTGTGGTGGATTGTCCACGACGGCGGCATGCTCATGCTCCTGCCCTTCCTGCTGCGCCAGCACAAGGTGGGCCAGGCGCTCAGGCCATGACGCGAGGGGCTGGGCCTATGCAGGGGGGCTGCAACTGAGCCACCACCCTCCGTGGCCGCAGGTTTGGAGGAAATGCCGGATGCGCATCTTCACGGTGGCCCAGATGGACGACAACAGCATCCAGATGAAGAAGGATCTGGCCATCTTCCTATACCACCTACGTCTAGAGGCAGAGGTGGAGGTGGTGGAGATGGTGAGGCCCCTGCCCACCGTGGCCCTGTGGATGCCCTGCCCAATCCCCGTAGCCTGGTCCTCACGGCTTACCCTCTCCCCAGCACAATAGCGACATCTCTGCGTATACCTACGAGCGCACACTGATGATGGAGCAGCGCTCCCAGATGCTGCGGCAAATGAGGCTGACCAAGACAGAGCGGGAGCGAGAGGTCAGTGACCTTTCTCAGCTCAGGGCAGGGTCTGACTTGGGGAGAGGCCATCAAGTGGGGGCATCAGAATGACTCACTGCGGCCCCCCTCATTTTCCCTGAGGCTGGGTGATCACGCTGGGCCAGCTTGGCTCCCCACGGCACTGAGGCGACCTCCTCTGGTTGTCCTCAGGCCCAGCTAGTCAAGGACCGGCACTCAGCCCTGCGGCTAGAGAGCCTGTACTCGGACGAGGAGGATGAGTCTGCAGCTGGGACTGACAAGATCCAGATGACATGGACCCGGGACAAGTACATGGCCACGGAACCCTGGGACCCCAGCCACACGCCCGACAACTTCCGGGAGCTGGTGCATATTAAGCCGTGAGTGCAGCAGAAATGGACCCAGCCGTATCCCAGCCTGGGGGTGGGATGGGGGCAGATGAGCCCAGTGGGGTGATCCAGGGTTGGGATCCACGATCAGCCACATTATCTGCAGGGACCAGTCTAATGTGCGGCGCATGCACACGGCTGTGAAGCTCAATGAAGTCATTGTCACACGCTCTCATGACGCCCGCCTGGTCCTACTGAACATGCCCGGACCGCCCAAGAACAGCGAGGGTGATGAGAACTGGATCCTTTGGTGGGGAGATGGGCAGTGTATGAGGTCAGGCTGGGAGCTCCTGTCCCTGGATGCCCTGGGCGTTTGCAGGGTACTCCAGCTCTGCTTGATGGGCCAGACTTCCCTGGGTGCTTCCCTGGGCGCTACTTCCTTGACTGATGCCCCACAGACATGGAGTTCCTGGAGGTGCTGACCGAGGGCCTCGAACGAGTGCTCTTGGTACGTGGCGGTGGCCGTGAAGTCATCACCATCTACTCCTGAGCCCAGTATAGACTTGTGGCCTAGAGTGAAGGTGTCCAGGGTAACACAAAGCCCCCCTCCAGCACCCACCTGCCAGCCCCACTTTGCCTGGCCTCACCCTGGACCCAGCTTTACTAGGTCTCCTTGGAGACTGGGCCCAGACCTGGCCATGGAGATGGATCTGAGGTCCCTCGGGACCCTGAGAGGTTCGGGGACTTGCCCGTCCAGCACGCCAGGATGCCTGTCCTGACTGGAGAAGACTGGTGGGGGCTGACATGGGGATTGAAGGCAGCTGGCCCGGGAGCGCTATTTATTGCATATTTATTGTTTGGATGTCACCATCAGAGAGGAGGGGAAGGGTGACAAGGGAGGGATCCAGCCCAGCCCGCCTGCAGGAAGATCTGACTCAGCTCCTGTGGGCGGGGACCCCCACCAAGCCAAGTTGAATGGAACCAGCCAGCTGAAGCCTGACTTTTTTCAATAAAACATTGTGTACTTCTGGGCCTCCCGCTGCCCCGGCTCTGTTTCCCCTGGCACGGGGGAAGAAGGCGGGACTGAATCCAGGCCCAGAGCCGGCTCCCTGAGGCTGTGCCCCTTTCCGGCAACCGCTGGCCAGCCCCATTGGCCAGGCTGTCCCTCCCACTGGCCCTGGGGCCCCTCCCACCCCTACTCCAGATAAGGCCAGCCCAGGACCGCTTTACCGGGCACCAGGCACTAGGGCTGGAATGGGGCTGCCCGGCTCCCCGCGGCAGTGGGTCCTGCTGCTGCTGGGGCTGCTGCTCCCCCCTGCTGCCCCCTTCTGGCTCTTCAATGTGCTGTTCCCCCCGCACACCACGCCCAAGGCCGAGCTCAGTAACCACACACGGCCCGTCATCCTCGGTAAGCCCCCGCCAGGCCCGATACACCCGGGATAGCCCTTGGGGAACCAGGGCCCCCGCCCCTGGTAGCACAGCCTGCCGATGCCCTTCTGCCCATGCGTTAGCCCCGATTTTTAACTCAATGTTTGGAGGGGCCAGAGGCTTGTCCTGAGGAGAAATCCACCCCTTCTCGCACCACACTGTTCCTGTGTCTCCAAGGTGTCTCCCCCAGGTGGGTGGAGTGGCGGGTGGGTGTGCCGGAGGGCTTGGTCAGGGCATTACAAGCTGTGGTCAGCTGTAGCTGTAGCCAGACCCTGGGTCCAGCCCCCTCCCTCCCCCCCGCCGCTCCTTCCTCAGCCCCCACCCCTGCAAGGACGAGGTGCCCAGCCCAGGAGAGCAGGAGAGGCCTGTCAAGTCCTGCCCCCGCTCCCCACACTATTTGTTCTCCTCTTGGACTTTGGCAGAGATGGAGAGTCATGCTAGCTGTTTGCTCTGTGGGGGCAGGGGTCAGTGGCCTTGGCCACTGGATCTTCCCTCTCTGGGGGAGTCTGAGCTTTGGGGAGACGGAGCAGTGGATATGAACAGAAAGGATCTTGTCCTTAGTCTCTGGGGGTTGACGGTGTGTATAGGAGAGGAAGGGGTGGGGCTAGTGACTGTGGTGTCGGGGAGGTGAGGCTAGGGCGGGGTCCACCACAGGGGAATGGGAGGGATCCACAGTGAAGGCTGGTGCCCGCAGTGCCCGGCTGCCTGGGGAATCAGCTGGAAGCCAAGCTGGATAAACCGAGTGTGGTGAACTGGATGTGCTACCGCAAGACAGAGGACTTTTTCACCATCTGGCTAGATCTCAACATGTTCCTGCCCCTTGGGGTAGACTGCTGGATCGACAACACCAGGTGGGTGCTGTCCCCTCTGGCCTAGTCCCTTGCCCTGCTCCTTGGCCGGGTCTGCTGAATGTCCCACTGCCCCCAGGGTTGTGTACAATCGCAGCTCTGGGCGGGTGTCCAATGCCCCCGGTGTACAGATCCGTGTCCCCGGCTTTGGCAAGACCTACTCTGTCGAGTACCTGGACAGCAGCAAGTTGGCAGGTGTGTGTGTGCTGAGGGAGAGGTGGGGCTCTAGGTTGTGTTGGGCTTGCAGGGGCCATGGCCACAGCCCCTGGTGCTGCCGCCTTCCCCACAGGTTATATGCACACACTGGTACAGAACCTGGTCAACAACGGGTACGTGCGGGATGAGACAGTGCGGGCCGCCCCCTACGACTGGCGGCTGGAGCCTAGTGAGTGTGTCTATGTTTAGGGGGCTTGGGGGGCAGGGCAGAGGCCCCCACCTCCAGCCATGCTGACCCATCCCCGCTGCAGGCCAGCAGGAAGAGTACTACCTGAAGCTTGCTGGGCTGGTGGAGGAGATGCATGCCACGTACGGGAAGCCGGTCTTCCTCATTGGGCACAGCCTTGGCTGCCTGCACCTGCTCTATTTCTTACTGCGCCAACCCCAGACCTGGAAGGACCGCTTCATCGACGGCTTCATCTCTCTCGGGGCTCCCTGGGGAGGCTCCATCAAGCCTATGTTAGTCTTGGCCTCAGGTGAGAGGGCCTGTGATCACTTGGGTCCCATAGGATGTGGGGGCGTGGTGGAAAGAAGCTGACTGTGGGCTAAGCCCTACTCCTGTTTTCTCACAATGCCCAGCTGGGGGGTGTTGTCTACCACTTCTGGGAAATAGCCCCTTTCATTGTCCTTGGAGAGCAGTGAGTCCAGCCTGGACTGTTAGACAAATTGCTGACAGTTTGTCTCAGCGATGATAAAGGGGAGGTAAACAAAGATGAAGTGAATCCCAGCAACCTGACTCATTGCTCAGTCTGACTGAAGTCTGTTCCTTCTGGCCTCAGGTCTACCCACTCAGCTCCCAGGAGCTGCTTTGCACGCGGATCTTCCCTAAGCCAGGCCACAGCAGATCTGCCAAAGCCAGGGCCAGACCCCAGGAGCCCCTCCTGCCCTTCCCTGAGGAGTGGCACAGATACCTCGTGTGGAGCATGTACTGTAGGCTAAACACACCTGGACATGGTCTTACCCCTAGGAGCTGAAGTGAAGGAAACACCAGACCACATCAATGGGTGTCAAACAGAGATGGGTCTCATTTCATCCTTCCCAGAACACAGCTCTGAGCCCTGTGCAGCACAGGCCACAAGGGTCAACAGACACTTGCCTGAGACAGAACTGCCAGCACTATATCCCCCCAACTCATACTCCCGTCCTCATGAAACACTGCTCCCCTACCCTCCTGTTGTAGCCCTCCAGCTCTGCCTGTCAGAGGTGCCATGGGGGCTTCTCAGTTAACAAGTACACATGAGCACTTCTTGAATGCTAGGCCGGTTCTAGTCTAGGACTTGGAGTCTGTGTTTGGATTGGGCAAGGACAAGATTGAGTGTCCAACTGGCTTGGGCTGGGGGGCAAGTTGTGGGCCTGGAGTAGCCAGGCCTGCTGGCTGGAGTAGCCCTGTCCCACCTTACTCTCTGTTCCCAGGTGACAACCAAGGCATCCCAATCATGTCCAGCATCAAGCTGAAAGAGGAGCAGCGCATGACGACAACGTCACCCTGGATGTTTCCTGCCAGGCAGACGTGGCCTGAGGACCACGTGTTCATTTCCACCCCCAGCATCAACTACACAAGCCGTGACATGCAGCGCTTCTTTACAGACCTGCACTTTGAGGAAGGCTGGTACATGTGGCTCCAGTCACGTGACCTGCTGGCAGGCCTCCCAGCACCTGGCGTGGAAGTGTACTGTCTGTATGGCATAGGCCTGCCCACTCCTAGCACCTACATCTATGACCACGGCTTCCCCTACACAGACCCTGTGGATGTGCTATATGAGGATGGTGATGACACTGTGGCCACGCGTAGCACCGAGCTCTGTGCCCGCTGGCAGGGCCGCCAGAAACAGCCCGTGCACCTGCTGCCTCTGCCAGGGACACAGCACCTCAATATGGTCTTCAGCAATCAGACACTGGAGCACATCAATGCCATCCTGCTGGGTACCTACCGAAATAGCACTGTTGTACCCCCGACTGCCAGCCCAAAGCCCATGCCCCCTGAATAAAGACTTTCCTTTGCTGTTAAAAGCCCTGACATGTGTGTTGTGGGTTGAAGGAAAGGCACTAGGGTCCTCACACCAGGATGCATTCATCTGCAGCCACAGGCCTGGAGCTTTGTGGAGGAGCTGTGCTAAAGCCTGGTACTGAACTGGGCACCTTGAGATGTATAGCTTCCCACGAGAAGGGCATGGCAACCTGCTCCAGTATTTTTGCCTGGAGAATACCAGGGGCAGAGGAGCCTGGCGGGCTACAGTCCATAGGGTCACAAAAAGACACACGACTGAAGCGATTTAGCATGCACAAACTGCTGGTTGAGCTGTTTAAGCAGCCCGCCTGTGCCTGCCTCTGCTCTGGGCACTGGGGACTGGAGGCAGCTGCACACATAGCAGTGGAATGGGCATACATGGAGCCAAGGGTACAGGATGTGGAAGATCTGAAATGTTCCTCCTAGCTCCCAAAAGGGCAGGCGAGACCCCGCCTCTGGACAGAGGCTTTTGAGTGCTAGGTGCGTGACAGAGTTTAGAATCTAGGAATGTGACAGCCATTAAATAGGTCACTTCACTAGTGAAGATTTAATTTTTAGGTAATGGAGCTACGTGATCTGAGAGAAAAGTATAGAGAGCAACAAGGTGGTGAGTCTTGTGGGTCAGGAAAGGCTTCCCAGAGGAGGTTTTGTCAATGCAGAGATCAGATGGAATGAATGAGAAGGGTGACTATAAAGACTCATTTGAGCCTAAGAGCTGTGTGCAACTGATATAGGGTTTAACCAAGGAAAGAGTGTGACCAGATTTCCAACCTAGAAAAGAGTCCCCTCTCTGTAGCATGGAGTATAGTCTGGGGTGGAGGGTGAGGGGCAGGAATTGTGGGGAAACCAGTGCTGTGCCCAGCGGGGAAAGGATGCTAGCTGAGACAAGCAGTAATCCAGAGAAAGAACTGGCTAGATAAAGGGTCCTTTGGGAGGTGAAATAAGGCTTGGCCATGGGCAGAGCCCAGCATGCCTACAGGCCACCTGAGGGACAACCATGATGCCCCTCCTGAGAGAGGAAGGATGGCATCTGAAACATGGAAGACAGATCAGCATCGCCTTGGCTGAGAGGACTGAGCCTCACTCAGTGTTTGGGTTCTGGGAAGAAGGCAGAGGCAGCAAACAAGAGGCAGGAGTTGGGAGAAGGACAAAAGGTAGCCATGACTGATGCCGTTGAAGATTGATAATAATAAGAACAGAGACTTGGTCAATGTGATAGCCTTAGGGCACTGAGACTTGAGGTTAGAGATGGGGTCAGGGTAGGCAGAGCTCGGGGCTCAGGCTGGACAATGGCTAAAGAGGAGGGATTTGTCCCTCTGTTCAGTCAGAGGACCCAGGAGCAGCTTGGAGTGCCAGGCAAGGGACATCTCCCCTCTTCCTAAGCTGCGAAAGACCAGAGCTGAAGGTGAAAGTGAAAGAGAAGATGCAGAAAGGGACCAGCATGCTCTGAGGAAAGGTGAAAGCGAAAGGGGGAAACAATAGTGCAGCCCGGCAGAGGACAAGCCTTCCGCCTTCTTTCTTGCCTGCTGATCCCACTCCTCTGACCCCCTGCCTACCTGGAGATGCAGAAGACAGTGCTAGAGCCCCAAAGCGGCTTCTCCTTCGAGAACTGTGAGAGGTGAGGGCGGGAATGGTTGGTTTCCCAGCTGCCTATGCCCTTCAGCGAGGGCTTCCGGGAGTGAGAACCCCGGGATCTTTAAAATTTCTGGGGGCGAGAGTAGGGGAGGGTACGTGTGTTGAACGACTTCGGTTCCCAAGTTTACCCCAGGAGGTGAGGGAAACCGGGACAGAGGTAGGGGATGTGATGAGGGTCCCATAAGAACTGAAACCTGGGCCTCTCCTCTCCGTTTCCAGAAACGCAGCCTTGCAACGCGCCCTACCGGGGCTCCGGGTCCCTCACGCACGCAAGACCGGGACCACCATTGCAGGCCTTGTGTTCCAAGTAAGCAGGGAGCTGGGATGGTGCGGCCTAGAGGGGCGGCGGGAAATGGGATGTGGGGACTAGGCCAACGGCTCCTCCCCCCTACCCCCAGGACGGGGTCATCTTGGGCGCGGATACGCGGGCCACTAACGATTCGGTCGTCGCGGACAAGATCTGCGAAAAGATCCACTTCATCGCCCCCAAAATCTAGTGAGCATTCCTCCGCCTAACTCTCCCCCTCCAAGAACCGCTCCCTCGTTCCCATCCCGGGTGCCAGCACGTCCTAGCAACGCCCACACGGACCCCTCCTTTCGCCCTCAGCTGCTGTGGGGCTGGAGTAGCCGCGGACGCCGAGATGACCACGCGGATGGCGGCGTCCAACATGGAGCTACACGCGCTGTCCACGGGCCGCGAGGCCCGCGTAGCCACCGTCACCCGCATGCTGCGCCAGACGCTCTTCCGGTGCTGAGGCGGGTCTAAGCTGACCCCGAGGCGGGGCAGCTGCGGGGAGGGCGGGGCTGAGAGGACGCAGGACCGGAGAAAGGACTGGGCTGCGAAGTCCGAGAGCCCGGAAGAGGCGGGCCTAAGAGCAGCTAAGCGGGCGACGGCGGGGAGCGCTGTCAGTTATGGGGAGCTAGACCGCGCGAAGGGGCGGGGTTCGGACGCAGGGGCGGTTTCGTGGAGGGGCGGGACCTGGGCTCCGGTGCTTTCCACTGACCGTACCCACTCGGCTAAAAGGTACCAGGGCTATGTGGGAGCGTCGCTGATCGTGGGCGGCGTGGACTTCACAGGACCGCAGCTCTACAGCGTGCACCCCCATGGCTCCTACAGCCGGCTGCCCTTCACGGCCCTGGGTGAGCGCTTCTGCCCGCTCCCCAAGAACCTTGCTATGCTACCTTGACCTCAACGTTTATCCCACGACTGGGCGGCCGCAGTTGATCTCAGATGGCCCTCTTGCTTGCAGGATCCGGCCAGGATGCGGCCATAGCAGTGCTAGAGGACCGGTTCCAGCCGAACATGACGGTGAGTGACAACTGCCCCCCCTACCCCCACCACATTACGCGAGCATTGATGGGAAGTGCACCCGTGAGCTGGGGAAACGCAGAGGAACCCTGGCCTAGTCGGGGAAGGCTTCTCGGAGGTGACTGAGTGGAGACTGAGGGGCCAGTGGAGTGAGGGTGAGGTGCTATTCTAACAGTGCCAAAGCTTGGACTGCCTCAGAAGTCAAAACTCAAAGTGCCATTTGAACTTGAGGAGAGAGGAACAGCAGGTGGGGTCTGGGGTCTGGATTTTGTTTGGGATGGATGGAAGCAGAAGGCATATGTATGTCACTGCTTATAAAGTGACAGCTAAGGCCCAGAAAGAAAAGGCAGTGAGGGGGGAATTGGGGGTGGGTGAACAGGCCAGTGGAAGCACAGCCACAAGTGTGACTCAGAAGCTTGTGAAGATGGGGGCAGTGGGAACATGGGGTCACTGTACAGGGGGACACTGAAACCAGGATAGAGGAGCTTGGGGTGGAGATGGGGGTGTAGGGCGAGAGAGTGGGAAGTTTGGGTGTGAGCAAATGAGGCCTGGCTTCAAGATGAATTGTCTCTAGGCTACAGCCTAAGGGTGATCTAGAAGGGTCCATCAGGCCTCACTGACACACATCATTGCAGCTGGAGGCAGCGCAGGAGCTGCTGGTGGAAGCCATCACTGCAGGGATCCTGGGTGACCTGGGCTCTGGGGGCAATGTGGATGCATGTGTGATCACCGCGGCCGGCGCCAAGATGCTGCGAGCCCTGAGCTCTCCCACAAAGCCTATAGAGAGGTAGGAGCACTGGGGGTGGAGGAATCCCAGGGGAGGATGGATTTGGTGGTAGCGGGAAGACAGGGCTATAGAGGACGGGACACTTGATGGGCCCCTTTTGAGGGGTCATCCCTGCTTCTTCCCAGGTCCAGCCAGTACCGCTTTGCCCCTGGGACCACACCTGTCCTGTCCCAGACAGTGGTGCCGCTGACCCTGGAGGTGGTGGAGGAAACTGTGCAGGCCATGGATGTGGAGTGAAGTAGGCTGAGGCTTAGAGCTTGGAACAAGGAGGAATAAACCCAGAAAACACAAACACCTACTTCGGCAGATGACTGTCTTTCTTGGGTGGAGGGGAACAAGCAGCCAGCAGGGCTCTGTGGCTAAGGTGTCCTGCAAAGGCCATTCCTTCCCATGGCTGCAGTCTGGCCTGAGGGGCACCATTTACTCACCACCTTAGTCATCTACCCCTCTAGAACCCCAGCCCTGGCAAGCCATTGCAGGCTCAAGGTGGAAAGCCCCCTCTGCATACCATGGAGGCTCCCCCTACCACTCCCATGCCCTCTGGTCCACTGGAGACCATTGTACAACCCAAAGGGCTCTATGTACTGCCCCCACGTAGAGCCTTTACTTGCCTCATCAGTGATCAAGGACAAAGCCCACAGCTCCCAGTCAGATCGCGCCCCCCACCCCCCACCCCGCATTGCCCCACTATGGCTAAAATGCCGATGGAGGAGCTGCTTCCTGATTCCAAGGGCAAGTTCTCACAAGCACACTCCTGTAACGCCTTTATCTGTGGAACCCCTCGATGACCAGGCACACCTGAGGTACTAACACGACGCTGAGCTTCTGCTTGCACTTGTTAGGCTATGACTAGGGGAACTGACTCTGTTTTCTGACTGCCAGGGATCACAGGGCTCACATGGGAAGAGATGACATGACACATTTATCCAGCAGACTTTTGCCGAGCACCCAGGTGCTAGGTGCTGGTGGGAGCATCCTGCCCTGGGAGAGAATGGCTGAATTCCCCTGGAGCTTTGAAACTGCTAGAATCTGCCCAGTCCCTGGGGAGAGCCTAATCCAGGCTGGACATCCCTAGGTCTCTGATTGTGCTTTTTCCCTCAGTGTTTTATGATGAAGGTTTTTATTTTTATAAACATAAAAACTGAAAAAATTGCACACTGGGGGCTTCCCTGGTGGCTCAGTGGTAAAGAATCTGCCTGCCAATGCGGGAGATGGGTTTGCTACCTGGTTCAGGAAGATTCCACATACTAAGGAGCATGGGCCACAACTACTGAGCCTGTGCTCGTGAGCCGGGAAAGCTCAACAATCAAGCCCATGTGCCGCTGAAGCTCACAGGAAGATCCCACATACTGAGGAGCATGGGCCACAACTACTGAGCCTGTGCTCGTGAGCCAGGAAAGCTCAACAATCAAGCCCACTGAAGTCCATGTATCCTCCAGCCTGTGCTCCACAACAAGAGGAGCCACTGCAACGAGAAGCCTGTGCATTGCAACGAAGAGTAGCCCTTGACCGCAACCAGAGAAAAGCCTGCATAGCAACGAAGCTCCGGCACAGACAAAAATAAGTAAATATATATATATTTTTAAAAAAAGCTTCTCCCTGAAATCCATCAGAGTGTTTGGGTTAAAAAAAAAAATTCCACACTGAACACCTATATACCCACCATAGGCTTTACAATTAGTATTTTGTTATATTTGCTTTATTACCTATCTATCCTTCTCTCCAGTCAACAATTAACTTTTTTTTTCCATCTTGTTGTTTTGACTGATGTGTTCTTGAATCAGCCACAGTGCTCACACTCCTAAAAGGAGGCAAACCAACTTACCCATTGCAACTCTGCACACAGGGGTGTCCTCTCTCTCTCAGTTCAGGCTTAGCTTGGAGCTCTTCAGTGAATGGGCTGTAGATACCAGGGGTTGTCCATGGGAGCCCCAAGGGCTGGACGCTGGCAGATTTGATGGCTGTCACCTGTCACCCTTCTACCCTTGACCTCCATCCAGGGTCAGTCAGTCACCAAGAGCTCATACCTTGCCCTCCTGTGCACAAGACCCTTCCTAGACATCATCATGAACAGTGTGAGCTCTGAAACCAGACAGGTGAAGCTTTGGGTCCACGCATACCATGTGGCAGGAGAGTCATCACCTCCCTGAGCAAACCATGACTTCTGTTCCAAGTTGATAAGGAATCTCTGAGATGATGTGCTAGGATTTGCCCTGTCCTGGCCACTGGCCCTGGCTCTCCACAGTAGAGCTGGTACAGGTAGATATTCCTTCTACCAGTCAGGAACACTCCTGAGTGCTAAGCAGACTTCTCTGGGTCTGACAGTCCTGACAGCTGTGGGAGACTTCCCTGATACCACCCACCAAGTGGTCGCCATTAAGGCTAAGCACAAGTCCTTAGTACCTGGTGCTCAACACTTGGGATATGAGGTGGGGACCCAATCAGAGAACAGGATTTGGGGGATGGAGGAGGTGAGAGCCTCACACCTGGGCTCTATCTGATAAGGCCTGGGTGGAGGGCTCTGACACAGAACCCTCCTGCTGACACAGCATGGGAAGGAGCTGCTTGGCTTCACTCCTGGGACTTTGGCGCAAGGACAAGGAGGCCCATAAAGCCAGGCCCAGTTCTCAGCCTCATGTCTGCTGTAGTGTTGCTGCTCAGACTGACCCTTAGCCTCGTCCTCCTTGGCTCCTCCTGCGTTGAGTGGGCCTGGCCCAGCCCTGACTGAACAGCCTTAGGGCAACACAATACCAGCCCAAGCTTCCTGCTCAGGGGCTCAGAGAAGGGGCTGGAGTGGCTAGAAGGCAAGCAGGTAGAGTGGGTAAAGGAAAAAGGATGTGGCAGGGCTGGGAGAAAGCACGAGGTGGGCAGGGGCCAGTCTCCCAAATGGGACGGGAGCTTGGGATGGGTTCAGGAGCAGGGGAGGGTTTAGGAAGCCTTGAAGCAAAAGGTGGATGTGTAGAGCCATCTGGCTGTATGTGGTGTCCAGACTGCTAAGGTCTGGAGTGAGTGGAGAGGTTAGGAAGGGGACAACATACAACTGGGTCAGGGGGAAGAATGGCCTGGGATGGGAGGTGGAGTAGAGCTGGTCTGAGTAGGATGGAGAGAGGTGGGAGAATGGACAGGATGTCGGGGCTGGTTGGATGGGGCAGCTGAGATTGTTGTAGAGGCCCAGAGGTGCTCATGAGGGAAGGAGCAGTGATAAGAGCCCTCTTGATCTGGACCCCTTTGGAGAGACAGCCTGAGGGCACCCAGGAGGAGAGGAGAAGTGGGCTGGGATGCGGGAAGCAGGTCCTTTCCAGTCCAGTGGCCAGGCTGTGGCGTTCTTGCCATTAAACCAGCGCTGCACTTCAGCCAGAGGACTGTCAATGGGAAGAAGGCAGTGCTGGGCCCCTGGCCCTGGGACGTGTCCCCGTAGGTACAGGACCCTGCGGTGGGGCAGGATGTCAGGTGTTTCATGCCTGGGTTTAGCCTGGGCCCACCCCCACTGCTAACCCCTGACCCCAGGACAGCAAAGGCTTCTGCTTCTGCGGTGGGTCTGTCACTGGCCAGTCTTGGGCAGTCACGGCTGCCCACTGCAACGTTGTGGGATTGCTTCCCCTCTCCCTGCACCACCCCTGCCCCACCTCCCCACCACCTTGCTCTGGAGGCCCCTCTCTTGTCACTCTACCCTCCCTCTGGCTGCCCAGCCCCACTCTCACTGGAGCCCTGGCTGCCACTTTGTCATCCTGGGTGAATACGACCCAGCATCTGGTGCTGAGCCTTTGCAGGTCTGTCCATCTTGTGGTGAGTGCCTGGGCTGCAGACGGGAAAGGAAGGGTGGGCAGTGTAGGTGTGTAGGCCCTAGGGGTGAGGAACTCACAGAATGCCCTGGTCTAACCCCTGGCACCCATCACCCTGGGGGCCTGTGCCCATGCCCATCCTGCACGGCCCCTTCCTGGCTTCACAGGCACCCTTCCTGGAATCCCACCACCATGAACAATGATCTCATATTACTGACACTCTCCTCCCCAGCCCAGTACACAATGTGCATCTCACCAGTTTTCCCGGCTTCCTCACATGGCTGGGTGCCTCACTGGTGTGGGTAGGAACTTGGGTCAAAGATCTGGGTGGAAGGGAAGGGTAGGGGCAAGCCATGTGGGGCATAAGCAGCCCCGCCCGGCCCACAGGCAGTGTGACTCGGGCACACCTGCGGCAGCCAGCTCTGCCCTGCTCACCGAGAGATGGTGTCAGCAGTACCAGGGCTCATGCTCACCAGCTCCACAATCTGTGCAGGGGCCTCCTTGCGCCAGGTGAGCACTGGCCCCGTCCTGTCCTCGGCACTTTCCTGTGGTACTCCCACCTGCATGCAGACTTCTCCCCTCTCCTTCCGCCAGGGTGACTCTGGAGGCCTGCTTGTCTGCCAGAAGGGGAACACACGGGTGCTCACTGATACGGTCTCCTGGGGCACCAGGGACTGCAGTGTGCTCACGCCTGCCATGTACACTCCTTCAGCAGGTTCGGTACCTGGGTCAATCAGGCCACAGCCTACAACTGAGCCCACCACAGGCTCCGCTGGGGTCTAATAAATACTCCCAGTCCTGCTGTCTATTCTGTCTTCCTGGTTCAGGAAAAAGGAGAGGCTTTTGGGGGTCCCACTCCCCAAGTGAACTCTGTCCTCTGGCCCAACACATGCTGAGGAGTCAAGAACCTGCTAGACTAGCTGCGTCTGGGCTGAGCTCCCCATCCCCACCTCCTGGGCAACCCCCTGGTCCCCAGCAAGGAGGCCGGGCTGTCAGAATGAAGCGGCAGCTTTCCCTGGGGAAGGCAGCCTGTTTATTGAGTACAGAGGATACCTTTACAGACTGAGTACACAAAATAAATAACTGCACATTCTCCGTCCACTGTCCACGGCGTCACAAAGGCCCAAGTCTCCAAACTTCCTCGGTCCTACTCTCAGGACCAGGTGCATCCTGGCCAAGGGGAAATAAATCCCCAGAGGCACCCGGGGAAGTGGGGGGAATTCTGAGGACAGGGGACTTGGGCTTGCCACTGCCTCGTGCAAGGAACACTGTAGACAGAGGAGCGGGTGTACAAGGCACAGGTGATGTGGCCCAGAGTGGTCTCTTTGGGCGTGGTTCCCACTGAAGGTGGCACATGCAAAAAGTTGAGGGCCTGGCCCAAGGGAACCCACCATAAGGAACTGAGAGCCAAACCCTCCCCGCTGGCAGGGGACCCGCAGTCCAGCTAAAGCTAAAGCTGGGCCCTGGCTCCTCCCCACCTGCAGAGAGCAGCTGTGGAGGGAGAGGGCTTGGACTCCAGCCCCCGTCTGTGGTGGAGGGGAGGCACAAGACTGACGGGGGATGGTCTTGCTCAGACCTCTGGGAAAGCAGTCATCCAATTTCACCCACCTCTCATGGGGCTCCCTCCAGACGGAGATTCAGTGGGGCCCAGAATGGAAAGGTAATGCTGTGAAAAGAAGCAGGGACAGGGTGGACCAAGCAAGGCCACCGTGAGGAGGGCAGTGCCCCCACGCATTCAGGGTTCAGAGGCAGGTCACACAGTATGGCTAAGTTCCAGGGGGGAGCTGCAACAGAAGCTCAGCAGAAAGGGAGACAGTTGAGCAGTCCCAGGACCTTCCTTCCTTCCCACTTCCTCTTAGAGGATAAAAGGAGAGCACAGTGGGCATTCCTAGGCTGTCCACACGAGTGCCCGACACTAGATGGCGCCTTTGTGCAGCTGCAAAGGAGGGAAGAGCAGCGCCTGAAGTGAGGCAACAACCGGCAGCACCAAGGTTGGAACCAGGGCTGATGCTGGAATCCGGATGGGGCTCTCCCTCAGAAGCCCCCGTCCTTTGCTTTGACCCAGGTGCCCCATCCCCCAGGTAGCAGCAGTGGGGCTCCTTTTAACCCCCCACAGTTGGGAAGGAGGCACCTGGGGAATAGAAAGAACGGGCATCCAAGGGAGAGAGTGAGGTGATAGGAGGCTCTGCAAAGAAGGCACTGAGGATGGTGGACTGGTGGCGGGAACCCTCACGGCCAGAGGCTGGAGCCTGGAGCAAGCCTGCTACCAACGCAGCCACACAGTCCAGAGGGCCAAGGGCCACTCCACGGCCTTCCCATGAGAGATCCTGGCAAGTTCTGGGGCCAGGAGGGGTCCCTGGGGACACCGGGAAGGAAGACAGATTTGGGCTGGGAGGTGGAAGACTGTTTAGACTTAGCCAGGGGCTGAAAGTCCAGCCAAGGCACAAGTTATGGGCCTACCTGGGCCTCTCACTAGAGCATAATCATGGGGGTCAGGATGCCATGAAACATGGGGGCAGGGGGTTAGGGAGGAAGGCTTGGTAGAGGAAAGGGGAGTTCCAGAAGTAACTGTCCCAAAGAGTCCTGAGACCACAGGATACCCTCTAGCTGGCAGTGCATGCCCCTTTGGTCTGGGGGAGAGCCAAGAAAGAGGTGAGACTGAAGGCCAAGTCCCGCCCTTCCCCCAATATATACCAGAGCACTTGTCCACCGAGAGGAGCATCTGTGCCAAATCAGGTTCGGGGCTCATAGGGCCCAGGACTCCCTCCGCTCTGTCGCACCAGGTTGAGGCCCAGAGTGAAGATGGGGGCGCTGCAGGCACAGAGAAGGGGCTGGGGCCATTCACCTACCCTGGACCATGCAGGTCTATCTCTAGAGAGGCCGCTGGGCCCAGCAGTGTGTGCCCCGACTGGGGCCCGCCATGTCTGCATCCTGCTGGCAGCTCAGCCGTTGTACTGCTGCTGGTAGCGCAGGTTGAGCTCCCGCAGCTCTCGCTCCCGCACTCGGCGGGACTTGTTGGAGCGTGTTGAACGGCTGGACCGCGTGGACTGGGCAGATTTAGTGCTCTGGCATCGTGAGGAGGCACGTTTGAGGAGGTTCTGGGAGATGGAGCGGTGCAGATTCTTCATAGACGAAGAGGCTGCCATGCTCACCACCCATGGATGCCTCAGGGCCTGCAGTGCAGTCATACGGGCGCCAGGGTCCACTGTCAGTAGGCGGTCAATGAAGTCCTTGGCCAGGTTGGACACACTGGGCCAGGGCTAGAGGCCAAGGACAAGCATTAGAGCGAGCACACTAATCACTGCCCTCCCCAGGACGAAGATGTCACCCACACAGCACTCAAGACCTGTCCAGCAGCCCTGCGCTTGCCCCCCAGAGAGGCAATGCCCCGCTCCTCCCATGTAGATCATTCTGAGCCTCCCCTTCCCACCCAGTGCTGAGCAGAGGCTACTCTCCAGGTGACATGGAGTGTGACAGGAGAAGGACCCACCCCTCCCCAAGGAACAAACTTCTAAGGTGCCCTGGACTCAAAGCCTAGTTCAAGGAGGTAGCCCCAGTCAAGACCACCCATCCTACCCTAGGACAGTGCAACTCAGGGGGATCTAATGAGAATGACCAAATCTTCCACCACATCTTAAGCTGCACTTAAGCTCACATCCCCAGACACCCCATTCCAGGCCACTTCCTAGTCCTTACAGAGAGGGCCTGTCCTCTCTCCAACTGAAAGAGTGGCCAAAATGAACACCGCATTCTCTGCATCAGCCTCAGCCTCTCAGCCATGGAGAGAAGAGGGAAAAATTCAAGGCAAGATTTCTTCACCTGATGGGAGGGCAGGGGGATCGCAGGAGCCCAGCAAGGACTGGGACCCTTCTCAGGGGTACTTCTCATGTCTGCATGACTTCCCTAAGTCACACAGCACTCCTGGCAGTGTCCTGTACCAGCCTCATCTTAGTGTATTCTTTCCTCAGCACAAAGCTTGCTCAGCTACATGCACCCTCATGGTGTGTGGCTGCCTCATCACAGCTACACACCAAGCAGCTGTCTGTCTCCAGGTCTCAGCCTGCACAACCCTTCACCTGGCTGAATCCCCAGTTCTCAGGTTAAAAGACATTTGCTCATACTCCCTCTTAGCCCCAAGTCTAAACAATTATTCCAACAATTTCAAGTTTACTGTGCTCATTAGACCATGCTCAGCTAGTCATCAGTGCCTATTGCTGGGTATAAAGGAGGCACTCAGCAGAGAGAGACTCAGTGAGTAAACAACCCATGCATGGCACCTGATGGGTACTCTTTCCTGCAGCTGCTTCTAGGACATGGGGCTCAGAGGCCCAGGCCCTCAAGTTACTCTGCTGAAGGAGGGTGCATGCAGCACTGCTCTGAGTCCCTGCCTCTCTTGGGAGCACTCTGGCATGGGGTCTGACACTCTCCAAAGGGTAGGTGGCTTGGACTTTTGCTGAGCCTGTTCCAGACGGCTTGGTTGGGAGGTGAGGGAGACCAACACCCTCCTTTCTGCGAGGTGAGAGGGTGGTCTGCCTGGTCTACCCAATGGTGCTCTTCACCTTAAAGAACCCCTGAACACATACACCAAGGGACTCAGGAAAGTCTGAGAGCCCACACTTGGGGTGGCTGCATGTCCACCCAGCAGAAACTCTTACACACCATCACCACCCTGCTTCTGGCTTCTCTGAGCTCCAACTCTTCCCCAAGCCCTTCCCCACTGATGCTGATGTACTGATAGGGGGCAGGGGAGCAGTGGGTGGGGAGGGGTAGGAGACAAAGAAAAGACCCATCTGGAGTCCTGAAGACAGGATGGGACAACGTGGAGTTGTTATCATTACTTGCCCTTTGGAAAGCAAATCTCAAATCAACTTCTACTGAGCCAAACTGGAAGAAAGTGACTGAAAGCCCAGGTTTCTAAACAGCTACCTACTAGGGTCCTCCTCACCAATGGGCCAGCTCCCAGTGATTCCTGGGGAGCTACTGGCCTCCAGGAGGCGGGCAGTTAGGGACCCTAAGTCCTGTGCTAAGAGCAGTGAGGGAGAGCAGGGAGCAACAGCCCGCCCACACCGGCAGCCTGGTCCAGTTTCCCTGCAGGCGGGCCTGTGTAGCTCGGGGCTCTGATACTGAGGCCGACATGCAGGGGGACTGGACTGGGCAGCTGCCACGCAGCTCCAGGCTCACAGTGCCAGAAAGCCCGGGGCGTGCTGCTGCCACCTGAACGCAAGCAACCACTGTGAGGGGCCAGCCAAACTAGACCCCAGACCATCTGCACCCGTCACTCATGTGAGAGTGAGAAAAATGAAGGCATAAAGCAGCACAGATGGACAAAGCAAACCCGGAGCTGGAATGGCTGGGTCATGGGAATACCTGGGCTTGTGCTGCCCTTTTATGGTCTCCCAGAAAAGGAAAAATCACTGGGGAGCACGCTGCCACTCAGCCTGGCCTGCTGGTGGGACAGCTCCAAGACAGGGCTGCAGCATAGGCTGGCCAAACAGGGCTGGGGCATGGACTCTGCCCCTGGCCCTTGGTCCAGTCAAGCCAGAAGAGAGGCAGCTCCTCCTCAAATGACAGAACAAACAAGTCAGGAGCCTCAACATGGACGGATGGGAGGCACCCCCACTTCAGATCCACACCCTGGCAAACCAAGGCCCCCTGCAGCTCTGGACCAGTCCAGGGCGGTCTCAGAGGCGCCTCTCCCCAGACCCGTACTGGGGGCTTAAGCATCTTCTTCTCCAAAGTGACACAGCTCACACCAGGCATCACCTCCTGCTGCTTGTTGCCGTTAGCACCCAAGTGAGCCCAATTGATCAGCCCCTCCTCCTCCCCCCAGGCGCTCGCCTCTCCAATTACTGTGTTCGGACAGCACTGTGAGGAATACCGATGAGCTCATTAGTCTGAGGGCCAGCACACCCTTGCTGGCAGTGCCCCCCGCCCCCAATCTTTGAAGAGCTGTGAGCAGCTGAGCCAGATGGGTCCCTTAAGGCAACGTGACTCGCGCTATCCCGTCCTGAGAGCCAGATTGTGCAGTGGCACCCAGCCTAACCCTCAAACAGAGGGACTTTGCAGTGGGAAGCCAAACAGGCCCAATACAGAAAGGTGGTCCCCAAGCCAGGCCCCCTGACAGCGGGGCAGGGGCTTATGCTGACCTCCAGAGAGTGACCCCTTGGAGTCCCACTGAAGCGTCCAACAGGGCTCACAAAGGAAAGGAAAGGCTTCCCACACCCACACCCGGCCACGCTTCTAGCCAAGTCAAACTCAGCACCTCCTAAGAAAGTGATCAACACCTGCAGACCAACCCACTTGCCTCCCCAACATGCTCGGGCCTCTGCAGCCACATGAGCATGTCTGGCAGCATCTGACTGACCAGCCAGGTAGCATTCTGTTCCTCACATGCAGCCAAGTGAGGATAAAGAAAAGAACAAGATGGGAATTCCTTGGCAGTCCAGCAGAAAGGGGCGCGGGTCTGATCCCTGGTCAGGGAACTAAAATCCTGTATGGCCGCATGGTGCAGTCAAAACGAGAAACAGAAAAAGGGCAACCAGTCCTGCCCTCTAGTTTCCACAGCTCTAACTGCTGGCTGTGGGTAAAGGATGGAACTCTTGCCTCAGTATACTTGGGGCCAGATCAAGGACACATACGGGCCTCAGGTGGGTGGCAGAAGGGATAGGCCAGTACCACTGGCCAGTCTCCCAGAAGCTTCCACCCATTTCTGGCCTGGCAGAGGCATGGAAGGGAACGTCAGTGTCAGCCTGCCTTGGCACCAGTCGCTCCAGGCTCCCTCTGCTGTGGGACCAGAGGACAGCTGCAGTCCTCCGGGTGACAGCCCCCATGCTTCTGTCCAGACTCTCATGAGCTGTGCAGGCGAGGGGCCTGGCCCCGAGGACGACAAGGAGAGGCTGTACGAAGAAGAGCATCACCTCTGCCCTGTTTCTGACCAGCCAGCCAGCCACCCTCCTCCTTACACTCCAACCCCCCAAGTCCCTGCAATTCCCGATACTGTAACAGCACAGAAACCAACAGGGTGGAGAGAGGACCTCACACATGAGCACCCCCTTAGCAACTTCACCCCTCTTCACGGCCCTGCTTCTGCAGAACCGCTCCCTCCTGGTGACGCTCAGCAGCAGAATCTGACTCTCCCTTTGGAAGGGGCACCAGACCAGAAAGGGCTTCCACTCCGGCTCAGAGGCTGCACTTCCTCCCGACCCAGTTTCACTTACTTGCTCCAGCTCTACCATCACAAGGGCCCGGCAAGGATGTTACCAGAACTACAACCAAGTAGCTAAGTCCAAGGGCTAAAGCATGAGAGCAAGGACGAACCAGCTCTCTTGGCTGCAGAGGGAGGAGGAAGATGCTTCCTTCTGGCAGCAGGCCCAGCTCACGGGGCTCACCCGAGATTCCCTCCGGTAAGCGGGTCTGACCACTCTCGAGCAAGGGGAGAAAGAGGTCCAGTGTCTCTTTGGGATGGCATCTGGGTGACAGACTTAAGTGATGGGCTGGAATGCCCATGACCTGCATCCTAGGTCTGCTTGTCTGCTCACCATGGAGAAATCACAGCCTCCTCACTTTTAAAATGGAGGAACTGAATGAATGCTAAGTGTTTTTGAAGCCTGGGTTCTAAGAAGATGGCTCCCCATCTTTTTTCCCATTTGGCTGCATGTGAGGAACAGAAGCAGAGCCTCTGACACTTAAGCTGTGTTGATGTTCTGACCTCCACGGGTTCTTTTCCAGCCCATGATGACTCTGGGTAAGGTTCCCTGGCAGAGGTCGAAGCCCCAGCAAACAGCTGCTGGGGGAAGAAGGGAGAAGCCTGGGCTTCGCTGCCATGACTCAATTCTTCCCTCAGCTTTGTCTCAAGACGTGTTTTCAGCTCCAGCACTGCTGGCCTCAGAGGTCCCCTTCCTGGAGTGATGCGAGCCTGAATGAGAGCAGGCAAAAGGGCACAGAGGGAATTCTGGAAAGTGGAGCTTCAGGCTTTCTCAGGAGAGTGGAACTGTTAATATGACAAGAAGAGCACACTTTGACGTGGGCCATGAGGAAAAGTCTTTTGAAAAAATCGGCAGAATTAGACACTGTGTGGCGATAGAGCCTGCACCTCCTCCTCTGAGCAAGACACTCACACCCTGGTGTCTGGACTTCCAGCTAGAGAGAACTCACCACGCTGGGGCGGGATGTGGGTAGGGGGACCTGAGCAGCAGAGAAAGATGTTGAGGGAAGGAGTCTGACAGGAGAAAAAGAAGGACGATAACAGAGTTTTTAAAAGAGGCAGAGAATCTCGAAGATAAAAATAAAATGAGAAAAGGCATGATAACTTAAAGGTTACCAAAGCTGTGTTCTAAACTTGAGATGAGTAACGACATGAAATCTGCGCCCCCACATGTCCCTGCCCAGAGTCCGCAGTGTGAGGACAGGGACAGGGGGGCGACAGGGCGCAAGTCAAGAGTGGGGAAGGGTGCTGCGTGCTGGCCTTGGAATCGAGGATGTTGACAACCTGTGTCAGTGGCCAAGTGATGTCTGCTTTTACCAGTGTCCTGGAACAGCCCCTAAAAGGTTCTGGATTTCAGAGCCAGCTGCATAATGGTCTCCTCTATCTCCACTGCTGAAGTGAAGTGATTTCCAAGGCCCCCCCTGGCATTTGTTTTTTTGTAAAACTTCCTACCATTCTAACAATTTCTGAGGGAGTTTGAATCCTGGTGGCTGTCAGCATGTCATCCGTACCATGGCCTCTGTCCCCAGAGGCCTGTGTCTCTGCAACCCTGGGTGCAAATGATTCAGCAGAGGGCAGGTACTTGGTCTGCATGTGCAGGCAGGAGTGAAGAGATGAGGTGACTCAGGGCCCCCCTGGAGCAAAGCTCAGGTCTGGGTGTCATCCTCACACTGGAAGACAGGAACCTCTGAAGAAGGAGAGCTTGGAGAGGTGCGGCCGTGTGGGGTGGTTGGATCAGGTCATCATTAACCACCTTGGTGGGGGTGGCTGGGGGATGAGTGTGGGAGGTCACAGCAGATTTAAAGAGGTCAGAATGTGGGAGCAACCGCCCCAGCAGCTCCCAGAGAAACTCAAGGGCCTAGAAACAACAGGGCCTGTGAAACAGCAGAGCTCTGCAGCAGAGACAGACAATGGGAAGAGCAGGAGAGGGAGGGGATGGATGCAGCACCAGAAGCTGCTCCAAACACAACCCACGATAAACCCCTTTGTTGAAGAGACCTTGGCAGGGGGTGGGAAACAGCAGTGATGAAAGGACCTTGGGGTAACAAGGTGCTGTAGGTGGGTAGAGTATTTCGGCTAAACTGGCTTAGTGCAACAATGTGGGGAGATGGGCATTTGCTTCTGCCAGCACAGGAGGTGAGTGTGTAACCAAGGCAACAGCAGCAGAGAAGACAGCAGGGCTCCACGGAGCCAGTGGTGGCCCAGAAGCACACATGAGCCCCTACCCACATGGACAGCGGGAACACAAGGCAATTAAAGGCATCTAGTAGAATCCAAGCACAAGCCTGGAAATCCGCCACCTGCCTCCTTGCATTCTGCTCTGCTGCCTGTAACGTCAAATCTCCAGTCCCATGGCTCCTGGCCACCCTCCCTACAGCTCCCAGGCAAGGCCCTACCCTGCTCCCCCGGCAGCTCCCTGTCGGAGTACGTGAAGCAGGCTGCACGAGCAGCCCCACAGGCTCTGGCCCTCTTCGTCTGGAGAGCACCAGAACACACCACACGCTCCACACCTCATTTTATCTTTGACATCCCAGGGGAGAATGGCACGTGTCTCAGTTACTATGAGATGCGGCGGCGAGCTGGGATGGTCTCATAAACGTCCACTCTGGCTCCAGGCACTCACCCTACTGCAGGGCTCTCAGAACCACCACAGCGTGCAACTTGCCGGCCCTGAGCAGGTGTCTCTTGGCCCAAATGGATGGATGGTCAGCCTGCAGCCCAGAGACAGCCCCCTGGAGAGCCAGCCCCTCACAAACACAATGCCCCGGGGAGTGGCAGGCGGGCTTCCTCTCCCATCGGGGTTCAGGCTCCTGCCTGGCAGCACTCACTCTCCTAAGCAAGGCTCTGGGAGGAGCTTTGCCCAAGCCCACCTGTTCCTGGTGCTGTCACCTGGGCCCGCCCACAGCTCACAGACTGCCCAAGCAGAGGAGGTTGACAATTAACAGCTGCTAAATGTGGCAGACAGCAAAGCTGCTGATGGCCTAACTCTGTCATCAGTCCCACAAGAACCTCTTCATCCATCCTGCCTCTAGGAATAGAACTCTTGACAAAAGTAATGACATTAGGCCCACAATGTTACATTTCATGTCAAGTGAATCATAGCATCTCCAAGTTGGTGGGACCACAACAGCCCTCTAGTATGGCCTACAGATGGTGATTCACCTTCTGCGTCACTCCTTTAGCAGCAGCTGCGCCAGATCTCCTGGGGCCTCCTATGAGAGGAAGCTCCTTCAAGGTGACTGTGTCTTCAACCTCAGCTTGGCCCTCTCCACTCCAGTACCTCCAGACACGGGACAAAAATTCAGATTTCTCCCCTCAAAATCACCTGCCACAGCCTTCTCTTTCCCAGAACTCTCTGTTCTCCCAAGATTCCTGCATTTGCTTCTGGGCAGGTTTGGCCAACAACCCCCTAACTGTATCTCCAAGAGGTGCCCCACTTCTTCCCGGGGTCCAGCCCCAGAAAAGAACATTCCAGGTAGCGGGTGCGACCTCGTCTGCCTGACAGTCACGTTTGGGTCCTTGCCCAGGGCATCACTGACAACCACTGGTGCTGCCCTCGAGAGAAGCTGGAGAAAGCACTGTGAACATATGGGCTGAAACACATGCTGTCCTCAGAAACCTACAGGCCTGGGAGGGAAGAGATGTCCACAGATGACGGCCTGGGAGAGGGCGGAAACGAAGACTTCAGCAACATGCTGACGCACGCGTGCTGGGGAAAGCAGACTATGGGTCTGGGAAGGCCAAGAACTCTGAAGCCAAGAGGGCCTAGATTCAAATCCCAGTCCTGCCACCCTCTGTGAGGCCCTGGACAAGCTACTTCCTCACTAGCCTCAGTTTACTAATCTGTAAAACAAGGGGATTATACCCACTGACAAGATTATTGTAGAGATTAGATGTGCTGGGTGTAGCATCCTCAGCCCTGTGCCTGGTACTCAGCAGGCTACACGATGGCAAGGGTTGGCGCTATTTTTAATGGAAGCAATCTTTGAACTGAGTAACTGAGAGCTGGTCAAACTTCTTAGGTTGACACTCGGAACAGAGGGAAAGTCCTGAGCAAAAGCCTAGTGTGAGGAGTGAAAGGAGCACATGTCTCGGACCTGGATGGAAGGGAGTATGGGACCACGGCTGGGGGCTGGAGCATCCAAAGTGTCAGCATTGTGGGGCAGATATGAAGGAGGCCCCGCTTGTGTGCCTCCTTCCACTGCTGGGCCCCAGACAGGGCTGTCAAAGCAGGGCTGGACACACTCCCCAGATAAGAAGGCAGCTGGAGGTCCCTTCTAGATATGCCTCATAAGATGATGCTCCTCCTGCAACTCTACGGGAGGGTTCTGCCCCACAACTCCTCTTCCCTAACTACGGCTCATGTGTACCATGTGGGGCCCACTCTCAGGAATCCCTGATCTGCCCCAAACATCCCCAGGACACCAGGATCCCTCATTCCAAACAGGGATTATTCCACCAGCCCCCAGTGGGTCTTCCTCTGTGAGTCTCCTGTAGCACTTCCCGATGCATTTCCCTGCTACGGAGAACCCAGATGCCACCCTCCCACCTAATGCTGGGAATCTCCGAAGAATCCCTGGCACTACAGAGCTCCCAGCAACACACACAGGCCCGGCCCAGCCTTGTCAACCTCTGCTCTATTGCTCCCAATCATCTCCTGTTTATTCTGGAGCACAGTCAGCAACATCCCTTTCCCTGAGCTTCCACCTTCTCAAAGCCCACCTGCTGAAGGATGTCCTCTATTCAGGTCCACAGAAACCACTGAGTCTGACAGAGGGCTCAGGGACAGAAAGGAGCACACCAGAGAGGGCCGGTACACATGAGAAACCACTATAAGGGGGCAGGGTGCCGCTTAGAAAGGCACCAAGTGCCACAGGACTTACTGTCAGAAGAGAGATGCACACCTCCCAGACTCGCTGGGCTCAAAGTGGGCAGGCCTTTACTTGCACAAGAAGCTAGATGGAAACCCCCCTGTAAGACTGTCTGTCTTTCTGACTCAGAAACATCTTCTTATTCAGAATGCCTTCATAAGGGTGAATGACCATCACATAGTAGAAGATACGTGGCTACTGAGGATGGAGGCAGAGCCCATTGCTAAGAAGGGGGGCCAGTTCCACCACCTGACGGGAGCCCCACGGCCCATGTTCCAGACCGCCAGGCCTGTGCTGGAACATGCCTGCCAACAAGGGTCCATTCTGTGCTCACTTCCTATTCCTTGTCCTTTCTCCCGGGCAATCTCAAGTTTCCTGGGGGTGGGGAACAGGCCTTCCTGTCTCTCTGTGTCTTCCCCAGTGCACTGATGGGTAGGCATGGACATTCTTGTCCACTGGGACAAGGACAGAAAGATGCCTGGTCTCCAGCTCAGAGCCTGATCTAACGATAAGGCCTGCTTTCCTAGCGAACATCCCGGACAAACTCCTCCCAGCCCAGAGCTCTCTGCACATGGTGGTGGAACCTGGCCCTGGGGTCAGCCAAGCTCCTGGGAACAAAGAGGGGCCACCAGGGCTGCCCAGGGATTTGCCTTTGGAACTGGGAGCTGTTTTCAGCTTCAGATGAAGAGTTAGGGGGGCCAATGACTGGGTAGTTCCTCCCTCACACTGGGAGCCCAACTCAAGCCACGTGACTGCAGTGGAGCAGAAAGCAGAGACTTGAGACCCAGACTGTGCCCACAATCCCCACCCCGTTCATTTGTCATTCTCTCATCCTCAGGTAATCAATAGCCAGTTAGCAAGACTCTGCAAGCTCCCATTAGATAAACTGCCTGATCAACAACTGCCAGAATCAGGAACTCTTGGGCAAACCTACAGACTTTTGGAAAGTCTCTCCTTGCTGGCAACTCCTGGGAAACCTCCTTCCTCCGTAGCTTTGCTACACCACATGGAGCTCCAAGGGCAAGCCAGGCAGGGTCCTGGCACAACACTGCCACTGTGAGGTAGATTCCGGGTCTTCTGATCTGTGATGAAACCTGGCCCAGAGGGTGACCAGGGCGGTGTCTGCTGTGACCACCCCATCATAGCTGGGGCTTCCCAGCCAGTGGGTGTTTGTTCTATTGAATCCATTTGCAACAAGAAAGAAAACGTGAAAAACTTTAGGGAAGAGCTAGAAAATGTCACCGTTTCTCCTTCATCTGTGGTCAGCACAGAGTTGAAGAAGACAGTTTCCCCTCCCTTCCTCACATCACCCTGAAGTATGACCTGGGGAACCCCCTCAGGGAAGGCCAGCCCCCAGGCCCACAGGAGGGAAGTCGCTGACTGACCACGACCATGGCCTGAAGCTGTCAGGGAAGATGATGGCATCGGATCTCAAGCGCTGAGGGCTCTTTGCCTTCAAGAGGCTTCAGGGAGACTCCTGTAGGAAATGCTGCTCTGGCCCAACTGGTTGAGGCTAGGGAGGCACATTCATGGGAGGAAAGCTGGGTTGCAGAAAGGGGCTAGTCCCAGAGCCCCTTCTGCTCTCTCTGGGCTGTCTGGGAGGCAAGAACAGCAGTGCAGGCCTGGGAGGAACACCGTGGGGAGCACTCTGCAGGCTCCCCCCCTGCCTTGGCAGAATCCTGTCATCAGCAAAGCTTACCTCACCTCCCACATAAAAGTCACCCCACATACTTCTCTTCATAGCCTCCCCAAGTGCACCATTCTATCCAGCTTGCCGTGCTCGACATTTCCTGGGGTGAGCCTTGTCTCCTACCCGGTCAGCACCCTGCCTGAGGACCAACTAGTTCTTACTCTTTCAGCACTCCCTTCAGCTTCCAGCAGTGCTGAAACCTAACAGATCTTGTCAGGCATTAGGATTATCAGTGGATCCAAAGACACAAGACTGAAGGCCGCCCGGCTGACTTAGGCTGGGAGGTAAGCATCTGCTGGGTTAAGCACAAGGTACTGCTTAAATTATACTTCAACATTTTAAGATCAGATTTTCTGGCTTCTCTTTTATAAACTGGACTGTCTGGGTGCATGGAGTCCTCCCTGTTCTGTGGCAAAATTGGGCTGAGATGAGAAGCAGCTGTTCCATTAGAGAAGGCACGGTCAGTGGCTCATTCGAGGCCGCTGGAACAGATGTGGGGAACGCCCTGCTCCACGGTCTCTCGGCCCACCTCTGGGCTCGCCTGCAGCAGCAGTGCTCTCAGCTGACAGCTTCCCACTGCCAGCGCCTGAACCTCTCTGCCTCCTTCGCCTGAGGATTTTCTCCACCACTAGCTGACATGCAGAACAGCCTGGAAGTGCCAGGGATTTAAAGCCTCAGCAAAGAAGTCTCAACCCACCCTCTTTCCTGCCCTTCGGTGGGACGATTCTGAGCATGTTCCACATCATTATTCGCAGGGGCCCCAGTGGAGCTGAGTTTCCTGGGTCACAGCAGCTGTCCACTCCTCCTTGTACCCATCACGGTGTTTCTCCCTTTCTGCCTCACGCTTCTTACCCTGTGCTTACTGAAATCTCATCCCAATTAAACTATCTGCTCCCAAGTCCTTGTCTCAGGGCTCACTTTTGGGGGAATCCAAACTAAGATACCCTACTAGTCTCACTTCATTATTTTTACGTCATCTGCCTGGCCCCGTGAACATGGTCCTGAGAGCAAGTCCACCCTGATCAAAGGCTGCCTGATAGGAACCCCCCCCCACCCACTCAGTGCCCTCCCCAACATCCCTGAGATGGGGAAGACTCACCTCCCCCGAATAACTGTACTTGCCCCGGAGGATCTGCCGGTACAGCCGGGTGCGGTTGTCATCCTCGAAAGGCATGGTGCCACTGAGCAGGATGTAGGCAATGACGCCCAGTGCCCACATGTCGACAGAGTTGGTGTAGGGCTTGCGGACCAAGACCTCAGGGGCAATGTACTCAGGTGTGCCACAGGTGGTCTTCATCAGGCAGTCGTCACCCTTCTTGCGGGCACTGGCCAGGCCGAAGTCGGTGATGATGATCTTGGAGTCGGTGCCAGGGTGGTAGTAGAGCAGATTCTCCGGCTTGAGGTCTCGGTGTGTGATGCCCAGCGCGTGCAGGTACCGGACGCCATCCAATACCATCTGTAGCACCCGAGTGGCGTCGCGCTCAGTGAAAGAGCCCTTGGCAATGATGCGGTCGAAGAGCTCTCCGCCAGTGGCCAGCTCCATCACCATGTACACGCGCTCCTGAGTCTCAAACACTTCCACCAGCTGGATGATGTTGGCGTGGCGCACCCGGCGCAGCACGCGCAGCTCCGACTCACACACCTCCCGCCCCTCCCGGTACTTGGTCTCGATCATCTTAATGGCGTAGGGCTGCCGGGTGGCCCGATGCTCCACTCGTACCACTCGGCTGAAGCTGCCTCGGCCGATCAGAGCTTTGATGTCGTATTTGGCCGTCACACGGGGGTCAAACTTGGCCCTGTACTTAGCTACCCTGGCCCTGCGTGGTGGTTCTGAGGGAGGCTCTGTGTGGCCGGTGGGGGGGTCACCAGGGCTGGGGTTTGTACCCTGACCGGCTGCTGGGAACCCACCTTTGAGAGGGCCAACGCTGTCCACCTCTGTGATGAAGTGCTTGTACACATCACTCTTAGTGCCACTGAAGGGCTCCACCTTCTTGACCAGATCCAGCTGGACATCCTTGGGCGGCTCGGGAAGGACCTTGCTTGTCCCACAGCCCATCACGGACACGGGGGCATCCTCTCTAGCGAGGCTGGCAGGACCTGCTCTGCAGGCAGTGCCCCGTCTACACCTACACAGATGGAAGAAAGGACAACTCAGCAGAGCAGGGACACTTTTGAAAGGACCCCAGCCATCCTCCTGACTCCCTCCCCCTCCATCTCTGGATAAACCTAGCCTGATGACATGACCCTAATATGGTTCCCTGGAAAGGAGGATGGCTTTGGCCCCTGAGTGCTCAGAGACCAGATGCCATGGAGGACCCTGATGAAAGACTGGGTGTGAGTTCCATGGTCTTGATGGACCTCTCCCTGGGTCTGGTTTTCAAGCTGCTCTTCAAATTCAAAGAGGGGCAGGAACACGCACCAGGCTCAGCTGTCTCTGCCTCCACCCTCCCTGCTACTCTCCCTGGGTCCCTTATCACAGTTGAAGTCCTGTGTTTTTTAAAGGTTAAAATCATTCCTCTTATTACTCTGACTCATCTTTTCTGAAACAAGGGTGTGGCATGTTGGAGGCCTATTCACCAACACTTATCACCCACCAGGGCGAGGAAAGCTGCTTTTCCCCAAGGCTTCCTCCCTCATGGATACTTTCCTGGCCCCCCAAGTCCTCTGTAAGGAATCATCCCCACCCCACTACAACAAACCACCACCCCCTGCCCTGGGTCTCCGCCCTACCTTCACTCTGCCCTGGATTGCGCCTACTACTTCGCTAACACACCATCTTCACCCAGGTAGTTGAACACTTTGTTCCTTGTGTGGCTAAAATGCCACACAAGTCCCAGCACTGGATAAAATCAATCCCAGTGAAACAGGGACCACAAGCCTTAGCATGCTGCCACCAGGGGGCCACCAAACTAGCCTGGGCTTCATTTAAGAAGCAGAGGAGACCTTGAGCTCAGAAAGGACACTAACAACTTCATCCAGATGAGACTGAAGCTGTGGATTGGTGCACTTTGCTTCTGTGGGAAGAGGATCCAGGAGTCTTCCCCATTTGTTTCCTAGACAAAGATGTTCCAACTATTAACACCATGTGGCTAGTGGGGCCCTGGGAGAAGCTGAAGTGCCAAAGTACCACTTTCTAGAGGGTGCTTCTATCCAAGTTTCCCTTCTCAAAGCTTACATGAGGGCCTCATGGGTGAAAGAAAAAAGCTGAGAATGTCCTGTTCATGAGGACATACAGAACTGGGGATAAAATGATCAACTCAGATCAAGCGTTTACTGAACATCTACTAGGGATACAAGAGTGAATAAGACGTCCAATGCAGGTTATATTTTAACATACCCCAAAGTAGGTTAACACTTGGGAAATACCTGGCAAAGCATGGTCAATAAACTCATAGTCTAAATGAAGAGCAAAAGATCAAAACTGGGAATTTCAACAAAACTTTGGTTGTAAGTTCTAGGCTTGAGAAACAACAGGGGACATATGTAGAATGACACTGGGGTTGGGGGAAGCTTCGTGGAGGAGTGACCCCCATGCTGGATTTGAAATGAGAATGAGTCAGGTGAGGAAAGGTGGGCGTGTTGTTTCCGGCAGAGAGAATAACACACTCAAAGACCAAAGGTCCAGAGCAGCACCCTGTGCCTGGGAAGGGACAGTGTGGCGGTGTGAAGACAGGACTGAAGACAGGACTGGGGACTGAAGTGTTAGAAGGCCAGCGGGAACTAGGTTGTGGAGAGCAGCTCAAGTCACAGTGAGGAGCCAGGACCTTCCTGGGAGGTGACAGGAAACTACAAAAGGGTTTACAAGGAGAGGTGATTCTGTGTTTCCAAAGAAATATAAAGCTGAACTGGGGGAGGGTCAAGGTAGACTGAAAGGGCCAGCAAAGAAGGTAGCAGCCCAGACCGTGGGATGGAACGGAGAGCGGTCAGCAGGAGAACCGACAGGGACTGGAGGCTGGACACAGGAGTCAAAGGGAGACAAGGACGGCACTCCAGTCTGTCGCTCAGGATCCTGGGCAGAAGGTGAGAAGTGCAGCAGGAAGGACAGGCTTGGGAAGCAGTGGGAAGGGTTCACTTCCAGATGTTTTGAAGTGAGGTGACTGGATGTAGAATCTAATGGTTGAAAAGAGCTGGTCAGGTTCAGAGACTCTGTGACTGCCCAGGGGCAACACCAAACCCCATCTGCAGACCCATTCAAAGCCCACAAAAGATCTCAGGAAAGGTGACAGAGAGAGACCCAGGGAGGCTTTGCTGGGGCACCACGAGGGCCACAGAGCACCCACACAGAGACTCTGAGGGGGATCTGAGTCCAAGATGGTGCTGACTGATCAATGCCGCCAAGTTTCCCCAAAAACAAGCTTATCTCGGAAACATACTCAAGACCTTGATTACCAATCAGCCCATCAGATACAAAGACCAAAGATTAAGTGCTCAGGTCTTAATCAGTGTGTCAATAAGACTCTCGGAATGAGACTTATTATCTTTCCTCACAGAAGAAGAAAAGAGTCCTCAACCATCACAAGGCTTTTCTCATTCCAATGCCCAGGAGATCCCATATAGGAGCTTAGGAAATCACGGTTTAAACAAAGGCATTTATAAACCAAGTTCTTTTTCAGAGGCCAAGGATTAGGACTTTGGACTTTGGGGCTTCCTTGGTGGTTCAATGATTGGGACTCTGCACTCCCACTGCAGGGGCTCGGGTTCAATCCCTGGTGGGGGAAGTTGTAAGGTGCGGCAAACACAACAAAAACTGTGGACTTTGGAATTCTGCAGACTCATCTCTTTCTTCAGAGAAAATACATGACTGAATGCAGTAAAGGGCGACAGCTCAGGAAAAAAAAACAAAACAGCTCTTGGGCCGGGATTCCTGAGGCAGAACACAGGCCCAGATCCCTAAGACCACATGCTGAGCAACACCTACCACCCTTCAGAGAGAAGAAAAACTGCACGGGTGACCCCAGCACAGCTCCTCAAGTGTCACTTCTTCCCAATGGGGAGGCAGAACCCTAGAGCCACAAAATAAATAACTGTCTCCAGATATTCCCACTGGCTCTTACGGTTTAAATGTGCATCCCTAGTCTGGTCCTGATGAGAAAAACTAAGGTTTACAAAAGAAAAGGCCTGACTTTTCACTTTAAATTAGGCTAAGCAGGGATCTCAAGTCAGCAGTAACACAGTCAAGATTATCCCTCTCTGACTTTCCTTCTCCCTTTCTGGGACGTCATTTCTCTCACATTTGTTCCAGTTGAAACGTTTCAAAGATAGGCTGATGCTGGTACTCCACCTTCCCAGCCACACACTGAGAGTGGAGGAAAGAGGGTGCCAATTCTGAGAAGGGGGACTGCTGATGATCTCCAGATCATCACAGCTGCTCCACACTTCAATCGTACCTGCTAAATTCTCTTTCCACAGTGGTTAGATGAAAAGGCAAACATAAGAGAAGAGGCTCGCAAAATTCCTGCTGCGAAGCAGGGCAGGGTTTTCCTGTCCTTAGCGCTCATGTATGTGTTCCCAGCAGAGTGACCAGGGTGGCGGTGAATGAAGAAAGTCTCAGGAAGTGACCTCCCAGTAAGGGCACACTATACCAGCTCTCACAAGTCACTATTCCATCTCAAGACACCAATGTTTGTAGAGTCGGTTTTCACACTTTCAACTCTGAAAGTGAAAAGTGAAAGTCGCTCAGCCGTGTCTGACTCTTTGTGACCCCAGAATGCTGGAGTGGGCAGACTTTCCCTTCTCCAGGGGATCTTCCCAACCTGGGGACCAAACCCAGGTAGGCATTGCAGGCAGATTCTCTACCAGCTGAGCCATAAGGGAAGCTCTGAGCTGGAGTCAAAGGACTGCTCACAGAATGTAAGTGTGAGCAGCAGGCGTGCGCACTCAGCACTACTGTCCTCACTTACAGATGCGACAGGCCAGAAAGGCAGAAATTTACCGAAGCCATGCAGAGAGTGACGGCCGACACCAAACCAAAGTCTGGTTCTCCATCCAGAGCTCCTTTTGCCAAACCATAAAGACTCCAGAAGTGCCTGGGGCCCAGCCAAGCTCCGACTCACCAAGTCAAGGCTGTGATCCCTCCTCATACCACTCAGCTCGTGAATCAAAGAACCTTTACCATGGATCTTTTCTGAGGGGCGTGTCTTCTGAAACCTCCATTCCAGGCATGACCTGGATCATGCTGCTCACTGCTATGCTCTAGAGTATGTTTAGATCTAGATGTAACAAGTCAAGATCACCAGACTTGTCAGCCTCTTGAGGGAAGAGGACACTTCTCAGATTTCTAGAACCCTCTGGCTCCCAACAAAGTGGTGAACTCAGGGCAGCCAGTGTTTGTTAACTCTGAGCAAAAGGTGGTCTGGTTCTCAGATTTCTTTTGGCTGCAGGGCAACAATTCCAGAACCTCAGAAATTTTCAAGTGGCAGGAAAAGGCCACACTGGCAGTTAGACCAGAGCCACCATTGCTGGCGTCTGTATAAATGTCCTCAACAACAGAGGAAGCTGATGCTCTTGGGTCTGTTTGGGTCTTACGGATTGTTATCTGAACTCCAAAGCAGTTTGTCCATAAGCTGCCAGACCCATCTGTGGGGAGCTCAGGGGCCTCGCAGCAGGGGACAAGGATGGATCCTGAAAGTTTTCCTGGCCACAGGAGTCTGCGGATGTCTCCCAGGCCAGTGCCCCTAGGCACCCAGCCCTCTTCAGTAACACCTTGTAAGATTGTTCTCCATGGCAAAGCTTCGCAACCTCTTGCCTGCAAAGATCGCTATATTCTGCTCTCGTGTTTTGAAAGGGTATCAAAATGAAGTAGGCAGTTATCTCTCAGGAATCCCAGAAATAAGGAACTGCTTAAAGCTCAATATTCAGAAAACTAAGGTCATGGCAGCTGGTCCCATCACTTCATGGGAAATAGATGGGAAACAGTGGAAACAGCATCAGACTTTATTTTTTGGGGTTCCAAAATCACTGCAGATGGTGATTGCAGCCATGAAATTAACAGACGCTTACTCCTTGGGAGAAAAGTTATGACCAACCTAGACAGCATATTCAAAAGCAGAGACACTACTTTGCCAACAAAGGTCCGTCTAGTCAAGGCTATGGTTTTTCCAGTGGTCATGTATGGATGTTAGAGTTGGACTGTGAAGAAAGCTGAGCGCCGAAGAATTGATGCTTTTGAAGTGTGGTGTTGAAGAAGACTCTTGAGAGTCCCTTGGACTGCAAGGAGATCCAACCAGTCCATTCTGAAGGAGATCAACCCTGGGATTTCTTTGGAAGGAATGATGCTAAAGCTGAAACTCCAGTACTTTGGCCACCTCATGTGAAGAGTTGACTCATTGGGAAAGACTCTGATGCTGGGAGGGATTGGGGGCAGGAGGAGAAGGGGACGACAGAGGATGAGATGGCTGGATGACATCACTGACTCGATGGACGCGAGTTTCAGTGAACTCCAGGAGATGGTAATGGACAGGGAGGCCTGGCGTGCTGCGATTCATGGGGTCACAAAGAGTCGGGACACGACCTAGCGACTGAACTGAACACAGCACTTACTCAACATTCAAAAAACTAAGATCATGGTATCCAGTCCCATCACTTCCTGGAAAGTAGATGGGGAAACAATGGAGACCATGACAGACTTTATTTTCTTGAGCTCTAAAATCACTGCAGATGGTGACTGCAGCCATGAAATTAAAAAACACTTGTTCCTTGGAAGAAAAGCTATGACCAACCTAGACAGCATATTAAAAAGCAGAGACATTACTTTAGAAACAAAGGTCCATCTAGTCAAAGGTATGGTTTTTCCAGTGGTCATGTATGGATGTGAGAGTTGGACTATAAAGAAAGCTGAGCGCCGAAGAATTAATGCTTCTGAACTGTGGTTTTGGAGAAGACTCTCGAGAGTCCCCTGGATTACAAGGAGATCAAACCAGTCCATTCTGAAGGAGATCAGTACTGAATATTCATTGGAATAACTGATGCTGAAGCTGAAACTCCAATACTTTGCCCCCTGATGTGAAGAACTGACTCATTAGAAAAGACCCTGATGCTGAGAAAGACTGAAGGCAGGTGGAGAAGGCGATGACAGAGGATGAGATGGTTGGATGGCATCACTGACTCACTGGACATGAGTCTGAGCAAGCTCTGAAAGTTGGTGATGGATGCGGAGGCCTGGCATGCTGCAGTCCTTGGGGTTTCAAAGAGTCGGATACGACTGAGCAACTGAACTGAACTCAACACAGCACTTCTAACCATCAGGAGGCAAGTAAGGATAGCAGGCAAGAGTCTACTACTTTAGATAAAAAACCCCTGACTCTCACATCATACACAAAAATAAACTCAGAATGGCTCAAAGACTTAAATATGAGACAAAACACCATAAAATTCCTAGAAGAGAACATAGGCAATACATTTTCTGATATAAACTGTACCAATGTTTTCTTAGATCAGTTTCCCAAGGCAACAGAAATAAAAGCAAAAATAAGCAAATTGAACCTAATCAAACTTAAAAGCTTTTGCCCAGCAAAGGAAACCATAAAGGAAATGAAAAATGAAAAGACAACATACTGTACAAATGTATAGACTGGCAATGCATGAGAAAAAAACTGGAGGAATATACACCAAATACACCACAAATTGTTTTTTAAAAATGACTAGTGTTTGCATCTAAAGACACAGTTCATTATTCACTTCCGTAATGCTTTAACTTTTAACAGTTTCATAATAAGAATAGTTATGCTTTCTTTTTGGAATACAGTTAACTCAGGACCCCATTGCTTATCAAACTTCACCTATGCACCACTGCTCTACATGGTAATAATTAGTGAGCAGAGACTTCTGCTTTAGGGCTGAGATGAAAAATTTTAAAGTTTGTCATGTCCTCATTTATCCTGACCCACAACTGCATCTGAGACATCCCACCAACTGCCCATCCCATCATCAGAAATACAGCCTCTGGCAATGTACCTGGGGGTCTCCTTCCAAAATACCAAAGTTCAACCCACAATTATTTCCTGAGCTCCTGCTCAGGGCCAGGAACTCCGCCAGACGCTGTGACGGACAAAAAGAAGGCAGTTATAACCTCTGCTCTCAAGGAGCTTACAGCACAGATGGTTCCACATCAAGAGTCCCCTGATTTACTACTCTTATGATACCCTGCTAGGCCACTTCCAGGCCAGCAAACTAGAAGGGGGCCCTTTGTGATCATTTTCCTCCAACAAATGAAAACAGCACATTTTTCTACTTTAGCATCACATGGGATGCCATGGCAACAGAGGGCTGTACCAAGAATTAGCTCAGTGATGACCAAGCCAACACAAATTGGCTTAATACTCACTGAGTAAGATTCTTGGAAGAAAAGAAAGTTCAAATAAATAAATCTCTCTCCAGCTCTCAACAAGCAGAATTGTTTCCTTTCTTTCAGCGTTGTACTTCTCAAATACTTCTCTGTGCACTTCGGGTCAATGGAGCTATTCTCAGCTGTCTAAAAGCTTAAGGGTCAATACTCAGGCACAACTACAGCCAATTTATATCACACACTTAGGAAGCACTGAAGATCAAAGCTGCCCACATAAAGTGCTCACATTTATTAAGTAAAATAAAAGCCTAAACCGAAGTCTCACTCGTTTAACTATGAACTTGTGAATGACAGGGAATCCTAGTATGTATTAATTCAAATTTCACAGACACTAGTATCTTCAGTGGAGAAGGCAATGGCACCCCACTCCAGTACTCTTGCCTGGAAAATCCCATGGACAGAGGAGCCTGGTAGGCTGCAGTCCATGGGGTCGCTACTAGTCGAACACGACTGGGCGACTTCACTTTCACTTTTCACTTTCATGCATTGGAGAAGGAAATGGCAACCCACTCCAGTGTTCTTGCCTGGAGAATCCCAGGGACGGGGGAGCCTGGTGGGCTGCCGTCTATGGGATCGCACAGAGTCGGACACGACTGAAGCGACTTAGCAGTAGCAGTAGCAGTATCTTCAGAGTATTCCATTCCAAGTGAGGCGCAGCTTCAGGTCAGTGTAAGAAGAAAACAGGTTTCCTGAAAGCTGCACTTTCTTTAGCTCATTTATATAACTTATTAGGAACTGCAATTAGACCTGGACAACGTACTGAGTTAGCAAGCCCGCCCTCCAATGAGTCAGCAGTCCAAATGTCTTCTAGGGGAACAGCCAACTGAAACTGCCCTCATTAGAGTCAGTTTTGCCAAAGCTTTCCCGGATGACTAGAAATTATCTCAAGGAAATTTATAACATAAGGTAGCTTCCTACACAATTCTCTATCTGAAGAGCAAACAGGCTTACTAAGATGAGATCCTCTTTTGATAAGGGATGAACTCTGGGAAGAATAGCCATTAGTAATGACAGTGTCTTTCATTTCCTGAGTTCCAAGTGTGCTAAGCATCTTATATAAGGGCTTCCCCGGTGGCTCAGATGGTAAAGAATATGCCTGCAGTGCAGGAGACCGGGGTTCAATCCCTGGGTTGGAAAGATCCCCTGGAGAAGGGAATGGCAAACCACTCTCCAGTATTCTTGCCTGGGAAATACTGTGGACAGAGGAATCTTGCAGGCTACAGTCCAAGGGGTCGCAAAGAGTCAGACATGACTGAGCAAGCGTCTTATATGCACTCTCACTCCTCTCTCCAACCACATAAAGTAGGTGTGATCACTCCTATGATGGGATGAGCAAACTAGGACTCAAAGAACCTCAAGATATCATCAAAGTCAAGAACTGAACCTAATTTTTTCTTACTCCAAAGCCCATACTTCTAACCACCAAATCTTCCTGCATCTCCAAGATACAATGAGACTGCAACAGTTGCGTGTGCCACAAGGCACAGCTAGCCCTTCCCACTGGACAAAGATGCAAGATCCTGGTGTGATGACAAAGATCTTCAACCAAGGAGAACAGTAAAGTCATCTAAGGAGGTTTTTGCTTTTTGAGATATTTTTCGGCTATGCCGACAGTCTTAGTTGAGGCACACAGGATCTTCAATCTTCGTTGCAGCATGCAGGATCTTTAGTTACAGAATTTGAGCTCTCAGCTGAAACATGTGAACTCTTAGTTGTGGCATGTAGGAATCTAGTTCCCTGACCAGGGATCAAACCGGGCCCCCTGTATTGTGAGCAAAGTCTTAGTTAGTTAGCCACTGGACCACCAGGGAAGTCCCACATGGAGAGTTTTTGTTTTTTTTAAAATACAGATTCCTACCAGATTCCAGATACCCTAAATAAAAATCTCAGAGAATGAACTCTTGAATTTGTATTGTGAAAAACCACCCCAGGAGACTTCAGACCAAGGCTGCCAAGGCTACACCATCTACCACATGCATAAATGTGCATGTGCAAACAGGACATACACATTTGCTGTGCTCATCACAGGTTGTGGCCCCTGATATGTGCTCAGGGGCATAGCTGAATTTGTATGCATTCTTAAATCAGCAACCTATCACAGCCAAGTTAGCTCCTATGCCAGCAGAGCCAGACACTGAGATGCAGGCGGATGACACAGTTCCCAGGCCAACCATCAGATGACACAACACAGTAAACTCCAAAAGTAGTCACATGAACTGAAGTACAGAGGAGTCAACAGTTACGTGTGAAGGGAGGTTTTTCCAAGGAAATTAAATCTAACGTGGATTTTAAGGGACAGACCTAAAATCTCCATACTGGTGGGGGGAAAGAAGAAAACTGCAAAGTGAAAAAATTGCATATCTAAGGCAAAAGTGTATTAAAACATGAAGTTAAGGGCACATTCACATACTTCCAACACCAAACTGTAAACAGGAGACAGAAGGGCCCAGGTGTTGACCTCAGGGTTATGCCTCTACCAGATTATGAAGAGACCTGAACGCCTTGCTTTAGGCTTGATCTTTATCCTGTAGGTACCAAGAAGCCAGTTTTAGGCAATGAAAGGACTTATTCAGATTTTCAAGTGGGAATTAGCACTTCACAGCTTCAAGGAGAGGGCGTGAACGTGGGGAGCAGGATTTTCCCTTATAAAAGCAGAGGGATAACTGGTTTGCAAAGCAGGCGACCCGGCTCGACTTGGGTGTGCTCTTCCCCAGCCTGAATAAGGAAGCGATCAGCTGTCCCCAAGCCCTGGCGTTCAGTCGCGAAGGAGGAGGTGTGGAGTAGGTGCCAGACACGAGAAGGCAGTGAGGACAACCAGGTTAGTTCACCCTGACCAACACCGACTGGTTGGCCAGCAGGCAGGTCAGCTGACCACGTCCACCTGGCCCTGAGACAGGCTACTCAGCAGAGCAGCATGTTCAAAGCCAGTTAAGCCGTGGACACTGGGGACCCCAAGCAGCCATAGCCTGGTCTGCTCCGCAGTCCCGTAGGCCCCGGCGCAACCTGCATGGGCCGAGGACTTCGGGCATGGGCCGAGGGCTCCGGGCTGGGCAGGGATGGGCCCAGTGCTCCAGAAAGCGACCGGAGCTGCAGCTCGTCAGCCCCTCCCGCCCATGGGGCCGTCGCCCTGAGCTGGGCCGCCTCACCTCGCGCGGGCGGCGGGCTCTTCGGCGTCTGAGCGACTGTGCTGACCCTCTCCGGGCCGCGGGTATAGCCACGGCCACCACCGCCGCCGCCATCCTCAGGCGTCAGCGTCGTGGCGTCATCATAGCGCGCGCTTGACGCCAAAACAAATCCCAGCCACCCACGGGGCGGGGCGGAGGCGGGCTCGGTAGAGCCGGCTACGCGGTTGGTTGCGCTCCAAGCCTGTCCTGCCAATCAACGTCTTAAGTACGGGGTAGTTCTCATTTCCCGGAGGGAGTGTCTCTGTATCTCCAGGTGTCTCGACCCTAGGTTTGGGCAGGCACCTTGGGTAGTATGGGGAAAGTTCCAAGATCCTGGTTGACGTGGAGGGCGCATTATAGTGCGAGGTTGGGGAGGTAGTGCATTTTAAGAGGTTTCTGGAAGTGTCTCTGGAACTTCGCAAAGGATCGGTCTAAATGTAATTAAGAAATCTATACTTTTTTAAACTGCCGCTAAAATTCAGGCACTCAGATGTGTTGAATTTGACCTCCATCACAGCGGAGTTGGAAGTAGTTAACTTGAGAATCGGTGAAATTAGTTTGGGGCCAACTACAGAGTAACAGTATTTTTGTCCGTTTTAAATGTTATTTTGACTGAATTTAAGTATTGATATATCCTGCAAAGCAAGTAGATTAAAGAAAAAAAAATGTTACCATTAACGATTCTATAGGATTAGAATTATCTACTTTACAATCAGCCCAATTGGGGGTAGAGATCAGAAAATGTTAATAGATGTCTCAATAAAGTGTTTTTTACCCCGTTTTAAAATAGTATTTTTAGCATTATTGTTGGTGTGCAATGTGGAGCTTTTCACCGAGCAACCATAAAGAGCAAGATTGGAAAAGACCAAAGCAATAGCATTCTTCTAAACTGGCTATGCCCCAACAGGAATCATCATAAGGGAAACATACCGTAGTCGGCAGGACTTGAACCTGCGCGGGGAAACCCCAATGGATTTCTAGTCCATCGCCTTAACCACTCGGCCACGACTACTTTCAAGTATTGAAGGGAATGTAATCTCCATACATCTTCCTCATTTCTGTCTGTGTATTAAAATTTTTATTTAACCCTTATTTCATACATGGAATTGTCTTTGACTGTATAAGTTAATCTTATACTTTAAACCTGAACATATATTAACACCATAAAACATCATGGTCTGTTTTATGTACTGGGCTTCATAAAAGATTAAAAAATATAACTTTTAGGGATTTCCCCTGGTGGTCCAGTGGTAAAGACTCTGTATTTTCACTGCAGGGGGCACAGGTTTGATACCTGGATGGGGAACTAAGATTCCCTGCAAGCTGCTTGGCCAAAAAAATATAAGTAAATAAACTTTAAAAATTATCTCCATATGTCTAGTGTGATGCTTCAAGGAATGAACTTAGGGGCCAAACGGAATTATATCCCAGCTCTGACACTTCCACAGTTGCATGAACTTAAGGACGATATCTTCCCCTCCCTAAGTCCCATGTTGGTTTGTTTGTTTTCCTTTTTAAAAGATTTATTTATTTAGCCTGAACTGGGGTTTTGTTGCTTGGGCTTTCTCTAGCAAATGGGGGCTATTCTTTGTTGTGGTGTACAGGCTTCTTACTGCCGTGGTTTCTCTTGTTGCAGAGCAAAGGCTCTTAGGCATGCAGGCTCAGTAGTTGTGGCCCGGTGATATGTGGGATCCTCCTGGAGCAACAATTGAACCTGTGTCCTCTGCATTGGCAGGTAGATTCCCAACCCCTGAACTACCAGGGGAAGCTCTAGCCTCATGTTTCTTATTTGTATAATGGGGATAAAAATCCTGACCCCCCCCACAGTTATTGTGAGGTTAGAAAATAATATAGAATTCCAAGGTTGATGGGGTTTAGAAATCCACACCTCTATTTTACAGAAATTCAGCAAATTAATTCAACAGATATTTATTGAGCAAGCTATGGGCAGGTGCTGGGCTCTGGTGAAGAACTCCAGAGCCCTGAGATAAAGAGGTATGTTAATGCAAGAGGGACTGGGCTCAGGATATCTAGCCCCCAGATTTTCCCCTGAACAATAGCTATTCCATGTCTGCAGAGCTGCAAATGTGAGAAGCACCATTACCATGATCCTCTGCCCTGAGCAGCTGTGTCTAGGACCCAGTCCAGTTGGCCATCAGCCCACCCTTTCCCTCTAGCTCTGGGATAAAACACACAAAGCTCTTAAGCCCCTGGCCAGAGAGCAGATTCTGTCCCCACCCCCAACCCCATGCATACACTCCAGGTCACTCAATTCCAGGGAAGAGAAGGGATTTAGGGAGCAAAAACCAGGGGAAATTAGGTCACAGCAGGAGGATGGTAATCCCCTTGATGGCTGGCTAACACTACAGAGCCCCTTCTCCTGGAAGCAGGCTGCTCCTGGCCACCCACCTCGAGTAGCTCTGGGAAGATTTTGGGGGTTTGGAGCCCCAGCACCATCCATCCCAATAGTATGCTCAGGTTAATAGCCCAAAGAAGACATACCCTCCATACTGAAGTCATTCTTAGGCCAAGCTCTTGCTGACTGTAACATTTCCTATGCAGGTTTTAGCGATTCTGTTTTTCATTCTACACACTCCCACAAGTGCATTCTTTATACCCACCCCTATGTTGGGTGCTGGAGACACAAAGAGGACCCTTGATGAATCCACGGTGGGGGATTCTGACCTAGACCCAGACAGTAACAAGCCAGTGAGCCAGTGCTATCAATACTGAGACAGAAGAAAGCCTGGAAGCTGTGTGGACCTGAAGGAGGCTTCTGATTCAGCCTGGATTCAGGGATAGGGAGGAGGGAATACTGAACAAGAAGTAGGAGTTTGCCAGGAGAAAATAAGGAAGGGTATTCTGAGCACAGAGAATACATGTATAAAGATCCAGAGGAAGAAAAGTCCGGCGTTTCCCTCCAGAAGATACTGGTGGTCAGCAGGGGTGGTTCTGGGTTTTTTTGACTTGAACTTTCTCCTTTAGGTGAGAAGATGGGTAAGATGGTTGGGAGGGCAAAGCAGGGATAAAAGTACAGGTGAAGGAAGTACAGGAGCAAAGACAGGGCAGAGTGAGTTAATTGAGGCATCTTAGCTAACTCCGGGAGATGGTGATGGACAGGGAGGGCTGGCGTGCTGCGATTCACGGGGTCGCAAAGAGTCAGACACGACTGAAAGACTGAACTAAACGGAACTGAACTAGCTAACTGGAATGACAGGGTGTTTGGGAAGCCTTGCTGAAGTAGGACTCCTCTGGATGAAGTAGAGTGGAGGTCTCTGGAGGCTCCTGTCACCCTGGAGCCTAAGCAAGGGTCCTACCAGGCCTGATTCTGTCCTAGGGCCAACAACCCCCCAGCACGCGCTTTAGTGCAAACCTGGCCTGACAAGTTCTGGACTCCCACCCGTCCTCCCCTCCCAGCTGATTCCTTGGGCCCCTCTTGTAAAGCCCTTTCCAACTCAGCCCCACTTCTCTTCCACCATTTGTCACTCTGGCATCTTTACCATCTATCACTCTCTATCATGCTCCTTCTCTGAAACCTCCCCTTACCCCAAGGACTGAGCAGGCAGACCATTCCTCTGTGCTACTATAGAGTGGGAGTTACTCAGTAGACTGAATAAACCATCCTACATAGACACACAGCTGACTTACATAGGGCCTTGCAGACAATGAAAAAGAGTTTAATATCGGAATCAGTTTTTCAGTGGAGAATAAAGTAGAGGGAGTGAGAGTGGAAGCCAGTGAGCAGGCCATGGCAGTGTTCACTCAAGTCGTGTGGGGGTGAACTTGGTGGAGGGTCCTGGCAGGGATGGTAGAGGGTCGCTCCCTCTCCGAGGCCTTCTTCTTCCCTCAGGATTCTGCTCATGCTGATTCTCACTCTTCTTCTCCACCATGAGGAACAGGGGCTCCTCACACATGGCACATTCATCTGTGCTTCTAGAAAGTCCTCTGGGATTTCTCTGACCTCATGCAGCACACCTCTTCTCAGAGAACAAGCTTGTGCAGAGCAGAGGACAGAAGGACCCTCATTGTGACCCAATTTCTGCCGCTCCCGGTCACCTCAGAGACTCCAACGTCGACTCCAACAGGGGGTTCCCCGTCTTCTGGAACAGGCTCCCCTCAGATGAACCATGACCCCAGAGAAGGAGAGGAAAGGGTACTTAATCTGAGCTGTGTCTTGAAGGCTAAGGGGGTAGTTCAGCAGGGGGAGCATGAGGTGAGATGGTCAGGAGCCTGGAAGCTGGGAGAGGGGTGGACTGGCTGGGGGTGGGGATGGGGACACTCCACCACCTCACAAGGCCCCTACAGGCCAGCACGGGAGGGCCAGGAAGGTAGGAGCGCCAGCCTGGGAGAACAGAGAGAGAGAGACATTCCCGGACAGAACTCTTAGAACCTGCTGGCAGTGGAAAGCTCTGCCCTGCCCCTGGGAAATGAGTGTTTGTGAGGAGAAAGACTGAGTCCCCTGTGGCGGCCTTCAGCTCCGCCCATGTCATCTTGGGGATCAGTTTCTGGAGGCCTCAACCCCAGCCAAGCAGGCCTCAGCAGAAAGAAAGGAAGGAACTTAGTACAAATATAAATACCTTTAATGAAAGCCAAGTGTGCTCTGAGGAGGCTGACGGCAGCCACCAGAGCAAGGCTGGAGGCGGGGGCATCACTACCCATCTGGACTGGCTAGGCCAGGGGCCCCAGGAGGCAGGCCAGCGCCAGAGCAGCTGCCAGCAGCGGGGGAGTGGGCGCCGGGGTGGGCGCTGGCGCTGTCGCCCGCAGGGTTTCCTGGTTGGTCTCTGGGCCCACCCCGCGCTCCTGAAGGCGCACAGGGGTGCCACAGAGAGTGTGCAAGTTATCTGGGTGTGGGGCCCGGCGAGCTTCTTGCAGTAGTGACTCCCACACGGCGGCTGCCTCCTCTGGGCAGCCCAATAGGACTCGCGAGGCACAGGTGTGGAAGTCATTCCAAGACCTGTTAAGGGTATGGGGTTAGGGGAATTAGGTGGGGCAGGGGGGCTTTGGGATGGAAGGGAAAAGGCTCGGATCCCAAGGGTGATGTTGCCCTCACACCCGCTCATACCTGCAGATGGTCTCCAGTTCGCCTCCGTGGCCCATGCTGTCTCCCAAGCGGACGAGACACTCAGCAAAGCCCTGGTATATGGTGTCGCAGCGGCCTGCGCCCGCTGCAGCTACTGCTGCCAGGGGAAATACAGGGACTGCGGGTGGGGGTGGAGACTAATTGATAGGATGAGGCAGTGCACCCTCAACCCCCCAACCCCCAGAGGCTTGTTTACCAGGGAGCTTTCTGGGGACGTGACTCAGCGTGAAAGGGGCACCCCAGGGAACCAAGGGGCACACCTGGGGACCACCTGCCACCACCCACTTCTAGGATGACCCAGACAGGATAGGTGGGCATGGGGGAAGAAGTCTCATCCCAGGGGTTGACTTTCTCTGAGTTCTGGGCCCCAGGTCAGGTGAGAACGGTCCAATTGAAGGAGCATGGACATGGGTAAGGGGGACAGGGCCCCTGGCAAAAGCCAGTTTCTCTGCAGCCTAGACACCTCCCTGAACACAGGTGTTTCCCAATGGGTCAGGATAGAAGGGGTTGAGATCCAGGCCCGACCCTAGGAGAGAACCTCAAGAGATCCCAGGGTTGGTCTGGGAGTCCTGCAAGAGGTCAAACCTCTGCTTATCAGACTGTGGAATTTGAGGTTCTTCCCTCTGAAAATAGGGTTCAGTTCACACCCCTCACTTTACAACCTTCAGTCACTGGATCACATTCTTCCCTCCCTGGAGCCCTTTCACCTCTCCACCCTGGCTCTCGGCACTCAGCGCAGGCTGTGCCTCCGCTACCACACAACCTACACCCAGCCTGTGGGGAGGGCGTGTGGAGGGTCTGGGTCCGGGCACTCACCGAGGGGCGACAGCAGCAGCAACAGCAACAGCCCTAGCGCACAGGGCGGTTGCTGGTGGTGATAGCAGCAGCAGCAGCAGCAGCAGCAGCGCATCATCCCCAGCTGGGAGCCTACTAACAGGGCTAGCAGCTTGGAGGGCAGCCCTTCGGCCCAGCCTCCGGGAGGAGGCACTGTGATTGGATGGGGGGCGGGGCTCAGCCACCCAGAAGCCCCACCCCAGTTCCAATAGGCAAAAGAGGAGGGAGGGACTCCATAGAGGAGAACCCAGGAGCAGAGTGGGGTGCTGAGCTGACCCGGGGCGGGGGGCCCTTGCCTCGGAGATGGAGAGATCTGGGAGAGTAGCTGGGCAGATGAGGGTGGTGTCCAGGCCCCCTGGGATGGGATGGCCTAGACAGAGCTCCGCATAGGGAGAAGAGGGGGCAGGTTAAGAGAGGGCAGTTATCAGTCTCACCAAAGACACATAAAAAGCACACACATACTCCATTTTATTCCAAAAGCATTTACTTGAATTTCTCAATGTTTTTTCAAAAACAAAAAGACCCAAATCGGAGGTAAAAAGGAACATGGAAAATTCAACTTAAGTGGTGTCATAATCTCAGGGGTTATGCTCCAGGCATGGCAGAACCCAAGAAGGCACAATACCCACCCTGGGCCCAGCCTACACCCACTGGCTACCACACCCTGCAGACCACAGCCAGTGCTATCCCCATAAAACTCTCCAAAGGTGGGAGCCTGAGCAGGTAACTGGCAGGCATGACCCCACTTTGGCCTAAGCCTGTCGGTTGGCCTTCAGTGCCACCTCACCCTGGACAAAGCAGGCTTAGCTAAGGGAGGCTGGGGGTCATAAGGCCGTGCAGCATGAGGCTGAGACGCCGGGCTGCTTTGCCAAGTGAGTTGTGTGGCTCCGCCTGCAGGAACTGGAAGAGCTTCTGGCGCACCTGAGCCATGACGGAGCCCATGTGGTCCCGAGTGATGGGGTCACTGTGGTCCAGGTGCATTACAGCCTCTTCCAGGTAGCTGGGGATGGAGGAAAAAGACTGATTACAGGTGGCCTCCAGCAGAGGAGAACGCCCCCTGGTGGCTATGAGGCCCAGAGGGGCTGCTGACAATGGAAGTCTCAAAGCCTGAGATGGGTGGGGTGGAGGGGACTGGTGGAAAACACCAGGGAGGGGAGTCAGGTAGGAGTGGGAGTCTCTGCTTTGAAGTACTCACCCACCTTCACCCCAGCTCTAGTCCCCGACTATTCCCACTCACCTGAGCTTGAGGTCAGTTCGAGTGCCAAGATCAGAGGCCAGTTGCTGGATGAGAGAAAGGAGTACAGGCTGGGAGAGGGGGCAAGGTGGCTGCCCAAAAACCTGGCCTGGGTCCACTGTTTCACACACGTATAGCACCAGGTTCAGGTCGGCAGCTGTCAGGGCCTGAGTAGAGAACAGAGTTTATAGCTGTTGTCAAGATGGATTGCCTGCTTGTCTGGCTATGTGGCCTGGGAGAGGACAACTGCCGAGTAGGGCATCCTGAGGGAGTTGCTCAGGGGCCCAGAGAGAGCACTGAAGGGCTGCTGTTACTCTAGGGGATCAGAAAAGATTTCTGAGAAGGGTAGTGACGAAGCAAGGTGGACTGAGGTAGAAATAAAGGGATCCAGGGTCCAGGCAGAGGGAAAAGCAAAGGAAATGGCCTGGAGGCAAAGAGAACCAAAAAAAGTCTGCTGCCAGACCACCCGAAGTCTGATGGGGAACGTGAGTCTTGTCAGGAGACACTGGCCTCTACCTGGGCCCAGTGCCTGGCTTACCTGCTGGAAGGCCTGATTGAGGTGGCCCTGCTGTAGCAGCTGCAGGATATGGGCTTGCTGGGCTTGGCAGTCAAGGTGGGCAGCGGGGACAGGTGTGCCGGCAGCTGAGCGCATGGCCTGCATGATGCTAGAGGTGACGGCGGCCTGCTGCTCCTTGAGAGCCACACTCACTTCGCCCTTCACGATGCGCTGTACCTGTGCTAGAATCGCCTCCTGCAGGCTGCGAGGCAAGTGAGGGAGACGAGGTCAATATGCGGTTCGGTCTGGCCCTTTCCACACCCACCACCTAGCTCCGTGCCCAGGCCACCCACCTGCCTACGGCCACGTGCAGCTGGTGCTGCACCTCAGCCCGAACGCTGCCAGACACAGTGGCCGCCATCTGCTCCGTGGCCCCCTGCAGGGTGCTGACCAGGCCCCGCAGCTGGGCCAGCACAGGCTCCCGTGCCTCCTGCTCTCGTGCCTTGCGGCTCTTCATGTGGTTCTCCAACTGCTGCAAGTCTGAAAAGTGACCAAGGGGGCCATGAGAGGAACAATGGGGAGAAGAGGATGGCCTCTCCCTCCCTGAGGCAGAAGACCCCACTCACACTCCTGTGTGCCCAGTCGGAAGCTGTCATTGATCTGCTGGAACATGGCCTGGCAGCTCTTCTCGAAGGCGGGCAGGACCACGCTCTGGAAGGCTTCCCGGTAGGCAGCCTGCATTGGCCCCTGTAATGTGTCTGCGGCTGCTCGGGCAATGGCATCTGTCAAGTTCTGGGGGTGGAGGAAAGGCTGAGTTGAAAGTCTTGAGCTCATGCCCACCACCCACTTCCCTTATCTTGGGCCCTACAGCACCTTGGACTTGAGCAGCTTAGAGATGTTCTCTTTCATGCTACTCTCCACAGCTGTGAGTTTGGTGGCCACCGAGTTGCTGAGCTGGCCAGCCACAGGCTCCAGACTCCGGGAGACACCTGGGACAGGGGAAGGAGACAGGAGCCGAGCCATGAGACGAGGTTTGACAGGGAGAGGGCCCTTCGAATCTGGCCCGCCCAGAAGTCTCCATGTGAAACTCACATGGAGGAACCGTCTTCTTGATCTCGTCTCGTATGCTGCGCTCCAGCCGCCCTGCCACCGCTGAAGACAGCGCCTGGGATAGCTGCTGCGTCAGCTGCTCCTGCAGCTGCCCACCTCGCTGCTGCCCCTCGGCCAGGGCCCGCTCCAGTCGCCGCTCTGTGCTGTCGCTAAGGAACAGACCCGGAGTAGGTCCCACATCCCGTCCTGGGCTGAGAACATGGCTGCCTCCCTGTCCCGGCTGCGCCCTTGCCCCCAAGGATACGCTCCTGCTCGTGCCTCGACTCCAGGGCTCGCTCCACGTGGCCAGTGACAGTGCTCTGCAGGCCTTCAAGCTGGGCGCACAGGCGCTGCAGCAGCTCTTCTTGGCTGTGCCGCAGCTGTGCCAGCTCTCTCTGCTGCTGCCAGATCAGTGCCGGCCAGTCCTCAGGGGTTTCTGCCACCTGCCAGTAACACCAAAAGTCACCTGATGCCTGCCCTGCTCATCCCCACATCAGACCAGGGGAAGGTCTGGGTACCTCCCCCACACCCACAGGCGGAAGTCCCAGAAGCAGAAAGGGACTCTTTCTGCTCACTCACCTGGTGCTCTGTGAGCCGGGATCCCAAGGATGAATCCCTGCCATAGGTGAGAAGCACCTCAGGCCACGTCACGCAGGCAGCCTGAAGACCACCCACTCCCTGGCCCCAGGACCCCTCCTACCCGTCATCCTTTTTGCCCTTTCTCTTGAGCTTGGGTGAGGCCCGAGGGGATCCCTTGGTCTTCCAGTCCTTGGCTGGAAGACGTGGAGTGGGCACTTTGGTGCCAAAGTTCCCTGCAGCAGAGGCGAGGCTGGCCACCTCATCATCATGGTCACTGGGAGAAGAGGAAGGAGAGAGATAGGCACTTGCCCACTGGCTGGCCCTCCCGGGAGAGGAATGGGGCAGGGTGATGCCTACCTTTGCTCGGCGCTGGCATCCTGGCTGTCGTGTTGCTGCAGCAAGTGATAAGGTGGTCGGTGGAAAGCCAGGCTCTTGTGCTTTTCCTGGAGGCCATTCCGGGGGCTGAGGAGGGCCAAGCCAAGTCAGTGGTAGATGACTCTACCTGAAGCCCCTACCACTGGGCACACTCCCCTGCCTACCCTCCAAGCTCCTCACCTCTCTGCCAGGCTGCTGCAGGTCTCGCGAGTGATGTCTGGAGCTGTAGGCCAGACCTGACTGTCAGGGGCTGTGGCCTCCTGGGTCAAGGCTGCCTCCAGGAGGGAAGGGGTACTATGCCGATCCCCATCCCCAGGGCCCCCATCCAGGCTAAGCTGGGGGCCGAGCTCGGGCCCTGGCCGGGGCCGTGGAGACAACAGGTGGAGCGCCGAGGCCGCTGAGGCCATGCTGTCTGGCTCCAGGCCCTCAGGAGCGGAGGCGCCAAAGCCACGGGACAGCGCCTCAGACGCGATCTCAGGGATGTCCTGGGACAAGGCAGTGGAGGCTGAGGAGATAACATCAGGGGAGCGGGTGCGGCTGGGGGAAGCCTGAGGCAGCCCCAGGGGTTCCACTTCTTGCAGCTCCAGGGCGAGTGCAGAGGCAGCAGTAGGCACCTGAGGGACCAAGATAAGACTTAAATGGTGGGAGGTAGGGCTAAAACAAGTATGGAGATGATGCACTGGAGTGTGCAGTGATGAGAGACGGGGCACGGGGAATGGGGACGCAAGTCATAAATGGTCACAGTCAGGAGAGGAGGGGGAAAGAGAGGCTGAGGGGCTGCTCTCCAGGGACACCGGGGGCTAAGATACCCTCAGGGGAAAGATGGGCTATCTGAGACAGAGTAGGACCAGCACATAGGAAACTGGGAGATCGCCACCAACCTCCCCACCCTCATATGCCTGCCACCCTGCACTTCACACACCCCCACACACACCTGACCAGGTCCTTTGGGAGTCAGTTTGTCGGCCGGACCTGGGAGCAGGCTGGGCAGGAGCCCACGTGGGCTTGCCTGCAGGCTGCTGCTGCTCATGGTCAGCCCGCCATCCAGCTGTAGCTTGGGGCTCAAGGTCAGCTCCTCAGGTGGCCTGGTGGCAGGAGGATGAGGTGTAAGTAGACAGAGCCTGGTGCCACCTGGCACCAGCCCCTGCTCCTCCCTCTGCCCCTCACTTCACCTGGGCAAGGCGGGGTCCATGGCCGAAGTACTGCTCATAGCAGACACGGCTGTGAGAGAGGAGCTGCTGCTGCTGCTACTGCTGCTGCTGCTGCTGCTACTGGGAGATGCAGCGATCTGGGGAAACATGGAAAATGAGGGCTGTGGCCGTGGAGGGCATCCCTGAGGCCCACTCCTCCCAAGCACACCTGCTGCAGGGAGGTGCTAGGCGTCATGAAGGCGTCAGGTGTCATCAGCTTGGGCTTGGTCTCACTGCTCAGACTGAGGAAGTCAGCCGGTGCAGGCAACTCCACGATACGTCGGAGGTCAGGCTGGGAGCCATGAGCAGCCGATCCCAGGCCCTCTGAGCCCAGCTCCGGCCGAGACTCTCCAAATGCTGTGGGGAAGGCTGCCACTTGAGTCAGATCTCACACTCTGGTCAAAACCCGCTTCCCTCTCACCCCTAACTCACCAAAGTCTTCATGGGCAGGGTGCGAGGGGAGCGGGGCCACAACGTCAGGGTTCAGCTGTGGCTGAAAGCGGATCTGGACATCCTGTAATGCCCTGCAGGATGAGCAGAGAAAATGACAGTCAGAGGGAGAAAATGACAATCAGAAGCAGCACGGTAGGAAGGGGCACTGACCTCGCACAGGCAGCCCCCCTCCCAACACACTTACTTAGTGTGCACACAAAAGAGCTTGATGAGCACACCGGCTGAAGACTCCATCGCACCTGCTCCGTGGGTCCCGTCTATAAGGACAATGTGGATGACTAAGCCCCTGACACTCTGTACCTTAGCACTCCCCTGCCTCCCAACACAGACCCCCGACCCTGAGCAGCTCACCGGCCCCGAGGCTGTCATTCTCCTCCTCGGCAGGCAGCACCTCTGTGTGCCGCAGCCGGCAGCGACTCACAACCTGGATGCCGAAACTCAGTACAGGGTGGGTGAGAAGGAACTCAGAGATTGAGCTGAAGCAGGCCCGGCCCTCCTCCTGGTTCTGCAGCAGTTCCATCACGTAGAGGACCTGCACAGGCGGCAAGGTCACAGCTGAGTTCAGGGGCTAGGAAGACCCCAGATGAGCCACACACGCCTTCATCCCCCCCAGTGCTACCCACTCTGCTCCCACTGCAGCCTACCTTCCGCTGTACATCACTGAGGATCAGGTATTCTGCTGAGAGGTCCAGGCAAACCTTGAGGCTGGGGGGCACACTCACTGGGCTGAAGATATCTGGGGAGAAGCTGGATGGGGGGATGAGGCAGGATAAATGAGACTTAGGATAGAAAGGACCCATATCACCAAGTCTGCCTCTGCCCAGCCCCACAGCCTGCTTACCGAATGGTCTGCAGGCAGGTCCAGGACACTGTGCACCACATCTTCAGCTCCCGATTCTGGTCAGCGCCAGTAATGAGGAATCTCCAGAAGGGGACCCTGCAAAGCAGCAAGGCACTGAGTGGCTGGCGGGGCCCTTTATGGTAACCCAAGATCCAGCCCACCACCCTCTGGCCTGCCCACTCACTCACTCAGGATCCTGTTTCTTGTGGTTGTCACAGAACAGGAGGCAGGAGAGGGGCCGCCCATCATGAGGCTTCCACTCATGTAAACACCTGTGGTAAATGAGGGGCCCGAGTGGGTGATCTGATCCCCTATCTAGGGGAGCCCAGCCCCTCAGGCTCTGCCTTACCGTGGCTCATCCTGTCCCTCAATGTAGATCTGCCAGAACTTGACGAAGCCATCATGACTTGCGGTAGCCAGGACAGTCCCATCAGGTGAGAGGGCCCCTTCACTCAAGCACTGAGAAGAACCCAAAAAGCCTTGCTTTGCCACCAACTAGAGGTGGGAGCAAGTCCTTCTCAGGTGAGGATGGAAGTGAGCTAGGCTGACCCACAGCGGATCTGCATGTGTGTATGAAAGACTGACTGAATGGAGCCCTGTGGAGAAGCCCAGATCCAGGGGGGTACAGCCAGGTCAGATGTGAGCACCACAGGAGACAGGTCACTCTGTGCTCAGAGGTCCCATGGGCAGAGTGCTGAAAAGCTGTCTGGGCAGCTGTGGGTCCAGGGAATAGATGAGGGACACAGTGGGGTGGGGCGAGAGGGCAGGAAAGGCAGTTGGTTGCAGGCTTACTGTGCTGTGGCCTTTTACCACGATGAAGCCCTGCTTGATCTGGCTGACATCCACGGGCCAGGTGCTGTGGTTGGTGCGGAGCATGTCCAGGTCCCACACCTCAGCCTGGCAGGTACCGGGAGGTGAGCGCTCAGCCCATGACTACCCCACTGCTACTCAGCCCCTTCCTTTCCCCCCCAGGCCCAGCCCCCTCACCCGGTCCTCATGCAACAGGGCCACCGTTGGGCTGCCCTCCTCACAGCAGTCTTCACTCTCTTCGGGGATGAAGGGGCACCAGATGATCCTCCGGAAGTGGTTCAGTGGAGTGCCCTCTGGCTGGCGGATGTGGACCAAGATCTCCTCTCTGAGCAGGGTGTTAAGGGCTAGTCGGAGGGATGATGTGGTGGGTCTGGCAGACCCAGCTCCACCCACTTTTCTCCAGTCCCCCCGTCCCACCCTGGGAAAGGATACTGAATTTTGCCATTAATCAGGGCCAAGCGCCATACAAACAGGTTGCCTGCCTCATCCAGGCAGGCCAGCTGTGGGGAATTGAGATGTGCAAAGGCCAGATCAGCCACGCTGCCTGTGAAGCCTTTGAGCAGGGTCCGCTCTGAAGTGCTGACACTGATCACTCGCACCATTGCTGAGCCGTTGTTGGCAGCTGGAATCAGGAGAGTGGTAGACCGTGAATAAACTCAGGACCAGGTGGCAACAGAGAAGCCCTGCCCTTGCCTGCCTCTCTGCCATTACCAGTCTGAGGCTCAGTTTTCTCACTGGGCTCCAGAGGGCTGGGCAGAGCTGGGGGCATCGCAGATGAGCCTGCCATCACACCTCTACAGTCTGAGGGGGCAGAGTGACCCGACAACCGCAGAGCTTTCCCTCTGGGGTGTCAAGCAGAACACCTTCCTCCTCTGTACTGCTCCTACTCACCCCGAATAGCATAGGCCAAGAAAGAGTTGGACACAGCAATCAAGTTGCCATAGTAGTATTTCTGCTCCCAGTCATACTTGGCGACAGGCTGAATTTTCACCTGAGAACCAAGAGTGAAGAAGGTCACAGAAGTCAAGGGCTGCAGCGGCTTTCCTGGAGCTGAAGTAGCCCCCAGCATGCCTGGGGACAGGAAAGGCCGTATGTGCAAGCCCAGCCACCCAGTCACAACTCTTGGGGTCTGATTCCCACAAAGACTTGGCAGCCAACACTGGCTTCCTGAGACTGGGGTACACTATCTGTCTGTTAGGATAATCCCCATAGGAACTGGCCGCATGGAATAGGGGAGGGACAGCCTAACTGTGCCCCAGCCATTATACATGCCACAACATCTTGGTGCCCACCTTGTTGCTCCCCCGTGCCTTGCTTGAGATGCTAGAGTCACTGCTGGCCACAATCTCCACCTCCTTGGCCAAAATTCCAATGCCAGTGGAACTGTCGTCTCCTAAGAGGCAGCTGGAGGGAGGGGTGCACAAGCGTAACTCTTGTTCACCAGAAGTCTCAATGGGCAAGGTTGAGGGGAGAGGATACAGCCACTCTGGTGAAAGCGTCAAGCGCCAGATGCCCTGCTCTGCCTGAGTCACTGGTCCCCAAATCCATAGCTTCTCTTGCTCACCTCCCTCCTTCCATGCTAAACCAGGAGCCCAAATTTCAGACTGAGGCTAAGCCCTTGTCCATGGCCCTCATCCAAGTGAAGCATTCTACCCCAGGCCGTCTTGCGGGGAAGCAGCAGAGACTGCCAGACCCTCTTCCCCCACCTTATGCCTTTAGTTAGCAAATACCTCAAAGACCCCATCACCACCACTACCATCTCCCAGACACTCACATGACCTGCTTTTCCTGCAGGTTAATAGGTGGCATGGCTCGGAGACCAGGCTTGTTTGTTGAAGCACTGTCACCTGAGCAGAGGGGGTCTGGGACCAGGAGCCCATTGAGATCTCCATTGTAGGCATTAGATGGTCGCTGGTTCTCTGCACTGGGGCCTAGGGGCAGAAAGGGCCACTCTGACGAGTTTGTTCCACCTGCCCACTGGCCTCTCCTTCGGCAGGGTTCCATTTAAGAATCATGAGGTGCTCTAGGAACACTCAACAAGGCACGTCAGTGGGGAGGAGGGCCCTTTGTTCAATTCATTCTATAAGCACTGATGGTGAACCCAATGTATACTAGGACCAAGGATGAGCATGAGGCTCTTCTACCTGGGGAAGGGGTGTAAGTCATCAAGAACCCTCTGTGGCCAGTTAATATTCAGGCCTGGGTCAGTAGAGAAGGACTCTGTGTACTTGAAGAAGGGCAGAAGAATAGTCAGGACCACAGTCGTAGTGTGGCTGGAACACAAACATGGGAAGGATGGAGGGAAAACAAGGCAGCAGAGGTCTCAGGAATGAGGCTGGGGTGCTTTGATTTTCCCTGTGGTAATGAGAGCCACGAAAGAGTTTTGAATGGGAAGGTAACACAATCTGCTATGGCCAGAGGACTGACTGTTCTAAAGTGACATGTAGGATAGTTGAGAATCCAGGTGAGAGATATCAGGACCTGGACCAAAGTAGTGGAGGCGCCGGGGAAGAGAGGATGGGCTCCTAAGGCATGGAAAGATATGATTAAATGTGGAAGAAAGAAAGGAAGGAGACTGCCTCACACAGACATGGGCTCAGAAGAAACCACTATGGACATGAAGGAGCTGGCCAAAGAGGAGAGAAATTAGGGGGTAGGGTGTATGAGTAGGACAGATAGCATTTCAGTTGTTTACCATCGGCTTTACCATTAGCTGTATTTCAAGCAGTCTCACGGGCTCAAACACTACTCCAAAACTCCCAGGTGGCAAGGAGACTAGGGCTTCATATTCAGGAATCTGGCAAGTTTCTAGTCACAAAACAGCCTGGGATTTCACATTGTCCTCCAGTAAGAGGAGACAAGCAAGTACTACTTGGCAAACAGAGGAATCAAGTATCAATCAAAGAGGAAAAACTACAGGCCACCTCACTTGCATCAGAGTGAGTGATGCTCAGAGGTAAGGTGACCACTCTCCCTTCCAGGGAGGCTACTATGAGGACAAACAAGCCACATGTTACCCATGCCAGGCTCCATCAAACCTTTGTGGCAGTTAAGAAGCATGAGAGGGCCACACCAAGCCCGAGAGTCACAGGAGCACACACTCCAGGCCTGGGGAAAGGGGTTTGATAGTTTCAGGTAGCAGGTGGATTTTCTCAGAGATTAGAGGTTAGCTGAACCCAGCAGTGAGGACCCCTGCCTGTGTCCAAAAGGAGCCAGTTTGGGCTTTTCAGCAGGTTTAACAGGGTCTGAGGAAACACAGTCCTCAGCTTTGGCTGCTGCACATCCACACCACCATCACCAGCCAGTCAACTTCCCACAGGTCTCTGAATCTGGCATGAAACGTTGGTACATTAACACGTGCTATTTCCTCTCTGTAGAAGGTCTTTCCTGACACCCCAGTCCCTCTCTGTATTACAAGACCTGGCCTAAATACTGCTCTTCTCTCAGCTGTTCTCAAGCATTGACCAGCCCCCTACCCCACCTACCCCATCCTCCTCATAGAACCAAAACACTTCTCTCTCTCATTGAGAAGAACATTATATTACACCTCATTAACTCTGTGGCCAAGCAGCTCATTGAGGGCAGGAGGAGCTCTGGAAGTACCACTGCAAACCCAGGTAAATCTGAAATAAATGGAAATTAACTACCGCTTGCAAATGTTTGCAGCCTGAGCCAATCAGCAGTGTGCAATCTGTGATTTGCCTTAATCCCAGAGAGCACACAGGAACTGGTTGGTCATCTTCCTCCAGAAAATCAGTCTTAAAATCTCAGGCCTAGAGTGTGCATTCCAGAAGGAAAGGCAAGTTGCTTTGCTGCTCAGCACAGCGCCTAGTTCTAGACCCAGAACTCGGTGTACAGAGCCCAGATTAGGCCTCTGAACTACGGTAAAAGGGTAGGGAACCCGGGCCAGTCCCAGGAACACTAGAGACGTTGCTGCCAGGACATCTGGTGGGCTTTGCGGATTCAGAGAAGAGCCCTCACCTTCAGCCGAGATGCTGAAGGACAGGGCAGAGCGGCACGGCTCGGGGATGGGGAAGGATCGCATCCTGGGCTCTGCGCACTTGGGTAAGCACGCCCCTCCGACCCTCCAACCCTAGTCTGCCCTCACCAGATGGAAGGATGCGGAGCTGGTCCTGAGGGACACCAGGGCCATGAAGGCAGCCAAGGCCCGCGCTGCCCTTCTGCCCGCTCACCGGGGCCCACCCCCACGGTCCCGGCTCACCTCCCGCCGGCCGGTCCAGCTTGAGGATGTCCCGCAGGTGCTGCGTGGCGTCCTCGATGTCGATGCTCGCGCAAGAGGAGGCCATGGGCCCAGTCGCCGGCGCCTGGGTCCGCGCCGCGTTCGTTTCACTGCCGCCGCGCTCCGCCCAGCCGGGCACAACCCCGCTAGGGCCAAACAGTGGGACGCCGGTCACTATACTCGATCCACCCGAGGCTCACAAACCGCCGCCCGCGCTGCGTCCCTGAGCCCCGCCAACCCCACTAACCGCCTCCACTTCCGGCCCGCCCGAGCGTCGCCTCCCGGAACCTGAGCCGGGCGAAGAAAGGTTCCGGGCTGGTGAGGAGGACGTCTCGCCCCTCCAGAAGCCGCCCCTGCGCTAGTAGGGTAGGGGGAGTTCCTTGGGGCTGAGGCAGAGCAAATGTCCACCTTCTGGACCGCTCCAAACCCTGCTTGCTTCAGAGCATCCCGCCCAGTCCATGTCCACTCCCAGAGCATGGACTCATGATGGGCCTAGACCGGGTCAACTCTGTTGCCTAAGCCAAACCCCTCACATACCCCAGAACAAGCTGAATTGGCAAGTTCAGGTTTCTACTTTGGGAAGTGGGTCAGTGTAACCCAAAGCCTGAGCAGGCGAGCGTGCTGTCGCGTCCGACTCTTTGCGACGCCATGGACTATAGCCCGCCGGGCTTCTCTGTCCATGGGATTTCCCAGGCAAGAATTCTGGAGTGGGTTGCCATTCCCTTCTCCAGGGAATCTTCTAGACCCAGGGATCAAACCTGTCTCCTGCATCTACCTGCATCGGCAGGCAGATTCTTTACCACTGAGCCACCTGGGAAGGTCTGAAGGGACCTGTTAATTCATGGACCCAGGAATTGCAAGGGCAGAAGTGATGGTCCCACCACAAACATCACCTTGTTCCCTAATGTCTCCCAGCATCCCTCTGCATGACCTTGCACCGTCAGGCAAAAAGAAAGAAACCATGGTTTACAAACACTTCTTTATTGCAGACATTTCAGGCACAGGTACATGGAAAAGCTGTATTGCAAATTTTATACAGGGTGGTTTAAGAGGCAGCAGGTTTCTACCTCTCTCCCCAACCTCTATCCCCCAAATACAAAGCAGCCAAGAAACTAGTCCCACTGAAACCTCCTGAGTATGCTGTTATTTCAAACAGCACACCATCCAGCCCAGTGCCCAGTATAGCTAGGCTACCAGTGGGGGTCTGAGGAAGTTCCTGGCTTCCATCCAGAGTGCAGGAGGGAAGGGGGCTGTGCATGTCAGGCAAAGCTCTGGTGCCCTCACCAATCCTAAAACCCCAAAAAGGGCACCAGACCAAACCCTGGGTTTGGTTCTGGTCTGTGGTTGCTAATTTGCCGTCAGTTTTACACCACCAAAGTCTTAGGGCTAAAGAGCTGGATTTGTATTGATACTAGGCAAAGTCTGTCCCCAAAACTAAGGAGGGGAAACTGCCCCAACAGCGGAGATTTCCTGGGATTTGAGGATAGTACTGTGAGGTTGTGTTTGTGGTCAGGGAGGGAACAGGAGAAGGCCTAGAGATGTCCTACAACCTGAATCCCTCAAACTCAGAATGCTCTCTTTCATAGTTTTAAATCTGTACTCTAGCCCAACCAGGCCTGGCTCTGGGCATTGGAGGCTGGCTGTTTGAGGCACTCCCATTCTGGTAGTGATATCCAAAGCAGATGGTACAGGGTAAGAGCTGCCCTCCGCTTGGCCTGGGATTTACAGGGCATGCTGGATGTGATACTGACCCTTCTGTGGCTAGAACAGGCCCTTCTCCCTCAAATGCCTGCTCATACTTGGTCCTGCTGAGCCCTCAGTCCAGAGGGCCTGAACCTAATGGGCCATTTTTGCCAAGGCTTTTCAATCTTCGGTGGGATTCTGCATTTCTCACCTGTCATTAGAGCCCTGACCCTATCCAGTGTAGAGGTCACAGGAAACGTCAGAACTGATTGCCAAGGCTTCAAGGGAATCTTCCATTCAGACCTGAGCTCTCCCTGTCTGCAGCTCACTTTTCCAAGACCAGGTGGAGGGAACACTATGCCCTACAGGACTTCTAAGAGAAGCGACTTCAGAGTGCTGCCTGAGCTCAGAGTGCTGCTTCGGTGTTTTTCCTTACAACAGGTATTGCTCAGTGGGCGTAGATGTGGGACGGTGAGACATGAGAGAGCCAATGAGGCAGGGTAGTTATGGATGCCCAGCCCACTATTCAACTAATTCAAACAATTTAAACTGTTAAGAAAATTTTCGTGGTTTTATTGTATCATGAGGCATTGAAACATCTGAACAAATCAATATCTGGGCGGTGAGGCAGCTGCTTTCTCCTTCACTTCTTTGGGTTACTAGAGCAACTTGTCAGTAGATTAAAAAAAAAAAAAAAAAGACAACCTTTTGCATTACTTAAGTCTTTCCAAGGCATGCGCTGGTACAACACAAACTTCTCCTGTCAGATGCAACTAGTCTAGCGTCCAAACATCATGCACAACACCTCGGTAGCAGCAGCGCACTGCGCCCACGCCTACCGCGGCCCTGCTCGTTTGTGAATGATATTTGGAGCATCTGGAGGAGTGTGAATAGTATCGGGAAGAGGAGGGAGGAGGAAACAGCATGAGTGCCTGGCTGGGAGGAGGTCAGCCAAAGTTGTGCAGGGCAAGCCTGAACATGTCATTGGTGCAAACCCAAGCATCGTTGATGTTCTTTAATAGGAACATCTGGTGGAACCCCATGATGGGGTCTTCATCGGCCTGTGAGGAGAGAAAAAATGGTTCAGTTAAGTTGGCCAAGGAACAGGAAGGGTGTTCAGTTGGAGGAGAATGCTGACTTGGCAATCAGGTCCTTCTATCTTGGACACAAATCCTAGGAGAGCCCGGGGTACTCGTGATTGTGAACTGACATGATGTATGTAACATTGAACTTGGCACAAAGGGGACTTGAGGTGGCAGCTCATATTGCTATGTACACTTAAACTGCAGAACAACTCAACAGTTAGCTACAGCAATACAAAAGACAACATAGCGCCTCTGAGTCCATGTTTCTGGGCAAAAGTGACCAGTCTGAAAGAGTTCTGTGGCGCTTATCATGTAACTCATGGTAGTCTAAAAACTAAACAGTCTTACTGTCTGATTATGTTAGTCCAGCCACGAGAAGATACCACTAATGACTTTGTACCTGAGAAAAGGCTCAAAACCAAGCTCACACCAATTACAACTCTACAGAGAAAAAAAAAATAATGCATCCCTATCAGGTAATCTGTTTCTTGTCATGTAGCGTATAATATTTGCAACAAAAAAAGGGTGAGAGACCTCCAGCCAAACTGCAGAACACCCCAATGAGGCCTAGTTGAGGTAGAAGCTTAACTAACCAGCTGTGTTTCTAACATCACTGTTTTTTCCAGGAATTATCATCAGCAAGGAGGTAAATCAGTCTTTTGGGGGTTGGACAGAAACACCAGAAAGAACTTAAAGCCAGGTGAAAAGAGGCACTGCTTACTGACCTCAGCCTGGGAAAGTATACCCTGAGACCCCAGAAAAGACCTCCTCACCCCCAAGGCCTATCTGGGCAGGGTATCTTGGACTGGCAGAGGAAACTGACAGGAAAAACCAGGACAGAAGGCAGGTCCATCCAGGTCCAGTGGAGAGGCCTAGAGGGTCACTCTTTCCTTCCACCCTTGTATTGGACTCAGGAAGCCCCGCCTAGCCTAGGGAGAAGGCATGTGGGTCTGATACTCTGGGGACCATAACGCCACATGCCCAGGAGGCTAGAACCTGGTTAAGGGGCAGCTCATCTGTCCTACTTTGGGAAGGAGAGGCTTTTTGGAAATCTTTAGTCTGTTAGAGTATAACAAGTAGGAGTTCCTGGAAGGGCGGTGGGGTGGACGGGCAGAGGCACCAAAGGACCATAGGAAAGCTTTGAAGGTTAACAGGTCTTGAGAAGTGGAACTAGAAATGCAAAGAGAAGCAGGAGTTCCCAGAATCTGCTTTGTTCAGCAGGTTGAAGAGCCAGCAGCCAGCTTGGGGAGTGGTAGCATGGACTCCAGTTCAGGGTCAGCTGCCTGCAGAAGGCTCCCCTACAGCTTGGGGGCAATACAAAGGCCCAGTGGCTGGGGTCACAGCCCTATCCTGTTCCTATACCTCACTGTCCCTTTTCCAAGAAGGCTTTATACCAGTGCTCTCCAATAGGACTTGCTGCAATAATAGAAATATTTTAGGTTTGTGCTATCCAATAGGCAGCCATGAATAACTCTGAGCACCTGAAATATAACTAATGCAACTGAGGAACTACATTTTAATTTTATTTCGCTTTACTTCATGCAATTTAAAAATCGCCCTGTGTGGCTGATGGCTAGAGTGCCGAGCTCGTCTGGGCGTCCCCGAGGCGCAGGACGGGGCCCTGCAAGGCAGCGGCATCATTACCTTGAGCTGGCCCACGACCATGCTGATGATGCAGCTGTCCGGTGTGGGCTGATGGTCCTGCGCCGTGATGCTGTGCTGGATCTTCTGGAATGGAAGGCTCTGCAAGGGAAAGAATAGGTGGTGGGCTGTGGCCAGCAGTGGCAGGAAGGAGCTGCCTGCAGCCCAGCCCTGGCCCTTACTTACAGACAATTTCTCCACAATGGCAGCTTTCCCCTGGAATTGCTGTCCTTCCCACGTAAGGCATGACGCATCAATCTGAAAACCAGGAAATCTGGGGTCAGAGCTTCAGAGCACAAGGAATATCGCTGAGGCCCTGAAAAGACCCCCAAGAGGGTCCTGCTTGGGGAACATGAGTCCATGTCTGTTTCCCTGTCTGTAAAGAAGGGAAATGAGGGTAACTTCCAAACTTCAGACGATTAACAACTTTAATTATACCCCAGCATCACAGAGCCCAAGCTCTGAAAGACTATGTAACAACACACAAACTTATTAATAAGTAAGCTAATCTCCCACTTTTTATCCAAAAAGTTGTATGGCCTTTGATATTGATGAGCTCCAGTCTGGCCACATGTGACCAAGACTCAGTCAAAAACCATCCTGTTGTTTGGGCAGTCAGCACCAGTCCCAGAATAATCATCAGAAATACTTGGAAGAAAAAAAAGAACGAACTGGGAAACATCTATGTTCAACACCATCTCTAGAGCCCAGAGTCAGTTCCACAGAGGCCCCTCCCGTGGGGTCAGGGAGAGGTGGAGGCTGACATAGCCTCTTCTGGGACCCTCCCAACCATCAACATGTAACCCACAGCTTCATTGCCTCCCCACCCCATCTTTCCTACTATAGCCTCCTGGGGCATAGCTCAAAAGTGTCTCTGCTACTCAGCAGCTCTGATATTAGGCAAACTAGTTTTTATCCACCCCCTGACCCCGCCCCAATCTGTTTCCTGATGTTTAAAGGGAAAACGTGCTGAGCTTTACGTAAAACAACATATAAAGTACTCCTTAAAAACGTTGCTAACTCTTCTCTGGGTCAGACCTGCTTTAATTGATTTCAAAAGCAGTAAGACAGAAGTGCCAAAGATCCCAGTCAGACCAGTTTGAGTTTTTAAAACACTCTACCTGTGATAATGACAATCAATTACCTGGGCCGGATCTGGCCTTCCACTGCTAAGATCCCTATCTTTTCTTCAAAATGTCTGAACTGTCCCTGACTTTTTGAGGGAGACAGAGGAGTCTGCCCACAGCTCATCAGGCTCCAAGGCTGTGCGTGATGACTCCTATCACTTCTATCCTGGGCAGACCTGCTAGGCATGGCTTGATCAATCACATTTCTGTTTTGGGCAGGGTCAAATCCAAGTAACTCTTGGTATATATGAACATCATTAACATAGCAGTAAAAAATGCCTACATAGAAGGGTTTCTCAAGAAACACCCACCTCCCATGAGCATTCAGGGGCTTTTAGCTCTTCAAAGGACACTGGACCTGGGGCCTCCAGGAGCGATCTGAGGTGCATTGATGATTCTTACCAGCTGCTGCCTCCAGGGGGCACCAGGAGCCCTAGCCTCTGTTGGCCGCTGCCTGGTCTGGAGCAGAGGCACTCCCAGGACCATGGAAGGGCGAGCCCAGAACATGCTGTCTATGGTACCACTCACGTAGATCCACTAGATCACCTAAGAATCTCACTCATGCAGAAGATGACAGAAAGGCCCATGTGGCCCGGGGAGCTGGGCTAGGCCTTAAGCCCCATATCCCGCGGAGAATAGCTCAGATAAAAGGGCTCAGCCAATCCAGTGAGGGGTACCAGAACTTGTGAACTGGAGGCACTGGCCCCACATCTGAATTGATCCCCTGGAATCCCGTTTTGGTGCTAGAGCAGAAGACTTACATAAATTGCGCCTAGTTGAGTTCTGTCATTATCAAATAACTGGTAGTAATGCTGAATGAAGCTGGATCCAATCTGCTCCCAAATTGGCTTGTCTCCCATTCTGGAGCGTCACCCGGCCTCGTTGAGACCTGTAAGTCCAGCAAGACAGGAAGAGAAGCGTTGGTACCTTGGTACCGTGGAAGCAGCAGGTAGCCAGTCAGTCTCTTCACTGACCCCCACCCCTCCCAAACCTCCTTGAGCAGGCAGTGCTTTGCTGAGGTCTGTGCTCCCGGAGAACACGGAGAGGACCCAGGGAACTGATAAACAATCCCTCAATACAGACAAGTGCAAGGAGCCAGAGGTGGACAACTCAGACCCTCCTGGTGTCAGAATCATGTAGAAGGATGGGTCCTGAGGGCAGAGCCTGGATGAAGGAAGGTCAGAGCAAGTACTACAGAGGATGAGCTTTTGAGGAGGAGCTAAGCACTCTGCCCATTTCTTTTCATTTAATCCTCTCAACAACCTGCACAGCCAGTTACTGCTATTCTTCCCACTTTGCAGGTCAGGAACTACCGATGTCTGAGTAAAGTGTCTTCGACTGCAGCACTCAGGCCCTGAACATTACCCCAGGGCCTTACTGGCAGGTAGAAGACCCAGTGAGAGTGGGGAGAAATGGTTCCTCAAGGTCCCACTTGCAACAAAGACAGCAAGTGATCCTCGCTCACTTTGTCTTAAGGGGGAAGTTTACTTCTTTGAGGCCACATGACATCATTTCATCACCGAGAAGGGTTACATCTACCAACTGGAGAGCTGGGACCATGAGTTCAGAGGATCTCAGATGACAACAGAAATGCTGGGAAGGCAAAGGAACGTTGGGAGGGGAAAATGAGTCATGTTTCTACACCCCATCCCAGCACTGGCTCCATCAGAAGGGCTGCCCCTCTCCGGTCTCCAAGCAAGAGGGGAGCCGCACCCCCTCCACCCCACCCTGCCACAGATATCAGGGATCCAAGGCTGCTAGATGAAAAATCCAAGCCCCAGACAAAAGAGCTTTGGTAGGCTTTGGTAGGCTCCTCCTGGGTAGAGTGGAGCACATCTCGCTGCAGGACCCACGACAGCAGACCTGTTTTCCAATATAGCTGTTTCTGACTGCACAGGACCCACCCACTCTCTACTAATAACAGGACTCTGAACCCAAGTTGTAAGGAGGGGGGTTTGACCGTGGCAGACAACCACTGGCAGTAGTGGGATCTGATGCAAGTCACTGCCATCCTGAGGGCCTCAGCCCTCTTCTCTATAAGGGGGTGGAACCCTGCTGTTGCCAGTGGGGTCTTACTAAGGGAACCCAGTAAAGCTCTTGACTCAGCTTGGTTAGTGCTGGCTTGCTCTGGTCCCTATGACCTCACCCTAAGCCAGAGGAACCAAAGGAAGGACAGTGGAAGTGGGTAGTAGCTTATGCCCAGTTCAGCCAATCTCCCAGCCTGTGACCAATGCTCCAGCCAATGAGGGGCCAGGAAGCTGAGCCAGCTTTATTTTAGGTTCCCTAGGAGGTGGTGGCACTAAAAATAGCAGCACGGTGCTGGGATGACTAAATGTCCAGGAAAGTCTAAAAGCAGCACAGGAGAAAGCTTGGGCCCAGCTGCGCCTGCTTGGGACAAGGAGTGTCCCAGCTTGCTCTCTGCCAAGAAATAGAACAAGTGGGAAAAACATAGGATACACAGCTACTCTCAGCTGCTGTCTTGGTCACATTTTCAAGGGGTCAGACTGCGACAGCACCACATGCAAACTCGGGTCACTGGAGGCATGACAGAGCCCAGCATTGCGCATCTCTGCCCCTTCTGCCGACGACTCACCCATCGCAGTCCAATCCCACCACATCACACTCCCAAGATGCCCTGCTGAGCCCCTCAAGACCTCTGGGGCAGAGGAAAGCTGGAAGAATGAACTAGGGCCATCCTGCCCTCTGCTCTCAGCAGCACTCAGAGAAGGTCTTGGAGGAGTGTGCCCATCAGGAGAAACAACATGAGCACGTGCCTGGGGACACAAGAAGAGATAAGGGCAGGAAACCGGGAAGCAGGAGATGGAGGGTGAGGGGAAATAAGACCAGAAGCTATCCAAAGAAAAGTGGCACCATGTGGTGGGACACTGAGGTGAAGGAAGTGAGGTGTTTTTTCCTTTCTCAACATTGTTCTTAATGGTGTGTAAGTTTCTAACACAAAAACGACTTGGCAGAAGCAGAGGTGGAGTAAAGAGGTTGGAGGGATAAAGGGACAGAAAAGCCCTTTGGCTGGGTAGAGGGGACAGGGCAAAGGGAGCTCTCCTGAGGGACAGGACTACTCAAAAAGGGTGGGCAGGAACCTTCAAAGCTATGTGGATTGAAGACTTTGCTTTAGAGATGTCAAGTGGTGCCCCTGAAGCCCACAGCAATCTTGTTCAAGGCTTGCTTGACCCTGCTGTGTTTACCTCTGTGTAGTAATCATGTGGTCGATTTCACTGTCAGCCCACTTTACAGGTGGAAAAACCAAGGTTCAGCCTGTGGCCCCAACTTGCCCAGTACATCAGTGCTGATCTGAGTTCTCTGGTTAAGGACACTGCTTATTTTCTGCTAATTTTGCGTCCTTGAGTTCTAAGCCACAAGACTGGCCATGTCCCTCCCCTACAAACCCCTCACCCTTGGGTTCAAAGTCAAACACCTGAAGGCCCACAGGTGGCTATCCACACCTGTCCCTAACTCCTCAGCCATTCTCTCCTGCCTCGATCCAGCACCACACCCAAACACACCGGAACTTCAGAGTTTGCTCCTGGGGTTTTTTGCACAGGTGAGTCCTCCCACTGGGATGCCCGCTCTCCCCTCATGTCACCGTTCAGATGCCTCCCATCTGGGTCTTCCTTTGCAGACCCAACTATTGACCCCCAACCCCATGTGCAAGCCTGGATCAGCACACCCAGGGCCCACTCCACTGTGGCTCTGGGCTGTGAGCATTCCCATGTGGTTCTTGCCACATCCCGTCCCACCCCCTGAATCTCCCAGCCCAGAGTCCAGCAAACTATGGGACTTCCAGTTTCTGGCTCCACATCTTCCACAAAGCTTTCACCCTGTAGTTGGGAGGTGGTTATTCTTGAGCCTAGAAAAAGCAGCAGGGTGCAGGGGCCACCTCCCATCCCTGTGGGACACAGGGGAGGGGTGGCTGGGCTGGGGGTTCCCCAGGATGGCCAGCCAGCCCCAGCCTTGCTTCTGATATATTTACTGTGGAAAGAATAGCCTGGAAAGAAACACAATGCCAAGGCTGACGGACAGCCTCACGTGAGGCTGGGGACTGACCTTCATGACAGCTTCTACAGCTCTTCCGAGAGGGCCGCTGACCACCTCCTCCTGCTTCACTCAGGCTGACTGAGGCCAGGCTCCTCGAGGAGCAGAAATGATCTCGGTGACCTCTCACCCACTGAGCATCAGCCTTCACTGACCCTTAGGTCTCTGTGGGTGCAAAGACTCTCTAAGAATGTCTCATACACTGCGGCCCATCCCCAATCAAACCACACAGAGGCAGAGATGCCCCAGTCTTGTCAATGACTTCAAGTAGTTCATAGTCCCTGAGGCTGTCATACACATCAGGTTAAAAGCTCTGGCCCAGGAGATCTCACTGGGTAACAGAAAAAAAACCCCTTCATTTTGCTCCTCAAATTCTGGGTCAGTGTTTCCAGCATTTTGAAACTTGAAACAGTAGTGTCCAGCTGATGTCTCGTTTTCACTAATGCGTATTCAGTGTAGAAATGTGCTCATGGCTTTACATGCATTTTGTTCCAACACCGTGTGAGTCAACTCCCATGTTAGAGATGAGCAAAACAAGGCCCAGCAAGGTCAGCTAAATTTGCTCAAGGTCACGAGCCTAATAAATGGTGGAACTGGATGGAACCAGGCTTAGTGGGCTCCAGGACCAAGACTTCCAGTGACAACCGGTCTGGAGATAAAAACGAATGATACATAGGGCTGAAGCCCTGGTCTCTAACCTTGGCTTTTTCTGAAAGGGGCAAGACAGGCTTGAACCAGGGCTTCCGCCTCCAAACAAAGGCACCAGGCAGACTGCCACAGTAAACAATGGACGTTTTCATGGGGGATGATCTCAGGCTTTTCCTAAACCTTCAAAGTCACAACCCCATTCCGCCATCTCAGCGAAGCAGAGATAAATGTGGGCCTAGCTGGATCTGGGGCAGGACTGGGGTCAGGAGAGTGATGAGAAAGAGGAAGAGGACATTCATTAGTAACTCCACACTTTCAAACAGAAGGATGCTCATGTTGGACGGCCTATCACTGAGGCCCACAGAGAACACCAGATGTGCGAGCTTATAGGGGGATCCTTGAACTCAGCACCAACTCAGCACTACGACCTTCACACCTACTGTCTGCTAGGCCTCAAGAGCCCTGAAGCAGAGGCTGGGAAGGACTCCGACAGGTAGAACTGACAGACAACTCTGGCTTAAACCCAGAGCAGAGGCGTGGACCAAACAGAGTGAGCGTTGTGGGCTGCAACCAGAGGGAAAGACACTGATCTGAAGAGTATTGTATATCGTATGCAGCAGCCTTCCCATTCTCCACTGACAAACTCTCAACCATTTACCCTGCCTTCAAGGCTCTGGGTGACCTGGCCTCCCAGCTATCCAACCTCATCTCCGGCCACCCACTCCTCCCCGTCCTCTGCAGCCACTCTGGGCATCTTCCTATTTCTGGAACATCTTGAGCCTGTTCTCACTGGAGGGCTCTGCAGCTGTTGATCCTTCTACTTGGATCATCCTTCCTCCTAGATGTATCCAGATCCTCCTTCATGTGTCTAGCTCCTTGTCACATGTGTGTCCACTCAAAGGTCACCTCCTCATAGACACCTTCCCTGACCATTCAGTCTAAAGTGGCCTCCTGGTTACTCATTGCATCATCCTGCTTCATCTTCTTAGCACTTGTCACTGCATGAGATTACCATGTTTACATATTTGTTAGCGGTCCCTCTCCCTGACGGGGGCACCCCTGTCTCTGTCTGCAAGGTGCCTCACCTAGGCCCTCTTCTCTGGAGAAGTGTGTTCTGGGAAAACCTTGTTCAATTTAAGTGGCCAGGTGACCCACTTCACCTCCACCCACACCTTCTGACCAATTTGTCAGGAAACAATCCTTTGCCTTCCACCCAGACATCTGTCTGAGCTGTGTGTTAGTGGTGCTTGGCCCCTCCCTCCCACCCCAATTCCCAAGGTTCTGATCACCTGAGGGACAACTGTGGCTGAAGAGGAGGCACAGGACCACGCTGTCAAAGGCCTGGCTGCTAGCCTGCTTCTCCTCTCCCTCATGGCAGGACCCTCCGACCCTGTCTTCATCAGTAATTATGAGGATGTTGGGGTAATCAAATGCAGATATAAAGCAGGACTCAGCTGGCAGGTACGAGGTGAACACTGGGTCAAGAGCTGGGAAGGAGGGTAATCTCAGCCTCCTGTGGGACACCACACTGAGGAACAGCCTTGACCCAGGACTGGCAACAGCCTCGTTCACCACTCACTTGCCTGCAGCTGGGAGAGAAAGCAGCCAAGGTCTGCTGCCCAGGACAGAACCCTTTCCCAGGGCAGACCCCTGAGGTCTAGGTGCCCCAAGCACACTAAGGGCCTTCTCCTCTTCTATTTGGAAAGGGCTCCAGAGGTGTCAGGTTGCCCTGGTTGGCCCAGAAGCGGAATCCTGAGACCTGTATTCTAGTCCCTCTGCTCTGCCCATACTCAGTTCCTGAGTAGCCCTCTTTCCGAAGTGGTTCAGGGATCTCTGGGGCCCTGTCCTAGACAGTTCCCATCCATGAACTTGCTGCTTCATGTACCATCAGTCAAACCCCTGTAAACCAAACAGTTATTACATACATGTGTTCTCTCATTCCAGCCTCTCAGCTGTTAAGCTGGCATGATTACTGCAACTTTGTAGATGAAACCAAGACTCTTGAGACGTTAAGAATTCAAGACCACACAAGGCCACTGGGGCATAGCTGGCATGAAAATGTCTACAAAATTGGCCTGGACTGGAACAGTTGAGAGCCCATGTCAAGTAGCAAGAAGCATAGATGGAAAAATGAAGAATGGAGCCCAGGCCTTTTCTTCCCCTTTGAAATTGGCAAGCTCTATGCCCATCAAAAGGGAAACCCTCTAAGTGCATGCTCGGCCTGTCAGAGCAGGTGTACAACCTACAAATGAGACCGTGCATTGACCTGGGCCTGAACCACTCTGCAAGTGAAACCAATGTCTCTATACAGATGTCCTTCCAGGGGGCTGCAGTTTCTGCCCTGAAGAGACCAGTGGCTCTGATGGACTACCTGAGGCTTTAGGAAACAAACATTCCTGAATTCCCCATTTACTGAGGCAAACTACCCTCAGTTCCCAGGTTCCTTGGACACATCCCTCTCATGAGAGGAGATTCTCCTTTGCCAGGGTAGACCGTTCCCCAGCCTGAGTGCTTAAGGAGTTGGCATATAGCAGGTACCATCAATAAATAAAAGCCCAGGGTAGTGAGAAGGATGAACCCCGGTCCTCTTGTGTCCCTCTTCCCTGGCTACCTTCCTGAGTCACAGTCAGACCTGAACAAATGATTCCTCCCAGGAAGACACATTTCAGCTGAAAGAGTGAGAATGGAGATGGTGCCACACAGACCTGGTGGCATGGGAGCTGACCAGCAGCATCGGTCACCCCTGGAGCCGCTGCAGGGATAACCCGCACGCTAGCACCTCCCTCAGGAAGAGTCTTCAGGAGCTCCTGCTATATGTGGTCAAAGCAAGAAATCACAAAATCTCAAAACTGGGGAAGGCGTTGTTGTTCAGTTGCTAACTGGTGTCTGACTCTTGGCGACCCCATGGACCGCAGGATGCCATGCTCCCCTGTCCTTCACTCTCTCCAGGAGTGTACTCAAATTCATGTCTTTGACTCTGTGATGCTGTCCAACCATCTCATCCTCTGCCGTTCCCTGCTCCTTCTGCCCTCAATCTTTCCTAGCATCAGGGTCTTTTCCAATGAGTTGGCTCTTCACATCAGGTAGCCAAAGTACTGGAGCTTCAGCTTCAGCAGCAGTCCTTCCAATGAATATTTAGGGTTGATTTCCTGTGGGACTGACGGGTTTGATCTCCTAGTAGTCCAAAGGACTCTCAAGTCTTCTCCAATACCATGCAAACCCAACCCCCCCCCCCCACACACACACACACAAACATTCTCATGGCCCATCAGGAAAAAAAATACAGACTTTAAAAACAGGCCCATCAGGAGGTTCAGCTCAAGCCATCCATAGAAATCCTGCCTAACATTCAAGGTCCACCCTGTGGAGAACTTTTTGAATCCACTCCCCAATCTCCAAAAGAACTACTACTCCCTTTCACTTCTGGGGAGGGCACCTCTGTTTCACTCTGGAAAGATGTCCTGATAGATATCATTCCAAGAGCACTGGGCACTTGAATAAGTGACCTGAAAGGGTCTCAGTCAAAGAGGTAGAAGGCACCAAGCCAGCTTCAGGCAGGGAAGGAGGTCATGGGCCACAAAATGCTGGTGAGGTTCTCAGGTACTGGGAAAACACCCAGCAGAAACCTCTGAGGGACGAGGAGCTGGTGACAGAAGATCTATCTAGACTCAACAGCAACAGCAATTTGGAGTGGTGACGGCCAAGTTGCACAAGGGATCCCAGACCTTCCTGGGCCCAGCATCCCGAGGGACACCTTGCTCCATGGTTTCTTCAGGCTCTGGAAAGGAGAGTGGGCTCACTAACAGCCTTTACTCTTTGGTGCTCTGTCACTCAGAAGCCCTCTCCCCCCACCAACCTTTTGCAAAGAGTCCCTTGTGGGTCTCTTCAACTTAGACCTCAATACTTAATAGCAACATTCTGTCTCCCTGACTACTGTGACCTCCTTTCCTCAGCACCGGGACTTGGTAGGAACTCATTATTCTACCTCCAGCTTCTGCCCAGAGCCTGACATACAGAAAAGGGCCACAAAAATGGTGGCTGAGTAAAATGTATCATTGGTGGGAGATGAGAAAAAAATAATTTCAAGCGAGATACTAACGCCTTAGTAAAGGGATTCTAGAATTTTTTGATATAAGGTGCCTTGAATCCTAAAATTTGAGCATTCTTTTACATAAATTATTCTTTCCATCCCAACCCACCAGTTGGAAAGTCAGAAGAAAGTGAAATGTGGCTCAGAGAGGTGAGTTCCACGTCACCAAGTGACACAGTTTTGAGCTGGTTGAGAACCCAGTCTCTTCACAGCCTGACCCTTTATTACGCAGCCATATCCTGAATGTCCCAGGCCAGGCCCCACCACCCAAGTCAGCCGTACAAGACTAGAGAGGGTGCATACTGATTGTAGACAATCTCGGTGTTCTCCTCTTATCTCTGAGCTCTGAGCCGCAGACAGCTTGCCAAATTCCAGAAGGGTCAAGGACTTATGGGGGTCAGGATGCGTAGCAATGGCTAGATGATTGACCCCAGACACAGAAGTTATACGGAACTTAAGGTGTGGAATGAGAGGGAGGGACCTGAATCCCTCCTCCTCCCAGGTAACTTATGAGAAAGATCAACAGCATTTTGACTTCAAAGAAAACCCTTGTGATCAAGTCACCTAGGGCTTTGGAATCTGTGAACTAATCCATAGCCATAAAGCCTAACTCACCTGACACCAGTGTCCTAGAAAGAAGCAACCCAGACAATCTCAAGAAGATCTTGAAATAACTCCTTATGGCACGGTAAAGACATCCAATCACACCGATCCTACGTGTGTCCTGTGGGTACGCCCTCCTTGTTGCCCACCTCCAAGGGCCAACCAGGCCTCTCCTGAGCCTGCTGAATGAACCTGACTAGTTCACGCTCGTAGGCTAGGACATGAACTAGGAGAAAGTGAAAGACAAGGAGAAAGCAGGCCTGGGTGAGGAGATCTAGACAGATCCTTGCCTATCCTCCTTAACCGTGGAAAATGCAACTGCAGGAAAAATTCCAAGGCTTGAGTTCAATGACCAGAAAAATACTACCTGGGGAAATAATCAAGAAAAGGAAAAAAAAAAATTCCAAGGGTGGTGCATTATAGGCTTAACTCAACTCTCCTAAGAGACCTGCCTGCTGCTGAGGCAGGTGTGCACAGACTTGGCTGCTTCTTTAGTACCTGGGAGAACTGTGGCTCATTAGCTGCAGTGGGTCAGAAAATTCAAGGCTTGACAAACTGTCTTTTCCCCATATCCCATGGTCTTCTCTAGACTCGTCCCTTAATTTATCATCACTCAGTCAGGAAGGGCCTTCCCAAAGCCAGCCTGAGGATCACTCTATGGCTAGCTACTCCCCTTCCTCTAGAACTCAATGGAGACCCGGTGCCTTCATTAAAGGCAATTTCCCAAGGCCCAACCAGCTTTCTGCCTATTCAGAGGTCGCTCTGAATGTTGGATGAGTGAGCAAGCAAGAGAGGAAGCCTGACTTTCTGCAGTCTCCAGCCCTAGTTCTGCCACCCAGGATTCAGAAGGGCCTCACAGCCCAAATGTGCCCCTCCCTCAATGTCGCTTGCAGCCCAGCCTCATTTGGCACTAGGCTCACAGACCTCAGACCTGGATTGTACCTTCCCCTCCATCAAACCCCACCTTATTGTTACCATCCTCATGGAATCATCCTCCTCTATGGAGAAGGGCAGACGACTCTAGGAGCAGCAGATGGGAGGATTAGGCTGTACTGAAGATATCTAACAATGTGTTGGAGGCTCATATATTCAGCTTCACCTCCTTGGCTTCCTCCCTTCCTCCCTCCACTAACACAGCCGGCCAACCCACCCACGGCTGAGGTCTGGTCACTGATAGAAAGAAGGGCGGGGGCTGAGCCTACGAGTCCGGAGCCGCCTCGTCTCCTCAGGCCAGATTCTCCAAGGTTGCTGGGGGTTAAGTCCCACATGGAACCCGCTCCCACGCCAGATTCCTTGACCCTGCCCTCCACGCAGAAGAACCTACGCATGAGTTCCGGAGTGGGAGATAGGTTTCGTGCACTCTCAGCCGGCAAACAAGCAAGTGAGCGCTCACCTACATCCTAGCCGAGCTGTGGTTCAGAACCGGAGGAGGGTAGGGCTGCTGCACGCGGGCGCCCTTACCCAATGCTGACTCCGGAACGGGCTGGGTGGCATCTACCCATCCCCGGATCCTTGGCGGGCTGGCGGCAGGACATGGGGATGGGGTCCGCCTGCTGGCCTGCCTGCAGTTTGCGGGACTCGGGCAGGCCTGGCTAGGCCAGACGGGGCGGGGCCCGGAGCGCCCCATCTTGGTGGTCCAGACCAGAGAAAAAGGCCTGGCCTCGGAGCGGTCCGGTGTGCCCGCCACCTGCACGGTACGCCCGAAATAGGTTCCTGGCTTCCTCTGTGTTCCCCCGGCCGCCGCCTCAGAGGACCGGCGGGAGGCGGAGCCGAGCGCGACACATGGCCCCGGCCCCGCGCGGCTTTGGGGCCGCCGGGGGGGGTAGGGGAGGGGCCGCCCGGGGACTTGCAGCAGAAGCTCCAGGCGACCCGGAGCACAGCTCCTGCGGCCCAGCCCCCGCCCCGGCGCGCTAGCCCCGACACTCACCCGAGGGGCTGGCACGATGGCGGCAGCAGCGGCGGCAACCCAGCGCGGTCTGCGACCGACTGTCCCTTCCCCCCTGCCTTCCCTTGCCACCCCGCTGCACTCTGGGAAACGCAGTCCTCCTCGTGCTCTTTTCTAGTATAGGTGCGCTAGGAAAAAACTACCATTCCCGACGTCCTATGCGCCGAGGCCCAGACACGGCCCGCAGCGCGGGAGGTGAGGCTAAGTTAGGGAGGGAGGCCGCCGGGGCGAGCCCCTGAGAATTGTGGTCTAGCGGAAGCCTCTGGAACACCCGAGCTTGGCGCCAGGCTGGGGTCAGGCCTCGGTTGTCGCCAAGTCCCAGCTGGTCCGGCCCCGCCCAGCTTTCGCGGCCTTTCGGTGTTGGCCCCGCCTCCGTGGGAGCTTGGCCTGTTCTCAAACTGGCCTAGCCTCCCCTCCCTGGGCCCCGGAGCTGTTTCCGCTCGCAAGCCCCCCTTCCCTTTGGTGCTGTGGCCGCCCCTGCGGCTCTTCCGAGTGGAGCTCCAAGGCTTCCCTGGGCGGAACCCACAGCTTCTGTTGTCCCAACATTCTTGCGCCCTGCCTGGTGCAAGTTGGACCCAAAGCAAGCGAGGCTTTCCTGGGCTGGAAACAAGATTACTCTTAAAGATTTCTGCAGTTAGGGTGTACAAAGCATTCTCACAAGTTTTTTTGTTGGTGGTGGTTTTTGCATCAGGCAGGGCAGCTAAGAATCTTGGTTTTATTAATGAAAAAAGATAAATAACTGGCGCGCCCAAACCTTCCCCGTGATTTAAGTGGTTAAGTTGTCCATCATCTCCCTCCCGCCCATTACCCTTTTCTTTCAACACCCATTTTCGTTGTCGTTTCCTGGGTAGCACAAACATTTGAAGGTGTGTTATCGGTCAGGCCTGCTGGGGAAATGCTTTGCAGCTAAGCGGGGGGACCACAGGTTAAGTTTATAGACACAAGGTTTCTCCTAGTCAGAGATTTCTCAGTACTCCTGTTCGTCCAGAAATTTTATACCTTCACAGATCCTCACCATCAGCCCCACCCCTCCACCTGGGGATGGCTGGTAAGACCAGACCAGGCTTCTGTCATTAAATCCCAGATCTGTATTATTTTGCCTGACTAGATTCTTCTCTTATTACTCAGTCAGGGAGACTGCATTGCCCTGCTTGTGGTGTATCTAGGGCCTCCCTTGCTCTGAGCTGTCTGCCTCCCTTCTAGAAGATAAAACACCCCAAAGATTGTGTGCTCGTCACATCCAGACACTAGCGAATCCTGACCAGTTTGGCTCTTCTCACTCTGTCCTGGGAGTGCTGCTGAGAGGTTCAAGAGACCCAAAGTTGAAAATCTTAAATCCCTTCAGCAAACAGGAGCTAAATGATACACTAAGGAGCATGGCTGGAGCCTGGGAAAATTCTCACTCCTAATGAAGGCGGGTGGGGACAGCTGAATGAGTGACCCAACAGCTGCCCATAAAGGGCTACAGTCCCTGCTGGCCTGGAAGGGTACTGCTGTGCTTCCACCACCTTATGACCAGCCAGAACTAACCCCAGGAAGGGACAGATACAGTCCCTTCCCTAACTAGGCACCTGCACAACCTATTTCCCACTTCTCGTCCCCAACAGACACTTGTTTCTCAAGTCAATGCCAAGGGGTCAGAAGAACAGAGAGTGGAAGGATATTTTAGAGTTATTCCAGTTTGAAACTACAGGGAAAGCCCCAGGTAAGTGGCTTTTTCCATAAGCAACAGAGAAAAGAAACATGTTTTATGGAGCCCCAAGTATCATTTGTGCCCCAATACACATGTTAAACACTGCTAGCTTTAAAGGCATTTGTTGCCAGCTTTGAGCTAAATGACTTGGAACCACAGATAAAAATGTCACCTTGTCACTACAGTCTAAATAAAGATGCTAACAGCCAAGAAAATGAGTCAAGAGATGACAAATCTCAACTCATGCTTAAATTCCTCTGAGGATCCACCTCCTTCACAATGAAAGTGCACCAAGGTCAAAGGTATCCATATTCCTTTTAAGAACCCATGGCTGGCTCCAGCTGTGGTCTTCACTGATTTAAGTAACTGCATGTCCATGTGTGCCAGACACTGTACTAGGCCTAAGGGGAGAATAGTAAGCAAAATTCAATTCCAGCTGAAAATTCTTAAGGAATTCAAAACCCCCAGAGAAGTGCCACAATTCAGCTTAGTTCTCAGTTGCTTCTTCCCCAGTTGAAAGCACACAGGGAGCTAACCCACAGGCAAACCAGGACCATTTGGTGCAATTTCCAAACTCTTCAGGATGAGTTGGAACTCTGAGAAGACCTTATGAGGGTTAGGGCCCCTTTATGGAGAAACCTGGTCACCGAAGCATCTCTACTCCCAGGGTCAGCCTGGTCCTTGAGACCAAGGCGGAGCAGGGAAAGGCCTATCAGGAAGTCCATCTCCTCATGTTTCAAGGATCCTTAGCTGAGTCGTTATAAAAATAAAATGGCGAGACCCAAATAAAAACCTTACTTTCTGTTTAATTCGTTTTGCCAAACAAACACAGTGAAAACTTTAGTCTGACTAATTGTACAGAAAATAGAATTTGTAACCAGTAGCAAACATAACAGGATAGACCTAAGTCCCTGGCAGGCTGGATTTCCATCAACAGGTCACCTAGATCCCCTTGTAGATGGCCTCCTGGGAGGGAGGTCCTAGGAAGCGGAGGCACAGATCTGCCAGTCCCCATCAGAATCACAGGCTGCACCTGGGAAGGAAAAGCACAAAAAAGTAGAACTGATGTTACTTGGATCTCTTATCACTACACACAGAAGAGTTGTCTCTGATTGCCAGCCAAACTCAAGGTGTTGTCTTCCCAAAGCCTCCAGCATCCCACCTGCATCCCTATGGGATAAATTTCAAGTTCAGTGGTTCTGAAGCTTCTGCTTAACCAGAACCTGCAATATAAACTTGGGGTTAGGGAGTGAAAGTGTGGATGGGTAGACAAAGTCATAACTGCTGGTGTCCCCAGTGCAGTCTCAGACTTCATGACGTTGCTTCAGGAGGAAATGAGAGGGTACTAGGTCACCAGCAAGAGTCCAGCTGCCCTAAGCCTCAGTACTGTCAAACAGTGCCCCAGGAGTATGAGGGAGTTCAACAACGGTGGCCTCAGGTCCCTCTAAGCTGGCAGGGATCTGGGAGTCCGAAGGGCCAAAAGGGGACTCGTTTACATTCCGTGCTTCTTGCGGATGACAGCCATGGCCAGCAGCCGATCCTTCTCGCGAAGTTCTTCGCGGAGCTTGGCCTCGGTGAGACGCAGGTGACGGATGCTGCCCTTCATCTCCTTCATCTTCACCTCCATCAGCGCCAGGATGTCCCGCTGCTCGTTCAGCTTGCGCAAGAGCTCCTCCTCCGTGGTGCCTGACGACAACGAGTACGAGTGGTCGGAGCCAGTATCAGGGAAGCCCTCTTCGCCCACCACCACCAACTGTGGGCCCATGGGGCACTCGGCGGCCTCCAGCCCTGCTGTAGCAGCCTCTAGCTCCGACGCAGCGGCGGCGGCGGCTGCGCCCTCTGCGGCCGCGAACTCCACTTGCACCGTCAGGTCGATGGGCTTAACGTCTTCTCCCGTGGGAGTGGTGGGCGCCGGCGGCACGGATCCTGGAGCCTGGCTGCTGTCTACAGCGGCCTGAAGGGTGAGGAGCACAGCCGCAGAAGCAGATACCAGGTTAGGCTGCAGCTGGGTGGTCTGGGCAGTGGAAGCAGACGGCGACGGCTGCTGCTGCTGCTGCTGCTGCTGCTGTTGCTGCTGCTGCTGCCTGCGGCGGGCGGCTGCGGCCCCCGCGGGTCTGCGTGCTACTTTGCGCTCGTTGACGCCGCGCAGTGGGAAGATGGTGGGGACCCGCACAGTGTAGGTTTTGCGGCCGCCCTGGAAGTGAACGCTGCAGAGACGGTGGCCCGTGGTGGGCTGGAAGGTGGAGAAGCACCCGCTGACGCCCGCACGGGACACATTCTTGAGCCAGAGGCGGCGCAGCTCAGCGTCCTTGGGAAACGTGTAGAAGTGCAACGCCTTGTCCCGGTGCGAGTTGTTGTAGCAGCCCGGCACGCAGCACGTAAATCCAGGCATGGCTGCGCCGCGCGGCCCGACCCGGCCCACCGGCCTCCTGCGCTTTTCGACGGTCGGGTCTGTCTGCCGCCGCCCGCCCCTCGACGGGCGGCGCCGCGCGAGGCCTTGGGCGGCCTCCCACTACTGCCGCCGGGCACGGCCGGCCTAACTCAGCGCCCCGTGCCCAGAATACGCCTCCAGCCGGCCCGCGCCGCGCCGCCGGTCCAGCTGCCCGCCTGCGCTCCGGAGTGGGCCCCGGGGACGCCGCGAAGGACCGCCTGAGGAGGAGGACTACGCCCCCCACAATGCACTGCGCCAAAAGCCGCTCACTTCCGGAGCGGGGGCGTGCTTATTCTGGCCGCTTTCCAGTGCACGGCGACGAGCCACGTAGAGAGGACTCTTACCCTACTCGGCTCACCCTGGGCGGACTAGAGAGGCGTATTCGGTTGGAGCTGTGTCGCCTGGAGAGCCCTTCGCAAGGACCTGGAATCCTGAAGGGGGTCGGGCGGCGCGCGCCTCTCCAGTGCGCATGCGCCCTGGGCATATGCCCAGCGAAACTACAAATCCCGCAATGCCTTGCGCTAAACTTGGCGGCTGCGGCCTGGAGCGCCGCCTAAGGGAAAGGTCGGGTTGCGAGCTGATCAGGATTCGGATTAGGTTGTGCTGTACGCCGGAAGCGGTCCCACAACCCTGAGCCGCTCTGTTCGCGGCATTCCTGCGGGGGAGGGGAGTCAAGGCCTTAGCGTCCCGCCGGGGCCTCAGGAGCGTCTTTGTCTGCGTTGGAGACTCCCACCGACCTTGACGCTGCTTGCGTTGACTCACTGACCGATTATCACATATAATCAATCACTGGGTGCCTACTGTGTGCGAACACAGTGCACGGAGTTGGAAATCATGTAGGAACCGAGCCGACCCGATACGACTATAGAGGGACTGAGGGTCGGACTTGGATAATAAATGTGAATGCACGCTAATGGATGTCTAATCACAGAAATTAAACACTCCAAAAAAAATGAACGAGAGGAGGATTTCGGGGGCGGAGGCCCCGGAAGAAAAAAATCCATGAGGGACTTCTCTGGTGGTCCAGTGTTTAAGACTCAGCTTCCATTGCACAGGGCACGTGTCTCATCCCCGTTCCGGGAACTACGACCCCCACCCCCAAAGTGGTGTAACGTAAGAAAAACATCCACGAAAGCTTGGGTAGCTAGGAGCAGCTGGTTCTTTCTGTGGGCGCCAGCCTGTAACGCCCTGAGGCAAGCAGGAGCTGGGCTCCGCCCTTAAAGAGACAGAATGGCAGAAGTTCCGAAAGATAACCAAACCAGGCCACCTTAAAAGGTTTGTGACTTTATTATGACAGCCACTGCGAACTCTTGGAAGGGTGTGAAACGAAAGGATGGACAGGATTTGTATTGTAACAAGTTACCTCCCAATTCCCTCGACTTCTCTGGGGAAAGTGTTCTAAAGGGTAAGAGACTGGAAAACCAAGGAAGCAGGCTCTTGTCCAGAAGAATTACCTGTAAACTAGCCCTCCTCCTTTGCTGAGTTCCCCGTTCCTCCTACTTCTTGCCCTCTTCCCCCTTTCTCCTGACTCTCCCTCATTTTGTTCTCTTCTGATTACAAACCACAGGTATTCATTAAAGCCTAGTATACATCATTTCTAATTATTTGATATAAAAAAGAAATAGATCGGGCCTTTTAAAAAGAACAATAGCGCTCCAAGTTAACTGCAGAAGAGAACAGTAGCACTACAAGTCAACTGTTGTTTTTTTTTTTTTAAGTTTGTTATTTATTGTAAAACAAACCCATACATAAAATGTTCTAGAAGCATACAGGACAGTGCGGGAGGAGGGAAGAACTATTTTTTTGGTCCCAACACCCAAACATTACCTGTTTACATTTCTGTTTACAACCAACGTGATCCTTTGTTATTTGTGTGGGTTCCACAGAACCATCCCTCCTGGCCAATGCTGTTGAGGTCCACAGCTTGAACCAATTTAGATTCAGAAATGCATTCTCTAGTATGTGCAGCTCATGCTGAAACATGTGCATTCATTTGGGTGAATCATTTATACTATTGTTAACTCGAGTGTATGTTCCTCGATTCTTTGTCTCGTCACAACAAAGATTTGGAGTGACGGACATTAAAGCCCCCTCAGTGTGTCGCAGCTCTCAGGTCTTGGATAGACCGTGTTATAGCTCTCAGGTCTCGAATGGGCCATGTTATATCTCTTAGACAAATCAGTGTTACAGCTCTATTTTATTTAGAAAATAGCAGGAAAATCCATCTTTGAGGCGTGAGGGCACGTTGATCTTTGGCTCTTCTATTTATATGTTTATCTCTTCCTGGGCCTGTCCTACGTAAATTGGGCCAGCCAGGAGTGTTGTTGGTTTTACCTGAGGTCCTTGGACCTTCTTTTGTTTCATTTTCGAAGGCTTTTCCCTTCCTTGTCTTGTAGCCACCGCCATTTTGGACTCCTTTTCCCTGTTCTACATACCTAACATTCCCCCCCCAAGAGATGGGAGGCCCAGTTATTTGGGAATAGGGGCGTCAAGGTCTTTCTGGCTACTTCCTGGTGAACTGGGGCGGCGAGGGGTACTGGGCCTCCCCCTCTTGCTAGTCTCAAGTCTCTGAGTCCTTATAGCGGTGTCCATCTAAGGGTGTGTGATATTTTCTGTGGTCGGCTGTAGTTTTATATCTTTGTTGAACTGGCACTGCATGTTGTAGCTTGTTGACCTGGGCAGAGACAAAACAGGTTAGACAATTGACAGTACATGGAATAATCATAAGCGTCATCAATATAGCATAACAAGGACTAGTAGGGGTATTAGTCAATTTTAAATTCACATCGCCAGGATGGCTCAAGTCCCTCCTTGTTCAGGGATCAGAAGATCTATCTCCTGTCTGTTTTGGAGTATAATCTTTGTCAAGCTGTGTTGGCTCTTTAGAGCTATCTTGAGAAATCTTATCCCCAGAAACTAGATTTTGGGGGTGTTCATTAGAATGGCACTCATTGGTAGTCCTGAATAGGTATCTGTGATCTCCCAGGGGCTCACAGGTGTATTGAGTGTCCTCTTCTGTTTTCTTCCACAGCTTGACTCGTGAGTAGTGAATCCAGGTGTCATGTCCTGGTACCTTGACTGCTGTGGGGGTAGAAAGTATTACAGGGTAGGGGCCCTTCCATGTGGGCTGGAGTTGAGCTTTTGGGGACCCATCTTTCCAGACTTTAATTAGGACTTGAGTCCCTGGAACATATAGTGGTGACTCCTCAGAATCTTTTGGGTCCTGGTTCATACCCCACAAGCGTATATCCTGTTGAAATTGCCCAATGGCCATGGTATAAGACTGGAGGGTCTAAACCTCTGGATCTAGGAAGAGGTCATTGACATAAACAAAAGGTCTCCCATATAGCATCTCATAAGGACTAAGACCAAGCTGTTCCTTAGGGGCAATGCGGGGGCGGAGGAGAGCTATCAGTAAAGCCTCCTTCCACCCCAGGGAGGTCTCCTGGGTTATCTTTTTTATCACTGATTTAAGGATTGGCTCTTTCTACTTTTTCCAAAGATTGAGGCCTCCAGGCACAATGGAGATAATAAGTAATGCCCAATGCTTGAGACCCTTTGGGTGACCTTAGAAGTAAATGATGTCGCATTGTCACTTTGTAATGTCCTGGGCAGACCAAATCTTGGAATGATTTCATGGAGCAGTTTTCTTACCACCTCCTCAGCCTTCTCAGTCCAGGTGGGAAAGCCTTCAATCCATCCTGTGAATGTATCTGTCATGACTAATAGGTATCTATACACTTGAGAAACTGGCATCTGGGTGAAGTCCATCTGCCAGTCCTCTCCTGGGTAGGTCCCATGTCGTTGGATGAGCTGGGCCAGCTGGGGTCTTCGAGCTCCTTGGAGGTTGTTTAATTGGCAAGTGGGACAAGAGGAGACCACTTGTCTTATAGTTGTTTGGAAGCCTGTTCCTCTGAAGGACCTTTCTAATAATCTTTGGAGGGCCTTTTCTCTTAAATGAGTAGTGGCATGTAAGGAGTTAACCAACTTCCATTGGAGGTTCCCAGACAGAAAAAGGAGTCCCTCCTTTTGGAACCACCCCATACAATCTTCTTGAAAGCCCTCGCTCTTAGCTTTAAGTCTCACCTTCAGTGTATGAAGGAGTTTCTGGCAAATTAGTCTGTGGAACTAAGGTGGCAATCCCTATTAGGTCATGGTTCTGTAATGCTGCTCTCCTAGCTGCCTGATCAGCTGCTTGATTCCCTTGTACCACTTCTGTGCTCCCTTTTTGGTGTACTTTACAGTGGGAGACTGAAACCTCAGTGGGCAGATGGACTGCCAAGAGTCGAAGAATCTGATCACCATATTTGATTGGGGACCCTCAGGTGGTCAAGCGGCCCCTTTCTTTCCTTTTTTTTTTTCCCCTTTCTTTCCAAATAGCCGCATGTGCATGTAGCACCAGAAAGGCATACTTGGAATCAGTGTAAATGGCTATTTTTCTTTTCCTTTTCCCAGCTCTAAAGCTTGCGTCAGGGCTATGAGCTCAGCTAATTGGGCTGAAGTACCTGGTGGCAGAGGCTTAGCCTCTATGGTCTCAAAATTGGAGACTACTGCATACCCGGCTCTTCTTTTTCCATCCAAGACAAAGCTGCTTCCATCAGTGTACCAGATATCCTCAGGATTGGTCAGAGGATCTTCTGACAATCCTTCTCGGGGTTTTGTCCAGTGGTCCAAGGTTTCTAGACAAGAATGAAAGGGAAGAGAGCCCTCAGGGGTAGGCAGGAGGGTGGCCGGGTTAAGAACCTCACAAGGGGATATAGTGAGGCCTAGATTTTCCATCAGCATTACTTGATATCTGAGGATTCTTTGATCAGACGTCCATAAATGGCCTCTCCCATTTAGAGGTTGTTTTACTTGGTGCCTGGTAAAAATAGTTAGTTTGCCCCCAAAGGAGAGTTTTAAAGCATCTTCTATCATGATTGCAATAGCTGCAAGATTTCGAAGGCAGTGGGGCCAGCCTTGGGTAGTTGGATCAAGCTTTTTGGATAAGTAAGCTACAGGCTGGGGCTCAGATCCCAACCTTTGAGTTAACACTCCCAAGGCTATTCCCTCTCTTTCATGGACATAAAGTTGGAATGCTTTTTATGGGTCTGACAACCTCAAAGCAGGTGCCTGAGATAAGGCTTGTTTTAGTGTAGCCTCTGCCTTCTTTTGAGGAGTTCCCCATATCAGTGGGATTGAATCATCTCGTCCCTTTAAGTTTTCACATAAGGGCTGGGCAATTAGACCATAGTTGGGTATCCAGATTTTACAATATCTAGTTAGCCCCAGGAAAGCTTGCAATTGTTCTCAAGTCGTGGGGGAGGGCAACTAGAGGATTCCTTGTACCCGATCAGAGGACAGCCTCCTGGACCAGTGTGTAATCTGAACTCCCAGGTAAGTGACCTTTGTCTTGACCATCTGTGCCTTAGCATGGGAGACCTTATATCCTCTTTCTGCCAAGAAGTTTAGAACCTGAATTGCATGTTGTTGGGCACTTTTCTCATCTGGAGAGATTAGTAGGTCATCTACGTATTGTAATATTTTCCCGTTAGGTCCCAGGACCAAATCTAGGAGATCCCGGCTAAGGGCCTGTCCAAACAGGTGGGGGCTATCTCTGAACCCCTGAGGTAATACTGTCCAAGTCATCTGTTGGTGTTTTTCTCCTGGGGCCTCCCACTCAAAGGCAAAAAGATATTGGGATTCTTTAGCCAGTGGTATGCAAAAAAATGCATCTTTGAGATCCAAGACTGTAAACCACTTGGCACTGGGTGGGATTTCATCCAAGATTACATAGGGATTGGGTACTGTGGGATGGAGGGGGACTACAGCTTCATTTATGATCCGGAGATCTTGAACCATTCTCCAGGTTCCGTCTTTTTTTTACTGAGAGGATTGGGGTGTTACATGGTGAACTGGTGGGGACCAATAGCCCACAAGCAAGGAATTTATTTATTAAAGGCTGTAGTCCCTCCCGAGCTTCTATTTTGAGAGGGTATTGTTTCCAGTTAGGAAACTGAGTGGGATCTCGGAGGACAATGATGACTGGTTCAGCCTGGTGGGCTTGTCCAGGAATCCCCTGGTCCCACACCTGGGGGTTAATTTTGTCCTCCAGTAGTTTTTGGTCCCTCTCTATTGAAGGTGTAATGGGTTCTTCAGTAGTAACCAGGAGCTGCAGGGCTCTAGGGGCTGAAAAATTTCCCATCACAAGGGTGGTCCCCAGTTTAGTGAGTATATCTCTTCCCAATAAGGGAGTAGGGCACTCAGGGACCACCAAAAACTGGTGGGAAAATATTTGTCCATCTCAGCAACAAAGAAGTGCTCGGGTGAATCTCTTAGTAGTTGCTTTTCCTGTAGCACCCGGAATGGTACAGGTTTGGGAGGAGAAGGCTCCGGAATAGGAGATCAAGACAGAGTAGGTAGCCCCTGTGTCAACCGAGAAATTCTCGGACCTACCTGCCACATCCAGTTGCACCCTTGGCTCCAGCCCCGTGATGGTTATCTGTGACAGGTGGGCTGGCTGGAGTGGGCCGCTTCAGTCCTCTTGAACCATGATGAGGGTAGGCTTGGCACTTGACCTTGAGGCTCTTGGGTCCTGAGGGCAGAGTGCCACCCAATGTCCCAGTTGATGGCATTTGTGGCAAGCTGTTTTAGGAGACTTGTCACAGTTTGGGCACTCTTTGGCCCAATGCCCCGCCTGTCTACAGATCAGACATTTGTCTCGTGCCTTGTCCTTCAAGGACTCGGGGTTTGCCATAGGGCTTCTCTGGAGGGTGGCCAGCATCTGGGCATGACTTGTCTCTTTCTTTTTCTCCTTCTCCTGGGCCTTGGCCTCCTTTTCCTATTCTTTGTTATAAAAGGTACTGATGGCTGTCTGGACCATCTCATCTAAAGAGGCAGCGGGGTTCTGCTGTTGTAGCCTTAATTCTGATATCTGATGCACATTAGGACAGGAATTTGTCCTTTAAAATCACCTGTCCCTCGTAACAGTCTAAGTCCAGAATGGTAAACTTTTGGAGTGCCTCTTTTAGCCTTTCCAGATTCATGGGGTCGCAAAGAGTCAGACATGACTGAGCGACTGAACTGAACTGAACACAGAAAGTGAAAGTGAAAGTTGCTCAGTTGTGTCCAACTCTTTGTGACCCCATGGACTATACAGTCCATGGAATTCTCCAGGCCAGAATACTGGAGTGGGTAGCCTTTCCCTTCTGCAGGGGATCTTCCCAGCCTAGGAATTGAACCCAGGTCTCCCGCATTGCAGGTGGATTTTTTACTGGCTGAGCCACAAGGGAAGCCATCATAGAGGTCAGATCTAAATGACAGGGTGTAAGGTAAGGGAGTTAGAGAAGGAGGTTCAGAAAAAAAACAAGACTGGCACTTTACAGGAACAGATCACCTTTAATGAGGCAAGAAGGGGCAGCAGTCCCATTAGTTGGCTGCTGTGCTAAATCAAGAAGAGAGTAGGTGTATATAGAAAACATATATATGTGGAGATACATCATTTTGAGGGAGGGGGTCTGTTTTTTCTTATGATTATTTTTGATTAGTTAGCTTTCAACAACTGGGGTAAGGAATTCCTGAGACTGGCTGGAGCCTGGGATCGGGTGGAAGCTGAATGTAATCAATCCTAATGCCCATTCCTTTCTTGGGGGAAAAAGTTCTTTATCTGTATAGAATGGTGGGGAGGACCTGGAGGGGAGTTTTAACTCCAGGCTCTTTTGAGCTGTGTAGCTTTCCTTCACAGGGAATATTGATATGATTTTCCTCCGCAGTTCTCTTATTTTGAGTCGCAATAATCTTTTTTTTTTTTTTTAATTCTTGAGATGCAAAAATCTTATATTTTCTTTAATCTATGTTTAAACACAAACACAAATGTGCCCATGCCTGTTTCCAGTATCTGATACTTCACCCTCAGTTTAGGATCATGAAGAAAAACTCCACAGGAAATGCATAACTCAAGTTCTACTTCAGTTCCCACTAAAACTTAAGAAAGGTCAGCAATGGGGCTATCAATTGGCGAAAATATGGTAACGGAGTCTCCAATATTAACAGAACTTTTGAGAGCCGGAATTCATCTTGAAATTGCTTGTGTTTGGAAATTTTAACATCTCTGCTGGATCACAAACAGCTCACTAGCCTCCTAGCCTGAAAACTGATTTATTGTGATAGATACAGACACATTGGTCGGCAAATGCAAATTTGACCAGATCACATATAGACTACAGTAATTTTTTTAGTGGCCCAAATGTGTCTCTCCTTATCTTCGGAGTGGGAGATGAGAATGAGAGACATTCTAACAAAAGTAGCTGCTATTTTTTTTGTGGCCTGGCTTATTATATGTCAGATCCTGAGTTAAACATTATCTCTTTGAGTCATTACACACATACACATATACCCTTATTAGGTGGGTATCACCCTCCTCTTGCTGCTGCTGCTAAGTTGCTTTAGTCGTGTCTGACTCTGTGCGACCCCATAGGATTCCTCTGTCGCACCAGGCTCCTCTGTCCCTGGGATTCTCCAGGCAAGAACACTGGAGTGGGTTGCCATTTCCTTCTCCAGTGCAGGAAAGTGAAAAGTGAAAGTGAAGTCGCTCAGTCGTGTCCGACTCTTCGCGACCCCATGGACTGCAGCCTACCAGGCTCCTCTGCCCATGGGGTTTTCTAGGCAAGAGTACCCTCCTCTTACAGGTAAGGAAACCGAGGTTTTGAATGGTTGTATATATTTGCCCAGGCTCAAGGATGGGGCTTCTTCCCCAGTGGCTTAGTGGGAAGGAATCTGCCTGCAATGCAAGAGATACAGGAGACGAAGGTTTGATCCCTGGGTTGGGAAGATCCCCTGCAGGCTACTGCTGCTGCTGCTAAGTCGCTTCAGTCGTGTCCGACTCTGTGCGACCCCATAGACGGCAGCCCACCGGGCTCCCTGGGATTCTCCAGGCAAGAACACTGGAGAAGGAAACTGCAACCCACTCCAGTATTTTTGCCAGGAAAAGTCTACGGGCAGAGGAGTCTGGCGGCCTACAGTCCACAGGGTCGCTAAGAGATGGACACGACTGAGCAATTGAACACAACACACAAGGTAAGGATGCCTGCAAAACCAGTTTGCAACCACCATTGTACACACCGAGAGAAGGCCGCTGCAGGACTAGAACTGCAATTCCCATGGGGCTGTGCGGTTGCTTTACGAGAGTTGACCTAATTCGAAGCATCGCGATAGTTGGCTTAAATGTGGCGGCGGGAAGGAGACGGCTGTGGATACCCAAGCCGTTGGGAAAGTGGGCAGCTGAGGCGATGGCCGACAACTTTAGCCCTGACAGCGAGCCTACGACACGCACACTGCTACGGCGGGTGCTGGATACAGCGGACCCGCGCACACCGCGGCGAGCTCGGAGTACTCGGTCTGGGTATGTGAGGCCGCTGCCCCAGCACAAGAGCAGCCACAGGCCCTTGGAGATGGGGTCCCGCGCTGACTCAGTTTGGAGAGGGAAACTGAGTTCCGGAGAAGAGCAGAGCCCAGGACTCAGACCAGGCTCCTTTCTCCCCGCTGGGCTCGGGTCATCTGTTTGTGCCTCGACCCCTGAGCCTCCAGGCCGCTCAGCACCTCAGAACTCAATTATGCAGGCGTCATTGGGGGGGGCCGCTTTTGGAAGCGAATGGTATTTGCCCAGAATCTGGTCTTCTGCTCTGTTCTCTAGACCAGTTTTCCAGGCATCTGCCCTGAACAGCCTCCCAGGCGGTTCGTTCCCAGCTGAAAGATCGGGAAGGAATTGGAGAGAACAGCTTGGGTAGCAGTCGGGAGGCAGGAACTGGAACCATGCTTTGCTAGGGAGCAGGGAATTTGGCCGGACGTGGTGGGAGTGTCAGTGGGTGAGGGCGGTGGTGAGCTCATGGTGCAGAAGGTGTGGAAGATGGCGTCTGCTGACATTCTGGGGCGTTCCTGTTCCTTTATAGACAATGAGAAGCCATTCACTATAGGTTTTACACCTATGAGTGACGAGGTGGGAGTTATGCCATAGGAACATTTATTTAGTTCTGGAATCTGAGAGGAGATTGGACTGGAAAAACTAGGGCTAGAGTGACCCATGTGGAGGTTGCTGTCCGACCTTGAAGAGTACTTAAAAGGTTTTAAAATTTTTTTAATATCCTTGTTTTGTTTCAATGTCTAGAACGGATACTTTTCCAGTTGTTCCACTTATCAGTGTGGAACCCCTGATTCTGCCAAAGTCACCTCTGTGAAGTCTTCCTCAGCCCTTCGCTCTGGCTGGGTCGTCATATTTCCTTTCTCTTCCCATTCTTCTCTGGCTCCCTTTGATCCACAACCCTGTTGACACAAGACTGGGAACACGGCTATGGGAGGGGCAAGTGGTTTCTAGGTCCCTGTCCCTGAGTGTAGAAGACTTCAGCCAAGATCCCAGATGAAGATATGTCTCTAATTCCTCTTGTTCCCCTTTCCTACATGATTCTCACAGTTGCTGGTCTTTACACAGTGCCCAGAGAGACCTGCTTGAAACACCTTCCACTAGGAGGCAGAGGAGTCAAACAAAGATGACTGCCAGGCGTCGATCTCATACAGCAGCGGTAAGTGCCCTACCCACTGACCACTATAGGGCTCTGGTTGCCTTCAGGGGGCCCTTGAGTTCTAGCTCTGCTCTGGAGCCCACCTGGAAGGACTCTCAAGGCAAAAGAACAGACTGATTGCTTGGTGCTTTTCCCCAAAGTCTGTTGACAGATTGGCCCGTGTTCAAGCCAGTGGACACCTGGAGGAACAGACACCCCGGACTTTGTTGAAGAACATCATACTAACTGGTGAGCAAGCACTGGCCTACAGTAAGAATCAGGCTCCAGCCCCATGATATCCCTCATTTAGGGTAGCCTGCCCTGTCAGCTTCATGCTCTCTTTGCTCTTTATTTTTGGTTGCAATGAGTCTTCACTGCTGTGTGTGGGCTTTCTCTAGTTGCAGCAAGTGCAGGCTACTCTTCATTGCAGTGTGTGGGTTTCTCATTGCAGTGGCTTCTCTTACTGCAGAGCACAGGCTTTAGGGTGCGTGGGCTTCAGTAGTTGGGCCTCTCAGGGTTAGTTGCTGCACAGCATGTGGAATCTTCCCCACCAGAGTCCCCTGCATTGGCAGGCAGATTCTTACCCACTGCACCACCTGGGAAGTCCTCTCCTTGCTATTTCTACAGCTCCCGAATCTTCCATTGTAAAGCCAGAGGCTGTCGTGAAGCTGGTGCCATCACCACAGGTGGTCCAGCCTTCCAGACGGGAAAGCAGTCAGGGCAGGTACAGTAAATTCCCCCCTTGGACTGGGCTGTTGGGGGCATTACTGGTCAGGGAGTCTCTTGGGGGGCCCCAACAGCCAGAATTGGGTGTCCTAGTCTGTCTGAGATAAGCTCCATCCTTGTAGTCTGGAGCTGCAACTTCCTGAACTTGAGCCCCCCACAACCCTGGCTCCAGGTCTGCTGGCTCCTGGCAGAAGGAAGCAGAGGCTGAGGTTGTCAGAGTTTCAGCAAGGAATGGACTGGGGGCATCTTTCCCAAGGTGAGGTCCTGGACAACACCTGTGGCCACCCTCCTCTGTCCTCTGGAGAGGCTGAGGAGGCCTGGTAACTTATGGTTTCTTTTTACATCTTCTGTAGAGCCTCGTGAGAATGCTGATGCCTCTTCCCTCACCAGGTGCTGTTGCCTATTTATTCTGGGAATTGGTGGAAGAGAGGCTTGGGAAAGGAGGTGCTGACTAGGAGGGAATCTGACCGTACTCCTCCATGCTCACAGCATGGTAGCTGTTCAAAGAGATGAGAGCACCAGGGGAGCTGGGGGAATTTCTGTGGTGGGGAAAGGGGGTTAGGCCTCAGGTACCTGACTTTCCTTTGTGCCTTATCCCTCCCATCAGCTCTCTCAACTTGACCTTTGCCGTGCCTCTCCAGCCACAGTCAGTGAAGAGGCCTGGTTTGGCTCGCAGACCTCCTACTCGCCGAGTAGTAGATGTGGGTACATTTTTGCAGGATCTGCGAAATACTTCCCTGGCTGTGGCTCCTCCAGGTAAGGTTGAGATTTTCCTCTTCTAGTCAATGGGGAAAGCTTCTACCCCATGATTGATGGGAGGTGCTGTTGAGTCTAAGGTTGCTTCTCTCTCCTTTGTGTCAGGAATGGTCAGTAGTCCTGGCCGGTAGATCTAGGAAGACTTCCTGGTTTCTTTCCACAATTTGCCTCTTATCTCGTGGGTCCAGTCTTAGTCCCTCAGTATCTTCCAGAACCCTGTATCCTTGAAGAGCTACAGGACTCAGGGTAGGAAAGGGGTGTGATATGGTGGCTGGAGCTTATTGGAAGATTGAAAAGGGCTAAGTTTCAGGATGAGCTGGTCAGCCAGAGTGGACCTGGGAGCCTGATTCTAGAAAACAAATGAAGTTCATCACGGCAAGAGAAGGGTTTCTGGCAGAGGGACCTGAGTAAGAAGTGGAGAATGGAGGCATGGGTGAGCAGTTTGAGTGGGGCAAGCTCTGGAGCCTGGGGATGCCAGGCTGAGGAGCAGGGAGGTAAGCAAGGAGAGCTGTGGAAGGGAGATTAAGCTGAGTGCTAGGTAGTCTTCTCTTTCTGAGGGCCACTTGGGTAGACTCATAGACCTACTACTTAGGCCCTGGTGACTGGGTAGCAGCAGGTGGGCAAAATTCTGAGTGCCCCCTGGCCTTTGATTTCCAGGTGAGAGCCACAGAACCCCTGTTGCTACTGTGCCAACGGACACAGTGTTGGAGGACACCCAGCCCTTCTCTCAGCCGTTGGCTGGCCATTCCCCCAGTGTACACCACTCCCTGCCTTGTCCCTCTCCCTCTGGGGCCAAAGAAGTGGAGGGGCCTGCCAGTCGCAGGACATGGAGCAGTGGGCCTGGACTTCAGAACAACCGTGAGTATGTGGGGCATGCGACCTGGAGTCAAGCCTAGCTTGAGCAAGAATTGGCATCGGTGGTTTTTCCTCCTCAGGCCCATAGGTGTGTCCTTCCCCCTCCCCCAAGTCCTTTTAGAGGGCTCTTGATCCGTTCATCCAATAGCAAAGTCAGTGTTGGGCCAGGACACTCCAAACCAGTACCCTGGTGCCGCCTCTGGCCTTCTTCCCTCCTTGATGTGCTAGGCTGGGTTTTACTACTTCATCTTTACCCTCAGAGCTACAGCCCTGGCCTACTGCTTTTCCAGTGTGTATTCTGTCCCCTAGACTCAGGTCCTGGGAAACCAGCCCAGCTTCTGGCAAGAAAGGTGGAGGAGGTTGAAGCCCTTGCTGTGGGCTTTCCAAACATCAGCAGTATCTCTGGAGAAGATGGTGTAGAGCCCCTACAGAATGGAGTAGGTGAGGAAGCAGAAGAAAGTATGGAGGAAAGCATGAGTGTGAGGGAAGTGGAGAAGGCAGCAGAAGAACAAGGATCTGCTAGGGCAGAAGAGCCTGAAGGACACACAGAGGTGGCAGAAGCAGCGGGATCCTTGGGGGCTATTGAGGCCAAGGAGCCAGAAGGATCTTCAGAGGATGAAGACCCCTCTGGTAGGTTGGGTAACGGGCCCAGTGCAGGGATCAGGGAGTGGGTGGGTAAGTGACAGCTATGTTCCTGGCCTCGGAGGAGGGACTTAACCTAGCTTGTGTTTCTGGGCGCAGGTAGTCTTGGGCCAGGGAAACTGCAAAGGGCACCTTGCTTGGCCGGAGCTAGATAAAACCATCAAAGAACAGGATAAGGGAGCTGCGGGCTGTCAGGGTTGGGTGAGATGGTCAGGCCTGAGCCTTCTATAACCCTGCGCTTCCTCTGCAGCAAGTCCAAAATTGGCCCCCAGCACTCCAGAGTTCCTTCGGACCAGGCGACTTCAGTCTCCTGAGCCAGCTCCACCACCAAGCACTGCAGTGTAAGATCCCATGACACTGTTCCACACGGGCCTCTTAGAAGGGGATAGGCACTGTCCCCTTAGAAGGAAGTTGTCATTGGGCACCATAGGGTTATTACTCTTCCTGTAGGTATGCAGATGTGACCCAGTAGAGCACCCTGAGGTGGGCTGGGCAGGGCTCACTGAGAGCACATCTGTAATCCCATGCTGCTTGCAGGGGCTTAGAAGAGCCTGACCAGGGGGAAGTACCTGGGCTAATAAGTAGTCAGAGGAGGCTTCCTGGTGAAGGATTAGCAGAATGGGACAGGCAGCAATAGCTAGGGGTGGGGCAGGGGTAGAGGAGTGTCTGTGCCAAAGCATGGGCCTGAGTAGTGGTTTGTACGATGAAGTGAGACGGGGATATTGTGTCCAGTTTGTGAAGCATCAGGGCCCCAGGGAAAGACCAGGCTTCTACATAGCCCCGTATCTCCATTGCCCCCCAGAATTGGTTGGAACTGTAGGCCCAGGCTGGCAAAGGAGCACAAGGACCCCAATCTTGGCAGGAGCCAGCAAGATTTATCTTTGATTAGGGGCCTCTTAAGGGAGCATTTAGCTTAACTCTGTTCACTTCTTGTCTCCAGGTTACCTTCAGAACTCCCAAAGCGTCTGTCGGCCAGGATTCCTCCCAGGCCCCGAATCCCTGGCTCCAGACCCCGTCAAGATCCCTACAAAGCTGGACTGAACCACTATGCAAAACTCTTTAGCTTCTATGCTAAGATGCCCATGGAGAAGAAGGCTGTGGAGATGGTGGAGAAGTGGTGAGTCCTTGGCATTTAGGTTGGGGAGAGGAGCCCCTGAGATTATGAACAGTCTGTCCTACCCCAACCTTCTTGGTAGCCTGGACAAGTACTTCCAGCATCTTTGTGACGACTTGGAGGTATTTGCTGCTCATGCTGGGCGCAAGACCGTGAGTCCAGAGGACCTGGAGCTGCTGTTGCGAAGGTAAGCGGATGGAAGCAGGGAGGTACTGGGTGTGGGAATGCTGGTGCTGATTCTCTCATTCTCTGTCCTCTGCTGCAGGCAGGGCCTGGTCACTGACCAAGTCTCCCTCCACGTGCTTGTGGAGCGGCACCTGCCCCTTGAGTACCGGCAGCTGCTCATCCCTTGTGCCTTCAGTGGCAACTCTGTCTTCCCCACCCAGTAGGGGCCAGGACTCAAGACCTGCCCTGTTCCCACCTGGGGTTGCTTGGTCCCACATACACTTGTAGGTTTCCTCCCCACCCTTCAGCATCAATAAAGTGTCACAAACAGAATATGCTGTGTTTTGATGCATTTCCTGGGACAGCCAGGCAGGGACCAAGCCCCTCCCTTTGACTCCCCAGCATAACCTAGAGAATAGCATGGGTTCAGACAAAGAATTTTATAACAACAATCAGAGGTTAGCAGCACGGGAGCACTTAGGCTGCCCCAGTGGCCTTAGCTTGCAGGTTCCTGCTCCCGAGGCCCCATACGCCTAATGTCACTCATCTGAAGCTGTTCTAGTGCAGTCTGGAGCTGTGTCACAGTGCCCTCTTCCCTTTCCTCACCCTCCTCTGGCATTTCCGTCATGGGGAGCTGGAAGGCCTGCCTCAAATAGTGGTTCAGGGTCTGCTTGTCCAGGCTGGGATCAATGTTCATCAGGGCCTCACGTACCTTGGGTAGGGTCACCTCCTCGTTGCTGTCCCAGAAAGAAAGAGAGAGACAGACCTTGACCCTCTGCTCTCTACCCAGAGCCCAAGATGCCCTCTCCCAGGCTTGAGTGGTATGTGAGGCCCAGCAGCAAGCTTGGTGCTTAGGGAGACCCAGGGGCTGGAGCTGCTACTTTGTGGCCCAGCCTGCAGGACTTGCCTATGACTGGATGAGCCTGTGGGCCCCAGGATCACTCACAGTTCCAGGCCCAGCTCCTGCTTTAACTCGTTTAAGTATTCATCCTTTTCCACCATGTACTGTTCCCACAGCTTTTGCACAAAGGGCACGCTCTGGCCCTCCTCATCCTGGGAAGGGGCCACAAGGCAGGGTGAAGATACATGGGCTAGTCTAGGCAGAGGCTAGGTCAGGGCTGGGCAAATCCTGGGCCCCGACCCACCTCCATAAACAACATGCGGTAGTTGAGCAAGTCTGCATTGCTGCTGCTGGGATGCCAGCCCCCTGCCTCCATCAACTCCTGAATTCTCTCATCCTTCTTCAAAGGGAAGGTGCTCTTGAGGACAGCACTGTAGGGAGACATGAGGGCTGACGGGCCTGGCAGAGGCCTGTTTACCCATCTTCCTGCACCCCTCTGCCAGTCCTACTAAGTGCTCAGAAGGGCAGCATGCCTTGAGGTTCTGGCCTTTTCCCACCAGGCTCCCCTTCCCCCTGCACAGCTGGGAACCAGGCCAGAGGGCATGTTGGGCTGGAATTTGGGGTGACCCACCTGGTCTCTCACCTTAACTGCTCCATGGTTAGTAGCCCCTCATTCTGGCTGTCAACGTTTGTCATCTCCTTCAGCAGCTGTGCTATGGTCTCCTTCTGCTTGATGTACACACTCTCTTTCCTCTATGGGAGGAAGCATTGACTATCTCCCTGTTTCCTAGAGGAGTAGGGACAGAGCTGGCCTATGCTGGGGACAAAGGGTAGAGAGCCAGGCCCAAGCTTACCTTTCCCATCAAGACTGCATAGAACTGGCTCATGACTTCATTGGTATGGAAGAGCTTGATATATTCAAAAATGGTGTAAGCCCAGGCCATGGCATCACCAGGCCCAAAGTGGCGCTCCAAGAAACTGAAGAAGAAATCTGGGAACTTCTCTTTCTGCAGGGTAGGGGGACGATTGCTTGGTTGGCCCTCCTCCCAGTTCCCTAGCACCTTGAGGGAACACCCCCCGCCCTTGTCCGCGTCTGCCCTCCACCACTGGAGGACTCAGGCGGCCATGCCAGGCTAAAACAGCTGGAGAGATCTGACCTGCTCCTCAGTGATACGTTCCTTCCAGGCATCCTTGAGGAGTTTTACCACTTCCTTCTTGGTTGGCTTCTTGTTCTCCACAGTGCCATCAAACCGAAGGAAAGGGGGGATGGATTCCCCATAGCCCTGAAAGGAACCATGTCAGCTCATCTCTGGGGCCAGTTGTAGCCCCACCAACAAGCAGGGCAGAGCCCCACATCATTCCCCCAGAACCTCGTTTTCTCAGCAGTGAGGCCTGGCTATTCCCCGAGCCCAGGGACTCCCCTACCAGACCGGGGAAGAAGTCTTTCTCCCGGAGCAGCCCCTCGCCAATCTCCTCCAGGAGCACGTCCACCAGCTGGTCACTGTTCTTGCCCTCGGCCAGCATGTGCCAGCGATCTCGTCCTCCAGCCACCACATCTGCAGGGGTTGGGGAGAGGGAGCTGGAGTCCAGACCACACTTGTGCAGTCTCTAGGGCCCCAAGGGCCAGCGTTACCTTCACACTTGGACCAGTCTGGCCGTGGTGTGGAGGTGCGCTGGATCTCCTGCAACTCGGAGTAGAACTGGTCCCGCTCCTTCAGTGTGCTCATGTGCAACTGCAGCAGCATCTCGTGCTCCTTGCGGACCTCTTCATAGTCGTCTCTCAGGCTCTCCAGCTGTGGGCAGGGTGATTGGTCCTTGCTACCCACCTGTGTGGCCCTGCCGTACCCTGTGTGCCCACCAGCACCTGCTCCTGCAGTTCCTTGAGGGTCTTCTCCTGCATTTCAAAGTCCCTCCTGGGCACCACATCTCCAAAGTTGGCCTTCATGGTGTTGAGTTCCATCTGTGTGCGGGTCAAGTCTTGCCGGGCCATCTTCAGAGCCACTGTTAGCTTCACGGGGTCCTCTCCCCAGACGCCTGCCGGGAGGCCCGCCAGCTCGCATCACCCTGGCTCTGGGGCCTGTAGCCCAGGACAGGGTTGAGTGTCTCTCAGGGCACGTCCCAGAACCACTAAGTCTTTCCATCATGCTACCACTGTAGGACTGAGCTTGGAGAAGCCCAGGCCGTGGAATACCAGGCCTGTGCAGCCCTTGGGGAGTCTAGGTTGTCTCAACTGCCAGCGATTGTTTTCCTACATAAACAAGAAGTCTGATTCTTAGGCCAGCTCAGAAGATCCACAGACCCTGATGGCAGTAGGAACATCTCTCACTGGGAGTGAGCATGGAACGAGCAATATCAGGAGCAATGAATACATGGGAGTGAGTGGTGAGAGTCAGGCTTCTCTCCAGCAGGGCAGAAACCCACCTCAGGCTTACCTGGGGACTGGGCTAGTGACATGTCTTCCCGCTGGTAGCGTAGCTCATTCAGGTCTGCGATGAGGATCTTCCGGGCATCTCTCTCACTGAGGTAGTGCAGATACTCCTCAGCCAGGTTCTTCCTCAGTTTGGTCACCTGTTGGGGAGATGGCTCTGTGGTCAGGGGCTGTCTCTGGACAGCTCATCACTACAGCGGATGGGTGGGTGCTGGGCGGCCCTACCAGGGCCTGGGAACAAGAGAGGGAGGAAGGGGAGGAGACTGGTTGTTCCTGTCAAAGTGCCGAAGCTTCCTTCTGTGGAGAAAGTCTGGCAGCCAAGGAGTAGGACTCTGCTGGCACTGAGGGCCACACTGAGGCAATGCCGGGCCAAGGAGGAGGGCAGCATGTGGAAGCAGGGTTTGGGAGCAGGTGGTGGCTCTGTATGTCATTCCAGGTAGAAGGGTAGAGAGAGCCAGGGGGTCACACCAGTGCCAAAGGCCTCAAGGTCATCCGTGGGGTGGGGTGGCAGGAATTCAGGGAGTTGGGCACCACGTTACTCCCTTTTCACCTCAGTCTGCAGTGAGATCTTCTCCTCATTCTTCTTGTCAATGAGTTTTAGCAAATTCATCTTCTCTTTCTTCAGCGTGGAGATTTCATCTCTCTCCTCAGCCCTCATGGCCAGAATCCTCTCATTGCAGTTCTCATTCACAGTGATCAGCTTGGCCTTCAGGGGCTCCAGAGCCCGAATTTTCTCCCTTTGGTGGGCTAAGCAGGGACAGGTAGGGGAGTCCTTTTGGGGTCATGGAAGACTAACAGCCAGCAGACACTGATCTGAGGTCGCAGTGAGCAGCTATGTCCCTTGCAAACTCAAGAAGTCTATACTCCCATTCAAAGTCTATACTCCCTGCTTAAGAACTTCCTGCACTTGCTTTTCAACCAGGGGCAGAGTCCAGGTGAGGACCGGGGTCTCACCTCTGCACCTTCCCTGCACAGTTTTTAGTTTTGCAGCTGTGCCATGCCCAGCACCTCCTGAGCCTGGGGAGGGAAGCCCCCTCACTTCCCTGAACTACACACTCCCTTCTGGGCTTCAGTCTCAATAGAAAAGATGCTCTGTTTCCTACAGATACCGCCCCACCATGCTTCCAAGAATGGGCAGTAGTCGGTTGCCCTGGGGTGCCCTATCACGGAAGAGTGTAAGCAAGAAGGCTTGGTGACCTCGAAGCCCAGTTTGTAGGTACCCCAGACCCCTGCAGAACCCAGAAGACCAAAATAGGATCTTCTGTGCCTCTTCCAGGCTCTCTTCTGTAGCAGAGAGGCTACAGTCTTACCCAGCATCACCTCATATGCATTCTTGATGGAGGACAGCAATGGCTTGTATGTTTTGAAGTCCTCTATGAAGAATTCAAAGATCTCTCTGTAAGGCTGGCAAGAAAAGGGAAACTGTCATCTCCTGGCCTATAGCTGCTACCCTCAGTGGGACCTAAGTGTTTCTTTGCTCAACTTAGAAGGGTTCTAGTATGAAGCTGCCAGTCGATTCACATTCAAATAAATGCCGCAGGCACCACTAGGGTCTCGCACAGTCCGGGAGCTGAGTCCATCCCTCTAAACTGCTCTCTGGAGACCCGGCAGGCAACCTGAGTCAGGACCTTCCCCTCTCTACCTGTGCCCCCTCTCTGGCTCTCCAGAGAGCCAGGCTCCTCCATTCGCTGTGCTTCAGCTGGCCTCTCACCAACACCCCTCCCCATGTACAGCACTTTAGGCTCTAATCTTGCATTCCAAACTCCAATGAGACATGTGCTTTCCTGTCCTACCTGGACACAGGAAGCTTTTGGAAGCAACATTGTGTACTAGAATGAGCACAGACTCCTGAACCCACCCTGAGTTTGAGTCCTAGTTCCACTGCTGTGAAGCTGGATGCCCTCTCAGCTTCTGCTTCCTTGTTGGCGAGTTTCCTTTTAGCTCATGAGGCCATATCTATGCCCCATCCAGAGCCTGCACACAGACAGTGCTCAGCAAATGCTTGTGGCAGTGACTAAGAATTGTGGGGTTTCCCATCATTTCCGTTTGAGCAGGAATTGGGTGATTACTCCCCTGATATGCATCAGAGTCTAGGTTACATCCAGATTTCTTTCTGTCTTGGCTAAGTTCCTCAAGCTTGGGGCCAGTGTGACTGGGCTGGTGGACATTTTATGACCCCTGCTTGCCCAACTGCCTGGATTCAGGCTCTATTCACTGATATCGAATGATCCAAGGTGGGTGCTGGGGATCACAGAAGGGACTGGAGACAGCATCCAGGCCACCTACTCAGGTCAAGAAGCCCAAGCCTCAGGAGAGTTTGGTTCCACCCTGGTCACTTTGCTTGCTCACTGGCTTTGTCATAGAACCTGTTTCTCTTACCAGGAATGGGGAACCCAAAAGAGCTGGGGAAGGCTGGTCTCTGCAGAAAATCTGAAGTGCCCAGTCCCGGTGAGTAAGGTTTCTTGGCAGCCCTGCCCCTGCCTCCCCGCAGGGTTTCTGTGGTTCTGACCTGCAGCCTTAGTTCCTGGGCAGAATCTGTGCTTAGGTCGAGCAGGAGGAGCTCCTTGCGCAGGTAGTTCTCAAGCTGCTCCAGGTACCTTGGCTTGGTTGTGCCCAGGGGCTGCTGCAAGCTACTGCAAGGGGTGGTGAGCTGAGATGCCATGAACACCCTGCTGGACCCTCATGCCCCACAGGTCTGTGGCAGCACACATCCCTGTACTGTTTCTGGACCCAGTCTATCCACCATCAGGCTGACCCTGGCTTACCCTGCCCGCTTCCGGTAGTCATCTGAACAGGGCTTTCGATTATGCAGAATGGTCTGGTCACTGATGTATCTGGGCCATGGGGACAGGTGGCCACCAATGGAGAATGAACCAGACTATAAGAAGGGACAGGTGGGGTTACCATGACAACATTGCTCCCCTTCCTGATGTTCTTTTTCAGGCTCCTCCTTCCACTCCTGGGTCTTTCCTCCCCGACAACACCTCTTAATATGGTTCACAGCTAAGACTGTGGTCCTTATGGGAATTCCCTGGTGGTCCAGTGCTTAGGACTCCACACTTCCACTACCTGGGTAGCACCAAAACCTCAGGGAAACAGCAACACTTTTGAAGAGCTATGAACGGGCCTATGCCCAGGGAGAGCAGGCCAGCTGAAGCTGAGGTCTGGGCTGGCCAGTGCAGAGGGCACAGAGGTGAAGTGGTAGCTCTATCATGAGGTCCTCAAAGCCTTACTTATGATTATGAAAAGAGTCAGAAAACTCCTTAAGTATCTAAAAATAGAAGACTATTGTGCAGCCATGAAATATTTACAAAGAGGCTTAACATAGGTTTTAGCAAGGGTTAAGTAAAGCCTGAAATTAGGGAATAAGCACAACCAGATAAGATGAAAAACCAGAAAAGAAGGAAGAAATAACCGAAAAGAATATCAGCAGTTATTCTGTAATGATAGGCCCATGGGTGCTTTTGTATCTATAATTGTGTATTTTTCAAAATTTTCTATAATGCATAAATTACTTTGAAATTAAAAAAAAACCAAAACATTGAATTATTGAATTCAATATTAAAGCCTGCTCTGTGGCCCTGAGCCCAGCTTCCAGGTTCTTCTGGGATGGAGGCCAGGCCTACCTCCTATGTCCCACATATCCAGGTTCTAGGAGTCCTTCCAGACTAATGGTAGCTGGCTCCTGACCCTCTTAGGGTGGTAATTGCCCCTGTCTCCTTGGGCTCTTCTTTGCATTCTTAGTTCTACCTATTTTATCTCAGCCTTGCAATTATCCATCCTTTCCCAGAATATTTTGGAAAGTACATAGTAAGTTTTGTTGTTAGGTCTCAGGGAGGACTCCAGCCTCTGGGGGTTTGGGTTGACCTATCTCTGTACTTCCAGAATTGATAGCATCACACTTCATACTCTTCATAGTCTTTTTTTTCCCTTAATTCCAGTATGGTTGATTTACAGTGTTGTGTTAACACTCTTCATAGTCTTAAGTAGCCTTTAGCAAATATTGTGGAATAAATATTTAGGGAAGCATGATTTAGTTGGATGCATGATATAATAACAGAAATGCTACTTATTGGGTGTATATATTCACACATGCTTTGCCAGGGTCAAGAATGCTCCAGGCTGGCTATTCATATTTAGGATCTCAGGTGTTCTCCCTGATACTCTTTTCAACCCCAACGCCCACGCTTTCCCATCATCGCACCCCCATCTTCTCTTAGAAACAGAGTAGATGTCTTGCTTACCACTGTATCACCAATGCCTGATACACAGTGGAAATACAAAAATATTTGTTGAATAAATAAAAACACAGCATGGGAGGGGGAAGAGATGCTGAAACAGAATTGGGAAGAGTTTAAAGCTCAAAATAAAGAAAATGTGGTACATATATATATAGTGGAATACTGCTGCTGCTGCTGCTAAATCGCTTCAGTCGTGTCTGACTCTGTGCGACCCCACAGACGGCAGCCCACCCGGCTCCGCCGTCCGTGGGACTCTCCAGGCAAGAACACTGGAGTGGGTTGCCATTTCCTTCTCCAATAGTGGAATACTACTCAGCCATAAAAAAGAATGAAATAATGCCATTTGCAGCAATGTGGATGGACCTAGAGAGTATCATATTAATGAAGCGAGTCAGAGAAAGATAAATATAATATCAGTTACATGTGGAATCTAAAATAATTATACAAGTTAACTTATTTACAAAACAAAGACTCACAGACAGAAAACAAACTTACAGTTACCAAAGGGGATAGCAGAATGGGCATGGGAGAGATAAATTAGGATTTGAGGATTAACATATATACACTACTATACATAAAATTGGTAAACAACAGGACCTACTGTATAGCACAGGGAAATATACTCAATATAACCTATAATTTAATAATTACTATATAATTGTAATAATCACCTATAATGGAAAAAAACCTGAAAAAGAATATATGTATAATGGGATCACTTTTCTGTACACTTGAAACTAACACATTGTAGAGTAACCATACTTCAACAAAAAAGAACAGAAAATATAAGAACAGTAACAAAGGGGGACCAGCCTTGAAAATTCCCTGAGAAGACAAAACCAGTTTAGTCATAGAAATAAAGCTTAATTTAGCTTATTTTGGGTAACTTAAAAAATAAAAGAGGCCAGATTTCCAGTGCTGTCTGCCGTTTCTGTCAAGAGAAGACGGGGTTACCCTATTTTGGTTTCCGGCATACGCTGCTTTTTTGGTCTGGTTATCAAACAGCTGGTGAGCGGGTGGCTGGAAGGCGGTGTTCCCGTGAGCTGTGCTCTCTGCTTCCCCCTGCGGGTGAAAATGGGAAGGGCGGCCCGGGGGTCGGAGGGACTGCAGGAGAGTGCAGCGCCCCCTGGTGGTTGAGTACGGTATCACTGTCGACGAGCAAAATAAAGGGAGTGAGAGCCTGGTCTCACTCCCACTGAGTAGGTGGCAGCTGGAGGGGCAGGGAGTCCCAAGTAATCCGGATCATGCGGTAATGTGGCTGCGCTTGGTCTCCGCTTAGAGTCCACACTACCCTTTCTCGCCCTGATATCAGGTTTTTGATGTTTGAAGTCCCCAGCCTCACAAAGGGTACCTACAGCTCACGTTCCCATCTTCTACATAAGACACACTCACCTAAGTGTGTAGTGGAAAACTACCACAGCCCACAATTATCCACGGTGAGCTGGACTTACAAGTTTGCTCAGATGTGTTTTTTTACCTGTGATTTTTGGACAATGGCTGTTTGCTGATTAAATAGTAATAACAATCTTACGATCATATCAACAAAACTCCTAAATCTTAATAACATAGCATTTTTTAAAATTTGTGGGGAGAATCAGCGATGGCACTCATTCCCCACTGCAGTGAAAGTGTAGAGTCCTAACCACTGGACTGCCAGGGAGTTCCCCAGCATTCATTTTTATACAAAAACGTCAAAGAACAGGAATGGAAGGAGAGACTGTCCTGAGACTGATAGAGTCCCTACTTCCAGTGCAGAGCCAGCAACACAGTGGATGAACATCCTTTGCTACTGCCTTCACACACCTACTCACAGCAGTTATGGCACACATTGTAGCAGCCACTCAAGTACTACATCAGGCACTAGGGCTGTAAAGACAAAAAAGATACAGTCATAGTTCTAAAAGACCCTGACAGATCTGGTGGGACCGTCCCAGCACCAAGCACAATGCCTGGCACATGGTAGGCTGGATGAAGAAATGAGGTCCACTCCAGAATGCTGTGTTGCAAGAGAAGGTTATCTGTGGGCAAGGGCTGGTCTGGGAAGGTTTTTCAGGTGAGGTGTGGCAAGTGTGCATGCTCCCACCTCAGAGGCTGGTGGGCCTGGCCTCTGACACACCCCTGACTGGGGATCAAAATTTGGAGATCCCACAGGACATTGCCACTAACCAGCAGTGTCTTCCGTTTCTGAGAAAGCTTGCGTTTCTGGGTATTCTTGGTTTCTGTGAAGAGGGAATCATCTATGGACACTCCTAAAGGCCGCAGGTGTGCTCTGCACAGAGAAGGAGAAAGAAAGGGTGGGTGACAGAGCCTTGAGTGGGGAGTGCACTTCCACCCTTCCCAGAACCACAAGACATGGGCTCCTCTCTCCTCCAAGCCAGGTTCTGGGTCTTCCCAGTGCTGCCACCAGATTCCCAAAGGTGCTGTCAACAAGCTCCCAATTCTGGGCTCAAAGTATTTTCCCACATTCCCAGAAACATTCTCCTCATCACTGGAATCTCATATATTCTGCAGTGGTATAACACCCCTTGCCAGGAACCCATAAAACCATGCAGGCCTACACTTCCTTCAGCATTCATCTGTGGCTCTAATGACCATTGTATGTACATTACCAGCACATTCTAGGGGTGTGATACCAAAGGCAGGTGCTATAGGACAAGAAGTACAGAGTCTGGAGTCAAGAGTCAGGGTGAGAGTCTTGAGCTTGTATTTACTACTTTCTACTTACTAGTTGATAGGACCCAGAGGCTGACATCTATCTTCTAACAGGAATCCTCTTGGGCATGTAATTTAACTTCACTCAGCCCAGTTTCCTTACAAGGAGATGGAGAGAATTCTTTTTTTTTTTTTTAACACATAATCCTCTGAGGAGTTCTAGTGTTTTATTTTTTAATTTTTTAAAAAATATTTATTTGGCTGTGGCTTTTCTGGCTATAGGAGCTTGTTATCATCATATTTGGAGTGTCCAGATGCTGCACCTGTGAATACAGGCAGGAGCTACCTTAAGGCTACAGGATGTTCTTGGGCTGCTTACAGATGCTTTTTTATCTTCAGCCAGTGGGTAAAGAGGCTGTTTATCCTGTGGCTAAGAGCTCAAATCTAGAGACTCCCATGGCTGAGATCAAATACCAGCTCCATGACTTATAAACATGTGTAAAACACATGATCTCTTCAGACTTCTATTTCTTTGTTTGTAAAATGGTGATATTACCACCTCATAGAGTTGCTGTGAGGGTTAAATATGGTGTATGGAGCACTTGGCACTTAATGCACGCTCACCAGGAAAAAGCTGGCTGTTACTAATGATAAAGTGCGCCTCCCCTTTTACTGGGCTTCCCCTGTGGCTCAGCTGGTAAAGAATCCGCCTGCAATGCGGGAGACCTGGGTTGGATCCCTGGGTTGGGAAGATTCCCTGGAGAAGGGAAAGGCTACCCACTCCAGTATTCTGGCCTGTATAGTCCATGGGGTAGCAAAGAGTCGGACACGACTGAGTGACTTGCACTTTCACTTTCCCCTTTTACTAGAATGTAACCACCTTCCTGGGCTGACAAATCATCTGAGATTGTTTCTGTACCACTGTTCCTGTGGGGCTGGAGGCCCAGACCAATAGAAAAAGGCAGGAGGTGCAGAGGTCTGAAGCAGGTACCCTTTCTCTTTCTGGAAGTACTCAAAGCCTCCTCTCCGGCCTCACACCGCCAAGCGCCTACCTCGACGTGGTGGGGAAGTTGAGGGTTTGCGAGTTCTGAGAGTCCATGACCCTAGGGCAGCCGGGCAGCCGGGCATTCGGGCACCCGGGCAGCCCGCACCCGCGGCCTGGGAAGCTGTGCTAGTGTACAGTCCGTCACCATGGCGACCAGATCCCAGCAGCCCATCGGCGGGGGCGGGATCAGGATTGTGTCACGCCCCCGAATCCGGCTCCCGCGCGCCGGGAGGAAAGCCAAGCAGCGAAGGTATACTCGGACGGGGAATAGGGACTGAGGGTCTCCTCAGAGTCAGTCATTACAGCGGATATGACCCTAGCGACCAGAGCTGAGGCTGGGGCATAAACAGAGGCCACGGGGGAGGGAGGTGAACTGAGAGGCCGGAGCAGCGTTGCCAGCGGGAATTGTAGTTTTCGGTATCTCAATGTCTTAGCTGAGCAGGCTTATGGCTGAGCAGGTTTGTACTACATCTCCCAGAAATCCCCACCAGCCTGAGCTGGTCCGCCCCTGGAGAACTCTGCATTATGGGAAGTGGAGTCCAAAATGTGGCGAGGCGTGGCAGGGTCCAAAGCGAGTTGCAGGACTGGGACTCGGTTTCCCTGCGGCCCTGGTTGGCTCTCTGGTCATTGGCTGAGCGGGGCGGATCTGGTCCTGCTCTTCCCCGCCCCCAGTGACACAATAGCAGCTCCCTCCAAGATGGCGGCGGCGACGGCGGACCCGGGAGCTGGGAGCCCTCAGGTTGGAGACTCCTCCGGCGGGGCCACTGGGTGCGGGCTGCCGTCCCCAGGAGAGCAGGAACTGAGCCGGCGCTTGCAGCGCCTGTATCCCGCTGTCAACCAGCACGAGACGCCGCTGCCGCGCTCCTGGAGCCCCAAGGACAAGTACAACTACATCGGCCTCTCCCAGGGCAACCTCCGCGTCCACTATAAAGGTATCGGCCTTCTGGCCGAGGGGAGGAAAAGACCCGAGTGTCTTCGGGGTAGCTGTGCTGCCCAGCCGGTGCTCCATCATGTCCCTTCCCCAGCTCGGGTGCTCCGGGTTGGGCCTTAGCTCCTGTAGGGTGTCTAGGGTGGTGGAGCTGACCAGGCCAGTGATTGACTGCCTTGTCTGCTCTGCCCTGAGACACCCGGTGTCAGGAGAACCGCAACAGGTGTTCGAACCAGTTCTGGGCTGGACCTTCTTCCCAGGGTCTTCCTGCTTGTCCTGAGGTAGCTCTAGGGACTCTAGCTGAGCCCTTTACCGCTGCTGAGTTTCAAAAGTGCCTGAAGAAAAGGGTGGTCACATCCCCTCCGTCAACCAGCTCCGTCCATGAGCTTCCTCACCTGCCAGACATCCCAGACAGGGCCTGAGGTTCTGCCCCAAATCGTAGGGGCATCTTCCAGGGCTGCCTCTCTGTCCCCTATTCTTCGGAGTGGGCTGCGTGTATCCTGAGGAAGTCTCTCATGTAGGCACCCACATTGCATGTACCCTCCTGTGGTTTCTGTGGTGGACAGAGTCCCAGGCCGGGCTGCTGTGCTTAGGAGGAGGTGAACCAAAGGTGGGAGGTTTATGTATTTGCTTAGTTGTTGTCTGATTATTTCTTGGACTGTGCAAGGGCTTCCTCTGGCCATGAAGGGGTAAAGTTGCCATGGAGCAGAGAGGAATGAGGCTTCCATTTGTATGTCCCTCTGCTGAAATTTCTTCCTTGTCCTCTTCTACTAGGTCATGGCAAAAATCACAAAGATGCGGCGTCAGTGCGTGCCACCCACCCCATACCTGCTGCCTGTGGCATTTATTACTTTGAGGTGAAGATTGTCAGCAAAGGAAGAGATGGGTAAGCCCCTCCTGACCACCTTGCCCCCAACACTGAGCTGTTCCCTGTGGTCAGAGTTTGAGGTCTCCTGGTTGACACTTGTGCCTGTATGAGCTGCTGAGCTGCAAAGGGTTGAGTAGTGGGTGCCTGTTACCCGGCTGTGGTCATGACCTGGTCTAAGCAGTAGCTTTTGATGGCAAGTAGGTACATTTTGTCAGAGAAGGCAATGGCAACCCACTCCAGTGTTCTTGCCTGGAGAATCCCAGGGACGGGATGGGCTGCCGTCTCTGGGGTCGTACAGAGTCGGACACGACTGAAGTGGCTTAGCAGCAGCAGCAGCAGCAGGTACATTTTGTAGAAGAGGGGCTTCTCTTTGGTGATGATGTAATGACTGTTTCCCTCACAAGTCAGGGAAACAAGTAACAAGTTTACATTAACAGTTCAGCGTCCGGAATGAAGTTCCTCCACTGTTATGTGGTGTTTGTTACTTCCCTCCTTTCACACTGTTCCCGTATTCAAGGTTCGTTTTTATGGCATTTAGTCATGTAGAGGCCCCTGGGGACTTCAAAGAGATAGTAGAGTCTTTGCAGCATTCATCAAAGCTGTGGCAACCACTGGCCTGTCATCTTAGGGTAAACAGCATGGACATGGTCAGAATCAGGTGACCTTGCTACTCATAAACTTGTTTTTCAGTCCAGTGACTTGAACACCAGTTGGACCAGCTTTAGGAAGGTCCTCATTAAAGTCAGCATTGGGGAGGCTCCCTAGTTTAGGGTGATCTAAGCAGATATAGGAAATCAGAGGGGAAATTTTTCATTTCTCTTCCTTTTCTTCTCCTAGTTTGCCTCTTTTTTTCTGGTGATTATCACAAAGCAGGTGTTTAAGTTATAAAATACAATGATTTTAGCTGCCTTGGAAAGATTTTCCTCATCAAACCTTAGGTCTGGTTTGGGTGGTTTGCCAGCCCCACCAGTGACCTTTGTTCCTACCCTGAATGTGTATTCTTGAGCATTCAGAGTACTTCCTTTCTGAAGGGACAGTCCCCCTTGTGGTACTTGTAAAATGCATGGCCAGGGGGCTTTGCTAGGGGCAGGACTGCCGGAATTGGAGCTGTGTCTGCTTCCTTGGTGAAGTTGTCCCTGCCTGGGATGGCTCTGTGGTTGTGGGTAGTAATGGGGCTTCCATCTGCTTGTCTGTCCTCTGGGGAGCTAGGCCAGCATCTGAGCTACCTTTAATCCCAGAATTCTGTGATTCTGAAATTCTGACCATGGCAAGCTATTACATCTTTTACTTTTATCCCCATGTAGTGAATTTACAGATAGGAAGTTTATATTATCAGAGCTCTTTATTTATTTATTTTAAAATATATTTGTTTATTTGGCTGTGCCAGGTCTTGCTTGTGGCATGTGGGACCTTAGCCCCCCAACCCGGGATCAAACGCAGGTCCACCTGCATTGGAGTGTGGAATCTTCGTCACTGGACCACCAGGGAAGTCCCTGTCGGTTCCTTTTAGAGACCTCAGTTCGATTCCTGGGTTGGGAAGGTCCACTGCAGAAAGGATAGGCTCCCCACTGCAGTATTCTTGGGCTCCCCTCATGGCTCAGCTGTTAGAGAATCTGCCTGCGATGCAGAAGACCTGGGTTCAATCCCTGGGTTGGGAAGATCCCCTGGAGAAGGGAAAGGCTACCCACTCCAGTATTCTGGCCTGGAGAATTCAGGGCAGTCCATGGGGTTGCAAAGAGTCAGACATGACTGAGCGATTTTCACTTTGAACCTTCTATTTTCCCTTTCCACCGTCTGATAAAAGCACATACATTTAATGTACTTGAACTGAATAAGAATGGACTCTTAAGATGAAACAAACACGGCAAAAATAGCTGCAGTGTAGACTGAAACATGGGTGCTTCAGTCTCATGTTGCCAAGGAAGTGGACTGGCACGTCCTAACCTTGTAGGTAGGAAGGTGGATCATTTTGGAAAACAGCTGAGCTAGTAAAAGGAGGGAATAGTTTTTCAGAAGGAGAGTGTTTAAATGCAGAGACCCGGTTTCCTTCACCTGGCTTTTAACCTTTCAGTTATAAGTGGATCTTGCTGTAAAAGACCCCGTGTCTTGTCAGATTGTCATACTGTCGGTGTTGCCTGCAAATCCGCAGAAAGTTGAACATCTTCTCCTAGCTTTCCCAGCAGTTTTACATGTGGTAAATATAGCTGTGAGGTTGACCTGGAAACCTCAGTCTTAGAAAGGTCGCGAGTCACTTATGCTTGTGGTGGCCTGCTTTAGTTGACCGCTTTCAGAGGAAGGGTGTACGAATGTCCCCTATGGCCTCTTTGTGGAATTACTGAAAGCCTTCTCATGGCTAGGATATAGCCAGATGGGCCAGGTGTGGTTTTGAAGAGGCCAGGGGCTGTTCCAGGGCAGACAATGATCAGCTTGTTTCCTGTTTGCTGTCAGTGTTGAAGGTGTGTTTCTGACCTGGGTTTGGTCCACAACCCGGATGTTAACCTGTTGTGTAGCTTTCCTGTATTATCTAGTTCCATCTTCACGCATCTCTGGAAAGTGGCTGGATCGGATGATGATGTACCTGTTTCATGGGTGAGCCCTGAGCCCCAGGGATGTTGGTGACCTACCCTGGCCACAGGGCTTAGGGCGTGCAGTGGAGCAGCCTAACTTGTCAGGTGCCTTTACCTGACCCCAGACACGTGCATCCACGCTGCTGCCACCTTTCCCTGTTGCATTCTTCCCCTGGGTGGAGAGAATGTCCAGTTGGAGTCTTAGGAGGTCCTAGTGTTCTTAGAGAGCTGAAAGGTGCTTAGTGCTGAGTGGGACCAGAGAGGTGTGGCACGCGGTGGACTGGGCTTGGGTGCCTTACCATCTGCTGGATCTGTAGACCTGTTTTTCTGTAGATTTGGGGACAGGCCTCCTTTTTAAAAGGTGTTGATGAACCCAGTCATCAGTGTCCCTGTTTTCCAGAAAGGCCTTTGCTCTGAAGATGTCTTTTGTAGAAGAATACACTAAGCGTGTCTGATTCCCTTATGGCTCAGACAGTAAAGAATCTGCTGGCAATGCAGGAGACCCAGGTTTGATCCCTGGGTCGGGATTCCAGGGGTTGGGAAGATCCCCTGGAGAAGGAAATGACAATCCACTCCAGTATTCTTGCCTAGAGAGTTCCATGGACAGAGGAACCTGGCGGGCTACAGTCCACAGGGTCACAAAGAGTCAGAGGTGACTTTCACTTTCAAGTGTGTCTAGTTAGAAAGATTTCATTTCAAGGGTTATATTGATTCGTACCTGCTGTGTGCCAAGTGCATGCTTGGTACAGGGAGAACAACAGGAAAGCCTGCACAGGCCAGCCTTGTCCTCAGAGAGCCTTTGGCCTACCTATGAAAGAATGGACTGAAGGGCTGTCTGTGTGAGGAGGCAGAGCCTGGGCATGGTTTTGAGGGATGAGTAGGAGTTTCTCAGCAGGTGAGACCTTTTGGACTTAAAATGAGCCTGGTTGGTAACTGGCTTGACATCTGGGCACTCTTCACATTATAGGGGAGGGCTGGAGAAGGAAGGGGTTATGTGTGAGCCAAGAGCTATGCTCACACTGACGGGTTTCAGCTGCATTTTGCCGAGTCACCAGAGCTGGGAACCCCATGAAAGGACACCAGAGCCCTGCCCCTGGTGCCAGGAGATAAGGGCATCTCAGTTGATTTTGTTAGGAAGCCAAGGAGGCCCTGAAACCGAGGGTCCCTGGGGAGTGACGTGCTCAGGCAGAGTTTGTGGACCTTTGGGTGTCTCCGGCTCTTAGTGATGACACATAGAGGGTGTGGCTGGCCAGGCTGACAGATGCTCCAGTGTGACCCTCAAAATAGACTGTAACATCATCCCAGCAGCAGTGGCGGCGGCCTCCTGACATGTGATGAGTGGCTCTGCCCAAGAACAGCAAGCCTGGGCTAGAGCACTGGATGGAATGGTGGGGGTGGGGGCTATCCTCTCCTCTGCAGCTGGTGCTCAGGCCCTGTGGTCCTCTGGCCACAGCCAGCCTGCCTTTCCTTGCACTGGTAGCTGACTTTCTTTGGCCAGTCAGCAGTGTGGTCATCCATTAATTCTCCACATCACAACGAAGCATGCATCGTTTTGTCCCAGTCCCGGGCCTGGCCCGCAGGAACACAGGCCTGAGGCCCATCTGGAGAGGAGGCAGATATGCCTGTGCACATGACCTCACAGCGTGGTGTAGCAAAAGCCCATCCACGATGTGTGCCATCCCCAGGGGTGGCCCAGAGGTTGGACTTTCTCCTGTACCTGAGAGTTTGGGAAAACTTGATAGAAGAGGTGATGATGCTGAATCTGGAAGGGCAGGTTGGAGTGTTCCAGGTGAACAAAGCGAGAAGCGAGGCCCTAGACAGAGGGAGCAGTGCATCAAAAGATGTGGAACACAGCGTGAGAGAGGCAGGGGCCAGGTCAGAAATACCTGGCCAGTGTGTTTTGGCTAAGGAGCTTGGGCTTATCCTGAGGACAGCAATGTATGAGGACTTTGGATCTGCCTGCACTTTTGAGCGTGGATAGGGGAGAAGAGACTCCACTGGTCTGGTTCCACCAGGCCCTGCTGGCTGAGATCCCAACCTGGTGCTAGTGACTTTAGGTCCTTGATTCCAGCCATGGCTTCCCTACAGCAGTTCTCTTTTCTCTCTCTTGGCTGGCCTGTCTCCTGTTTGGTGGGATGCAGGGGTAGGAGGTTGAAGACTGGTAGCCAGAGGGACTTCTCAGAGGCGAAAGGCCTCTCTGTGTGTGCTGGTATTCTCTGGTACTCTGATTTGTTCAGTCCCATCTGAAAGGCAACACTGTCCATAATTTTCCGTGGAGACTCAGAGATCCACTCACCCAATTAAGACCTCACCTGCCATGTTTCTGGTTTGGTGAGCCACTTGCACACAGGCCTTCCAGTGAGAGGCAGCCTGTGGCTGGCCCCTCAGCCTGGGGTTCCCCACTTCAGTCTCTGTGCTGTGTGCAGCGCAGTTGAGAAACTTGGTGCCCATCTGTGGACCTGGGGAAGGCCATGTCCTGCCGACCCTGAGAAGTTGGTGCTGTCTTTGCCCAAGGCGGCTGCTGATGGTGGTTGTTCCTTGTTTGTGCTGACTGCCCCCCAGTGCTGATGGCCTCCTGGGCAGACACTGACTGCATCTCTCCCTAGTAACGCGTGGCACTGTTTCTGGAGACCCAGCATATTGAGGCTCTGGAGCAGCTTGGAGCCTTGTATCACTGACCTGTGTTGGGTGTTAAAGCCCAGGTCTAGTTGGGTGGGTGTACTCAGGTGTGGTCTGGCCTAGAGCAAGAAGACTGGAGTCTACGTGGTGTCTACTTTTCTGGTAAGACCCACTCCTGCCCTGAGCACATCTGGGCTTCCCTGAGACCTCCCTGCCCATTGTATGTCACCACCCAAGCTCCACCGGTAAGCTGAGAGTGGGGAGTGTGGCTTCTTTCTTCAGAACTGGGGACTTCCTTGTCAAGGATCAGCCTGTAGAGAAATTTCTAAAATTCACTTCATGCCTTCCCCCACCCCCTGCACCACAGCTCCATTATTTTTTGTTCTCAGGCATGTTTGGTCTGTTCCCTGGATGGGTCACCACGCAAGGGGGATTTCCCATTAGAAGGGCAGCAGGAGCTCCTTGGAGTGGAGCAAATAGGAGGATGGGCTCAGCAGCTCTGCGTTTCAGGCACCATGTGCTATCCTATTCTGGGACCATTGAGATGGAATCAGGAGCCCCAGAGTGGGTCTCTATAGTCAGAGGTCAGTTAGAAAGAAGGTACTAACCACTAGGAGAGGGGTGGATAACGCTGCGTCTAAATGCAAGGATGTTCTTCTGCCTCCCTAGAAATTTTGTATCCATCTAGCTCCAAGATCCTTGGTGTTTTGTTGTAATTGAAATGTGAGGTTGTGACTCTATAGCTAGAAAAGAGGCAGTGGGGTGGGGGCTTGCTGCTGGAACAGGGCCCAGCCCCCTGTCAGGAAAGGGCTGGTTAAAATATGCTCTGGACTGTTTAGGGAAGCAGGGCAGGGGTAAGTCTTTGTGTTCTTCACATGCTCTCTGCTGCTCCTACCTCTTGGACCTTAGAGATGGCTTGGGATTCAGAGAAGTTCACTTTAGGTTATGGACCCCAAGTGTCAAGGCTCAAATACCTGCACTATCTGCTCAGCTTCCGTGGAAAACATTACGGACCAGTAACAGCACTCATTCTTCTCCAGACAGAGCCCCAGAAGTTTTCTTACTGCCCAGCGCACCAGGCAGCTACTGTCTTTTCATCAGAGTTTCACATGATACAGAAACCTGCTGGTCCTTGGGGCAGAGACAATTTCAGATGAGAAGAGATGGAGAGAGGAGAAAGGCAGTGTGCCTCGATGGTCCGAGGGCTCAGCTCTTGTCTTCTGGAGGACATTGCTGAGGCCAAGCTGAACCAAGAGGAAAGAAGTAGAGGTGACAGTCTGCTGAGTAGAACTGGTTATGACCCAGTTTGCAAAGCCATGTGTCTGAAATTGGCATGGGCTATTTTATACAGGGTTCTCTTTTAATATATACTGTTGTGCCAGGAGTTTATTGGTAGTTATATATGCCTTGCCTTTTTTCTTTTTTTAACCAAAGTGTATTTTTATTTTACCTATAATTTTTTTAACTATAAAAGAATACTCTTGCAACACCTAACACAGTGTACATTTTAAAAACAGCAGAGGGGACAGAAAGATGCAGGTTTAAACAAATGCAGGTTATTGCTGTTATGTATGTTGTATCATTTGGGAACAGAAAATGATTTCAGCTACTGTAAGCAGGTAGGGAGTTTATTACGTGGAATTCAATGCTTTCAAAATCGTTAGGACTTAGTTTCCAGGTAATGGCAGGCTACTTGAATAAAACCCCGTGCTGAGAATGATGAAAAGATGCTGACTTACAAACAAGCAAACTCAAGGCCAGTTTTTGGATGAACACCTCTAACTAGGGAGCTAAGGGTACTGTCTGAGTACCTAAGAGCATTTGCTGTGTCAACACTCAGCTCTGCTCCAGGTTTGACACACAGTGCCAGAGAGGTTAGCGTCTGGAGCTTATGGGTTGTGGGGGTCTGGGAAAACCCTGCTCACATTAAGGTGGGGTGCCAGTGGGCTATTATAGTGAAGGGCAGCATATTTGGTTCTGAAATATGATAAGCTCTGTAAATTCAAGGCTTGGTCCTTGAGTCTCCTAAGAGATTCTTTAAGGAAGGAGGCAGAGTCCAGGGTTATGAATAACCTGCCTAGAGCCACCCATGGGGGCTGTTCTGCCTGTTCCTGTCTCATGGGCTTTCTGGGTGCTTTGATGGTGCTGGTGGCGGTGGATGCATGAGGGTCTCTGGATGCACATTCAAAACCGCCTTCCTCCCTGCAAGCACGTCCTGTCTCATGACTCCTTTGCCTTCAGATATGGTCTTCCTTATGTTGCTGGGTTGGGTCCATTCATCTCTGTAATACCCCTCCTCTTGGGGGAGTCAGTGGACTGCACTGACCCACTGAGTTCGGCTTAGTGGGTCACTGGGTGGCTTCCTGGCAGAGGGGCAGGGTAGAGGGATGACTGCTGGAGAAGCAGCTTGTACCTGAGGTACAAGTGTCCTTATGGCTTTAAGCAGGCCCATCAGACCACAAACTAAAATCCCCAGAATCAAATATTAGCCCTCATTTCAGAACTAAGTGTCAGTTGAGGTTTTTCCTGAAATGTCTCCCATGGACCATTTTGTAACCAGGACCCCAGTTGTTGTTCAGCCACTAAGTTGTGTTTGACCCTTTGCGACTCATGGACTGCAGCACGCCAGGCTTCACTGTCCTTCACCATCTCCTGGAGTTTGCTCAGACTCATGTCCATTGAGTCAGTGATGACCCCAGAGGTCCCCTCTGATGTGGAGGCGTTGATCTCTTACCTGGGGCAGATTCTGATATGAACAAGATTGCCAGCCTTCCGATCTGTGGCTGAGGTGTTAGATGTCAGGATGAAACTGTCTGGTGAGATTCCAGCAGCACCTTGCGGGGCTGAGGCAGGGGACGGGGCAGTGGTGACAGACCCTTTGACTTGAGAGGCTCGGCGGCCAAACTACCTTCCTGCAGCCCGCAAGAGCCATCTCAGCCCTGAGGCTGAGGAGCTTGTCCCTTCTCTCCTCCTTGTCACATCCTACCAGAGCTCTGTGGGCCTGGAGACAGTTAGTTGATGGAGCTTAAATTTAAAATGTTCAGGGAATTCCCTGGTGGTCCAGGGGTTAGGACTGAGCATTTTCACTGGTTGGATCCCTGATTGGGGAACTAAGATCCCTCAAGCTGTGCAGTGTGGCTGAAAAAAAAAAAGTTCAGGTCCCATAGTCATTGGTTCGTATATCTAATGTAACATTTGTTAAAAGTGTCTCTGGGCTTGCCAGCCCATAAAATCCACCTTCCCTCAAAGGGGAAGTTGATAAAAGTAAAAAAAGAGCTAGGTCCGTATTCTTCACTCTTGTTATCTGCTGTGTGCTTATGGTGAGGGACTCCTTTCTTCTGGCCCCGACACGAAGCCTGGATACTCTGATGCTTTCCACTGAGCTCTGTGCCAAGCCCTACTTGTCTCATCCGGAAAAGCCAGATGAGGCTAATGCTGGCCTGCAGGACCATATGGGTGTTTTTGGTGACTCCCATGTGTGTGCTAAAATAAATACAACATTAAACATGCCATTTTAACCATTTTTAAATGTAAACTTCAGTGGTATTAATTGTGTTCAACTTGTACAACTATCACTACTGTTTTCCAGAACTTTTTCACCACCCCAGACAGAAACTCTGTACCCATTAAGCAATAACTCCCCATCCACCCCCCTCCCCCCGCTCCTCCCAGCCCCTGGTAACCACTAATCTCCTTTCTGTCTCTATGAATTTGCCTATTGTAGGTATTTCATATAAGTAGAATCACACGGCATTGTCCTTTTATGTCTGGTTTGTTTCATTTAGCATAATGTTTGCAAGGTTCATCTTACGTTGTGACCTGTGTCAGAATCTTACTCTCTTTTATGGCTGTTTGTCTTCACCGCATTTTCTTTATCCATTCATCTGTTGATGGACACTCAAGGTTTTTACACCTCTGACTATTGTGAATAATGGTATAATGAACATTGGCATACAAGTATCTGTTTGAGTTTGTCTTTTCAATTCTTTTGAGTGTATACTTAAGAATTGCTTGATTGAGTGTATACCTAAGAATTCCCTGGTGGCTGAGCAGTTGGGGCTTTGCACTTTGTGCAGCCAGGGGCGGAAAAAAATTTGTTTGTTCTGTTTAACTTTTTGAGGAATCACCAGATTGTTTTCCACAGTGGCTATACAGTTTTATATCTCTACCAGCAATGTGCGAAGTTTTTAATTTGTTTACTTTTTCACCAATAACTTACTTCCTTTTTCCTTTCTCCCTTCCTCTTATCCTTCTTTATTTCCTTCCCCATCCTATGTGTGAATTAGTATCTATTCTATGTGTGAATTAGTATCTCATTTTGTTTTGCAGTTCTAATGGATTAGTAATGTTGAGCATCTTTTCATGTATTTATTGGCCGCTTGTATATCTTCTTGGAAGAAATGTCTACTCAAGTCCTTTGGCTAGTTTATAATTGAGTCGTTTGTCTTTTTGTTATTGAGTTGTAGGAATTCTGTATATTTTTGAATATTAGATCCTCATAAGGCTATGATTTAGAAATAATTCTCCCATTTTCCAAGTTGTCTTATCACTTTTTGCTTTTTAACCTTCCTGCACAGCTTGTGAGATCTTAGTCCCCCAACCAGGGATCAAACCCGTGCTCCCTGCATTGGAAGTGTGAAGTCCTAAGCACTGGACCGCCAGGGAATTCTCTCTTCACTTTTTTGATAATGACCTTTGATGCATAAAAGTTTTAATTTTGATGAAGTCCAATTCATCTGTTTTTTTCTTTTGGTCCTCATACTTTTGGTGTCATATCTAAATCCATTGCCTGAACCACGGTCATGAATCTTTTCTTTTAAGTATTTTATTGTTTTAGCTCTTATATTAAGATCATTGATCTGTTTTGAGTTAATTTTCATACAAGATATAAAGTAGAGATCCAGTTGTCTCAGCACCAATTTCTGAGGAGTCTATTCTTTCCCCATTGAATGGACTTGGCGCCCTTGTTGGAAGTGATCTGGCTGTGTAAGTTTGCTTACGGACTTTGGGTTCTCTTCTACCAGCCTGTATGTCTGCCTATGCCAGCGCCACACTGTTTTGATCACTCTAGTTCTGCAGTGAATTTTAAAATCAGGAGACAAATCTTTTAAGCTTGTTCTTTCTCTAAGATATGTTTCAGCTACTTGGGGTCCCTAGCAAGTCTGTATGGATTTTGAGGGTTCTCTTTTCCACTTCTACAAAAAAGATTGTTGGAATTGTGGCAGGGATTGTGCTGAATCTGTAGACCAACTTAGAACGTATGAACAACACTTTCCATCTACAGTATAAAGCCTTCCAGTCCATGAACACAGGATGTCTTTCCATTTATTTTTGTCTTCTTTAATTTCTTTCAGCAATGTTCTATAATTTTTCGTGTACAAGCATTTTCACCTCCTTGGTTAAATTTATTCCTGAGGGTTTTGTTTGTTTGTTTGATTTTAGATGCTATTGTAAATGGAATTGTTGTCTTAATTTTCTCCATTAAGTGTTCAGTGTTAGTATATAGAAACACAGCTGCTTTTTGTGTGTTGATTTTGTATCCTGCAACTTGGGTGTTTATTAACTCTGGTAAGCTTCCTGTATATCATTTGGGATTCTCTCTATACAGGATTTTCTATAGGTAGGGTCATGTCCTCTGCAAATAGAAGTAGTTTTACTTATTCCTTTCCAATTTTTATACCTTTCATTTCTTCTCTTGTCTAATCAATCTGAATAGAACTTCCAGTACAGTGTTGAATAGCACTGGTGAAACGTCGACATCCTCATGTTGCTGCTGCTCTTAGGGTAAAAGTTTTCAGTCTTTCACCATTGGGTATGTTGGCTGTGAATTTTTCCTAAATGCCATTTATCATGTTGAAGAAGTTCCCTTTTGTTCCTAGTTTTCTGAGTGTTTTTATCATGAAAGGGTGTTGGATTTTTCAGATGCTTTTTCTGTCAATTGAGATGATCATGGGTGTTTTTTTTTTTTGCTTCGTCCTGTTAATGTGGTTTATTATATTGATGGATTTTCTTATGTTAAATTGCCTATGACTTCCTGGCATAAATCCCTTTTGGTTGTGGTATTAATCCTTTTAATGTTGTTGAATTTGTTTTGCTATAGTTTTGTTGAAATTTTGTGCATCTCCATTCAGAAGGTGTATTGATCTATAATTTCCTTTTCTTTTGATGTCTTTTCTTGATGGCTTTTGATCACAGCTCCAGAGTCTCCTCCATTTTTGGCTTGCATCTGGGTACAGCACACTTGGAACAGTACCCAAACATTATTCGGCCAAGAGCTGAAGTCTCTAGGTGAGAGTTAGGAAATCGCTTAGGAGACCGTTAGTCCAACCTGTCTTTTTCTGACAGGGAACCTGAGCTGTGGGGTGAAATCCAAGACTCATCGTCCTGAGTTAGGGTGTGCTTTGGGAGGTGCTTAGGATGCACCAGGGGCCATGTGAGCCAGAGCCCCAGCTCCTCTGCTGAGCATGGAGTTGGACCCTTTTTGGCTGTTTCTGCGGGTGTGCTCTTCGCATGCAGCTTCCGCTCTCCTGTCAAGGTTCAGGGAAGTAAGAATACCGAGAAGCTGACACGAAGGCCCAGTCTCCCATTGTGTCTCCCTGGTATTGAAATGTTGCGCTGGGACAGCCCAGGGAGAGTCTGATGGCTGAGAGCCAGCAACCTCCTCAGTGTGCAGCCATCAGCTGGCTCTTGAAAATGATTTTTTCTATGGCTCTCAAAGTAATTTATGCTAATTGTAGAAAATCTGGAAAACTAAAGAGAAAGAAGAATGCAAGCCACCTGGAGTGTGCGACTCTCCGCATGGCTGCGGTAGATCCAGTGGACTGTTGCTATTGTGGGAGAGTCAGCAGAGGGAGGGCAGCACAGGCCCCGGAGGCCACCAGTCCGTTCTCAAGGCTGGTCATCTTGCAGGGCCCCCGTTCACCTCTGCCGCCCCAGGGCGGACCTGGCGGCCTGCAAGGGCCACCGCTGCCACCGCGCCTCCTCTGTCCTGCTCTCCAGCGGACCCCCACCCAGCTTGGCCCCGGCAGGGCCGCTTGGCGCCCTCTTCTCTGGAGCCTGACAGAGAGGCAGAGTCACCCTTCAGGCTCCCATGCTTTTTGCAGGAAAGGATAGAGACTGAGGTGGCTGCCAACTGGTGGCCTCCCTACCATGGTAGCTTGTCGGTTGTCTCTCTATACTTACTGTGTCTAATATTATAGACACATGATAGTCTGTATTGCGCTGTCATATTGGAAGCAAGGAGAAAATCAGATGGGTTTAGCTTACTTTCAGTTGTTTTATGAGGTAAATAACTTTTCGTGCAAGCTCCTCAGATGTATCCTGCTGCTTGAAAAGAAAGCCCTGGTGGACATGTGAACTGTCGGGGAGCTAAGCTCTGTCTATTCTAGTCACTGACTTGGGGAGCGCGAGCCCCTCTTGCCTCCCAGGAGACCATGGCAGCCTGTGTCTGTGAGTGTTCCTGGCATTGCCTGACCTTTTTACCAAGAAGGAAGCAAATGCTCACCTCCTTTTCCCTTGGTAATTCCATGTAAAACAGGCATTCCTTTTTAGATGTCCCAAGATCCAGGCCTTTGAGGTTGGCCTGCTTTCCTTTCAGTTCAGTTCAGTTCAGTCACTCAGTCGTGTCCGACTCTTTGCGACCCCATGAATCGCCGCACGCCAGGCCTCCCTGTCCATCACCATCTCCCGGAGTTCACTCAGACTTGCGTCCATCGAGTCAGGGATACCATCCAGCCATCTCATCCTCTGTCGTCCCCTTCTGCCCCCAATCCCTCCCAGCATCAAAGTCTTTTCCAATGAGTCAACTCTTTGCATGAGGTGGCCAAAGTACTGGAGTTTCAGCTTTAGCATCATTCCTTCCAAAGAATTCCTTACCCCAGTTGTTGAAAGCTAACTAATCAAAAATAATCATAAGAAAAAACAGACCCACCCCCTCAAAATGATGTATCTCCACATATATATGTTTTCTTTATACACCTGCTCTCTTCTTGATTTAGCACAGCAGCCAACTAATGGGACTGCTGCCCCGTCTTGCCTCATTAAAGGTGATCTGTTCCTGTAAAGTGCCAGTCTTGTTTTTTTTCCTGAACCTCCTTCTCTAACTCCCTTACCTTACACCCTGTCATTTAGATCTGACCTCTATGATGGCTTCCCTTGTGGCTCAGCCAGTAAAAAATCCACCTGCAATGCGGGAGACCTGGGTTCAATTCCTAGGCTGGGAAGATCCCCTGCAGAAGGGAAGGGCTACCCACTCCAGTATTCTGGCCTGGAGAATTCCATGGACTGTATAGTCCATGGGGTCACAAAGAGTTGGACACAACTGAGCAGCTTTCACTTTCACTTTCTGTGTTCAGTTCAGTTCAGTCGCTCAGTCATGTCCGACTCTTTGCGACCCCATGAATCGCAGCATGCCAGGCCTCCCTGTCCATCACCGTCTCCTGGAGTTCACTCAGACTCATGTCCATCGAGTCCGTGATGCCATCCAGCCATCTCATCCTCTGTCGTCCCCTTGTCCTCCTGCCCCCAATCCCTCCCAGCATCAGAGTCTTTTCCAGTGAGTCAACTCTTCGCATGAGGTGGCCAAAGTACTGGAGCTTCAGGTTTAGCATCATTCCTTCCAAAGAAATCCCAGGGCTGATCTCCTTCAGGATGGACTGGTTGGATCTCCTTGCAGTCCAAGGGACTCTCAAGAGTCTTCTCCAACACCATAGTTCAAAAACATCAATTCTTCGGTGCTCAGCCTTCTTCACAGTCCAACTCTCACATCCATACATGACCACAGGAAAAACCATAGCCTTGACTAGACGGACCTTTGTTGGGAAAGTAATGTCTCTGCTTTTGAATATGCTATCTAGGTTGGTCATAACTTTTCTCCCAAGGAGTAAGCGTCGTTTAATTTCATGGCTGCAGTCACCATCTGCAGTGATTTTGGAGCCCCCCCAAAATAAAGTCTGACACTGTTTCCACTGTTTCCCCATCTATTTCCCATGAAGTGATGGGACCAGATGCCATGATCTTCGTTTTCTGAATGTTGAGCTTTAAGCCAACTTTTTTGCTCTCCTCTTTCACTTTCATCAAGAGGCTTTTTAGCTCCTCTTCACTTTCTGCCATAAGCGTGGTGTCATCTGCATATCTGAGGTTATTGATATTTCTCCCGGCAATACCAGACTGCAATACTCAAAGAGCCTCCAGTGGACAAACTGGACACTAGGGTTGTATAGTCATCCACCGTACTATTTTTATGCCGGTACCAACACTGTTTTGATTATTGTAGCTTTCTAGTAAGTTTTGAAATAAAAAAATATGATTCTAAGTTCTTTTTTTTAACACCCTCAATCTACGGTTGATTTTGTATATTGCTTTGGATAGTATTGACATCATAACAATATTGTCTTCCAATCTATGTATGGGCAGATGTTTTTCCATTTGTGTCTTTTTATGTTTATTTATTTATTTAAATTAAGAAAATGTATTTTTCGGCCATGCCATGTGCCTGTGGGATCTTAGTTCCCCAACTAGGGATTGAACCCAGCCCCCCTGCAGCAAAAGTGCTAAGTCCTGCTGGTCACTGGACTGCCAAGGAGCTCGCTATTTGTGTATTTTTAAATTTCAGCAACATTTTAGGGGTTTTAGTGTATAAGCTTTTTGCCTTCTTGGTAAAGTTAATTCCAGAGTATTTTATTCTTTTGATGCTATTATAAATGGAATTATTTTCTCTTTTCCTTTTTTGATTGTTCAGTGTTAATATGTTGAAACACAGCTGTTTTTTGTGTGTTATTTTTGTATCCTGAAACTTTGCTGAATTTGTTTGTTATAACAGTTTTTTGTGGACTCTAGAATTTTCTACGTATAGAATCATATCATCTGTGAATAGAGATAGTTTTACCCATTTCTTTCCAATTTGGATACTTTTATTTCTTTCTCTTGTCTAATTGCTTTAGCTAGAATTTCTGATATTCTGTTGAATAGAAGTGGCAAAAGCAGGCACCTTTCCTCTTCCTGTTATTAGAGGGAAAGTCTTCAGACTTTTGCCATTGAATACAATATTAGCTGTGGTTTTCTCATATAAGACCTTTTATTATGTTGAGATTGTTTCCTTTTATGCCTAGTTTGTTGAGTGTTTTTGAGAAGTAATATACCATACAGTCCACTCACTTACAGTGTACAATTCAGTGTTTTTTAGTGTCCTTATAGTTTTTTTTCCCTTCTTTGCTTATCTTAAACTGGTTGGATAACAGTTTTTAAGTGTATGAATACTTGCTAGAAAGCTGCATGTTTTTGAAATTTTAGGACATCATACATTTGGAAAGACTTAATGTCACACAGTGTTTGAAGAGTTGGGACTCATTCCCTTTGAACTCCGACTTAGCTTGACCTCATAGGAACATTTCAAGTTAGGGTCCTGTGGGGCTGCTCCCTGTATCAGTGACACTCACAGGGGCATGACATTCAAATGTGGAGACTGGTCTCTTCTGGGTGCTCTACTCTTAGCTTACCCACTCAGATTCTCAAGATGACCCTGGGGTTTGTGCAGAGGCTCCCAGACCATCCACTGGTAAACACTGCCCCAGCTGTGGGGTAGAGTCTATAGGAATGTGTTGAGGGGTAGCTGCCAAAGGTGGAAGAGGCTTCTGTTGAGAGACCTAAGCAACGTGTATTTGAGTGCATGTGCCTTAGTAGTTCCATGTTCTCTTGGGAAGTTGTGGAACCAGATCTCTGTTGCTGGTGGTCAAGCATACTTTCCCTGGATGACCCTTGACCTCCCCCATTTGTAACCCTAAGCAGTCAGGGATCACCCAGGAAGCATATGTGCTTCAAACACATAAGCCTTCATCTTAGTGTCAGGAAAGCTGAATGTGAGGGGTGGGATCGCATGTGGTGTTGGGCTCTAAAACAGGGCAGGATAAGTGGCCTGGCATCCAAGTTAGGAAAACTCCAAACTCCTGGCTCTGTTGCACTCACATATGTTGATTGATGACTGCAGGGCAGTCAGAGTCATTTGCTGTTTGGTCAGCGATGGCATAAAGGGAATGGAGACCAACTCTCGGCAGCCTCTTCCATGTAAAGTCAGGAAGCTGATTATTTGGGCTGCTGGTTTTCTGGGGAAATGTGCAGGTTCTAGCCTAATGGGAATCCTGCCAGCAGGCTTACACAGCTTCTGCTCTTGATGGTCGTCGAAGGGTCCCCTTCTGGCAAGAAGTAGCAGGCATTTTGAGAGTCTCAATCCTTTGAACCATAGAAGCCTTTCTTTGAAGTGTTGCTCCTTCCTCTTTTCTCCCTTCCCTTCCCTCTCCTTTCCCCTAACGCTTGCAGGCCATTTATTAGGGCCATGTGTTGATTGGTGTCTTTCATGGGTTCTGCCCACAAAGATGCGAAAGCTGGTTTCAGGGGAAAATGGGTAGGTTAGAGCCTTCCTTCCTGCTCCTCCGACACCCACTGTTGCAGCCAGCCAGAGAAGGGCATTCCATTTACTGCAGATGGAAGGCTCGCAGGTTCTGGAGCACCATGTGGTGGGGACTCTGGTAGTGTTAGGATACTGGTCCATATGTTTCGTGGAACATGCCAGAAGAGGAAGAGAAGAGTCCAAAATGGAGAAACGTATGTGAGGTGGTTCCTTGCACAATTACAACAGGGAGCAGTTGGAATGTAATTTCCAGCTACTTGGAAATGGTCAAAATAAGGCAACCCCATGTGATTGCTTTAAAAGGAAAACATTTTTATTGTGGTAAAATATGCATCACATAAATTTTACCATTTTAATTATTTTTAAGTGAAGAATTCAGTGACATTAAGTACACTCACATTGTTATGCAACCAAAAGTTACACCTTAGCCATCTTGGTTGGTGTTTTCACTGTTGTGATCTTCTCAGCTACATCTTGATGCTCATATGTGGTTAACAGCAGGCATCATATGTGGGTTTCTAGTATTTTACACTTAGATGGTGGTGACTTGTTTCTCTAGTTCCTAAGTTCTTGGGGAAATACCTTACCATGTCTTTGTATACTACAAATATATGGACTGAAAAAACCTGTTCATTCCCTTCTCTGACCTTCCCTCTCATGAGTGCAACTGAGATATCTTTGACAGAGTTGCCCAGCGGGTCCCATCTGGCTATGGCTGCCTTAGCTGTTTAGGTTCCTGGGTGGAAGGAGTAGAGGGTGGGTCTCTGGGGCCTCACATACTATCACCTTCAGCTTTGGTTGATTAAAGAGGCCAGTGGTGAATGTATGGGGCAAGGGTAGTTAATTTGGAGACCTCAGAGAAGAAACCCTGTGTGATGAGGGGTCTTTATGACTCTATATGGATCCAGCTGGCTATACTTTTTCCATGTCTTGGTTCTTGCTGAAGAGTGGCTTGTCCCTGTGGCTTAATCTTGCATTATTCTGCCAAACACTCTGTAGGATTGAACTACCTACTTTTAGGTACTTCTTGGGAATAGATTCCACTGCCTTAGCTGGGAGCCAGAAGCCAAAGGACGGGAAGCAGTGATTCCAGGAAACTTTCCTCTGAAACTGAAGCTAGTGATTCCTGGTTGTAGACACTACCTCCTGTTTTTCCAGCTGCTTAAGGCGTTGAGAAATTTCCAGTAGAAAATCAAAATACAAAGGTTCTCCAAGATCCACTAGTGTGTTAAAGGAGTCTCTACATTCATTGCTTTTCCTGTTTTTCTTTTACCAAGAAATATTTGAGAAGGGAGATGCATAACCATTTGTTAACCAAAATGTCTGTGTGTGTGCTTTTTCAAAGGTACATGGGAATAGGACTCTCAGCTCAAGGCGTCAACATGAACAGACTTCCTGGTGAGTCACTGGCTAAGAGAACATTTGTTCTGGTCTCTTGATCCATTCTGTGATGAGAATCATGGTGGCAGCCAGCAGGCTGGAGAGGACTTTGTTTGCTGGCTGCCTACCCGCCAAGCCAAGCCATTGGGTGGAGGATCCTAAAAGGTAGCCACTGGGCCAGGATGGCATGGGCTTCTCTTCCAAAAATGAACTGGCAAGTGGTTGTCCTTCATGGAATTTGAACTGTTTACAGTCAGAACCAAGCGACCTGAGCTTGCTCCCTGTAGGGATACGCCTCAGTAGCCCTCACTCCCATTGGCCTTTGCTTGACCAGTCTGGAACTCTGGCATTTTGGAGAGGAAGGCTGCCATCAACCTTGGTCCTGTTTTTACTTTACCATGTTAATGGCCAAAGCCTTAAGGGACCTCCCATGTGGAAGACGGTTGAGGCAGTGTCTTAATAAATAGGATGTGCGTGAGACTTAGGCTTACAGTCAGCAACCTCAGATTTATAAAGGAGCACTCTGGGCCCTGCCAGTGGGCCTCCTCAACCACCCAGGTGCCATTTCAGTTGTTTTCTGCCCAGCAGCTTATGTCCAGGCCTGGGCTAGGCACAGTTGAGAGGACAAAATCCTCTACCAGAAGCTAGTGGATTCTAGAAGATGGTCCCCAATTCATTTGTCGGCTTGAGTGGCCTAAGTGACAAGGTGCACACCACCCTGACTCTGTCAGGTAGGCAGGTAAAGTCCCTATGTTTTTGCCCAAGCCCTCTCTAGTTTTTGTGCCTCTGACACAGAGAAGGCAGGTAGCTTTTTCCAAAGAGGGAACACCACTTAAACCTTCAGGTTTTTTCCCAATCTGTGTTTAATATCACTCAGGCTTTTTTTTCTAATTGACTCCTTTCAAGCACTAGAAATCTTGACTTGCTCAGGATTGATTACAGTTGTCAGGAATCTGACTTTTAAAAAGGCTTCAATCTGAGCAAAACTGGCCTTTAGTTATTAATCAGAATGTGTGTGGCATGTTTGGCCTCTTTGTGCAGCATGCAGCTGTGATGTTTGTTATTCTAGCCTTGGCCGACTAGATGTTATCTAGAGTGGTCATAGCTTTGCCTCTTTGTGAACAGGGAGCTTAGAAAGATAATTTCTCGTCAAGGGTAAAATGATTCTTAATCTTTGTCTTGCACTAAACGTGCTCTTGAACTTTTGCATGACTTTGGTTGCAGAGAAAAGAGGCTTTTATAGGTTCATTATACAAAAAAAAACCTACTATAATCTGTTATTGAGTGGGACTTTAAGCAATTCTGAACATTGGTTAAATGAATTTTTGTTAATCTGTGTGAACAAATACTGTGCAGCCATGAAAAGAATGAGGAGCCTCTTCAGGTACTGCTTTGGAGTAATCTCTGGGATGTATTATTAAGTAAAAAATATAAGGCATAGAACAATGTATATATGTTACCAAATGTTTTTTTTAAAAAAGGAGAAAATGGACATCACTATATCTGTTTGTACATGCATAGAATATCTTTGGAAAGTTAAAGAAAAACTTAAAAATATCTGCTGTCCCTTGAATCAGGGTGACTGGGGAGAGGACTGGGAAGAAAATTTTTCCCTTTTGAAACTTTCAAATATTCTTTTTTGTGAATATGTTATCTGTTTTAAAATAAATAAAATAACGAAAAGCCCCTTCATCAAGAAGTCCTCACGCCTATCTTTTAGCTGGTCTCGGGATGCAGTCTTTTACCATGTGCAAAGCATGGTATTCTGGGTTCCACACATTCATCCTTCTTTAGTAAGAACTGTTTTCACATGGCCACTGGCTCCAGGATCCAGGGAGTGGAGCATATGAGGTTAGAAGGGGTTCAAGGGCTGCCTGAACTGACCTGAAACTCTTGAGATGGAGCCATGTGGAGCTGGCTTAGTCTCTGTCTTGTTCATAAGATGGGGCTTTTGACCCCTCTGGGCTGCTTAGAGGTCAGCTGAGGGTCACATGCTTTGACATTGTTAATGCAATGTTGTTGTGAAGTCAGACTCTGCCTGGGCACGGGAGGTGACTGTAGGGAGAAGGGGCTTGGGGACAGTGGATAAGGTGTTAGTTCCCACACTAACACAGGAGGGCTAGCGCCTTGTTTACAGCCTCACGGGTGCATCTGTCTTTTGGCAAGAGAAAGGAGCCTCGGTGTTCTGTGCATATGGCACCTGTCTTTGTTTTCACTCTGCCTGCCAGCTCCTGAGGGTTTTCCTTCCTGCCATATCTGATCATCTCCCTGATTATTCCATAAGGTGGAAACTAGGGATCAGGTTGCATCTGGGTAGGGATTCACCCTAGGAATGATGGATGCCTCTGGCTTTCCTGGATATAGGACTGGCTGAGTGGCTGGGCAGACCTAGCCCAGGACAGAGGTAGGGACAGAGGGGAGACACCCCCTCGCTTCTCAGGAATGATGGGGGCCTGCCACTGTTCACCTCAGTGCTGTGTTTGGAAGATCAGAATCCCCTTTGGTGGTTTCCATTTTCTGGGGTCACTGTGTGTGTGTGTGTGTGTGTGTGTGTGCGCATATGTTTTCCATTTTCTGGGGTCACTGTGTGTGTGTGTGTGTGTGTGTGTATGTGTGTGTGTGCATACGTTCTCCAAAACCAGAAGAATCGTTCAAAAACGGTTATACCTGAAACTACTTCCATGTATTTTGGTGGTGAAGTGAGAGATGGAGAATGATAGTAGTTAAAACCTTCCTGCCAGATTCATCTCATTTCTAAGAGGCCATTGGTTGAGATGAAGACTATTTGGACTGTTTAGATGTATGGTTGGTGGGAGGGGAGCGATGGTGGTGGCCTTAGCTGTGTCTAGAGTTTGAGACTTTGGTGTTAACTCCAGATGAGATGTTAGAGGGGTGATGTACCTCTTGATAGATTCAGGTGTACGTAGTGCAGGGTCATGGTAGGGATGGTTATGGCTCCACAGCAGGGTGATGTGCTATTTCACCCTGATATTTAGGGGCAGATAGGAGTTTGCCAGATGGTTTTGGGCAGCGATACTATGGGGCCTGTGAGTGGATCTCTTAAGTTGTCTGCTGTGATGGGATGGTTTCCTGGGAACAGTCAGGATGGCCAGCTGAGGGAAGAGTCTTGTTACTATGGCAAGGGGCCTAGACTTTTATGTAAATAAGCAGTGGGGGGCTGCAGGACTTTTTTTTTTTTTTTTAATTTTTATTGGAGTGTAGTTGATTTAGAATGGTGTGTTAGTTTCAGGTGTATAAGCACAGTGAATCAGTTGTACATACAGCCACTCTTTTTTTTTTTTTTTTTTAAGATTCTTTTCCCATATAGGCCATTACAGGGTACCGAGTAGAGTTCCCTGTGCTATACAGCAAGTTTTTTTTTAATTATTTTAATTGGAAGATAATTACTTTATAGTATTGTGATGGTTTTTGCTGTACACCAGCTTGAATCAGCTGTAAGCATACATGAGTCCCCTCCCTCCTGAACCCCCTTCCCACAGCAGGTTCTTATTATTTATCTATTATATATATAGTAGTATATATATGTTAGTCCCAGTCGCCCAGTTTATCCCTCCCCCACCTTATCACCTGCTAACCATAAGTTTGTTTTCTATCTGTGACTTTACTTCTGTTTTGTAAATGAGTTCATTTGTATCCTTTATTTTTTATTGATTTATTCCCCTGACCCCTTTTTTTGGCATCCATGTGGAATGTGGGATCTTAGTTCCCTGCTCAGGGATTGAACCTGTGCTCCCTGCATTGGGAATGCAGAGTCTTAACCACTGGACCACCAGGGAAGTCTGTACTTTTTTTTTTTTAAGATTCCATATATAAGTGGTAACATGATGTTTTATCTTTCTGTGTCTGACTTACTTCACTCAGTATGACAGTCTTTTGGTTCATCTATGTTGCTGCAAATGGCATTATTTTGTTCTTTTTTTATGGCTAAGTTGCAGGAGTGTTTTAAGCAGAGGCAAGATGCAATCAGATTTGCTAGTTCAGGAGTACCTAATTTAGAAGAGGCCTTCTAGAAGGGGTTAAGGGCAGACTAGGGATCTTGGGCAGTAGGAACTGTAAGAACTCAGGCATATCAGGGAGCTCCTGGAGGTGGTAGATTATGGTTTAATAAAAAAACTTCCTTTCCTTGTCCTAAAAGAGTGAATTGGAAACATTTAGTTAGAAGTGGACAGTTAAATATATAAATGCCTGTGAGTGTATACTGAGGTAACTCAACATATCTGGTTTATTTGAGAAGAATCCTACTAGGTCTTTGGGAGGGGTTCCTTATTTTCGTTGCTGTATATGTAGATTATTTTCTATTTGCAAGTTTAGAATAATTTATCAGTGAATCCATCAGGGCCAGTTGCTCTTTGGGGAGGACATTTTTTGTGTCCTTTTCCTCTCTTATTAGCTGGTTCAAGTAGCAGCTTGTTTCCTGTGGCATTGCTTTTAGTATATTCTGCTTTGCCCATCTGGTTCTCTTAATTTATAGGAAAATGGCTGTGATTAATATTATCAGAACCTGAAAACACCTTCGTGATTGATCTTTTAGATTAGTTGACTCCATTCTGTTAATTATTTAAAAAGAACAATTACTGTTACCAGTCTCATTTTTCTATGTAGTTTTAAACTGAGATACAATTAACATCCAATAAAATTCACTCCTCTGAAGTATACAATTCCATGGTTTTCGTATAGTTACAAAGTTGTGCTACCATCACTACTATCTAATTCCAGATTATTTTCACCATCCCAGATAAAAACTCCATACTCATTAATAGTCATTCCTGGATTTTCCCTCCTTCTGGCCTCTGGAAACCAGTGATCTACTTTCTGTCTCCATGAACTTTCCTGTTCTGGAGATTTCATACCAGTGGAATCACATAATATGTGGCCTTTTGTGACTGGCTTCTTTCAGTTAGCTTAATGTTTTTGAGGTTCATCTACACTGCAGTACATAGCAGAGCTTCATTCCTTCCTCTGGCAGAATAATACTCTGTTGTATGGACATACCACATTTTGTATCTGTTGATGGTCATTTGGGTCATTTCCATATTTTGGCTGTTATAATTGATGCTTTGATAAACATTTATATACAAGCTGTTGCACAGACATGTGTTTTTATTTCTCTTGACTATATGTAGGTGTAGAAATGCTGGGTCATATGGTAACACTGTTTAGTCATCTGAGGAACTACCAGACTGATTTGATTTCCATGGTGGCTGCCCCATTTACATTCCCACTGGCCTGTGTATAAGGGTTGATTTCTCCATATCTTTGTCAACACTTGTAATTATCTGTCTTTGATTATAGCCACCCTATTGGGTATGAGGCTTCCCAGGTGGTGCTAGTGGTAAAGAATGCCTGCCAATGCAGGAGACGCAAGAAACTTGGATTTGATCCCTGAGCCAAGAAGATCCCCTGGAGTAGGAAACAGCAACCCACTCCAGTATTCTTGCCTGGAAAATTACATGGACGGAGGAGCCTGGCGGGCTACAGTCCATGGAGTTGCAAAGAGTCAGACACGACTGAGCCACTTACAAACAGCAGCCCCAGTGGGTATGAAGTGGTATCTCATTGTGCCTTTCATTTCATTTCCCTGACTAATAATATCAGCCTCTTTTCATGTGCTTATTGAGCATTTATCTATCTTCCTTGGACAAATGTCTATTAAATATCTTTTGCTTTTTTTTTTTTTTGGCCATACCATGTGACTTGACTGTTTTTAGGTTGGGTTATTAATCTTTTTATTATTGAGTTGTAAGAGTTCTTTATATGTTCAGGATATAAGTTTCTTGTCAGTGACATAATTTGCCATTTTTTTCCCCTATTCTTTATGTTGTCTTTTTTTTTCTTTTTTCATATTCTTTCTTACTATGATTTATTATAAGATATTAAATATAAATCCTTGTGCTATACAGTAGGACCATGTTTATTTTATATGTAGTAGTTTGTATTTCCTAGTCCCAGCGTCCTAATTTATCCCTTCCCTTGTCCCTCCTTTCCCCTTTGGTAACTGAAAGTTTGTTCTTTATGTCTGTGAATTTGTTTCTGTTTTATAAATAAACTCATTTGTATCATATTTTAGATTCCACATTTAGGTCATGTCATATGATATTTGTCTTTCTGACTTCACTTAGTATGGTGATCTCTTGTTGCAGATGGCATTATTTTCTTTTTTATGGCTGAGTAGTATTCCTGTGTGTGCGTGTGTGCGTGTGTGTGTGCACGCGCGCGTGCGCGAGCACACGCACATGTGCATACACACACGCACGCTCTAGACTGTCTTTTCTTTTATTCTTTCATATTTATTTGTCTGGCTGCCCCAGGTCTTACTTGCAGCATGTGGGATCTTTAGTTGCAGCCTGTGAAGTCTTAGTTGAGGCATGTGGGATCCAGTTCCCTGACCAGGGATCGAACCCAGGCCCCCTGCATTGGGAGCGTGGAGTCTCAGCCATTAGACCACCATGGGAGTCTCTTTCATTCTTGTCTTTTGTGTGGATTGCGTGGCATGTGGGACTCTGCTCCCAGACCAGGGATCAAACCTAGGCCATTGCAGTGAAAGCACTAACCACGAGTTCTAACCACTGGATTTCCAGGGCCTTCCTATCTGGGTCTTATTCTTGATTAGAACTTTTAGTAGCTGGGTGATGTGGGTATGGAGACGGTGGAGGCAGTTTTCTCCTTCCTTGAGGGACCCAGCAGACTGTGGCCCCTGAATGGTTGCCGGTGCTTTGCCAGGTCCTGAAAGTTTAATGAAGGGGCAGCTGAAGGGCCCTCCGGGCAAGAGTGTACAGCTCACTCCTTTCTTCATTCTGAGCGGATTGCACTTCCCAAATCCTCAGCGTTTCGCTTAAGGTCTTGTAGACAGTGAACCTGCTTGCCCCAGAGTGAGGTTTATCTTCCTGCAAAACCCAGATCCTCATGTGTTCCCAGTCTCTGTTGACAGCACTGTCCACCCTGGCCCCTAAGTAGGCTCCTCCCTCCTTTTCCCTCATCCCATGGTTCTACTATTCTTAAGCATCTCTTTAATCTGGCCTTCCTCTCTATTCCTCCTCCACTGCTCCTCCAGCCTCTGTAGCTTCTCCACTGGGCTATTTTCATCGCCTCCTGATTAATCTCTCTGCCTTGGGCCTCTGTTCTCTGTTCCCCTTGTACACTCTGCCCCTTGCCTGCTTTGGACCTCTGACCCCCACCCCTTCCCATCAGACACAGGTGTTGTGGCCCTTGCTCACCTTTTTCTTCCACCTTTACCCTCCACACACACTGCACACCAGCAGGTCTGTGTGGGACCCCAAACACCCTGCACACATTTCCTTCTCTGCCTCTTGGCTGATGTCCTTGCCCTGGAGGTGTCCTCCTTGCTTGTGAGCCCTCATGCAGTCTTCCCGATCCCTTCAGCCCTAATTGCATGTCTGGTGACACTTAACCTTGCCCCACGTGATTCCTTCACATTTGCCCAGCATCCTTTCTGGATTGTGAACTCCTTGGGAGTGGGTCACATTTTTCTATAGCAGCTTTCCCAGAGTGAGACAGATGCCCTTGGGCTGTGGGAGCAGGCCATTCCTGCATCTCCCTGGGCTTTGCCTCAATGCAGTGGCTGTAGTAAGCCAAGTGTGGTTCTGGAACCACTGTTGAGTCAAGTCTCCCTGGCCTGCAGCCTGTCTTGGGCTAGAAGCCTTCATTTGGAGCTCAGCCTCCCTGCACTGCCCTGTCGTGGCACTGATTGTGCATGGGGGTTGACTGTCTACCCTTTCCTGTGTGTCGGAGCTCAGTATGGTTGAACCAGCTACTGGCTCACTTTTGCTTGTGTGAGGAAGCCAACCCTCGGGTTGTGGTTGGCTCCTGGAGCAGTGTAGCTCAGTGGCTGAGAACATGACTCTGGAGTCATGCTGTATTTGCATCCTGACAGCTGTGTTTCCTGGAGCAAGTCACCTAACTGCTCTGGGTCTCAGTTTCCTCATATGTAAATTCAATGTGATACTAGTACTTAACTCATATATGGGATGATTATGGGGATTGAGTGCTTAAAATGCTTAGAATAGTGCCTGATACAGGAAAAGGGGATTCAAGAGTGTTAGCTTATTGTTACTGATAAAGTTTTTTTTCCTGTCTGAGGAAGAAAGTACCTATATATTTAAAATTCTTTAATGGGTATTTGTGCATCAGAGTGGAGTTAGGTGTACTCTAAACGACATTTTCTCTCTAGTGCTGTGTTTTTTGTATTTAAGTAGACGTGTGTAGTGAATTAGCTGGAGTTGAATTATGAAGAATGAAGATGGATAGCAACCAAAGTCGGGATGTTGATGTCTTCAGTGTTTTCTTATAGGTTTTCCTATACACGCTCAGGGAGGACGTGTTTGCCTCTAAGGCTGTCGGGGGTAGAGGGTAGCCACCCTGGGGGTCTCATTTGGCCTTGGGAGCAGGTGGTAACAGAGAGCGCCTCTCAAATGAGGCCTTGTGTTCAGTCATTCCCCAGGAACATATGGGCATGTGGTAGCTTGTATGGTCAAAGGTTTCTGTTGGAAGATGTCGAAGTTTTGATGTTTATCTTTTATAAGGTGTTTTTGGCCTCCTTAAGTGTGAACCCAGGAACAGGTGTGGCCAAAATAAGACTGTCAGAACACTTGGCTAAATGATTTTGAAGCCAGTCAGGATGGTCTGTGGGCAGGTGAGTGTACCTGCAGCCCCACCCTTCCGTTGTTGAGCTGGCAGCAGAGCACATGGGCTGTGATCCCTGGGTTGGAGAAGCAGGAAGAAAGTCGGGCGTGGGTAGAGGGGATTTGGGCTCCTCCCAGGCTCAGGTGCTTTGAAGGGGGCGAGGCTAGGAGAAATCTTCCTTCTGTGTCTTGTACCTCAGACAGGGCTGGGGAAACTAGGCTGTGTTACTAGGCAGCCTAGCTGGACAGCAGCAGCAAGTCTGAAGCAAGCTGGACAGCTAATCATTTCCTCCTTGCCATTTCTGTGGAGGAGGCAGATGTTCTCTTGGGGTAGCATCTATTACTTTCATCATTACAACCCCTCAAAGGAGAGCCCAGGCCCATTGGGGCATCATTTCCTTGAACTGTTGGAAAAGAAGCAGCTGGAAGAACCACAGCTGGAAGTTGGGGATAAGGGCATATCTCCTGAAGCAGATGGCACCTGGAAGCCGGGACTTGGTAGGGGTGAGAGGAGGGGGCTGGTGGAGGGACTGTCTGCTCATTCCACATGATCCTCGGGTTCCAGTGAGCATCTTTTCCTCTCCCTGGAGCTGACCTTACTACGCCCATTCCTTACTCAGAGTGGGCTATCAGGAGCACACCCCTGGGAGTGTTTGCGTCCCTCCTTCTCCTGGGCGGGACACCTTCTGCACACAGCTGATATTTCATATCTGCATGTGCCACGGGAAAGCAGCAGCAGATAACAGAGATCAGGACAGACCAGTGAGGGTCCATGTCAGGCTCCTGAGGGCAGGTGCTAGGGTGCAGCAACAACTGCACCTTCCTGGACATCCTGGATGTCCAACAACTGGACATCCTTCCTCTCTGTGCTGAAGATACAGAGGAAGGTGTCTGCTCAGAGCAGGTAGCAATAGCAGGCAGCTTTGTGCAGGTGGCACGGAGGTGGGTTCCAGTAGGCTGCAAATGCTGATTGTCTGTACCCACCACATGGAGGGCTCCTTCTGTCTCCCTCCACGTGGGCTGAGATCCTTGTTCCCCACAGCTCATGAGCCCCCTTCAGATTCACCGCTGGTAACCACCTGTCTTTGGAGCATCTTTTAACCCAGGATCTGCATTGTTTCCCAGGGGTCTGCCCTGGGGCTGCTCAGTCCCTTTCGTGGGGAAGTCATACTTCTCTCCCACTGGGTGGGTTGAACCATCAGAGTGCCCCTGGGCATCTGGGATACCCCTCCTAATGCCAGCAACACCCCTGGGAACAGGCCTCAAGAACCCAGGCTTGATGGTAGATGCCATGCAAGCCTCCCCAGCGAGTATCCCTTGAGGCTGGTGAAGCGAAGAAGCTGGCAGGTGCTGGCTCTGTGTTCATGCCTCTGGGTGTCTCGAGGCAGCCTGGCCTGGGGAAGGAGGACAGGCAGGAGGGGCCCCGAAGCCACTGGAGCAGCTCCCAGGACCAGGGCTGTGGGAAGATAGGTTGGGGTTTCTGTGCTGGGTATGTCTCGTCCCCTTACTGCCTTTCTCATTCTGTTCTATCTCTGAGGTATCCTTGGGAAATGACCCCAGCGGGAGTGGAGGGAGAGAAACCTAGGGGCCTTGGAGCTCTGGCAACAGTTTCCGCTGGGCGGCCCAGGCAGAGGGTGGTCTAAACTCCAGGTGGTTCACTGGAGTTAATGATGTTGGTGCCACAGGGCCTTCCTTAGTCCCTCCTGTGGAGCTTGTTTTGTGTCAGAGCTCTCTGCTTCCCTGCAGCCCTTTGCCTGGGCAGGCAATGCCCTTGGCCCCATGGCCAGTTAAATCCGTGGTCCTTTTGCATGGGCCTTTCTTCCCTCAACTAAGGTAACAAGTAAGTTATTCCTGGGCCTGGGGATTTCTAGTCTTCAGTGTCCTGTTCTTCCAGATACTAGCTGCCACCTCTCTGTAGCACAGAAGTAAAAATTCTGGATTGAAGGCTGTGTTTTTCAGGGCAAGTTAAGTCCTTTGAGACAAAAGGTTTCATCGACAGCAGAAGAGCCAGTTCTGAAACCTGAGTTTGTCAGTCTCTGAAAACAGAGATTATCAAGTGTCGTCTGTCGTGGCCGGAGACTGGGGCCACATGAGGCAAGAGCTGAGTGGGACCGGTTACTGCTCAGCCTCTTGTTGCCTCCTTGGTGCTGAGTCGAAGGAGTCTGGATGTAGGGCTCCTGGAAATAGTACAGTGTCCCTCTGGGCCTTCTTTGGGGAAGGGTTTTACCCATGCCCACTTCTCAGGATCTGGTAGCAGGTGCAGGACGTCACAGGTGCTTACCTCACCAGGGGTCATCTGTCCAGTGACTTTGCCCAGATGTTTGGGAGGAGCTTAGTGGCAAGAAGAACAAACCAAACCCAACCCCAGAGGAGAGATACCAAGGCCAGGGAGCTGAGGTTGCACCTGAGCTTAGGGGGAGAGGGTCACCCCTTTCCTTAGCCTGATACAGCATGGATGAGAGACCTGGCTTGTCCTCTGGGAGCCTGAGGTATGGGCAGGTAGCCCTGCCAAATGTGCCCATGCCACTTGAGCCATGTCCTGGCCAGACCCACCCATCCCGGCTGTCCCTGCGCCTCTCCTGGTGATTGTGTATCTGTTTCTGAGAGTAGGTAAGACCTGTGGAAGACCCCTTCACATGCAGGTGCTGGCTGTATAGTCCCTCAGCCTGCCCAGGGCTTCAGCTGACACCTGGATATACCTCAGTGTAGGGCCTGGGTGCCCCGACGAGGACAGACTCCTAGAGTCACAGCTGTCTACAGAGGCAGCCTTTCCTCCTGCCCGCTTTGCCTTGGTCTTCGTGTTGAGCTGCCGTAAAGACAAGACCCTCCAGGACCCCTCTGGCCCCTTTAGTCTGGAGCTGTCAGAGTCATCACCTGTGGCTTGTGTTGGTCCTGTTCTTGGTGTTAAGTTTCCTAGAGTTCGGGGTAACAGTCTTGTGCGCACTGTGATGAGGCTTTGCTGATACTGCCCTCACAGAGTTTACTGGATGAGAAAATCTCTTTCGCTTTCCCATTATCCATTGTCAACCTGCTCCAGGCTGTGAGTCCCATCAGATTTTTTAAGATGTTTGAGGTTATTGGAAGAACAATTATCTGATGGATTTCCAGGGAGGGCTGACCCTGAGTGAGTGACCACGTGTGAGAAGCAGCCCTGCCAGGGGATCTCCTAAGACATCCGCGCTTCCCCCACAGCAACCCCAGGTTTCGGAAGCACCCTGGCCAAGCCAGCCCAGCGCCTTCCCTCTTTGGCAACCCCACGAGTAGCATGGCCAAGTGCTCTGAGGGCCAGGTGACCTACCCAGGAAGCCAGGGACCGGTAAGAGTGGAGCCGTCCTGGTGCTGCCCTTGGTGGGCTGTGAGTTAGGAAAGCTGGCTCCATTCCTGCTCACTCCCTCAAGGCAGGAGGAAGAGGAAGTGTGAAGTACCGGGCTTGACCAGGGAGCTGGTGGTAAAGAGAGAGGGGGCAGGGAAGCTTGCTGGGGAGTGCCCCCTGCGGGCTGATTTCCCATGCCCATTGTCAACCCTGAAAGCGTTCAGCCAAGGGAACCCAGAGGGCTAAGAAGTGACAGAATTGGGATTCAGACCCAAGGCTTCCTGATCTCAAAGTCCAGTGATGATCAGGATCTGTTTGCCGGGGAGAGAGGGCTGATGTGGTGCCCTAGGGGCCAGCGCTCAGGCTGGTTTATGAGGCCTGGGCTGGAGCCTGTGTGTTGGTCAGTTGTGGGCCAGGACTAGAGCCTGGCAGGCAGGCACAGCACCAGCCCCGCTCCCCGCTTCAGTGCTAATGTGGTGATGATGTGGAAATCTCTCCATGCAGCAGTAGGCGTCCCCTCCCTTCCTAGTTCCCCTGGGACTGAGCCCTGGACATGTCCTGGCAGATGGGAGTGGCTGGTGGAGGGGCTCTTGGAGCAGTCACGCTGGAGTCCCTGGCACCCCCTAGAGGGAGTCGCCCACCTCAAGGTCGCTCTAACCAGGGATGGCATCTGGGAGTGCCGAGATGATGAGCTTTGTCCTCAGCCACCCCCGTACCTCTGTGATTGGGAATTCCCCTCCGGTAATGATGGAGAGGGGGAGTGGGTGGTGCCAGAGCAGCAGAATGGGACGCTTGGGGCCTCCTGCCTTCTGGCCTGAATGTGGCGTGGCTTCTTGCATCACCGGCATCTGGTAGGTGTCTGACGTGGCAGGGATAGGCTTTTCTGTGTGGGCGCCAGCCTGACAACCCATCCATTCTCTGTGGGAGGGACGGAGTTGGTTCTTTTTGGAGAGGGAAGAATGGGTAGCTGGGTGGTGCTCACTGTCACAGTGCCGTCCCTATTGCGCAGCACCAGCATCCACCGTCCCCAAGCCCCTGGAGCTGTTTCCCTGAAGGGCAGCTGAGCCCCTCATTCTCTTCTGGCCCTCACAGCCTGCTATCCTCTGAGACAGCCGGCTCTGACCCTGTGACCAGGGTGATAACCCTCATTCCTGGTCTCATCACCCCAGCCTCACACCAGGCTCGTCCAGGGAGGGGTGACTGCCAGGGTCCACACTGAGAAAGTGGCTGACTTTGACTCCGGAGCAGGAATGGGAGGTGGGAGGAGGTCTGTCCCGGAGCTGAGGTTGATAGGGCTGCAGGGGAGACTCACCTAGGCAGAGGTCAGGGAAAGACCATGGTTGCTAGACCCTCCTAATGGGAAGGAGGACTAAGAACTGTGGATTCTTCCAGAGCTGGCAGGGACACTTACATCAGCTGCCTTCCATCAGAGGTGAGGAAGCTGAGACCCAGAAAAGTTATAGGACTTTCCCAGGGGATGAGCCAGGTCTGTAGCCTCTTTGGGGGGTCTGGAAGTGGCTTTACCATTAATCTATACAAATGGGGGCATGATGCAGGCAGATTGCTCTAATTACTTAGCTTTTCTTAAAAAGAAAGTCGCAATAACCAAACTCTCAGTAGAGCCCAGGATGGCCCCTGGGTGGTGTGTCAGTCAGCATGGCCTGACCTCAGGGGCTTGTGCTTCAGGTGTCCTGCCAGCCCTCAACCCACTTCCCTTTCCATTCCAACAGATATTTCTTGAGCACCTACTGTGGGCCACGTGTTAGGCAACGTAAAGATGCTTGGATGTGGCCCCTTTAGTCAGAGAACTTTGGTTGTTTCCAGGGTGAGAATCCCATCTCTCACCAGCTGAGTCAGCCAGCCCTCAAGCAGGGCAAAGAGAGGTGCAAAGTCTTGGGGACTCAAACGCCATCTGGGATTTCAGGCTCTCTCCCTGTCTTTTGTCTGCTTTCTGCTTATTAGCTTTAGTCTGTCAAACTGGCTTTCTACATGAGGTTGAAACAATGGCAGCACAGGGCTTTGAGGCCTACTCTCCTCCCAGCTCCCTTGTACAGAAATTCCAGGAAGATCTTTTACTGGTCCAGCTTGGGTCAGGGAGGAGGGTCCCTAGGATTAGCATTCCCCACTGGAGCCCTAGGGTTGGCACATGGGAGGAGCTACCTCTTGAGAAAAGGAGTGCTATCCCCCAGTGAAGGGGGCTGGCAGACATACATATCCTGGCACTCCTTATTCCCCGATCCTGCTGTTTGTTCCCACAGCCTTGGGGGCTGGGTACCAGTGGCGTGGTGCCCAGTCTGCTGGTGCCCAGTCCCTTAAAAGTTGATGGAACCCAGCCAGTCACCTACAGGGAGTAGCGCTGGTCAGGTGGCTGAGCCTAGGCTCTGGAAGCCTGGGGTTCCCTGCAGTTTGTGCTGATGGAGCCCAGTCTGGTCTTCAGAGCATCTTCCTCTTCCCTGTGATTGGATCGGGGACCACCCCAGGAAGGAGGAGGCTTCACCTTCACTCTCATGGGTACCTGCTTGGAGCCTACTTGAAAGTCCCTCAGAAAATAGGAGACCAGAGGCCTTCCCTAGCAGCTCAGTGGGTGGCTAAGACTCCATGCTTCCACTGAGGGGGCGGTGTGGGTTCCATCCCCAGTTGGGGAACTAAAGGTCCCACATACTGCATCATACAGTGCCCTGCCCCAAAAAAAAGGGAAGATAGGAGATCCAAGCCTCTGAGAGTGTAATCTACAAGACCATAGGCCTTCGTGGAGCCTCTCAGTGCCTCAGTTTCCTCAGCCTTCAGATGGGGATTACCATAATTACTGATTGGTTTGGACTCTTGGAGTGTTCTTGTAAGTAGTTTCCTAGGGCCGTTTGACAGTGATGTCTAATTGCTCCCCCTGATTTTGTAGAGAAGGGAACCAAGGTCTGAGAAGGTGAGTGTCGGCCCGGGGTCTGCCACCTGAGAAGGGACAGTGCTGTGTGAGAGAGCAGACTGCAGAGGCCCTTCAGGCCACACGAGCTACCCTGGCATCTAGGACTGCAGTGTCTCTTTCTAACAGAAGCCAGATCCCCTCTCCTTAGGACCTTAGCCTGAGACTGACAACAAAAACCAGAGTCACTGCAGAATGTGCAACAGCGTTTAGGCCTTGGCCTTACAGTTCTTCTGTCTGCCCGATACCTCAACAATGGCCTTGTAGTACCAGCTCCTGTCGTGTGTGTGTGTGTGTGTGTGTGCAGTCCAGCTTCTGTCTGCTGTGTGTGTGTGTATGTGTGTGTGTGTGTGCGCGCGCGCGTGAACCCATGTCTCTTACGTCTCCTGCGTTGGCAGGCAGGTTCTTCACCACTAGCACCTCCTGGGGAGCCCTTCTGTCTGCTGCACAACTTCTCAAGCCCTGGGGAGAAGGTTCATTGAGGGCAGGGGTGACTGAATCCATTTCGAGTGACTTTGTGCCCTTTAACATGTCCTCATCTATTTTGGGCTTCTGGTACCTTTCTCTTGTGTTTGTTCTGCCCTTTCTAGTCCTTGGCTAGCCTGAATTTTTCTCCCAAAGGAAAACAGAAAGCCATTGTGTGAGGATAGCGCATAGGAAAATCCTCCAGTGACTTCACTTTAAGTTTTCTGTCCACACCACTGTTTGTTTAGCGAGTGTTCCCCATGGCAACCTTACCACATCTGGGATGAGCCACAGTCATCTCACCTGCCCTGTGTTGCCACCCAGCTGCTTTGATGTCTAATAAGACATGTCAGATTTAACGTGTCCTGAAGATCTCTTCCTTCTGTCCATCTTTCCCATCTCTTAGTGAGTGGTACCGGCATCCACCCATTTGCCCAGGGCAGAAACCTGGGAGTCGTCTTCATTTCCCCTCATGCCGTCAGCGCCCATGTTCAGCAAACCCTGTTGACTCCACTCCCAGTCTTTCCTCAGTCTCACTCAGCTCCAGCCCTATTGGCTGCCTTTCTGTTTCTCAGACATGCTGAACTCATTCCTCTTACCTCGAAAGTTCTTTCTTCTGATACTCTGGTCAAGCTGACCTCTGCTCAGGGGTCAGTCCTCATCCCCACTCCCACTTCCAGCTCATCATCTGGCTCAGTTTTTTTTCAGAGCATATTTTTTCTGCCAGGTGTTTTCTTGTTTGCTCATTGATTTACTTAGATGTTATATCTTCTCTGCTCCTTTCACACCACCCACCACCCTCATTTGCTCCCTCCATGGAGCAGGCCTTTGGTAACAGTTGGATGATGCTTGTTCTTTTCAGAAGATGGAAAAGTAGCACAGTGGTCTTAAACCAAACTGCTGCTGCTGCAGCCACTGTTACTAAATGAGGCACATACTCACATTCTGTTTTTATCCCAAGTTAAAAACCCTTTCACATGCATTCATACACATCTTACACACACACAGACACACACATGCACGCTCTTAATGGTGTTTGGAAAAAATATTAGCTATGAAATGATAGCTTCTATTGAAGATACATTACAGCTCTGTGATCTTCTTTGAGAAGCTTTTAACCTCATAGCGCTTCGAAGAGCAGGAGACAAGTAGCTGAGGTGTTGCTTCTCTGCACTGATCATTCCAAACGCTCAGAAACTTCTTCTATAGCCGTGAGTGAGTGAGTAAAGCTGCTCAGTTGTGTCTGACTCTTCGCGACCCCATGGACTGTAGGAGCCTACCATGCTCCTCTGTCCATGGGATTTTCCAGGCAAGCCATAGCAGACTGTAGTAGTTTCCTGTTGTGGCTGTTACAGTAGTAGTGGATTGAAACAGTCCTTTTACAGTTCTAGAGGACAGAAGTCCTGAAACCCAGATGGCAGCAGGGTGGTAGTCTTTCTGGCGGCTGTTGGGGAGGATCTACTTCCTCGCCTTTTCTAGATTCTGGAGTCCACTTACACACCTTGACTGATGGCCCCCGACCTCCATCTTCAAAGCCAGAGTGTAGTGGCATCTTTTGTTCTCTCTCTGCTTCCACCATCACGTCACCTTTTCTTACTTGACAGCCCTGCCTCTCTCTTACGTGTATCCTTGAACTGCACTACTGTACTCTCCCCATCCCAGATAATCCAGGATCATCTCCCCATTTCAAGAGCCTTGACTTAATCACTTCTGCAAAATCTTTATTGCCATGCAAAGTAGCATATTTTACAGGTTCTGGACATTAGGACCTAGACATCTTTGGGAGGCCTTATTCAGTATGCTCCTGGAGAAGGGAATGGCTACCCACTCTAGTATTTTGCCTGGAGAATTCCTTGGACTGTATAGTCCATGGGGTCTCAAAGATTCGGACATGACTGAGCAACTTTCACTTCACATCCAGTATGCCACAGGAATTGTGAATTTTCTTCTTCTGGGCAAGTCTGTATAACTGATAAAAATTCATTTGGGGATTGAAGAAAAGCAAAACAGGAAAATGTATCTATTTTTCAGTCAAACTGAGATGATGGTGAATCCTGAACTGACTCTAAATAGATATTTTGGGTTTTTTATTTGAGCTCTTTAGTTTTTAAAAACTTAAAATCCATATTTATAGCTTGAGTAGCTTGAGTTAAAAATCCAAAAATTATATGGTAGGTTTGTCAAAATAGTTACATAGTTTATCTTTGAAGAAAAGTATTCAAAATACTCAAATTTTTATTTTAGGTCTTTGAAAATATAAACATCTGTTGTTTTGGCGATGGCTATTGAGCTCCCATACACTGAGACAGAAATAGCTCACAAATATCCTTGAGTCACTGACTAAGTTGGAAACGGTTCTGGTGCTGATTTCACTAGCTTCAGTAAATCCAATGGCCTCATTTGCATTTGTTTCTAAAGAGTACCTGCTGCATCAGTTGGAGAAGGCTGAAAGAAGAAACAAAGGAAAACCTTCCAGCGAGTGTCTTCTATCTTCTAGACTATAGAATCTGCACAAAAGATCTGTCACACCAGATCATCCTTGTGTGAGAAAGAAGTGGACTGGAACTAGTCACTGCACACAAATACACTTCCATATGTATGCACACACCTGTGTTTCGTCTCTCATCTCTCAGATTCCTGATGGCAAGGATTGGAGGGAGGCTTAGTAAATGGTGAGTGAGACAGGGGCAGCCCAGAAACCTTGACTGGTGATCAGAGAGGCTCAACAGGAACCAGGACTGATCAAGAATGTGGGCAGTATACTAGGGGTGGACCAAAGAATGTTGTAGAAATCTTCAGAGGGCAAGCACTGGCAAACCTTGATGCACTGGCAAAAGAGAGAACTCAGTGGGCATCAGTCAGCAACTGTGGGCATAGTTCTGAGAGGAATGATAGAAACAGCAAGCCAGCCCCTCTACAAGGATTCTTTGTGGAGAGCTAGAATGGACAGTGGTTTTGCTGGACAGTCTTCCCCCGACAGCCAGTGGCCTCAAGAGGTGGTAAGCAGTGGGCTTGGCTTTAGGGAAGGCTGTGCTGGTCAGACAGCAGTGAGAGAGCCCCACCACTGTCCCTGGCATCCCAGGCGCCTGGAGCAGAAGTTTGGGTTTCTAGTAGCTTCAGCCACTGAAGCCTGTCTTGGGAGACTCCATGCCAAGAACTCGGCCTGTGGCCTCAAGTCTGGTGCTCCTGATGCTTTCTCTGAACTACATATATGTTCTTTGTAGGTGGGAAGTGGAGTGGCTTCTTGCTTAGAACCCTTTTTCAGTGGGCACTGCATTCTTTACAAAAGCCACTAGAACTGATTGGTGAGTTTGACAAGGATGCAGGATACCAGATGAATAAATAAAAAGTCAAATACATTTGTGTGTTCAATAGCTTTATTGAGATAAAATTTGCATTCCACAAAGTCTAGTCTTTTAAAGTGGGTAGTTCAAGACTTCTCTGGCAGTCCAGTGGTTAAGACGCCACACATCGAGTGGAGGGGACATGGATTTGATCCCTGGTCACTGAAGATCCTGCATGCTGCATGGTGCAGCCAAAAAAGAAATAAAATGTACAGTTCAGTGGTTTTTTTAGCATGTTTGCACGGTTGTGCAACCAGTATCATACTCTAATTTTAGGACAAGTTTATCACTCCAGAAAGAAACCTTGACCCCATCCTTCCACCCCCAAAATCAATTATATTTTGATATAATACCAAGAAACAATTAGAAATTAAAATTTTAAAATAACATAATAACATCAAAAGTAAAGTGTTTAGTGATAAATTTGACAAAACACTGCTGAGAGAAACTAAAGAAGACCTGAATAAATGGAGAAGTATACCATGTTTGTGGATTTGAATAATCAATATTATTACACTTCCCATTCTTTCCAAGTTGATCTGTAGATTCAGTACAGTCCCAGTCAAAAATCCCAGCAGGAAATCAACTATACTCAAATTTTAAAAAATGGTTTAAAAAATCCCAACAGGCCTTGGAAAGATACTGTTAAGAAAATGAAAAAAGACAAATCACAGACTGGAAGAAAATGTTTGCAAAACACATTTTGTATCCAAAATAGATCTAGAACTCTTACAACTCAATAAGATTTTACAGACCAGTTATTTTTAAAAGATTTGTTGGAGAAGGAAATGGCAACCCACTCCATTACTCTTGCCTATAAAATCCCATGGACAGAAGAGCCTGGTAGCTTACAGTCCATGGGGTTACAAAGAGTCACGCACGACTGAGTGACTTCACATGGTTCCATATAAATTAAAAAAAAAAAGATTTGAATAGATAGTTCAATAATTTTCTAATAAACTGAATGTAAAGAAGTATATGAAAAGGTGCTTAAGGTCCTTGGACATTGGGGAAATACAAATTCAGCCACTGTGTACATATTAAAATGTCTTAAGAGAAAAAGGAGAAACAAAAAACAGCTGACAGTACCAAGTGCTGGTGAGATTGTGAAACTAATACATTGCTGGTAGGAATGCAAAACAGTATAGCCGCTTTGGATGACAGTTGGACAGTTTGTTATCAAGTAAAACATAGACTTATCTTGTGACCCAGCAGTCCCCCATCTAAGTATAAAGAGAAATGAAAGCATATGTCTGTACAAAGACCTGTATACTAATGTCTAGTGGCTTTATTCATATTAGCCAAAAATTAGAAACAACTGTATGCTCTCAACTAGTAAATGGACAAACTGTGGTATGTCCATACAATGGAGTTCTACTCAGCAATAAAAAGAGACAAAATACAGGTACGCCTAACAATGTGGATGAATTTCGAAGGCATTATGCTAAGTGAAAGAAGCTAGACACAAGAAACTCCATATTCTGTGATTCCATTTTTTTAAATTATTTTTTAAATTTTTGACTGTGCTGGGTCTTCATTGCTGTCCAGGCTTTTCTCTAGTTGTGGCAGGCAGGGGCTACTGTCTAGTTGTGGTGCACGGGCTTCTCATTTCAGTGGCTTCTCGTTGCGTAGCATGGGCTCTAGGGCTCACTGCTTCAGTAGTTGCAGCGCTCGAGCTGTGCAGTGCTGGCTCAACAGTTGTCTTGCATGTTGGGCTTAGTTGCTCCATGGCATGTGGGATCTTCCTGGACCAGGGTTTGAACCCATGTCTCCTGCGTTGGCAGGCAGATTCTTTACCACTAAGCCACCAGGGAAGCCATTTGATTCCATTTATATGACGTTCTGGTAAAGGCAAAACCACAGGAACAAATCAGATCAGTGTTGTCAAAGGTTTAGGGGTGAGTGGAATGGAATCGGCTGCAAAGAGGCATGAGGGAAAACTTTTGGGATTGATGGAAATGTTCTATATCTTGATAGTGGTGGTGGTAATAGTTGTTAAAACTTGTTGAACTGTCAGTTAAAAAGGAAGACTCTTATTACATGTAAATAATGCTTCAGTTTTAAAAAGCATTAAAAAACCCCATGATATACCTCAGAGTTCGGTTCAAGCCCCTTCTCCTTCATGAGGCTTCCCCCAGTTTCCTCCTTGTTTCATGGCCCTCTGGTAAGTCCCTTCCAGGGCACGAATGTTTTTGGCTCCTGTTAACTCCAGCTTGGGCTCTTTCTTTGGCAGGGCTGCCTCAGCCCCTCAGGGCAGTGACTTGCTGAACTCACTGCTCATTTAACACAGCCAGCCCCTGCCTGCAGCCAGCTGTGAGAGGCCAGGCGTGCTGGTGAGGTGCTGGAGGCTAGAGCTCAGCCTGAGTGGGCTTCTTTGACTCTCTTGTTCTCTCAAGTACCTCACCTCAGCTCTTGCTCTCTTTTCCTCCACAGGTTGGGATAAGCATTCCTATGGTTACCATGGTGATGATGGGCATTCCTTCTGCTCCTCGGGGACTGGCCAACCCTACGGTCCCACATTCACTACAGGAGACGTGATTGGCTGCTGTGTCAACCTCATCAACGGCACTTGCTTCTACACCAAGAATGGCCATAGCCTTGGTGGGTACATAGGGGACCTGGGAGGGTCTGCCCTGTGGAGCCACTTTGGTTGACGAGAGGTTTTGAAGCCAGAGTCGTGCCGTATATCCTCTGCTGAGCTCTGGGGAACTGCAGCCCTTTCTAAGCATTGGAGCCTTGAAAGGGGAAGGGAGTGTATAGGGGTTCTGCCTTTGCTAATCCATCCATTCAACAGCATTTATTGAGCCTGGGTCAGTGCTGAGGGAGAATAATGTCATGGTCATGCTCCTGGCCAGTGTGACACTCACTGGAGCAAGGTTTAGGGTTGATAAGAAGTTTGAGAGGCTCTAGAACATGCTGGACAGTGGAAGTGATTTGTATGCCAGTCGCCTGGGCCCAGACTCTGGCTGGCCCTTCTGTAGGGCGCTGGTTGCTAAGGAGCAACAGCGAGGGCTGCTCTAGTACACGAGGTAGACAGACAAGCTGGAGTCAGATGGGGCCAGGTCTCTTCTGGCCTTTTTGTGGTTAATAGACAGCAGCTTCGACAGAATTATGTTGGAAAGGTCCCTTTGGTTAAACTGAGAAGGACGAACTGACGGGAGTAAGGGCTGAGGAGGAGGCAGATGACCTGAGACATAGCTGTGGTGATGGGTGCAGACAGTGGAGAACAGGCCTGCAGAGGCCTTGGGGTGGTGCAGCATGGGTTAGTGACAGGTGGGGCACACTGGCGAGAAGGGAACATGAGAAAGAAGCTGGATTAGTGGTGCCATCAACCAGTCAGAAATCCAGGAGCAGCAGCAGGCAGGTGGAGGTTCCCTTGCAGAGCAGTCCTGTACACACAGATAAACTTAGGATAGAGCTTCAGAGAGAGGGGAACTCTGGCTATTCTGACACCTTGCCCTGGCAGGGGTGGGTACTGTTTGGCCCTTGAGGGAGTGGAACCCACAGCCAGAGTGGCTGTGAGGTGGTACCTAACTGCTGGGCAGGCCTGCCTGAGTTTGCAGAGGTCTCTAATCTGGCAGAACCCTACCAGCAAGGTTGACCAGAGGCTTTGCCACGAAAGGGAGTTGGGCATTTGACTTTGAACCCAACTCATAAGAGGCTCACTTCCCCTAGTTTCAGGGGCAGTCAGAAGGTGGCTGCCACTCCCCACACCCTCTCTGTGGCTTTTCCAAGCCCGGGCAAAATCAGCAGACCTGTGTGGAAATCAGGTCTACTATGGCAGGTGATCAGGAGCCAGCATTCCTCAGCAGGGCAGTCAGATGCCACGGCCCAGATTGGGCAGCCAGGAGCATAGCACAGATGCCGCAGAGCTGACCCAGCGCACGTCTGGGAAACCCTCCCCTGACCCGTGGCCACCTAGCTTCAAGTGCTGGTATCCAGCTGCAAGGACCTAGCTGCTCCAGGGCAAGGACTCATTTCCCCTCTGTTCTTGGACTCCAACCATTTCCTGCCTCTTGACTCTTCTGCTGTCAGAATCCAGGGCCTGCTGTTATGAGCTCTCAGTCCTTGCCCAAATCCTGCTTTGCTTGCCCCTCCAAGCCAGGCCCACTCCTGCCTCTCTGCTCTGAACCCCTGCCCTCCTTACCTCTCTTCAGCTTGTCCTTACTTTGCTCAGAGCATAGCACCTGCCATGGGACGCGAGATTTGGGGCATACTTGTTCTCTCTGCACCTGCACCTCCCTCCTCTGGGCCCTCAACCCTTTGTCAGTCTAGATCCCTAAAGAGCTCATGGCCAGCTCAATGTCAGCTAGAACCTCTCACTGTTTTTAAAAACTTATCTCCCTAGTACATGTTTATGTAGACCCCATGCTAGACCTTACACTTCTCATAATTAAACTTCCTTTAGGTCTATATTGTCAATTTTCTTAGTCTGTCAAGATCTGCTTTGGTCTTGCTCATCCTGTCTCCAATGTTTGGTATCCTCTTCAGCTGTTCAGTTCGGTTTAGTCACTCAGTCATGTCCAACTCTTTGCGATCCCATGAACTGCAGCACACCAGGCTTCCCTGTCCATCCCCAACTCCTGGAGCTTACTCAAACCTCATGTCCATCGAGTCAGTGATACCATCCAACCGTCTCATCCTCTGTCATCCCCTCTCCTCCCGCCTGCAATCTTTCCCAGCATCAGGGTCTTTTCCAGTGAGTCAGTTCTTTGCATCAGGTGGCCAAAGTATTGGTGTTTCAGCTTCAGCATCAGTCCTTCCAATGAATATTCAGGACTGATCTCCTTCAGAATGGACTGGTTGGATCTCCTTGCAGTCCAAGGGACTTTCAAGAGTCTTCTCCAACACCACAGCTGTATGTTAACAGCTATATGTTAACAGTCTTTAGCTGGGTGTTAACCTAAATTTGGGTAAGCATGTTTCTGTGTGTTTTCATCAAGATACTGACACAAATATTGGAAGAGGACAATGCTAGATTTGAGCCCTTCAGGCTACAGCTTGTTCAGGTAGACACCAGCCATTTAAGAAGCACTTCACTATGTTATTCTGAAGCTCACGTCTTCTGTCTTGCCCACAAGGATACTGCTGAGACCGTACTGAAAAATGAATCTGACCTATCCTCTGCATCTCCTAGACTACGAAATTGAAAGGAAGGTCAATGAACTCTGAGTGATAGCCCACTTGGTGACTCTTCTAATGACCTTGTTTCCTTCTCACAAGCCAGCGTGTCAATGTAATGTGCTTCAGAGTCTCACACAGGGTCAGTGAGGCAGTGGCTGCTCTCTCACCTCAGAACCTTTCTCCCTTTAGAGAAGCAGAGTGACAATTCTTGTCTCCAACTGGCCTGCTCCTTTTATTTGCTCCCTGGTCCTCTGTCCCATCACTTGCCCTGTGTGTCACTGGTCAGCTGTCTGTGTCATTGCTAGTTGTACACCGTCTCTCTTGCTGGAGTTGCCAGCACTTTTAGGGCCAGGCTTATAGCGGGTTTCCTAGTGCCTCACGCTCTTGCAAGGTCTCGGCAAATACTGACGGGAGGACAAATGAGTGTTCTGAGTGAATGGAGACTGATGTCTCACCCACAAGTGGTCCCTGTGCTTCCAGAGTAACTTTTTTTTTTCTGCAAACCTTGGGATTTTAGTTCTCTGATTAGGGACTCAGACCCCCTGCTGTGGAAGTATGGATTCTTAACCACCGGATCACCAGGAAAGTCCCCAGAGTAATTTTTATACAGGTTCTTCATAGCCTCAGCCTCAGTGATCGCTGAGCTTTGTGTCTTTGGCTCAGGGCACTTCTCATCAGCAGGTTTGTATGTCCTGTTTGCATCCTGGATCTTTGCCTGGACTTCTCAGATCTTGCCGTGGGCCATCTCATATCTTGCTATCACAGTGGCTTTGTGGAGACTCCCAGCGACCTGCAGGGCTGTGAGAAGCAGTGTTGCCCTTGTCCAGTGCAATAGGGGGTGGAGTAGCCTCTCTCCTCATCCTCATGGATGCCTTCCCAAGTGCCACTGTGAGAGCTAGGCGAGCTGGGTAGGCCATCCCCCGGGCAGGAGCTTGGCAGGTGCCTTGCCCTGTGGTACAAGTCCAGCCAGCTTGTACCTGGACCTCACAGTTTACGAGGCAACTTCCACAGAGAATCCGTTTCTCCTTTCTTCTTGGGGTGTTGGGTGTATCATTACCCTCTTTGGTCAGATAGGCTCAGAAAGGTTGGGTAGCTTGTCAGAGATCACACAGCAGGTAATTGATAGAGCCTGGACTCCCCCTTCTTCCAGAGTCCTGTGGGCCTCTCCACGAGCCTAGGAACATAGCAGCAGTAGCCCGGCCACACTGAGACCCATGGGGCAGCTCCCATGTCGACCTGGTGGGTGGACACTGAGGGGCTTCCAGAGTCCATCCTGCTGGTTCTGTGACTGCTGACTATGCACATGGGGCTGGAAGTGGCCACAGGCAGGCAGGTCATGGGTTTATGAACTTCCTTCACTGAGGAGCAAAATAGCCCAGTAAAGAATGTAAACATTTCTCTGCACCTTGGTTTTTTCATACGTAAACCAGTGTCAGAGACAGTATACACACCTCCAGGCCTGTTCTGATAATTAAATGCTTCCTTGTAAGAGGTGAACCAAGTGCCCAGCACAGAGGAAGTACATGGGATGCACTGGCTAGCTGTCAGGATTCTGGCCCGAGGTCTCCTGGGAGACCTGTCATCAGACCCTCCCCTGTTCTTTTGTCCTGCTGGGTTTCCATTTCTTTTCTGGGTGGAGTTGAGCGAGAAGACAAGGACCTCTAAGTAGTCAGTGGTGTGAAAATCTCTCAGGCCAGAAGCTTAGGAACTTCTAGAGGACGTAATAAGAATTTATCTTAAAAAATGGGAGGACAGTGAGTCCTTGGGAGAGTCTCCTTTGGCTTTGAGTCATTTCTCAACCTGCAGAACATGAATGCTCTGGTTTATCTACCGCGGCCCCTCTCCTGCTCGGGCCTGCTGATATGTTTTAGGTCTTGCTCCCCTCTACCCTCACTTCCTGTTCAGGACTGAGGTCCCTAGAAACACAGCCTCTTTTCTTGGCAGGAAGGCTCAGAGGGTACACAGGCCAGTGTTAACCTGGGCTTGTCAGCTCAGAATCTCTGGGGACCCTGGGCAAGTAGGGGCTGAAGATGGGCAGCTGCCACCCTCTCTGTCGCCACTTCTCTGTCAGTGTTGGCACGAAAGACTAGTTTCTGCTGGTTTTATGACTGCTGGCAAATCATTTAACTGCTGAGGCTTACTTTCCACATCTGTAAAATGGGGATAAGAAAGCCTGCTCCCTTAGTTGGTCTAAGCCCCAGATGTTAACCCCTAACTAAGCACTCCTTTAGTTAGCACCAGAGTTGGTCTAAGGATCAGATGAGGGAATGGGTGGAAAAGAGCCCGGCATACAGAGTAGGTGTCCAGAAATATGTGTTGGATCAAGAGAGTGTGATCAGGCCTGGAGAGGCCTCAGGATCTATCATTTGGGTGCTGGTTTTTCCTAGCAGATTTTCCCTGAGAGGATAGAAATGCTGTGGACAAATACCCAAATATCAGACTTCACTTCTGGCCAGGGTGTAAACCTACCAGGCCCTGGCTCGTGCTGGCCCTCCACCATAGGGAAGATGTGGTAACCAGCCCCTCTCCCAGCCATTGTGACAGGCCCTCTGGGGCCCCACAGAGGCATGGGAATCCACCACGTGGCCTGATGACTGTTCCTTTCCCTCCGCAGGTATAGCCTTCACAGACCTCCCGGTAAGTACTGCTGTGGGGTCTTCTGCTCTGGCCCCTGGGGGCTGACAGGCATAGTGCAGACACAGTGGGGTCCTGCCCTCTCCCCAACCAGCGGTATGTGCTGTGCCATCAGCTTGAAAGTATCAGTAACGGGCCCTGCCAGCCTTCTCTCTCCAGCAGCAAGGCATGGTCTTCCTCCATGACTCTTAGCAGGTGACCATGATTTGTGGCATTTCTAGAGGCAACTGGCAGGTGGGGGACGGTGTAGGCAGAGATGAGGTAGCTCCATGGCTCGGCTGGTCTGAACCAGTTCTGTGTGGCTTATACCCAGTGGACTTGTAGGCAGAGTATAGAAAATTGTTCCTGAAGTGTTAGGGAGCTGGATCTGTGTACATCCCCATCTGAGATCCCTGAGGAAAGCCAGCACCCTTGGGGACTGAGCCTGCTACCATGCAGGGTACCCCTGAGCCAGAGAAATGAGCTTTATGGGGAAAAGGGTCAGGTTTTCCTGCTGACTTAGTTCAGGGCTCATCCCACCTCCTGCACCCCAGTCCTTCTTGGTTGTGAGTCATCCCGGGCCTCGTCACATGCAGGGCCTCCACCCAGAATGGTGGGAGTCTGGCTTGGCTGTGTGCCCTGGCTGGTTCTGGAAGGAGGAAGGGTTTGCTGGCCCTGGGGGCTACTTAGGAATCCTGGGCACCCCTGTGACACTCTAGGAATAGGAAATACCCTCATGATCTGAGGGCCCTCCTCAAACTCAGACTACAGGACCTTTGTCTGTGTATCAAAATCCTTCCCTCCTGCCTGGAGTCCTCAAAGGGTGGGCTGTGATCCTAGGTGAAACGCACAGACACAGGAGGAGAATTCTGACCCTGAGTGGGGAAGAGTCTAGTGATGGAGATGTGACATGAAACACCCAGACGTGGGTGTGACGGCACTCTCTGTCAAGAGCTGGAAAGACAGCCCAGAGTGCGATAATAGCACGTGATAGGAATGATGCGGGGCCTGATGATGGAAGGTGGAAGAGAAGACTGGGAGCCTGGGGACAATGGGGAGCATGCTGGCGAGACAGCGGGCTGTAGCATGGGAGCCATAGGAGGCGTGAGGGAGTGACCTGGTAGAACCTGGCCCAGGGAAGCGGGGAGCCTGACACCCAGAGGACATGCCCTGACATCCTCTGGCCAGAAGATCCTCCTCTAAGTGAGCGTCAGACAGGAAGGGCCTTTCTTTACCCTTTTCCATTGTCAGGGGGACCAAGCCACTTAACACCCTTGGCCCTATTCTCCCCTCCCTCCCTTCCTTTCCTGTCTCCCCACATTCTTTCCTGCCCCCTCATAACCCCCTTTTTTTTTGTGGTAAAGGGATCCTTGGTCCTGATCGCTCTGAGAGGAGCCATCACCCACCCCTGCAGCAGATTTTCACAGGCACGCCTGCAGGGTGGTGGGGCCCGGCCTGCCTCTGTGGGCCCTGGCCAAGTCCCAAATGGGGGCCTTGGGCTTTGGGGATACTACAGCCTCTAATGCAGGGAAGGAGACTCTGCATTGAGCCTGGCTTTTCTTTTGCTTTCTCCCCTCTAACTCTGGGGAGCGCTTTCTCTGCTCGGGAGGTGGGCAGCACTTGGCTTAGCCCTGCCTCCCCCCAACCCCCAGCCACATTGCAGTTCTCTCAGAGCCGAAGCAGCGGCCTGCAGGAGCTAGCGCTTCCCTGCTCTGTGCAGGGGTGAGATGAGACGAGGCCCTGCTGCCCCCTCTTGCCCTCAGGGCCCGACTGACATTTCATTCTCCTCCTCAGGCCAACCTCTACCCCACCGTAGGCCTGCAGACACCTGGGGAGATTGTGGACGCCAACTTTGGGCAGCAGCCCTTCCTGTTTGACATTGAGGACTACATGCGGGAGTGGCGTGCCAAGGTCCAGGGCACTGTCCACTGCTTCCCCATCAGTGCCCGGCTTGGCGAATGGCAGGCGGTGCTGCAGAAGTGAGTCCCCCGGCCCCGCCCCCCCCCCAAGGGCCTCACTCTCCCGTAGACCCCTGAACTGCTGCAAGCTGCTCTTGTGAACGCTAGTGAGTAGTGTTCCTTCTGGAAAGCACTCCCAGGATGACTCTGCCTGCTGCTTTCCTGCCCCTTTCTTAGTTCACTTCTCCAGAGCTGCTCCTGGTTGAGCCTGTGCCCCTCCACGGGATCAGAAGGCCCTGGATATAATATCACTGCAGGGCTGTTTCCCTTCCCCAGCTCATCTTGCAGAGGATGTGCTAGGATGCCCTGTGGCCTCTTCCTCTGTGGACTTTTTTTCCAACATAGGGAGTATCTGTCATGCCATGACTCTGGCCTCAGGTCACTGCTCAGGGTCGGATCCACCTAAACCCCTTGCATCTTCAACAGTGGTGGTGGGAAGAGAGACCTCCCTAGGGCCCACCTAGCTGACTCTTGGCTGATTAATCCCCAGACTCTCCTGGGGGCCAGTCTTGCTGAGATGGCCAAGGGAGGTCAGATACAGGTCTCTCTTCCACTTGCCAGCTGCAGGCCTGAGTGGGGCAATGAGCTGTACCCACTCTGCCAGGCAGTGGGTTAGTTTGTTGTCTTGGCTCTCAAGGATGAACAGAGGAAGGCTGGTCTCCTCCTAGCCCAGGTCATTGGCCTGTAGATGCCAGGGTCCTAGAGTCCAGGGGGTGGGGGTGGGGCATACACTGGGTTCTTCGTGCAGCCTTTCCTGAGGGATGGATATTGTGCAAGGACTAAGGCGGGGGTAGGTGGCCAGAGCCTTCTCAGGAATAGCAGCACGACTCCATCTTGTCCCCAGCCCCAGAACTTAGAAGCAGCCCCTCCTTGGAGGGCCAGATGGTGCCAGTTCCCACAGTAGCTTGCTGGGACAGGCAAGGGGAGGGGTGAGCTGCCCCAGCTGTGTGGGGGAGGGGCTGATGCTCTCAGCTGACAGGGCTTGGCCTCAGCACATGGGTGTGTTTGTTTATGTGTATGTATCTGTGTGCCTGTGTGTATTCATAGGTAGTATTTGCTAAGTATTTCATATAACCCATATCCTGTGACTTCATATGACTTCACTTTAGGGGCATTGTTAATGGCTATATTATCTCACAGACACATTTTCCACAAGCCCCTTGGGTGGCTTCCCTTGGCGGTGGCTTCAGGTTATTTCCTCTCTCTCACTTGTGTAGGTCACGCTTTTATACAGTAGGAGTTTTCCATATTTAAGATTATTTTCTGGGTATCCTTTCAAGAAGTAGAATTACTGAATCAAGGGGACTATACATTTCAGTGGCCTCTGATATAAGGCCTCATCTGATATATGGCCTCATCTGAACCTTGTTTTGTCAATAATTTTTGCCCTTGTGTTTTTAATAGTATAATTATTATAATTCCTATTTGTAAGGAAATGTTATGAATACATAATTTCATAATAAGAGGTCATAGATGTTGACTTCTTGCTTTGTGCTAGGCACTCTATATGGATCGTCCCATTTACCCTTTAAAACACAAGGGAACACCCAGCTGAACTTCTGAGCCTTCCACAGGACAGCCCTACAGACGTTCGGGTTGGGCAGTTACAATAATGACATTGACATATGCACACAGCAAGGTGTTCACTTTCGTGCACATCAGACACGAGGGCTCCACGTGTGCCACTGCTTATGTGTGCCAGTTTCGGGCGGGATTAAATGATTTCTGGGCATCAGGTTTCTCAGGGCCATCTCCCAAAGACTGTGTTCATGTGGCCATGTTACTGCCTGAAACTGTGGCTTCTGGACCCTAGATTTGTGGTGTGTTGTGGAGTAACCTGGGTCATGGCTTAGCTCCTCATCACCCTCTAGAGCCAGCACTCCTGAGGGCCGGGCTCACCTGAGCTGGAATGCTTCTGCCAGGCACGTGGGGCGCCTGCACAGGAGCTCCTGTGTCTGGAGAAGGTACGCACGTGGCATGCCTCATCCCCATCTGGGCTGCTGCCAGATTGCTTGGTTGGCCGCCTTTCCAGGAAGCCCTCAGAGAGGCTCGCAGCAGCAGTCTCTGGGTTTGCCGCAGGTCACAGGAGGCGGCCGCTCCTGTGAGGAGACGGTCGCTCGTGTGAGGAGACGGTCTGCGCTTCCTTATGTACTCGTGTTACCACACTTGCCCGCTTGTGGGCAGCATAACCCAGAGCACTGCAGCCACTCCTCAAGCGGCGAGGACCACCCTGGTGACCCGCCCCTCCCCCGCCTGACTGCATGAGCCCTGGGGCAAGTTTTCATTTTGTTTCAGCCCCTTTATTCTCATTCTGTGGAGGTCTTTAAGATGTGTTTAACGGGAGATAGTCTGTCCCGCCAGGGGGTCAATGAGAAATGTAGTTCTTAAGTGTCAACCTTGAGCATTTCCTTTTTTCTAGCATGGTCTCGTCTTACCTGGTGCATCATGGGTATTGTGCCACAGCCACGGCTTTTGCCCGAATGACTGAAACCCCGATTCAGGAAGAACAAGCATCCATAAAGAACAGACAAAGTAAGATTGACTCTCCTCTGCCCCTACCTTCCCTCCCTCACCTGTCCTTGCTCTTTGGCTCGTGGCAGCCTTGGGTAACCTGTCAGGAGTCTGTTCAGCTCAGATCCTCACCAGAAGACCAGCCCACCACCCAGCCCTGGGCCCTGCTTCTGTCCCTCTTTCAAGGCAACACTGCCCCCAAGGACTGTCCCAGCATGGGGATGTCTCCGTGCAGGCATCCTAATGCACACGTTGATGGCCGGCCGCAAGCTGGGCCCTGTGAGCCTGGCTACCCCTGCCACCATGCTTGTTTCCTTCCCCTGGCATGCTGGATTCCACTTAGCCCCCCATTCATAGTCTTCTGGAAAGAGCGTGTTTGCATCTTATCAGTCCAGTGCCCTGCCTTGTCCACCATTTACTCAACCTCAGTCATTCTGCCTGCCCCTGGCCAGAGAGGGGATGAAGTTTTCAGATGGAGAAGGCTGATGCTCCATGGCCACTGTGGTAGAACTCTCTCTGCTTCCCACCTCTGCTCCTGCCCTTCGCCTTTGAAGGAGCCCAAGGAAGCTTTCCTGGTGTTCGTACTGGCCTGCCTGCTGTGTGTGGGGGGCTCTTTTGTGGAAGGAGGGTGTGGGGAAAGAGGAAACAGCCCAGAAAGGAGATGGGGCGAGGAGCAGAGAGTGAGGGAGGGTAGGTGTGTGTGGACACGTGTCTCTGTGTGCCTGCCTGGGTCTCTCTGAGCCTGTTGTCTCTGTGCGCGTGGATGCGTCTGTGTCTCCTAGAGAATCTGTGCCCAGCCTGGCAGATGGGAAGGGATCCCAGATTTGGGGTCTGTGGGTGAGAGAGGCCCAGACCCAGAAGGCCCTCCCAGCAAGACGCACCAGGCCCCAGGGCAGGAGCACGATGCCAAGGGCTTGAGAGGTGTCAATGCTGGAGCTGCCAGTGCGCGGAGGGTGGTCTCCTCTCTCAGCAGGGGCCGCTGCAGCCCCTGAACACCACTGAGCCGCGGGCCCTGGCCCAGAGACCATGAACTCCCATTGCCATCCCTATGAGGCCTGAGGAGAGGAGTCTGGCTTTAAGAGGAGCCTGTCAGGCCACAAAGCGCCCAGGCACCCACTCCCAGATTACAGTCTCATAGCCAAGACCTCTGCCCCTGCCAGGCCCCTGGCAACCTGTGCTCCATAGGAGCAGGCCTTCGAACTCGCCCTGCTGCTTTTCTGGGCTGGGGGCGCCCACTCCTCCCTTTCCCCATGATTCTCTGAGGACTCCCTGACACTCGACAGAAACCAGGATGTGTTGTGGGCTTGGTGGCCAGGTTCTTTCTTCAGTCCCTTCTGTGAGCATCTTGGGGGGCTTGCCGGCCTGAGCCTGCCTGCTGGACTGGCGGCTGGCCTGTGCCCAGGCCTGGCAGTGTGGAGACGTGGCGGGGGGGTCTGTGGCTGCTCTCTCACTGCCTCTCTCTTTCTCTCCTCAGAGATTCAGAAGCTGGTGCTGGAGGGCCGAGTTGGAGAGGCCATTGAGACCACACAGCGCTTCTACCCAGGGCTGCTGGAGCATAATCCCAACCTGCTCTTCATGCTCAAGTAAGTTTGGGGCCCTGCCAGCTCCCCCCGTCACCCTGCTGGTGGTGGGAATATGCAACCTGGACCAAGCCCAGAGCATGGCTGCTCTGCTCCTTCCACAGGTGCCGCCAGTTTGTGGAGATGGTGAACGGGACTGACAGTGAGGTCCGCAGCTTGAGCTCTCGAAGCCCCAAGTCCCAGGACAGCTACCCTGGCTCCCCCAGCCTCAGCCCCCGACACGGCCCCACTAGTTCCCACACGCACAATACAGGTCAGCCGCTCTCCGGAGGGCTCTGGGAAGAACTGGTGTGGAGAAGCAGGGCCATCCAGACACCCTTCCCCAGGATGGGCTCAGGGCTTGCTGCCAGATGTGGAGGGGATGGGAATTGGGACCATTGCAGTTACTCCCGGGCCCCCACTGGGCAGCAGGCTGGCCCTCCTCTTCTGACCGTCCCCCGGCTTTTAGGAGCAGACAGTCCCAGCTGCAGCAACGGCGTCGCCTCCACCAAGAGCAAACCGAACCACAGTAAATACCCTGCACCCAGCTCCTCCTCGTCCTCATCATCCTCATCATCCTCCTCATCTCCCTCCTCAGTGAATTACTCTGAGTCCAACTCTACAGATTCCACCAAGTCCCAGCCCCACAGCAGTACCAGTAACCAGGAGACCAGGTACCTGTTCTGCTCAGCTTCTTCTCTCACTCTGTGCCCACTACAGCCTGTCCTGTGAGCAGCCCCTGCCCTGTATCCCCAACTTCCCCACCAGCTCTGTGCCTGGAATAGTAGTTGTGGACCTGCCAGGCCAGACTTTGGCTCCAGCTTCCCATCTAGCTCGTGATTCAGCTGCTGCTTCCCTTGGCCCCATCTTTCTCCAGAGCTGCTGGCACTGAGAATGTGGTTGCCTCCAAGGATACCAGGCCTCTCAGAATGCCCCAGGGACTATACCAAAGGAGTTTTTTCTGGGCTCAGTTCTCAGCCAGACAGTTTGGGCCGGTAGAGGTTGTAGACTGCAGACTGTAGGTGGCTCTCAGCGCCCCAGCATGCTTCAAGGCTGACCCAGGTTTGGCTCCCAGACATGCCTGTCGTGACTGGTCATTGGGGGTCTAGAGGTGCATAGAAGGAGTGTGCCAACTCAGAGGAGGGCTGGGGGGGCGAGAGTCACAGAGACAGCGTCGGAACTGGAGTGGGAATGAGGTGACAAGCCTTTGGGGATGGCTGGCGTCACAGTAGGGTCCAAGTATTGGAGCCTGGGAACCTGGGAGCTATCCTTTCATGCCCTTTGGGGACCTCAGTTTATCCACAGCAGCCTGTGGCTGAAGCCTCAGTGGAGGCCCACCGAGGCTGCTCCAACCACATTCCCTTAGCCAGCTCCCATCTCCACCCTTCTCCACAGCGACAGTGAGATGGAGATGGAGGCGGAGCATTACCCCAACGGTGTGCTGGAGAGCATGTCCACACGCATCGTCAATGGTGCCTACAAGCATGAGGACCTGCAGACGGATGAGTCCAGCATGGGTAAGGCTGTGCCCTCACCTGCCCACTGTTCCGCAGATGGCCGTGCTCAGTCCCGGTGCCCTCTTCCCTCGGTGGGGGTAAGGGTGGGGCTGGGCAGGCTGATCCACTGCCTCTGTAGCCATCACAAATGGGTGTTTGCGATGGGAAGACCTTGGCCTGCTGCCCAGGCTGGGTTCCTTCATTAGTGGCTGGAGGGGGTTGGTGAGAGCAGGTACCCTTATGAACCCCTTACATCTTGCACAGGGTGGGAGAGGAAAGCTTCCAAGTCCTGCCTGACCCCTAGACCCTATGCTGGGTAGACTAAGAACAGCTCAGCTTGGTGTGGCCCCCCTGCGCCTCTTAGCCCTCGCTTGCCTCCACCAGAAGGGCACTCACTCCCATCCCCAACCTAGGTCCTTCTTGCCATGTTCTCTTCGGGGTCCCCACCCTAGTCCTCCCTTGTTTCTTTGTGCCCTCCCGATGTGCCCCCTGCTGGGCTCTGGGTGCAGATGATGGGCATCCGCGGCGGCAGCTCTGCGGGGGCAATCAGGCAGCCACGGAAAGAATTATCCTGTTCGGCCGCGAGTTGCAGGCACTGAGTGAGCAGCTGGGCCGGGAGTATGGCAAGAATTTGGCCCACACGGAGATGCTGCAGGTATGGAGCAAACCAGGCTTTTGTACAGAGTGGGCCCCTGTTTGGTAGTAGGGGCGTGTGGTGACTCTGGGAGGGCACTGGGGGCAGCAGCAGTAGGAGAGAGTGAGCTCTAGACAAGACCGTGGTGGGAAGTGGGACATCGGGGTACTTTGTGCCCTCCCTGACACCATGCAGGGCCCCGTATCCCCCTGAAGCCATGGGGCGTGTTGGTGCATACCACAGTCCTCTCAGAAGTACCCTGTTCCTTAGGATGCCTTTAGCCTGCTTGCCTACTCAGACCCCTGGAGCTGCCCAGTTGGCCAGCAGCTTGACCCCATCCAGAGGGAGCCTGTGTGTGCTGCCCTCAACAGCGCCATTTTAGGTAAGTGGCTCTAACGAAAATAAGCTGTCCCAGGAGTGCCTGGGGTGGCCCGTCACCCCTCCCTTGTTTGTCCAGATCAGGGCAGGGAAGTCTGCCTAGAGGCCCTCTGGTGGCCCGCAGGACTCTTGGGCTCCTGTGACAGAACCCTGACCTCCCTCTGCCCAACTGAGTCGGCCAGCTAGATCACAGTGGGCCCTAGACTATGACGTGGGCCCAGGCCAGCTCATTGCTCCAAAGAAAGCTAAGGTCCACAGGGCCATAGCCTGGTGGTTTGGACACACATGGAGGCATATGAACTCTCTCTTCCGAGAGATTCTGTCCACTCTCCCCAACCTTCTGCTCCCAAAGGAACTTGGATCTGGGCTCAGCCCTGATCAGGGCAGTGACCAGGTCTTGTCTTTTCTCCACAGAGTCTCAGAACCTGCCAAAACAGCCCCCGCTGATGCTCGCCCTGGGCCAGGCATCTGAATGTCTACGGCTCATGGCCCGAGCGGGCCTGGGATCTTGCTCTTTTGCCAGAGTCGACGACTACTTGCACTAGCTGACCACACTGGCTGGCCCCGCCTGGCCCTCCCTCGGCCCCAGGGCTGGAGCAGCCCTGCTCTCCATCGGCACCTGGTGCAGGGACCCAGAAGCCACGGGCAGAGCCCACTCCTCCTGCCTGGCCTCTTCTGTTCCTTTCCTCCCTTCCTTCCTTTCTTTTTCTCCCACCTTCAGTCTCTCTCTCTCTCCCTCCTTCACGTGCAGCGGCCTATGACACAGAATTGGCTGGTTACTCTTCATGTAGCGCCTTCTATTTTGAAAGAGGGGGGTTGTTTTGAGGAGAGGTTGGGGTTTTTTAATCTTTTTCTTTTTTCCTCTCCTCCTGACTGAGCCACCAGTATTTATCTCTGGAGAGTTTGTGCTGAGCTGGTTTCTGCTAATTTAGTGATGAAGCCTATCCATGTTGGTGATAGCTTATTATTTTCATAAGTAAAAAAAATGAGATTATATATATAAATATATATATTAAAAAAAGACAGTATTTATCGTAGTGTTAGTGGTCCAGCACCTCTTGGGTGAGGCTGTCCAGACACCATGTTTTTATTTGAGTACAACTCATCAAAAAAGAATCATCTCTGTCACCTCAGCCAAGGGATTTCTTTATTTCAGGCTTCCCCTTTGTTGAACCACAGGCCCAGCTGCAGCCTAGGGAGGCCCAGTAGGCTTTGGGAGCCTCATAGTGGGCAGGATAGGCTAAGCTGGTTTGCAGCATCCGAGAGATGTGGGTGCCTAGGCCTCTGAGAGTTGAACTGAGCAGAGAACTTCAGGGCCAAGGGGCCAGAGAAGAGATGACTTGGCCCAGGGCTAACAGCAAAGCAAGGGAGAGGGTCCTCGGCCAGCACGCTGTCCCCCATCCTACCCTGTCTCTCACTGCCTGCTTTGACTGACTCTCTTCCCTTTTCAACATCCCACCTTTCCTTGTTGTTAAGATGGCCAAATACTTCATTTCCTCTAAACTGATTGCCTGGGAACTACCTGCCTTCAACCTGAGAGCTACTGTGTGTCAAGCTGCGGGGAGGGAGTCTCCTACCAGGACAGAGGCCCCTGGGCACAGGGGCTACCTTCTTCCTGCCTGGGTCTTCACCGTCTCTGCACAGCTGAGATGGAATCGACACTTCTGTTGAGAAGCCAGGACCTTGTGGAGGCAGATTTATGGACTGCCAGTCGCCAGAGTGGATGGAACCTTTGACCCCCCCAGGCCAAGCCTCACTGTAGCTGTGCCAGGCAGCTCCCTGCAGTTTGGCCCCAGTCATTCTTAGGAAAGACTGTTAAGAGTATTCGCTGGCCAGAGGAAGGGACCTCATGGGCTTGACAGATGTCCCACTGTCCATGTCCGACGGATCCTCACAGCTAGTGGGTCAGAAACCGTCTTAGTACTGCCATCAGGGAATCAGGAGAGGAAGGGCTAAGATGGCGGCCAGGACTTGAGCAGGCTATCCTCCCACGGGAAGGAAAGGGAGGTGCCCTCCCAGAGGAGCAGGAGGAGGGGCCAGGATTTCCCTATTTGCTTCACAATGGGAGGGAATGTACAGACAGCCCCTGCTATGGGGCAAGTTCAAAAGTCAAACTTCCAGTCCCTGCCTGGATCTGGGCTCTCCACCAGTGTATACTGGAATGGTTGTAATGGCCTGAGGTGCCCACTGAGACTTGCTGGACCTACAGCTGGACAAGAGAAATAATTGAGTTGGACTAAGTGCTGGTGATGGGGTCAGGGCCCTTGGCCCTGTGCTCCCCCAGAAGTCTGTCCTTGGGACACAATCCTGAAGGTTGCTGCTTTTTCTTGGTCCCCACTGGGGCCCCGGCTGGCAGCCCAGAGACCACGAACCATCAGGAAGGTGGTGTCCTGTCTGTGAAGGAGATTCATCCTCTGCAAACCTGGGAATGCCCAGCTCTCAAACCAAGGGGTTGGAAAAATCAGGCTGTTAAAATGGTCGGAAGCACTCAGGACTGCAAATTACAAACCAGAGGCTTTTACAATTGGAATGAAGTTCAGAGACCATCTACTCCACCAATCCTCTCCTCTTATAGCTAAGGAAACAGGCCCAGGAGATTAAGTGACTCAATATATGCGGGCAGAACTGGGACTAAGCTTATCCCTGTGGCTTGGACACTGTTTAGGCCTAAAGCTGAATGGCAGGCGAGGGATTAGGCTGGTGAGGCCTCCAGCAATGTCTGAGCAGCTGGTACCTTCAGGGGTGTGTCAGGGGTGGGGATGGGCTTGGGTTGTGGAGCGGCTGAGAGGGCCCGGAGGGCTCAGGACAGCTGTGTGCTGCTCGGGGTTGGGTGTCCGCCTGGCTCAACGCTCAGTGCCCACGGCCACCTCCCCATTTTCTGTGCCTTATCTCACTGTTTCAGCTGAGTCCAAGTTGTTTACTCTTCCTCTCCAGAGGGGCACTGAGTCCCAGTTGGACAGATCACCTTCGGGACATTAGCCTTTGCCCCACAAGCTGTGGAGAGGACCAAAATCAAGCTGCTTGAGCCCACTGTCTTGCTGATAGTCCAGGCCTGCCTGCCAACCAGCGGAGCCCCTGCTGCACACCCAGTCCTACCGGCCTACTTCCAGGAGCTGAGAGTGGGGAAGGCACCTGGGAGGAGTCCTGGTGAAGAGGTGGACTTCAGCCAAGGAGGCGGGAGGAAGACCTGGCTCTGTTGGGTCGTTCAACCCTGGGGGAGCAGCCTTTCCCTCTTACCTTTTCCTCTTGTTCCACCAAATGGTCGCTCTCTTCCAGAGCAGAAACTGAAGGATACGCAACGATAGCCAGAACCCCTGTTCCTCACCCACCTAGGTCTGTGGCTGGACGTGGGCTGGCAGAACAGGGACATCAAGAGATGGAGAAGGGGGACTTCCCAGCCTCCCAGCATCTTCCTAGCCCATAAGCAAGCACAAAGATGAGGCAGAGATCTGTCAGAGCTGAAAGTTCCTTTGGTTGCTCACAACTCAGGTATGCACACCGTGTGGCAGCTGGACAGCAGAGCCCTACTTGACCGCAAGTCCCGTGCACCCAGACCTGTGGCCAGATCGTGCTCTGGCTGCCTCAGGCGCTGCCTCTTTGCATAGGGTTCTCCTCCATTAGAAACTACAGCCGACTCAGACGTCCTCCACATTGTGCACACTGGTTCTGCCTTTGTCCTCGCAAGTTGATACTTGGCATTAGCATGAAACTTGTGGGTGTGGGAGGGTTTAGAGAGAATTCTAACACAAAACATCCTATTAAATTGTACTTGAGAGATGAAAAAACTCCTGTTGTATTTTGACAGAATTATTTTTATTAAAATACACATCCATGAACAGTCATGAGTGTCTGGTCTCTGTTGTGAGTCTTACTGGAATTGAACCATCCCTAATGTAACACAGGTGTCCTGGAAGGCTTGGCCCCTTCCCAGTTCATCTGTTGGGAGTGTCAAGGGCCTTGGTGTCTCCTCAAGGACCCTCAAGACTTTAGCAAGACCCCAAAGAACATAGGTTTTGATTCTCTCCTGCGAAACAGCCTTCATCCAAAACAAAAAGTAGCAAATTCAAAAAGGTGGGCCATAAGACCTCCTCTCCTCAAAATAAGATATCATTTACTTATTTGGCTGTGCCAGGTCTTAGTTGCGGCACTCAAGATCTTTGCTGTGGCACACTGACTGTCTAGTTGTGGAGCACGGGCTCCAAAGCACATGGGCTTCATTGCCCCATGGCATGTGGGATCTTAGTGATTGAACCTGCGTCTGCTGCATTGCAAGGCGGATTCTTAACCATTGGACCACCAGGGAAGTCCCCAAATAAGATGTTAATACATTCCAAATATGTTCACTCCAGACACTGGACAGAAAGAACTCAGGGGTATCAAAGTTAGCTTCCTTTCAGTCCAAGGGAAAAACTCATGCTGAAAAATCACAGTTTGGGTGACCCTGTGAAATTAACCGTTCTCAGCTTCAGTTTCCCCATTAACATGGTTAATTCTGCTACCCCATAGTAATAGAGGATTATAGCATGCATAGAGCAGGGCTTGGGCAGCAAGAAAGAACATATCTTTCAGAGAAAGAACATATATGACTGCCCTGCCTCCATGAGGATGCCCCCTGGTGTGACAGTCCTGCTCCTGCCTCAAGCTGCCTGGTCTGCCCCCAAGGCACCAGGATTTTATGCAGAGGAGGGATAAAATAGATGCTTCTGTTCACCTGGAGGTAAGACTAGAAGCAAAGAAAAGGCCAAAGTGAAACACAAGAAGGCAGGTTTGAGAAATATTTAGTGGATGTTAGCACCACAGGATGAGTGACCCGATGTGAGGGAGATTAGCAAGAGAGAAGGCAGTTGGGTGCAAGATAATACAGGAAACTGGTCAGTGGTGGCTAAGTCACAGGGGTGAGGAGGTTTGCTGGAGAGCATATAAATCCGTATCTCAGAGACATGTTTCCTGGGACTGGAAAAGGATTCTGTGCCCTAGTAAACAGCAAAAACTGTCATGGATGCTCAGAGTAGACATCACCTGCTAATTAAAAGCTCTAAAAATTCTGTCTTAAGATGTGTAGCTTAATCCAGCATTTTCCAAACTTGCATTACTACAGAATGTTTCACTCAAGGCCATTTTACAGGACTCTCAGGGAAAAGCTTCTTGTTTCCCGGCCTTTTGGCTAAGATCAAGTGTAGTATGGGGGTTTCCCAGGCGGCAGAGTGGTAAAGAACCCGCCTGCTAATGCAGGGGATGCGGGAGACTGCAATTTTGATCCCCGGGTCGGGAAGATTCCCCTAGATTAGGAAATGGCAAACCGTTCCAATACTCTTGCCTGAAGAATTCCTTGGACAGAGGAGCCTGGTGGGCTAGAGTCCATGGGGTTGCAAAGAGTCAGACACCACTGAACGACTGAGCAAAGGGGAAAGGTAGTGTAGAAGGAAGAGTGGAGTATTAGATTAAGCACAAATGTCCTGGTTCCATAAGTAAAGCCGCAGTAAATTCATTTCCCTCCAGACACATTTCCAGCATAGCTTGTTTTATACTAAGGTTTATAGGTTATTTTCGCTGCTCTAGCGGACAGTCTGGTGAAACAAAGGGTAGTCTCGTTACAAAGTCGTATTTATTGGGGGAAAAACCGGTTCCAGTAAAGAGATCAAGGGGGACTGAGGCCACAGTCTTGAAAAGCACTGACATGTAAGCACAACCAAAGAACACCCAGAAGAAGAGGAGCCCAGATAGGCACGAAAAAGCGAGTCTTTAGGAGTCAGAAAGCCAGGAAGTCCGGCGAGTTCGAGAGAAATGTTCTGCAAAGATAGATTAGTCATCCAGCAGCCGACCTTCATTCATTCCGAGACAACCAAGGCCCACCACAGTACTCAGAATCTCCTTGTTTTTCCAGCCAGGCAACCGACCGGAAAAGAGCCTAGGATGGGAAACCGTCGGCTCCACCGCCGGAAACGAATGACCAGGGCTTCCAGCCAGAAGGCTTTACCTCCGCCCGGAGCCAGTGAGCATGCGTAGCTCCTGGACACGGCCCCTCCCAGCGCTGGTCCTCCCCAGTCATGGAGCATGCGCAGACTTCCCGCCGTCCCGCCCCTGGTTTTCCAGAGACCCCGGTTCCTTAGAAACCAGGCGGCGCGTTTCCCATGGCGGCGCGCTAGATTCCGGGGCCCGAGCGTCCCTGCAAGCCTCCCTCACGCAGCACCAGTGGCTGCCGAGACCCGTCCGGGCCCATGGTCTCCAGGGCGGCGCAGGGCGGGGGATGCCAGCGTGCCAGGTGAGAGGCGGCCCGCGGCGGCGGGTGAGGATGTAGAAGGGCATGGCGCGGCGGCGAGCGGGCGCTGGCCGGGCCTCCTCGGCGGCCCGGCGCCCGAGGTCGGAGGCGGGGATACGCAGCGCAGGAGCTGGAGGGGGCCGTTCTAACTGCCAGCGCGGGCTCGGAGTTCGGGAGTCGCCCCGGAGTTGGTCCTCTCACCTCAGAGATAGGACCTGCAAGTTTCGTCGTAGAATTGTAGAATTTTGGCTCCTGGAAGGACCTTGGCCATAACCCATCCCTTTACTGGACGCGAAAACCTAGGCTCCCCTGTCCATTGCCCACCAGCACCCCTTACCTGTGTGAGGACCGCCGCTTTGTGGCTAAGGATGTGAGGTGTGGGAACCTCAGACAAAGGGCCCGTATCGTAGCTGGTCCATCGTCTTTCACAGTGAGAAGGGACCTGAGGGGACATATCTTTAGGGAAAGAGAGTTCAGGTGCCAGGTGGGAGAAGGGACACTCCAGAAGGTGCGAGTGGCTCAGCCAGTCCCGGAGTGTCCGCTGGCCACATCTCTGGGCCTGGCTTACCTCTGAAGCTCAAGAAGGAAGCAGAGGAACTTGCGGAGACGGAAGGTGAGGTGAAGCATTCTCAAGGAATTATCACATGAATGGTGAGGGAGAAAGGGGGGTCCGGGAGATCAGGACTTGTGAATGGTTGTGTGAAGCGTTTACTGCAGAATCTAAAGAACCAGACAGGAATAGAAAAGTTTAAAGCTGCCTTGGAGAAACACTAAGGAAGGTTATAAATGTTATTTATCTTCAGTGTTCCCACAGTGTCATTGCTGAGGGCAGGACATGGGAGGAAGGAAGTGGTGACTTTTGAATATCCAGAGCCTGGTGGCGCAGGGCACAGAGGACCTTTTGAAGCTATGGGACACAAAGGTTGGAGATGGAAGAGCCCTGAATCTGTGACCCTTCAGTTGAAAGGAACAGCTGTTTAAATTAGCAAAGACACTTCATGTGTTATTGTGATATGGAGAAGATGAAAGTTAAAGAATCTGAATACATTCTTGATAAGGAAACTCCTTTCCTTCTGAAAAGCTACACCAGGGATCAAGAGTTTTAAGGCCATCCATTTTACAGAAAATGTGCAAAAGTTACTGCTTTTGGACTAGGGTTTTTAGCAGACAGTTCTTTTGGATGAATGGGCTTTCCTGGTGACTCAGACCTTAAAGAATCTACCTTCAGTGTGGGAGACACAACTTCAATCCCTGGGTGGTGAAGATCCCCCTGGAGAAGAGAATGCCTATCCACTTCTGTATTCTTGCCTGGAGAGCTCCATGGACAGTGGAGTCTGGTGGGCTACAGTCCATGGGGTTGCAAAGGGTCAGATACAACTGTGAAACTAACACTTTCACCTTTTTTGTGTGTGTGTGGAAGGACCCCCCCCCCCAACCCATGCACACACACACACTTTTTACAGTTTAAAGCTTCTGTTGTGAGAGACTTTCCCCATACCACCTGGTTGTTCTACTTTTCCTATAGAATGAGTACTTTGGATCTGATCTGTTATTTTTACTTGCTGGAAAAATTCAAATATGTGATTTCTATAGTAATACTGGAACCCACTAGAAGTAGAATTAGCAATCAGAATCTAAAATATGGCACAAGTGAACCTATCTGCAAAATAGAAACAGATTCTCATAAAGATCAGACTTGTGGTTGGCATGGGGGAGGAGAAAAAGGAGAGATGGACTGGGAATTTGGGGTTGGTAGAGGCAAACTATTATATTTAGAATGGATAAACTACAAGGCCCCACTGCATAAGCACAGGGAGCTATATCTAATCTCCTGGAATAAATGGAAAAGAATATTAAAGAATTTGTATATGTGTGAAACTGAGTCACTTTGCTGTACAGCAGAGACTGGCACAGCATTGTAAATCAACTGTACTTCGGTAAAAAAGAAATTTAAATTTTAAAAAGGGAAAAAAGTACTCTCCCCCAAAACATAAAGATTTGTAATATAGGGAGAAGAAATGTGTGATTTTTAAAAGGTGGTCCATGCTTCTAATCATCAAAGTCAGTTTGGCACTTGATAAAACTGATTTTCACTGTGTATTTGAAATGGCAGCAGGTTTTTTTCCCTCCTCAGAGTGATAAGAGAAGATGCATTGAAACTATGATAATGTTAATAGATCAAATTAGTTTTTTAAGAAAGCTTTGTTGTTCTCTTGTTCATAAATCAGTGCTGGCCCATAACTGTGGATATTATGGCTGTGCATTTTATTGACTTTTCTTCTATCTTTGGAAATACTTGTATAAATAACTCAAGAGAGAAGGGTTTGTGATCTGGGGGAAACATTGGCACTGTTAACCAAATCCTGTTAGAAAAGCTTTGTGAAAATCATTGTATTCTGTGTAGAAACCCTCATTACTTTAGCATTGGCCCACATAGAAGACAGACAAGTAGGCCAAAATCCAAGTAGGATGGAAGGGAGCAATTACCATCTGTAGTGCTGGAGAGGGTGTGGGAGGTGCTTTGAATGTCAGTACAAATACTTCCTTGAATGAGCATTTGGAGAAGATATGGCTTAAATGTGGTGAGTGTGCCCTATGGATGTGTGTGCATTATTTTAGCCCCTATAATCAGAAAGAGACTAATTTTCAGATAAGTAAGATGGGCATACAGACTTTCAAAGTGTTTCTTCATCACTATGGCAGTAAACCTTTGACAAATAATTACTTAACATCCATTCCATCTTCTGGGGCAGCTGAGGGCAGTTATCAAATCTGGCCTGTAATAAAGTAATCAACAGTATTTAACAGGCTAACTTACCAGATAAACTGCTAATGCTAACAGGATTTACTTTCTCTGAACTGATTCTCTGTTTATACAATAAGAGGAGAAATGAAATGGGGGCACAGTGTGATCTGATATGGGAGGTTGTAATATAAAGTTGGTGTTCACAGAACGCAAGAATCAGTGACCAGTCACTTAGATGCAGGAGAGGTGTTCTTTTGATGCCTAGTAAGTCACTTATGTGTATCTATAATAGGAGTTTCAATCTAGGATAAATCCACTATTGAAATCAGACAGTGTCTAGAAAAAAACGGGAGGTTTTGCTGTTTTTGAGAGTTCGTATACAGTATAGTAGTAGGACAGTATTTTTCTTTTTTGGGGGGAGGACCTTTCGTATTTCTCTCTTTTTAGTTAGTTAGTCTATTTTTGGTTGTGCTGGGTCCTCACGGCTGCCCATGGGCTTTCTCTAGTCGGGGTGAGCGAGGGCTGCTCCTCGTTGTGGTGCACAGGCTGCTTGTTGCTGTGGCTCCGTTGTTGCAGAGCACAGGCTCTCGCTGTGCGGGCTTCTGCAGTTTCAGCACACAGGCTTAGAAGCAGTGGAGCACAGGCCCAGGTGCCCTGAGGCATGTGGAATCCTCCTGGACCAGGGATCGAACCCATGTCCTCTGCACTGGCAGGCAGACTCCCATGCACTGTATCACCAGGGAAGTCCCAGTATGCTGTGTACAAGTCCCAGGACATACATACCAAAAAAGCAGCTTTGTATAAGTAAACTTCAAGAGAGCCTAAGAGTCCAAATTACTTGGAAATTTAGATGTCAGGTGTTTTTAAAAGTGGAGACTGAAAGATAATTCAAATAAGGTTGGGCTCGTGAAAATCAAAATGGAAAAAAGATACTGAGAAAAACATGAAAACAGTAAGACTGTCTAGCACACTAACATTCACTCATGAGTTAGCCGTCAGGTCAGGAATAGCTCCTTAATGTACCATCTCTTTAAATCCAGACAAAGGAAGTGACAAATGGAGTAAATATTTCAATTGCATGATGATGGGAATGAACACTTAGGAAGTAGGAATAAACATTATGAAGGAAGAAGTGAGTATTCCTGCATTACTTAAATACACTCAAACCCTGCCCTTAACGTGTGCTCTTTAGTTCCTGTTCCTAGAAGAGGAGCTGCGAGCAATACCTTTGTCCTAGGTACTGTTGGTTTTCAAGGTTCCCAGTGACAAAACGCCGCATCTCTTGGGATCCAGGATTGCCGTGGCGACAGCTCAGTCTCCCCACCACCTCTCAGAGCCATTCCCAGAAGCATCTGTAAGGGTTCCTGTCTGTCTTCTGCCGTGAAAGATTGGGAATGAAGGCTTGGAGGAGTGGAAACGAAGTACTGAGCACGGTCTCCCTTTCTGGCCTGGGATAACTGTGCTCCTCCCAACTGTCAACTTTCAGTTTCTCATGAGAATAGATAATTCCAAAATATAACCGGAAATACTTCCTACTTGGCTTTGAGATTTACCCTATCGCTTTACAATCTCAAAATCTTTATTATTTCTTTCAGAATTATATTTTTGCTTAGAATGCTAATGCTATAGGCAAATCATGTAATTGTTGCTTTGGTTGCTAAGTCATGCCCAACTCTCTTGCGACCCCATGGACTGTAGACCACCAGGCTCCTTAGTCCATGGGCTTTCCAAGGCAAGGATACTAGAATGGGTTGCCATTTCCCTCTCCAGGGGTCTTCCTGACCCAGGTATTGAACCTGCGTCTCCTGCATTGCAGTCGGATTCTTTACCACTGAGCCACCGGGGAAGCCCAAATCATATAATTACTGGGCCCTAGTTTCTTAATCTGTGTAATTTATAACAGAAAACAATTTTAAAATGACAGAAATGTCTAACGCTAGAGAAAGGAAGAGGTGGTTCACATAATTAGTAACCCTTAAAAACTGTGATAACGTGAAAAATGCTTATGTCAAAATAGTAAGTGAAAAAAATCAGGAACAAAGTTGTGAATATAATTTGATTACGTTAAACAGGTATAAAACTTAGCAAAAAGAGTATGAGAAGAACACATGGTAATTTTCTATAGTGAGTGAATATTAAAAAAAAAAAACCCTCCTAAAAGTTTCTTGCTTATGTAAAGAATGATACTGAACTTGTTTTCTCTCTGCAGGCCTTCAGCCTCTTCTTGCTCTCTGACTGAATTAAAAGTGGGGGGGAGGACTCCCCAGGTGGTCCAGTGGTTAGACTCTACACTCCCGATATAGGGGCCCAGGTTAAATCCCTGGTGTGGGAACTAGATCCCACTTTACCATCTGAGCCACCTGGGAAGCCCCTAGATCCCACATACCACAACTAAGAGTTTGCATGCTGCACCTAAGGCCTGGCACAGCCCAGTAAATTTTATTTTTTTTAAAGTGGAGGGAGAATGATGGCAGGGTCCAGGAAGCACTGATGTTTCCTAAGTCAGGTGTCATGAACCAAACAGCAGTGCTATTCCCTAGGATAATGAATTTGCTTGTGTGTATTTGAAAGGTGACCATAGAACTCTTAGACTGCTTTCCAAGACTGTTTCTTTGGTGCTTGTTGATGGATAGTTTTGACCCTCAGGGTCTCTTTGGGTGCTTGCTGACGGATGGTTTTGTGTTTCTGCATCCCACAGCATATTGGAGGATGTTCCACGTGGTTAATGGCTTCTGCAGCCCAGTGGTGGTTCCTTTCCTGCTAGGAAATGGTTATGTCTCAGAGGGGCCTCTCTGGGGGTGGCTCTGGAAGCGTGTGAGATATACATTTGTCATCCAGGCATCCTCTCATTGTCAGGGAGATGGGGGATGGTGGAGAGATCAGCTGTACTTCCTGTTGCTTGTCAGCCTTTTGCACTCATATTCCTGTGCCAGGGACAAAGGGGACGAAGCTTATTGTTGTTGTTTTTTGAAGCAATGGGGGCAATGGTTGAATATAGTATTTCTCATCAGATCTTATTTTCAAAATTAAATTATTGTGCTCAAATGGCTGATTTGGTTACCCCAGCCCAGGGCTTGCTCCTGGTCATGGTGGTTATTCTTTCAAAATTACTGTCTTTGTTTCTCCTTGCTTCTCTGCCTTTTTTTTTTTTTTAAAGGCTGTGCTGAGTCTTCGTTGCTGCTTGGGCTTTCTCTAGTTGTGGTGAGTGAGGGCTACTCTCGAGTTGTGGCACACGGGCTTCTCATTGCGCTGGCGTCTCCAGTTGCAGAGCACAGGCTCTGGGCACCCAGGCTTTAGTAGTTGTGGCGTGTGGTTCAGCAGTTGTGGTACCCGGGCTTAGTCGCTCCTTGCATGTAGAGTCTTCCCAGACCAGGGACGGAACCTGTGTCTCCTGCACTGGCAGGCAGATTCTTAACCACTGAGCCACCTGGGAAGCCCCTTCACTGCTTAATATCCCTAATATGCTAAGATTGTTGTGCAAAGAACATTTAAATGCCTTCAAATATTATAAGAATGTTAGCAAAATACCTTGAAGTGTTTCAGGGACCTGTGATCTCCTTAATTACACAGTCTTGGTCCTGAAAGACCTTAGAGTCTCAATAGTAAGACACTGAACATCATTTAAACAATAATCAGAAAATTATAAAATACTAAAATGAATGGCTATTTTCAGGTGGGCATATCCCAGATATATTCTGTATTTTATAACCAGCCTCCTTCATTACACATTAACCAAAAGGAAAACAGGAAAAGGGGGTTGGTGTGGCAAAGACTGTCCTGAGATTAGATTATTTTACATGTCACATTTAATAGCTAGAACATTGTTAAACTACAGCTGAGCATAATCATGGCCTAGTTGGTAAGCAGTTTTCTGCATCCAAGCAGGCGATGTTTGTGAAGGACACAGGGCATTTCCACTCACAGGAGACCTGCTTAACCTTCCTGGTGACCAGAAGCCATGTAACAGAGTTAGAGAACACCGGTCAGGGTTGTTGTGCTCTGGGGTGCCCCAAGAACACCCTATACCCGAAATCTGAAGGAAGGCAGATTAGGAAACTCTGAAGTGTCTCTTGCTGCCATAGAAATAGCCATTTTCACAGTAACAGGATACTTGTATCCAGATAGAAGGTAGAAAACAAAACTTTGGTAAGTTAGGTTTTCATGTTGAAAAATGTTTTATGAGTATAATTAAAAACTCATTGTCTTCTCAGGATTACATGTAAAATACACCTCTCTCTAGGGCCGGGTACTTGACAGGCATCGTGGCCAAGTGTACTTTACCTCAGCAAAGGCAGGGTCTTTGCCACATGCCTTTGTCATTGTGTTCCCTCTGTCAAATCACCCATTGGTGTTCAGCTGTGGGTGTAGCAAGAAATGGGAACTAAGCTCCAGGGACCTGGCCTGTCTGGATCACTGCCCTGTGCCCCACCTTATGGCACAATGCCTGACCCATCGTTGCCCTCACAGATACTGGGGAATGAATGAGGAAAGAACTCTGGTGACTGGGTATCATGCCATTAAATCGGGGTGAGGGCACACAGGAGAAGGAAAGGAAAGATAAATCTGGGTTGGAAGAAGCTGATAGGTCGGTACAGAGCCAATTGACAACGTTTGCCTGGAGGTCAGAGTGAAATTGAAGGATTAGATAACATTGCTCTGTGAGAGTAGGGATGAGGACGGAATTTTCAGGTCAGTGTCAGTCTAGAACCTGCTGGTAAAGCAGTCTCAGAAAAATAGTCATCTTGTTATTGCCAGACTTTCAGAAGCAATATTTAATATAACTGGTTGCAAAGTACTTTTTCTTACTGTAACCATCAGCTGAAACTAACTGTCAGACTAGGTCATGATCCAGATACCTCTGTGGGTGTTAGTTAAATTTACGTCTCCTTCATGACTCAATTTTAGCTGACCTTTTTGTCCACTGGGTAGTTATGCCTCATTAGACAGGCCGTTAGGCCTTTCGTTAATGTCCCTCCTAGGACACTGTGAGGGCAGTGCAGAGACTGGGAGCCGGCATCTTTGGCTGGGCCTGGGTGTGCGCTCTCGATATCCGGTGGCTGCTTAACAGTTTACCTCTACGTCGGCTTGCAGAGTCGGAGGGATAGTCTTTCTTTCTTCCTTTGTCACGTTTTTGCAGTTAGTGAGAAGGCAGCGACGTCTGTGTCACTGAGTCCGTGTAAGACACATAAATTGAAAATGAAACTTTCCCCGCAGGATCTTTGAATTTTTTGAGATCTAGGGACATTTATCATAATTCTTTTGTAAAATTCAATACCTGTTTGTTTAGTTAGACTTTTATTTTTCAGTGGAAACATAAATGTAGATAAAGACATGCTTTCTCTTTTATCTGAAAACTGCAGAAAGCATGTTACCCTTTCAGGCTGGGAGTACAGGCTGGTTCATGGGGAGCTCTAACTGTATCGCAGGTAGTCCCTCGGCTGTGAAAATGCAGCTCAGAACTCAGGCTGCAGACTCCCCCTGGCTCCTGCCTGAGCTCCAGTACTGAGGTGTGGTTGTCTTTCCTCTTCGGGTCCAGCTCTACTGACCATGCAACGACAGTCTGTCTACCAGAGTGGCTCAGTTCCAGGTGTTGGGGGGGTGGCCCAGAAGGTGGGCTCTTGGTTCTTAGTACATGGTTGATGTTGATGACCACATGAAAGGCTACTTATTTCCCCCATCAGATTCCTGGGTTTTGCAAAATGAGAATTAAACTTAACATTTACCTTTACATTTTAATTTTGTCTCCTTTTAGTGTGCTCATGAATTATGCTCTTATGTTATAAATCTAAATCTAGGTATCTTTGCAACTGGATGTTAACATCATGGCACCCCACCCCCCCACCCCCAGGGTGATGGTTATCATATCAGTTCCAGAGCATCATTCAAAGAAGCTTATATTCAGGGAATTCCCTGGCAGTCCAGTGGTTAGAACTTGTTGCTTTCACTTCCAAGGCCCAGGTTCAGTCCTTGGTTGGGGAACTCCACAAGCCCCCAGCATTGCCAAAAAAACCAAGCTTATACTCTTTAAGATTTTAAAACGTATTTTATTTAAAATAGGAAGGAAAAGAAGGACTTGAGCAGGAAAAGCTGTTGCCTTCTAGTTGGTGCAGCTGCCACACAGGCTTTGACCTGACTTCTTGATTTCTGCATTCTCACACTTACTCATTCCTCAGTCATCACTCAGCACCTACTCAGTGTCGGGTGCTGCTCTGTCCTGGTGACAGCAGTGTGTGAGACAGGCAGCCTCTTGACCGCATGACAGATCCCAGTGGAGTGTGATGGGCACTGTGAAAGACAGAGCTCAGGCACAGCTTCTCTGAAGAAGTGGTGTTAAGTAGAGACATAACAGATCTGAGAAGGAGTTATCCTGAGGAAATAAAGAAAAAGAAAAAATTATTGCAGGCAGAGCAAATAGTTTGGACCAGAACCTCAGAGCAAAACTGAAGGAGTTAGATGTGGTAGCTGCCAGCATATTGAGCTGAGCGCAGTGTAAGGGGAAGGTGGTGAGGTGGAGAGACGGGGAAAGGTCCAACCCACGCTGGGGAGAGCCCATCAGGGAATCTGGGCTTTTCCAGATTCCTAGAGAGGCTAGGGGAAGAAATGGCCGGTTCAGGAAAACCGTCTGGTTCACGGAACCAGAGCAGTGGATGGAAATCAAGGGACATTCGGATGTCCAGTTGGTGGGCCATGGGGAGAGACTGGCCATGGGGGCAGGAAAGCTTCACTGCAGCTGGAGTGATTCCTTATCAGATGGTCAGGCTGGAATCACCATCACTTGAGGCCACTGTCACTTCCTTTCCCTTCAAGATTGTCTGTTGGCATTTGACTGAACATAGCCCCTATATGCTAGGTCATTGGGATCCTGCAAAGCTTGACATACAGTATGCTTCTGTTAGGAAGCGTGACTACAAGGGGACTGAGCTAACAGATAAGCATGAGTCACATTATGTGAGGAGGTGAGGTAGCTGGAGAGACAGTTCTGGTTGAAGGCACCCTCTTGACAGGTCAAGTTGTAGCTTAAGACTGAGAGCCTCAGCTCATTTTCCTAATCCCAGTTGGCAGGCAGAGCTATACTATGATGCTTTCTTTCCTAAACCATTATACCAGATTCTGCCTCAAACTATTTAATTATCAGCATAAGTACTCTCTTTATTACATTTGTGAACATACCCCAAGATTGTACGGAATTATTTACAGTTTTGATGAGTTCAATATATATATATCTTGGTTTATTGCTTAACTATACAGGAGCAAGGTCTGGAATCTTTTCACCTTTTTCTAGCAATTATTTATTGAGCACCCACTGCATATTAGGCCTTGTTCTAGGAACTTGAGGGTACTGCTGCTGCTGCTGCTGCTGCTAAGTTGCTTCAGTTGTGTCCGACTCTGTGCGACCCCATAGACGGCAGCCCATCAGCCTCTCCCGTCCCTGGGATTCTCTAGACAGTGCACAAAACAGACAAAAAATTCCCTTTTTTCAAGGAGCATTCTAGGAGGCATGGTGGGAGGAGGCCAACAATGGGAGGATAAACCTGTTTCTAATAAGACAGCATTTGAGTAGAGACCTGAAGGAAGTGAGGGAGTATGTAGACCCAATTGATCCCGTCTGTACAGTAGAGGGAACCGCCAGCACAGAAATCCTGAAACAGAGACATGCCTGGAATGTTTGTGATACACACAGCAGTGAACCATGGTAACCGGGGTAGAGTGAGCAAGGGAAAGAGAAATAGGATGTAAAGTTAGAAAGAGGATAGGAGGCAGACAGGCCTTTTGTAGGTCAGAGGAAGAACCTTGGCTTTTATGCTAAAGTGAAAGTGAAAGTCACTCAGTCGTGTCCGACTTTGTGACCCGATGGACTATACATTCCATGGAATTCTCCAGGCCAGAATACTGGAGTGGGTAGCCTCTGCCTTCTCCAGGGGATCTTCCCAACCCAGGGATCCAACCCAGGTCTCCTGCGCTGCAGGCAGATTCTTTACCAGCAGAATCACAAGAGAAGCCCAAGAATACTGGAGTGGGTAGCCTTGTCCCTTCTCCAGCGGATCTTCCTAACCCAGGAAGAGATGCAAAGCCTGTGCAGCCTTTGGGCAGAGGAGTGGTGTGATCTGACTTAGGTTTTAATGGCGTCACCCTCAGTGCTAGATGAGAGTAGACTGGGGGTACAGTACGAGAAGGGGCAGGGTAGAATCTGGGAGGCCAGGTGGGCTCTCACAGTAGCACAGGAGAGAAGACGGTGACTGGAATCACGGTGGTGGCAACAGTAGTGCGAAGTGCTCAGATTCAGGGTGTGTTTTGAAGAGAGACAGCCACTAAGACCTGTTTTTATGGATCGGATGAGAAGTATGAGAAAAAGAAGGATCAAAGATTACTCCAAGCTTTTGATTTAAACAGCTGGAAAATTTGTGTTAGCAGTTTCTGTGGGGAAAAGTGAGTTTGGTAGGGAGAAACATCAGGAGTTTAGTTCTGGACACCAAGTCGAAATGTACATCGGATAGGTGGTTGTTTATACTAGTCTTAAGCTCAAGGAAGAGGACCTGGCTGACAGCTTTGAAAGTCATCAGAGAATAGATAGTATTTAAAGCCATGAGAGTGAATACGAATAGACTCATCAGTCTTGAGGCAAGAGCCAGGGTTACCACAGTCATCATCAGGAGAAGCAGCAGAGAAATGGCCAGAGAGGTAGGAAGAAGCACAGCCAGTGTCACAAGCTACTTCAAAATTCGATTGGGGATTTCCTTGGTGGTCCAGTGGTTAGGACTCTCTGCTTTCAGTGCTGAAGGCATGGGTTCAATCCATGGTTGGGGAAGTAAGATCCTGCGAGCTGTGTGGCCCAACAAACAAAGAAAGTTCGATTGAGGCCCCAACTCACTTAATAATTAGGGTCCAGCCTCATCACTGGCCACAGTGCTTTATTTTAGAGTATTTTATATTAAGATACAATTACTGAGGAAATTCATCCACAGAAAAGTCTAATTCCCAAACAAGCCCCTTGGTGCTGGCACCTGGGAATGTGTCTGAGAGGGCAGAGGCCCACTGCCAAGTCTGTCGAGGGTGCCCTGAGGGTGCCCCGCTGGGGAATTCCAGCCATGGGCTGGTTCTGGGGTGTGGTGGGGGTGGAAGCTGAGCTTAGGCTTCCTACCCATGTGGTGTGCCAACCTGTTGCCCAACCTGTCCAGCTGCAGCCACAACCTGTTACACATTATTTCTCACTTACATCCTTCCTTGGCTTGCCTACAGCAATACCAGAGAAGAACCCCTCTTTCAGCCTTCACTTCCTGAGTACGAGTTGTTTGTGAGTAGTGAGGACTTGCCTAGCCCCAGCAGCTCAGCAGCTTCCCTAATGTGATGTTGGCTATGGGAAAGGGCAACCTTCTGATCCTCAGCAAGTGCCCACACTCACTAGATCATTGGGCTCTGCTTGGCTTCAGCCATTGTCTTTTACAGTCCTCCCTTGGTATCTAGGGGGGTGGGGTTGGTTCCAAGACCCCTTGGGATCCCAAAATCCACAGATGCTCAGTGTTAGTCATTCAGTCGTGTCCAACTCTTTGCAACCCCATGGTCCATAGCCCAATAGGCTCTTCTGTCCATGGGATTCTCCAGACCAGAATACTGGAGGGGTTTGCCATTCTCTTTTGACCCAGGGATCAAACCCGGGTCTCCTGCATCAATGTAGGCAGATTCTTGACTTTCTGAGCCACCAGAACATAGAAAAAGTGCTCAATGGATGCTCAAGCCCCTCATAAAATGGCATATGACATACGCTTATCCTCTTGTATACTTTGTCATCTCTAAATTACTTACAATATCTAATACAATGTAAATAGTTGTAAATACAATGTAAAGCTATGTGGATAGTCACTGGTGTGCAAACAACTTCAAGTTTTGTGTTTAAAGGAAAGAGACTTAATTCACACATGTCCATTTAATTTGATTATAGATGTAAATCCACATGGTGCAAATAGGTTGTTCTATGCCCTCAGCCATAACTTATAGTGATTAAAAATTGATGTATAATTTACATACAATTAAATACACAGATCCTAAGTATTCAGCTTGATGAATTGTGGCAAATATATCCCCATGTAACCACAATGCAACACAAGATAGAGAATATTTCCATCCTCACTCCTTTCCTTGTGCCCTTTTCCAGTCAGTTCCACACCTCCTTGCCCCACCTCCCGACCCACCAACCATCCTGCTATCACTTTTGACTCCTGTTGCTAATAAGTAACTTTGCCTGTACTTCAAGTAAATGAGATCCTACAGTAAGGAATGTTTTTTTTTGGTGTGTGTGCCCAGCATCTTTCATACAAAGTAATATTTTTAAGGTTCATGCATGTGGTTGCATGCATTAGTAGCTCATTAATTTTTGCTGCTTTTTTTCTGTATTTCATTGTATGACCATCAGTTCAGTTCAGTTCAGTCGCTCAGTCATGTCCGACTCTTTGCGACCCCATGAATCGCGGCACGCCAGGCCGCCCTGTCCATCACCAACTCCCGGAGTTCACTCAGACTTGCGTCCATCGAGTCTGTGATGCCATCCAGCCATCTCATCCTCTGTCGTCCCCTTCTCCTCCTGCCCCCAATCTCTCCCAGCGTCAGAGTCTTTTCCAATGAGTCAACTCTTCGCATGAGGTGGCCAAAGTACTGGAGCTTCAGCTTTAGCATCATTCCTTCCAAAGAAATCCCAGGGCTGATCCCTTCAGAATGGACTGCATGGATCTCCTTGCAGTCCAAGGGACTTTCAAGAGTCTTCTCCAACACCACAGTTCAAAAGGATCAATTCTTCGGCGCTCAGCCTTCTTCACAGTCCAACTCTCACATCCACGTATGACCACAGGGAAAACCATAGCCTTGACTAGATGGACCTTAGTCGGCAAAGTAATGTCTCTGCTTTTGAATATACTATCTAGGTTGGTCATAACTTTTCTTCCAAGGAGTAAGCGTCTTTTAATTTCATGGCTGCAATCACCATCTGCAGTGATTTTGGAGCCCCCCCAAATAAAATCTGACACTGTTTCTACTGTTTCCCCATCTATTTGCCATGAAGTGATGGGACCGGATGCCATGATCTTCGTTTTCTGAATGTTGAGCTTTAAGCCAACTTTTTCGCTCTCCTCTTTTCACTTTCATCCAGAGGCTTTTTAGCTCCTCTTCACTTTCTGCCATAAGGGTGATGTCATCTGCATAGCTGAGGTTATTGATATTTCTCCCGGCAATCTTGATTCCAGCTTGTGTTTCTTCCAGTCCAGCGTTTCTCATGATGTACTCTGCATGTAAGTTAAATAAGCAGGGTGACAATATACAGCCTTGACGTACTCCTTTTCCTATTTGGAACCAGTCTGTTGTTCCATGTCCAGTTCTAACTGTTGCTTCCCGACCTGCATACAGATTTCTCAAGAGGCAGGTTAGGTGGTCTGGTATTCCCATCTCTTTCAGAATTTTCCACAGTTTATTTTGATCCACATAGTCAAAGGCTTTGGCATAGTCAATAAAGCAGAAGTAGATGTTTTTCTGGAACTCTCTTGCTTTTTCGATGATCCAGTGGATGTTGGCAATTTGATCTCTGGTTCCTCTGCCTTTTCTAAAACCAGCTTGAACATCTGGAAGTTCACGGTTCATGTATTGCTAAAGCCTGGCTTAGAGAATTTTGAGCATTACTTTACTAGCATGTGAGATGAGTGCAATTGTGCGGTAGTTTGAGCATTCTTTGGCATTGCCTTTCTTTGGAATTGGAATGAAAACTGACCTTTTCCAGTCCTATGGCCACTGCTGAGTTGCCCAAATTTGCTGGCATATTGAGTGCAGCACTTTAACAGCATCATCTTTCAGGATTTGAAAGAGCTCAACTGGAATTCCATCACCTCCACTAGCTTTGTTCATAGTGATGCTTTCTAAGGCCCACTTGACTTCATATTCCAAGATGTCTGGCTCTAGATTATATCATAAGTTATTTATCTAATTTCCTATTTCCTATTCCTAAGCATTGGGTTTATTTCCAATTTAGGGCTAAGATGAATAAGGTGGTGGGAATATTTTGTGCAAGTTTTTTGTGGACATATATTTTCATTTTCTTGGGTAAATATCTATGAATGGAGTTGTTGTGTCATTGAGTTGATATATCTTTATAAGAAAATGTCAATTTTCCAAAGTGACTGTGCTATTTCACACTGCCACCAGCAACGTATGAGAGTTCTGTTGCTCCATATCCTCTCCAGACTTTGGGATTGTTAGTCTCTCCCTCTCTCTTTTTTCACCTTTTCCATTCTAGCAAGGTTTGGTTTTAGTTTGCATGTCCCTGATGACTAGTGACATGGAGCACCTTTTCACATGCGTATTGGCTGTTTTTGTATCTTTGGTGTGACTCGATCTAATCTTTTGACATTTTAGAAAATCAGGTTCTTCTTTTGTGTGTGTCTGTGTGTCTTCTTCTTCTTCTTCTTTTTTTTTTTTTGTGACTGCCACAGGAATGTGGGATCTTAGTTCCCTGACCAGGGATCGAACCCATGCCCCCTGCAGTGAAACCATGGAGTCCTAACCACCTGACCACCAGGGAAGTCCCGGTGGGTCTTTTTTATCCTGGACCCAGTGTATTCTCTTTATTAATTTATGTTTTTATAATATTTTACCAAAAGATCACAACAGTAAAAATAGAGGGATAGTGAAAATTATTTAGAAGTTTTAATAAAAGTTTGAACATAGAAAGCTCAAATTTGTAGTTCCTACTTTCATGATTTTAATGTTACATTTATATGCCTAAAAAGGAAAACATATTTTACTTTATTTTTTAAGAGGGTTTATATATATATATATATACATATATGTTTTAAAATTTCTTTTTTAATTGAAGGAGAATTGCTTTACAGAATTTTGTTGTTTTCTGTCAAACCTCAATATGAATCAGCTATAGGTGTATATTTATCCCCTCCCTTTTGAACCTCCCTCTCATCTCCCTCCCCATCCCACCCCTCTAGGTTGATTCAGAGTCCCTGTTTGAGTTTCCTGAGACGTAACAGCAAATTCCCACTGGCTATTTTACATATGGTAATGTAAGTTTCCACGTTACTCTTTCCATACATCTCGCCCTCTCCTCCCCCTCCCCAAGTCCATAAGTCTGTTCTCTATGTCTTTTTCTCCATTACTGCCCTGAAAATAAATTATTCAGTGCCATTTTTCTAGATTCCATATATATGTGTTTTTGTAATGAGCAGAAATTCTTTTAACATTTTGAAATACAGTTTATCGGTGGGTTAGGGCTCTGTGTGTTCTGTCCAAGAAATCTTTTCGTATCCTATGATCTTGAAAATATTCTCTGACATGTTTTTCTAGAAGCTTTTGTGTGTGGTGGGTGCGTACTCGGTTGTGTCTGACTTTTTGCCACCCCATGAACTGTAGCCCGCCAGTCTCCTCTCTCCATGTAATTTTCCAGGCAAGAATACCGGAGTGGGTTGCCATTTCCTACTCCAGGGGCTTTTCCTGACCCAGGCATAGAACTCTCTTCTCTGGCGTCTTCTGCATTGACAGGTGGATTCTATACCACTAGCACCACCTGAGAAGCCCAGAAACACTGTGGTTCTGGCTTTTACATTGAGGTCTTTGATTCGTTTTGGATTAATTTTTGTATACACAGTGAGAAAAGAAGGGTCAAGGGTTTTTGTTTGCCATGTGCTGCGCTTAGTTGCTCAGTCATGTCCAACTCTTTGTGGCCCCATGGGCTGTAGCCTGCCAGGCTCCTCTGTCCACGGGGCTTCTCCAGGCAAGAATACTGGAGTGGGTTGCCATGCCCTCCTCCAGGGGATCTTCCCAACCCAGGGATAGAACCCCAGTCTCCTGCATTGCGGGCGGATTCCTTACCATCTGAGCCACCAGGGAAGCTCGAGAATACTGGAGTGGGTAGCCGACCCCTTCTCCAGGGGATCTTCCTGACCCAGGAATCAAACCTGAGTCTCCTGCATTGCAGGTGGATTCTTTACCAGCTGAGCTACCAGGGAAGCCCATATGGATATCCAGTTGTTACACCATTTTTTAAAAAGAGTTTTCTTTCCCCATGAATTGATAGAATACCTGGGCTGAAAATCAGTTAACTGCATTGGTGTGCCTTGCAGCGTAAGTATACTGTTGCAAGGCAGTAACTATCTAGAAGTCTCTAATGGCTCTTTTTGAAACCTGGCACGGAAAAAGAGAAAGCACAATTTGTGATTAAAAAATATGTAGTTACAGGGAAAACTATAATAGGTTTCCACATAGCTTGGATGAACTACCCAGGCTCCACCATACGTAAGCTTCTCAATGGCTTGATAATTCTAACGGCATCAGGAAGACAAAATCCCAGAACAAGTAATGACCCTTGAAAAACACCTAGTCAGTCAAAAGCATTCTTAAGGATATACTGCGAGTTGTTTCGAAATAAAGGATAACATGACAGAGAAAACATCACTACTCAGTTCTTCTGTTGTAATTCTCTCATCAAAGACCTCGCTAGAAGAGCAGGCATGGGGAAGGGAGACTGCCTCTTTCTTGGTGAGTTTTTACGTCTGGTCCATTTGAATGACGTCCCAAGGGGTGGAGAAAACTAGCAGGTAACCATTGCTGTGGCCCCATATCCTGTCAAACTTTGAGGCATTGTGGAGCAGAGAGAGATGAAAGAAGATGGATGAGGTGGTACCGTTTCTCATTTTCATGAACTTTATATCCTCATCAGTATTTGATATCAGATTTTCTGAATTTCACCCATTCCAATAGGTGTGTAGTTGTGGTAAGTTTTAATTTGCATTCCTAATTAATGCAGTTTAATAACTAATCTAATGGCTTGATATGTTGCTGCTGCTGCTAAGTTGCTTCAGTCGTGTCTGACTCTGTGCAACCCCAGAGACGGCAGCCCACCAGGCTCCCCCATCCCTGGGATTCTCCAGGCAAGAACACTGGAGTGACCAATTTCCTTCTCTAATGCATGAAAGTGAAAGTGAAAGTGAAGTAGCTCAGTCGCGTCCAACTCTTAGCGATCCCATGGACTGTAGCCTACCAGGCTCCTCTGTCCCTTCTCTAATGCATGAAAGTGAAAAGTGAAAGTGAAGTCGCTCAGTCGTGTCTGACTCTTAGCGATCCCATGGACTGTAGCCTACCAGGCTCCTCCGTCCATGGGATTTTCCAGGCAAGAGTACTGGAGTGGGGTGCCATTGTCTTCTTCCTTGATATGTTGAATTATACTAATTGATTTTAGAATATTGAACCAGTCTTACATTCTCTTGGTCACCATATATTGATGATGCTAATAGCTTATTAAGGATTTTGATCCTGTGTTCATGAGGGATGTTGGTCTATAATTGGATGCCATTTTTGGCTTTTTCCCCTCCCCTCATAACCCCAAGTCCTATTGATAGCTTTCTTCTCCATTTCATTCCCTCCATCAGACCCCCCTTATCTCTTATTTTTTATCTTAACTGGTTCTCGGTGTCTGTCTTCTGAACTCTATTCCACTTACCTCAAGTTAAAAAAAAAAATTCAATGGTTCTCATTGCTTACTGTTATTAGTTAGGGTCCAGGCAGGAAACAGCCAGCACATTCGGAGAGTTACTGACATGCCTTTAAGGGAGGGATCATTCACAGTGGTGACAGGGGTGAGGGAAAGCTGCAAGGGACAGTGGCGCACTGGGGAGGGAGGGGTACCAGAACCCAGAAAAGTCTGTGACTGTGGGAAGAGGGCTCCTCCTGAGGCATGTGACCTTGGTCAAGGATCACAGTCCCTGCCAGAGCCGCATCCTGGTAGGGAGAGAGGCAAGTACTGTAACCTTTCGGCTGTGCTCTGATCTCCTCCTGAGATTGGCTGAACCCAGATGGAAGCCAGAGGGCCTGGAGCCCACATGCTGTAGTCCCTAGAGACTGACCTTCTCATCCATGGGAGGCAGAGCAGAGCAGAGGGAGATGAGGTGGCAAAGGCAGGTCAGACCAGAAGTACCGAGCACACCCGCCTGTCACCCTCCGCACTGCTGACGAGCACTTGTGCCACCAGCTCTCGCTCCTACTCCCTTTCTGACTGGTTGCTCCTGAAATAATGAAGACTGTGTCCTTTCATCTTGTATTCATTACAGTCTTCCTGTTAGGGCCCTCAGTAAAGGTGTGATGTGTGAACAGAGCAGTATTGGTTTGAGTGATGGAGCTGAGGCAAGCAGTCGCCAAGCCAGGGAGCAGAACGAACTTTCCTGGTTCACACTTGTCGCTAAGGATGCAAGAGCTGTTCCACACACATAAGCCTCCATTTTTATGGAGGCTTAGCGAAGAGCTGACTCATTGGAAAAGACCCTGATGCTGGGAAAAATTGAGGGCTGGAGGAGAAGGGGACGACAGGATGAGAGGGGTGGATGGCATCACTGACTCAATGGGCATGAGTCTGAGTGAACTCCGGGAGCTGGTGATGAACAGGGAGGCCTGGTGTGCTGCAATTCTTTGGGTCGCAAAGAGTCGGACACGACTGAGTGACTGAACTGAACTGAGAGAAGCTCAGTAACCTGCTCCAGGTCTCACAGTGGGTTGTGGCAGGTCTGTTACACAAAGCCAGATGTGGAGCTCTGGAAAAGTTACCTTGCCTCCCCAAGATTCTGTGTTTCTCATCTGTAAGACAGGGTGCCATGGACTTGAAGGGATGATACTATATATTATACTAAACACTGTATATTTTACACTAAACACTGCCTGGCCTATTGCAGTCATTACATACTAGCTTAGAATATTATCTTCATATTCCTATATGCTTTTGAAGAGGAGATATCTAAGTCAGTCATATATAGCTTAAAAAAAAAATCCATGTAGTGACTTCCTATGTGCCAGGTCCTATTTTATTTATTTATTTTCACAAAGATGTTATTTGTTTCTTTTTAGTGGAGGATAATTGCTTTACAGTGTGTTGGTTTCTGCTGTGCAACAGCATGATTGAGCCATAGGTATACATGTGTTCCATCCCTCTGAGCATCCCTCTTACCCCCCACCCCATCTTACCCGCTGGGTTGTCACAGAGCGGCAGGTTGAGCTCCCTGTGTTACCTAGCGCCTTCCCACCAGCTGTCTGTTTTACATGGGCTGGTGTGTGTTTCGCTGCTACTATCTTGTCCCGCCCTCTTCTTCCTCCCTGCTCTGTCTACAAGTCTGCTATGTCCGTGTCTCTGTTGCTGCCCGGTGAATATGTTCATCAGTACCATTTTTCTAGATTCCATATATATGCGTTAATATACGATATTTGTCATTCTCTTTTTGACTTACTTCACTCTGTATAACAGACTCTAGGTTCATCCACATGACTAGAACTGACTCAAATTTGCACTTTTTCTGGCTTAGTAATATTCCATTGAGCTTATCCATTCACCTGTCTATTGACATTAGGTTATTTCCATGTCCTGACTGTTGTAAATAATGCTGCAATAAACATTAGGGGACATGTGTCTTTTAGAATTGTGGTTTTCCCGGGGTATATGCCTAGTAGTGGAGTTGCTAAATCATATGGTAGTTTTATTTCTAGGTTTTTTTTTTTTTTTTTTTAGAATCTCCACACTGTTCTCCATAGTGTCTCTGTCAATTTACATCTCCACCAACAGTGCAAGAGGGTTCCTTTTCTCCACATCCTCTCCAGCATTTATTGTTTGTAGGTTTTTTGATGATGGCTAAGCCCTGTTTTAAATGCTTCATGAATACTGACTTAATACAGATTTAATCCTTAAGTCCCCTGTGAGGTAGATACAGTTAACCCCCTTTTACAGAATGATTGAGAAACTCACCTGACATCACCCGGCTGGTAGGAGGTGGAGCCAGGATTTGAGCCCAGGCAAGGCTAGCCGCAGATTCACGCCCCTGACCTCTGTGCTGCCTTCCCTATAACCTGTGGCCTCATTGGAGTGTGTATGGTCAGTCCTGTCAAGGCCCTTTCCCTGCTTCGTTCCTGACCAGGCTGTGGTGACTGCAATGCCTGTGGTGAGCTCGGCAGGGCTGGGTTTATGGAGATCTTTGGAGGTACATGAAAGGTATGTACAAGGATGTTGCTGCTGCTAAGTCGCTTCAGTTGTGTCTGACTCTGTGCGACCCCATAGACGGCAGCCCACCAGGCTCCGCCGGATGTTAGGGGCAAGCAATAAGGGCATGTTATGAGTAAGAAAGGGTAATCACTGAAATAAATGTGGAAAACCAGCTCTGTCTACTGGAGCAGGAAAACACCTAGTCAAGCCTGCCTAGCTTCATGCCATCTGGCTTCCTCAGAGGCCAGCTCTTGCCCTTTTATTTATTGGTGTTGATGAAGCTGCCCTTTGAGTCAGTGTCACTAAAACAGAGGTTATTAACAATTCTTCTAATCCATTTTGTTGTTTTAAGCCACCAGTGCAAATATACGCCCAAATATAATTAGAACATGAAGAAATGAAATGTGAGACAGGAGGAAGTGTGCCCTGGGCGTGAATTTAGAAAGGACATGGACATGGTTGCTTTTGGTGGCTCTGTCTCACTCCCTGCCCCTTAGAGCTGTTGTAATGAATGACCTACAGAACTTAAGCAGAATCTTACTTATGTAGCACTACAAAGTTTACACTTTCAAGGTCCCAGAATATCCGTGACCTGTAAGTAACCGCCCCCTCCAAAACCTGTAAATACAGAAAGTGACAAAAATGGCTAAAGGGAATTGAGGACATGAAAATAATGGAAGGTAGTATGTGACTGACCTGTTTTCTAACTAGAAAGGAAGCCTGTGAGGGCAAGAGAATTATCAGCAAAGATGAAACAGAGGTGGCTGGGAGACCACGGACATAGTAGTAGAAATAGTAGAGTTCAGGGAATGAGACAAAACTCTACAGCCCAGAAAGTTAGAGACAGGAGGAGGCAGGAAGCTGACAGGGGTTTGGGGTTACAGGCAGCTCAAATCTTGCTTATTTCCGTGGTTCACAAAGGCGTAGTTGTCTTCAGGTAGGATCAAGCAGTACAGAATGCTGTACTGTGGGCTATACGGGCAAAACAAGCCCTAACAGAGATGATACTTGACACTGTCCACTTACATCTACAGTAGAAGCAAAAGAAAAGCTAGATCTGAAAATGAAATTAAAACAATTCATTTATTATAGCATCAGATAAAATAACAGAAGTAAATTTAATTAAAAAAAGTGTGTAACTTACACTGTGAAAACTATAAAATATTGCTTAAATAAATTAGACACTCCATGTTCATGAATCAGAGATCTTAAGATTGTTATGATGAAAACAGTTCCCAAATTGATCTGCAGATTCAAAGCAATCTCTTTCAAAATCGCAGATTGATATATTGGTCATAAAATTTGTAGGAATGTGCAGGGGTTCCAGAATAGCCAAAATAATATTTCAAAAGAAAAAGCGGATTCACAGTTAGTGATTTCAGAACTTACTGAAGTAATCAAGACAAGGTGCTGGAGTAAGGACAGACTACAGACCAGTGGAATAAAGTTCAGTTCAGTCACTCAGTCATGTCTGACTCTGTGACCCCATGGACTGCAGCCTGATCTTTCCTGTCCATTACCAACTCCCAGAGCTTGCTCAAACTCATGTCCATTGAGTCAGTGATGCCATCCAATCATCTCATCCTCTGTTGTCCCCTTCTCCTCCTGCCTTCAACCTTTCCCAGCATCAAAGTCTTTCCTAATGAGTCAGTTCTTCGTATCGGGGGCAAAGTATTGGAGTTTTAGCTTCAACATCAGTCCTTCCAATGAATATTCAGTACTGATTTCCTTCAGGATTGATTGATTTCATCTCCTTGCAGTCCAAGGGACTTTCAAGAGTGTTCTCCAACACCACAGTTCAAAAGCATCAATTCTTCAGCCCTCAGCTATCTTTATAGTCCAACTCTCACATCCATACATGACTATTGGAAAAACCATAGCTTTGACTAGACAGACCTTTGTTGGTAAAGTAATGTCTCTGCTTTTTAATATGCTATCTAGGTTGGTCATAGCTTTTCTTCCAAGGAGTAAACATCTTTTAATTTCATGGCTGCAGTCACCATCTGCAGTGATTTTGGAACCCCAAAAACCAAAGTCTGTCACTGTTTCCATTGTTTCTCCATCTATTTGCCATGAAGTGATAGGACTGGTTGCGTTGATCTTAGTTTTCTGAATATTGAGTTTTAAGCCAACGTTTTCACTCTCGTCTTTCACTTTCATCAAGAAGCTCTTTAGTTCTTTGCTTTCTGCCATAAGGGTGGTGACATCTGCATATCTGATATAATCTGCATATCAGAATAAAATTGAGAGTCCACAAATAAACCCATATATTTATGATCAACTTATTTTCAGTAAAGGTACCAAGGTCATTCTGGTGGAAAAAAATACTTTCTTCAACAATTGGGGCTGGAACAAGTAGATAACCACAAGTCAAAGAATAGTTAGGCCTCTGTACCTCCCGGTTCCTTCCTTCCCCTAATTTACTTTGTCTCCATGGATTTGACGATTCTGAACATTGTACATAAATGGAGTCATAGAGCATATGGTCTGGAGAATCCCAGGGACAGAGGAGCCTGTTGGGTGCCGTCTGTGGGGTCACACAGAGTTGGACACGACTGACGTGACTTAGCAGCAGCAGCAGCAGCAGCATATGGTCTTCTGTGACTAGCTGCTTTGACTCAGCATAATGTTTTCACAGGTCATCTGTGTTGTAGCTTGTATCAATACTTCATTAATTGTTGTGGCTGAATAGTACTACTTTATCAGATCAGTTGATGGACATTTGGGTTGTTTCTACTTTTTGGCTGTTATGATTAATTCTCCTATGAACATTCATGTACAAATTTACCATGTTAATAAGATCTAAAAGCAGCTCAATAAACAACTGTTCCCCACTGTTTAATTTTCCCAGAAAGAAAAATTACACTAATCATCTGTTACCCTGAAGCGATTGTTTTCATTTTGAGTAACTATCTCCACAATTTTTCCCTGGTTTATAGCTAGTAATTTCACAGATCATTCTTCCTATTAGGTTTTCTAGGTATGTGTTTTGAGACTCATCTTATTTGGAGATAACCCTTGAAAGTGACCCTACACAAAACTAGACCTGTCTTGAGATTTCTGGATCTTGCAGGGCTTTGTAAGTCATACTGAAGCATCTGGACTTCATACTGAATCCATTGGGAAGTCACTGAAGTGTTCAAACAGGAAGGGAGTGATGTGATTCCATTTGCGTTTTAGAAAAATCCCTTTGCAAAATGAGGAGTGGATGAAGGAAGGAAAGGATGGGAGCAGGAGAGGTCAAGTAGAAGGTTGTTGCATCATCCAGATGAGTGGTGCAGGGGACTAGCCTAGGGCAGTGGCGCAAGGGCTGTCGGGAGCGGGTGGGGTGGATTTAAGAGATAATGAGGGAGGATCATCAAGGCTTGATGATGAGTTACCTGTATAGGTGAGGGAATAAACAGGTTGCAGATGGGCTGAAGAACCAACCGAATTGGTAATGGTGACATGCCATGAAATAGAAAATAGAGGAAGAAAATGTTTGAGGGAAGGTTTATGATAATTATTAAATGCTGACTATACATCAGAGAGGGCAATGGCAACCCACTCCAGTACTCTTGCCTGGAAAATCCCATGGACGGGGGAGCCTGGTGGGCTGCCATCTGTGGGGTCGCACAGAGTCGGACACGACTGAAGTGACTTAGCAGTAGCAGCATACACCAGACACTTTGTTAGGCACTTTTAACCAGATCTCATTTCATCTTCAAAAGACCCCTTGAGCTAAACAGCATTAGACCTGCTTTTCCCAAGAAAAACATTTCATTCAGCTCAGAACTGGTGAGGCCAGGATTTGGACCCATAGATGCATTCACTGTGTGTTCTCACTGTCTTACTTTACTGCTTCTGTTTAGGTTTAGTCACGTGGGTTTTGTGGAGCTTAGAATACATGGGTATGTGCAGCTCTGGAGAGAAAGCTGGGGTTGTGCTTCAGGTTTAGAAGTCACTGGTATACTGATTAAAGCCTGGGACATGAGTAGTAAAAGACCATGTAGAGCAAGAAGAGAAGAGGGCGCCTCTGACAGGATCTCAAGAACCTTAGCATTGAAGGGGCAGGGGAGCCTGAAAGCTGCACCCAGAAATGACCAGGAAGGTGGGAGGGCATCATGGATGGGGAAGGAAGAGCTGTATGTATCCCTAGTGCTCACAGTTGGGGAGTGAAGTAGTTAATTACTATGGATTTACAAAAGGAATGCCGTGACTCCGATCTGTGAGGAGGAGCAAGTGAAGCAATGTTATGTAGATAAAAGGAGAACAGCATTTGGATAGTCAGCATTTGGATACAACTTTTCGAAGATTGTGATTTGCAGCATCGAAGGTCAAAAAGTAGTCAGATTTATTTTTTAAAAAAAGATATTAGGTAGACTAAAGGATTGTTAGGTATTTATAAAATTATTATTTAAAATGATACAGGACTTTGGGAGTTCCCTGGTGGTCCAGTGGTTAGGACTTTGTGCTTGCATTGCTGCAGGCCCCAGTTCAGTCCCTGGTTGAGAAACTAAGATCCTGCAAGCCACGCAACACAGCCTAAATTAATAAGCAAAATTTAAAAATAATACTAAAAAATAAATTAAATGGTGCAGGACCTGTGGGAAACAGTATGCCAGTTTCTCAGAAAATTAAAAACAGATTTACCATATGATCCAGCAGTTCCACCTCTGAGTATATACCCAAAAGAATCGGAAGCCGAGCCTGGAAGAGATACCTGCATACCCGGGTTCAGAGCAGTGTTATTCACAGTGTGCTACCCAGGTGTCCATGGACAGGTGAATAGATAAGCAAAATGTGGTATATGCATAAAATGGAGTATTTTCAACCTCAAAAAAGGAAGAAATTCTGACATAAGGTACACCATGGATGAACCTTGAGAACGTGCTAAGTGAAGTAAGCCAGTCACAGAAAGACCAATACTTTGTGATTCCACTTTATGAGGCACCTGTGCACAGCAGTCAGATTCATAGAAACATGGTGGTTGCCAGGGGCTGCAGGGAAAGGTTGAAATAAGAAGTCTGTTAACTCTCTGTTAAGACAGAGTTTCGATTTTGCAAGGTGAAAGAGTTTTGGAAGTGGGTGATGGTGATGGTTACACAGCAGTATGAAGGTACTTAATTCCACTGAACTGTACACTTAAAAATGGCTAACATAGTAAATATTATGAGTATTTTATCACAATAAAATAAGAACCAAAAGAAAAAAGAAAGTGATGTGGCATAGCCCCATCCCCACGGTCTGATTCAGTGGGTCTGGGGTTACCAGTGACCCCACACACAGCTAGAGTGGGACCACTGGTTTACCTGAGGGATTGCCTCAGAGGGAAACCTATTCCCTACTCACATCAAAATCTCACTGTAATTTCCAAGCAGACTTTAGTTCAGTCGCTCAGTTGTGTCCAGCTCTTTGTGACCCCATGGCAAGCACATCAGGCTTCCCTGTCCATCATCAACTCCCAGAGCTTGCTCAAACTGATGTCCACTGAGATGGTGATGCCATCCAACCGTCTCATCCTCTGTCGTCCCCTTCTCCTCCTGCCTTCAAAATTTTCCCAGTATCAGGGTCTTTTCCAATGAGTCAGTTCTTCGCATCAGGTGGCCAAAGTATTGGAGTTTCAGCATCAGTCCTTCCAGTGAATATTCAGGACTGATTTCCTTCGGGATTGACTGGTTTGATCTCCTTGCAGTCCAAGGAACTTTCAAGAGTCTTCTCCAACACCACAGTTCAGAAACATCAATTCTTTGATGCTCAGCTTTCTTTATAGTCCAACTTTCACACCCATACATTAATACTGGAAAAACCATAGCCTTGACTATACGGACCTTTGTTGGCAAAGCAATGTCTCTGCTTTTTAATATGCTGTCTAGGTTGGTCATAGCTTTTCTTCCATCTTTTAATTTCATGTCTGCAGTCACCATCTGCAGTGATTTTGGAGCCCCCCAAAATAAAGTCTCTCACTGTTTCCGTTGTTTCCCCATCTATTTCCCATGAAGTGATGGGACTGGATGCCATGATCTTAGTTTTTTGAATGTTTTTAAGCTAGCCTTTTCACTCTCCTCTTTCATTTTCATCAAGAGGCTCTTTAGTTCTTCTTCGCTTTCTGCCATAAGGGTGGTGTCATCTGTGTATCTGAGGTTATTGATATTTCTCCTGCAATCTTGATTCCAGCTTATGCTTCATCCACCCTGGCATTTTGCAAGATGTACTCTGAATATAGGTTAAATAAGCAAAGTGACAACATACAGCCTTGACATACTCCTTTCCCAGTCTGGAACCAGTCTGATGCCTGTTGCTTCTTGACCTGCATACAGATTTCTCAGGAGGCAGGTCAGGTGGTCTGGTATTCCCATCTCTTAAAGAATTTTCCACAGTTTGTTGTGATCCACACAGTCAAAGGCTTTGGCATAGTCAATAAAGCAGAAGTAGATGTTTTTCTGGAACTCTCTTGCTTTTTCCATGATCCAGCAGATGTTGTCAGTTTGATCTCTGGTTCCTCTGCCTTTTCTAAATCCAGCTTGAACATCTGGAAGTTCATGGTTCACGTATTGCTGAAGCCTGGCTTGGAGAATTTTGAGCATTACTTTGCTAGTGTGTGAGATGAGTGCAATTGTGCAGTAGTTTGAACATTCTTTGGCATTGCGTTTCTTTGGGATTGGAATGAAAACTGACCTTTTCCAGTCCTGTGGCCCCTGCTGAGTTGTCCAAATTTGCTGGCATATTGAGTGCAGCACTTTCACAGCATCATCTTTTAGGATTTGAAATAGCTCAACTGGAATCCCATCACCTCCACTAGCTTTGTTCGTAGTGATGCTTCCTAAGGCCCATTTGACTTTGCATTCCTGGATGTCTGGCTCTAGGTGAGTGATCACACCATCATGGTTATCTAGGTCATTAAGATCTCTTTTATATAGTTCTTCTGTGTATTCTTGCCACCTCCTCTTAATATCTTCTGCTTCTGTTAGGTCCATACCATTTCTGTCTTTTATTGTACCCATCTTTGCATGAAATGTTCCCTTGGTATATCTAATTTTCTTGAAGAGCTCTCTAGTCTTTTCCATTCTATAATTTTCCTCTATTTCTTTACATCGATCACTGAGGAAGACTTTCTTATCTCTCCTTGCTGTTTGGAACTCTGGATTCAGATGGGTATATCTTTCTGTTTCTCCTTTGCCTTTAGCTTCTCTTCTTTTCTCAGCTATTTGTAAGACCTCTTCAGACAACCATTTTGCCTTTTTGCATTTCTTTTTCTTGGGGATGATCTTGATCACTGCCTCCTGTACAGTGTCACTAACCTCTGTCCGTAGTTCTTCAGGCACTCTGTCTATCAGGTCTAATCCCTTGACTCTATTTGTCACTTCCACTGTGTAATCGTAAGGGATTTGATTTAGGTCATACACGAATGGTCTAGTGGGTTTCCCTACTTTCTTCGATTTAAGTCTGAATTTGGCAATAAGGAGTTCATGATCTGAGCCACAGTCAGCTCCCAGTCTTGTTTTTGCTGACTGTGTAGAGCTTCTCCTCTTCTGCTGCAAAGAATATAATCAGTCTGATTTCAGTGCTGACCATCTGGTAATGTCCATGGTCTTCCAGTCATGATTACTTGGATTACTGTGATATTGAATGATTTGCCTTGGAAACAAACAGATCATTCTGTCATTTTTGAGATTGCACCCAAGTACTGCATTGCGTCCACATAATGCAGTACTTCATTATTTCATTTTACAACCCTTGTGATCAGAAGGGAAAATGCTACAAAAAGTAAGACACATTCATTGTTGAAAATATGGCAAAGTTCAGAAAACAAAAATCATTCATAATTTTATCAAGTTATAATCATTATTAAATTAGGTCCTTCAGTTACATCCTCTCTGTGGAGTATGGTTGTTGATGTAGATATCCTTGTATATTCTCATACATATATAGTTTTTTGTGCTTTTTTGGGTTTGTTTTAAAGAATATTGATGTCATGCTTCACATATTGTTTTCCCCTTTTCAAGGAATACATGGTGATGTCTTTCAAGTCGTTGAGGGCCTTCTACCCATGATTTTCAGTGACTCCATAGTGTTGTTGATCTAACCCACTACTATTATTGAACATGTGTCTCATTTTCCAATTTTTCACTATCATAGTCAACATTGGCATGGACATTTTTATATAAAAATATCCTTGTAAATATCCTTGTTATCACTACTGCTACTGCCCGTTTGGTAGTTTTTTGTTGGTATTTTGGTTTCTAGTGAACATTTTCCTATGCTTGCTACCATAAACTTTTAAATCGTAACGTCTATAGTACCTGGGCTTCCTGGGTAGCTCAAATGGTAAACAGTCTGCCTGCAATGAGGGAGACCTGGGCTGGAAAGATCCCCTGGAGGAGGGCATGGCAACCCACTACAGTATTCTTGCATGGAGAATTCCACGGACAGAGGAACCTGGCAGGCTGTAGTCCATGGGGTCGCAAAGAGTCAGACATGACTGGGAGACTAACACTTCCCACTTTCATAGCACCTAGGTAGTTCTCTTTTGTCTTTTAACTGTGATATAAAACACTCTTCTTTTTCTTTCTGTAATACAGTATCAGAGAACCATGAACAGTTAAGGCCCTGAAGGTTCATGGTTTGAGCAGAGTCACACAGAAAATTAAGTATAACAGGACAGGAATTTGAACACAGCTGTACTCATATTTCATCTCTCCTCCTCCTAGTAGATAGATACTGCTAATATCCTTAGTCTCCACGGGAGAAGCTTCTGCAACGTTCCCCTCTGGAGCAGTGTGTCTTTTGTCCTGTGTGGCAGAGAACTTGTTGCTTCCAGATCAGCCTAGGAAATTGCCTCTGCTGAGCGTGCCTTCCCCTAATCGCCATCGTCCTGCTTGCTGTTCCAGGAGCCATGTGTGACCGAGACTGTGAGATAGTCGTGCTCATGCCGGAGACTCTGGTGAGGAGATGAGTTGGTGAACGGAGAAGGCGGCATGAAGATGCTTCCCGGCGTGGGTGTGTTTGGGACCGGCAGCTCCGCCCGTGTTCTGGTCCCACTGCTGCGGGCAGAGGGGTTCACGGTGCAGGCCCTGTGGGGGAAGACCGAGGAGGAGGCCAAGCAGCTCGCTGAGGAGATGAACATCGCTTTCTACACCAGCCGGACTGACGACGTCTTGCTGCATCAAGACGTGGATCTGGTGTGCATCAACATGCCCCCTCCACTCACCCGGCAGATATCTGTGAAGGCTCTAGGTACGGGCAGATGGCATCTCCCTCTCGGGAGTCCTTGAACATCCCTGCTCTCCTCTGGGCCTGGGTAGGCCCTCTTGGGCTTGGGTCTGGGACAGCTCTCGTCCCTGAAGCAGTGCTGAGGAAGGGCACTGTGGGAGGCCTTATAGCCGTGGGACGAAATGCCCCAATATCTGGGAAAGACACAGCCTTCCCCACCTCCCATGAGTAAATCCCCAAGCAAAAATTCAGCAGATGCCTTTAGAGCTGGCCTGTCACAGGGGCTAGTGATGATTACATTCAGGCATTGTAAAGTTCGCCTCTGTGAAATCGGAATCTAAAGACCTGGTCCCGGGGAAATTGGCTGTGATTGATGCGTTTGTTCTTCATTTCCGTGGCATACAGGACCACGGAGGGGAGAAGAGGGTGTGTATCAAGGCTGCCATTTCCCATATTTTGTCAGTCCTTGACTAGACTGAGCATACACCCTTCCTGTCATGCTTTGCAATTGTGTACGCCAGAGGCAGGAAGGCTGTCCAAACGCGCTCTCTCCCCAGCAGGACCCATAGGTTAGCCTGCTCACATCCCTGCTCCCTCGGGAAGCACTGGGCCTAGCCACCTCCTGCCCCAGCTTGGCATGGTTTGGTGAACTGTTCTCCTGCAGTTCCTGTTGGGCTGCTCTTTCCTGTCGACAGTAGGAAAAATTCTCCTTTGTCTTACATGAATCAGAATCTAATTTAATAGGGAAACAAACCAGTTGACATTCATCCAGCAATTCTTAAAAAAAAACAACTCCTGTGTGCTAGACACTGGCACAGTATCATTCTTGACATTCAGAACAGTGTTGAAATAGAGCTGTCTCTGCTTTCAGGTTTCACAGTATGATCAAAGAGACTGGAAGTAACAGTAACATTTACTGGCCAAGTAAATGAGAAAAGACTTAAGTAACAATTTGGGTAGCATATATAATTAATTGACAGAGTAATTGTATATACGGTGACAGGAGCCAGGTGTCCATCTCTGGCCCAGAGATCTCTGGGTCCAGGAACTGCTATGCCATGAGGCTGACCGCCACTCCTCCTGGCCACCACCATGGTGCAGAATCCAAGACTGCTTCTCTTTCCTGTAGTCTGAAGATAAGAGAGTGTCTGTCACCTCAACAGGCGTCTGTCTGGTTGTTGATTTGGGGCATATAAGTTTTGACCAAAAATTATAGATGGTTTGTCTTTTCCAGAGGGCTCTCTCTGAGGGTGTTGTGACATTGGAGCTATTCACTGGCCCTAGATTTTTAGAGCAGATCATGCTCCCAGATTGAGTTTAGAAGTAGACTTAAGTCAGCACTTAAACAGAGGACTGGTTCAAGGGAATCAAGCTACCATGGTCTCTTGACTTGTCACCGTTCCTTGTGGCATGAGTGCAGGTTGGTGAGGGTGTGTGCGGAGGCAGAGTTCTAGAGGCTCTCAGTCAGCTTCTTGAACTTTAGGGTTCCCACAGAGGCCATTTCCTAGCTATGTAAGGAGGAGGAGGAGACCCAGAGTTCTTGGGGCACAAGCTGCTGGTGTTTTCCTCATACAGGACAACACTGGACTTTGGGCCATTTACTATAAACAGGAAGGACAGCTTCTGGAGTCTTGTATACCAGCCCTCAGTGAAGTAAAGCCATCAGCCCTGTCTCCACACCTCTGCTGTCAGCAGGGAGGAGGGTGTGCATGCAGGTCCTTGGTCTGTTCTTGCAGGCGCATGATCTCAGGGCCAAGCTGGTTGGGCTGAGGGAGCCATGTCGGCCGCATGTGCCATCAGGCACTGCCCACTGAGGCCCCAAAGGAGTCACTGAGCCTATTGCAGCCATGAGGTTAACTCCCTGTGTGCTTGCTTGCTTGCTTTGTGAGAATTCTGACTTAACTTCCACTCATACGGAAGAGGCCATGAGAACTGCTCTAGTTTTCCCAAATGACTGGATATGAGTGCAGAAACGGCTGTAGGCAGAACACCAAACTGACCTTGACATCAGGCCCCGCTTCTGGTCCTGTTTCTGTCCCTGTCAACCTCTGGGGGCCCCTGTGAAATGAAGGTATCATTCAGTCTTTCCAGCTTGATATGACTGCCTCCATATACTAACCAAGAAAGATACTGGCATCGCGTTACAGGGGAAAGCCTGGCTTTCCTGTTGTCCCAAGTGGAAGGACAGATTTGTTTAAGTTAAATTCACATCAAAAATAAATAGTAGGAGTCTCCTCTGGATGTTCACTAGATAAATGTTCAGATGTTCACTGAGTCGAATGTAGCTCAGAAATGAAACTAAGCATTCTAAGTCATCTCAAACGTGAAAAACTTTTCTGTGGGTTAGGGGACTATATTTAAGTTAATTCCTCAAAAGCAGGACCTGTTCTTTCTTCCTGTAATGTAAAGCTCTGGCACTATCTGGTTCTTGTACATCGTTTAGATGAAGAATAGAATAGACACATTGATAGTTACAAAAATGCAGTGCGTTTGAAAGGGCTCAGAGTCAGCATTCCAGAACACCCCCACCACTGTTCCACCTGTGTGTTCCCGTGTATGGGTCCCGCTATGTATGCATGAAAGGATATTTTCCTGTTTTCCCCACTTACATATCTTTTTTCTTTGTTACCCTTTCTGTTACAGGTGCTATGTCTCTTATGTTTCATTAAGGATATAAGCTTTAGGGACTTTGCTGACAGTCCAGTGGTCAGGGCTCCACGCTTCTACTGCAGGGGGCATGAGTTTGGTCCCTGGTCTGGGGAACTAAGGTCCCTGCATGGCCTATTAATTAATTAATTTAAAGGAGATTAAGCTTTAGATCCTCAATCTTTTTAGAACCAGGAAAAAAAAAAAGACATGTTTACTTAACAGGATAGCTGTTGAAGTACTCTAATTTTAGATAAGCTCTTCCAGATTTTGAACCCATAAGAAGTTAAATCCTAGTTGTCTCAAGTCTATTGAGTGAAGGATCCTTCTTGCATTGCCCAGCATGGTGAAAGGTTAAGTCAGAGAGATGAGAAGCAGTTAAGTGAGGCATGCCGCACCTGTCCACATTTGTAGCTATAAAGCAAATCTGTGACTTAGACTTTTCTTCTTCTAAAACTTTTGATGCCAGTCAGAGTACCACATTTTCTTCTTTTGAAATCCATAGGCATAAAGTCAAAAATGTTGGACCTGCAGGGACAATGAAGAGAGTATCTAGTCCAGCCTTTCTCAGAGATGCTGGGCCAGCAGCAGCAGCATCACCTGGGAAATTGTTATGAATCCAAATTCTGGGCCCCTTCCCAGACCTTCTCAGCGGGTGAGGCCTACCAATTTTTGAACAAGCATTCTGGGTGATTCTGATCCACAGTAAGGATTGAGAGCCACTGATCTCATCCAACACCTTCATTTCCAGTTACAGAAACCCACGCCCAGAAACATTCAAGGTCACAGCATCTCACTTAGCCTTAGTGCTGTAGGCAAAATCACATTTTCCTCAGCTTCTTAGATCACTGTGTTCTTATGTCATTTCTGAGGCCATAAAGAGTGTTTCTTCCCTCATTCTTAATAGTTTTTTTCTAATAAGTTTTTTTCTAAAACTAATCCATGGACTTATCCTCTAGAGACGTACTTTTCACTTCACAGCTCTTTTCTATAGCCTTTTGCATGCATGCTTGCTAAGTGGCTTCAATCGTATCCAACTCTTTGCCCCCCAGTGGACAGTAGCCCACCAGGCTCCTTTGTCCGTGGGATACTCCAAGCAAGCATACTGGAGTGGGTTGCCATGCCTTCCTCCAAGAGGGCTTCTCCGACCCAGGGATCGAACCCGTGTCTCTTATGTCTCCTGCATTGGCAAGCGGGTTCTTTACCACTAGTGCCACCTGGGAATCCCCTGTGGCATCTTACTTTCCACCTTTATTTGACTTTTCACTTTCTTCCACCTTAGATTGCATCCTTATGGCTTTCCCATGAATTCCTTAGAGGAGAAGGGACTCTATATGTTTCTTTTCTCAGTTTAGAAGTGGTTCCAAACAATTTTAATGTATAAAGTGCCCTAGCATTTTTGCTACAGTTGAATGTTTTCCTAAGTCCATTGCTAGAAGGTAACTTTCTGTGCCCACTTCTTGGCACTTGTGGCTTCATTAGAAAAACACTGGGTGTGCCAGTCCTTTCCCCATGGGCTGTTGAGATAACAAAGGACCATTCCTCAAGCAGCCTGACCCAGATAATTTACTCCCAAGAACACCAGCCCCTTGGGGTACCTTCTCTGGCCCCCAGTCCAGATCATGTCCCTGCTGTGGATTCTCATGTTAACATTTATATCATCTTTACTGCCTTGATCACAAGTGCAGTTCTGCATGTATTCATGTGATAATTTGATTCACGGCACTCTCTGCCGCTAAAGTGTAGGTTGTCTGAAGGTAGCCGTCATGCCTGATGTATCCCAGAGCTTGGCACAAGGCCCAGCACAGCTGGTTGAATGATAGTGTCACAACTTCTGGCTGTACAAGCCCAGCCTGCTGGTGTGACCCAGGGAGCTGACAGGGGCCTGTAACCCAAGAGAGAATGGGCTGTGGGCAGCAGTGATTCTGTCTGGTAGCTTTCAAACTTATTTTTCTAAGTTCAGTTCAGTTCAGTAACTCAGTCGTGTCCGACTCTTTGTGACCCCATGAACTGCAGCACGCCAGGTCTCCCTGTCCATCACCCAACTCCCAGAGTCCACCCAAACTCATGTCCATTGAGTTGGTAATGCCATCCAACCATCTCATCCTCTGTTGTCCCCTTTTCCTCCTGCCCTCAACCTTTCCCAGCATCAAGGTCTTTTCCAATCAGTCGGCTCTTCACATGAGGTGGCCAAAGTATTGGAGTTTCAGCTTCAACATCAGTCCTTCCAATGAACACCCAGGACTGATCTCCTTTTAGGATGGACTGGTTGGATCTCCTTGCAGTCCAAGGGACTCTCAAGAGTCTTCTCCAACACCACAGTTCAAAAGCATCAATTCTTCTGCGCTCAGCTTTCTTTGTAGTCCAACTCTCATATATTTTTCTAAGTAGCAGAACCTTTTTTGTTTTGTTTGTTTTTAAAGGCAGAATCCATGGATTTTGTAAAGCATGAAAGTGGTGCTTTTTTGGGGGCTGCTCCTCTCCCCTGCTGTTTGAAATCACATATCTAGGCCTACACCTCTAGAGAGAGTCGCAGTGGTGTTGTCTCAGAGCTGTCATACATTACTGAGAAACAAAAAGGTGGTCTGGGACAGCTTCTCGGGGGTGCTTCACTCCTGGGTCGTCTGGGGAGTGTGAACTGGGAGAGGCTTGTTCAACCTCCAAATTTCATCTGAGCTAATTGCACTCAGCATCCATGCTTCCCCATTCCGTGGAGACAGAAAGTGACTTTCAGCTTCTCTAACCTCTTTTTTGACTTTCTAACAGGAAAGCTCAATAAACTTAAGTAAATATGTCTCTGGAGGCACCCTCAATATCTTCCTCAAGGTACACACCCTGTGGCCAGCAGGGGCCTGTTTCACTCAAGATGGCCTTTAGCCCCCACACTGATTGCGCTGCTGGGTCCCAAGTTCAGAAACTCTCCTGTCCTTCAGCCTCAGGAAGGACTCTCCTCCTTCCCTGACTGCTTGTGGCATGAAACCAGAGATGCCTTTAGATTCTGGTTTTATCACCACCAGACTCAGCAGCCATATGAGTCCTTTTCCTCCCAGCCCGCCCCCTTTCCTCCCCAGCGTCCACCCCCACCTCCGGCTGTGCACAGTCAAAGCAGGAAGCCTCTGGGTTGGCCAGAAGCAACTGAGAACTGCTCTGAGAGGCAGCTCTCACATGGGGGATCTGAGAACCTAATTTCTCATTACTTCCCTCATCAGCCGCGTGTTCAGCAGCCAAGTGACCAGGTTCTCGCCCGGCATTGTGATTCTCCTGTCCCTAATCCTAAAACCCCTCAAGTGTGGGGAGGGATCGGAGACCCTCCAGGAGCAGAAAGTGATAGCAGTTGGGGGCGACTCTCTCCGCAGGGGCCCCCCTCCAGCTCCAGACCCCAGTACAAGGGCCTGTCCCCTTGCCCAGGCCCCCTGCTCTGTGCACACGGCTCCCTGCCTTGGGCATGTGGCACTTGGCTAGCCATTCTCCTGGTGGTCCTGCCAGTACCTGTTGTAAAGCTTTTGTTATTATTTGGAGAAGAACAAGAGATTTCAAGAGCTCTGTGAAGTGAGGAGATTGAACTATGTCACAGGTGCCTGATCTGCATGCACTCCTCCTTGCCACAGCACTGAGGTTCACAGCACTGGGAGTTCACACCCGAGAATTCTGTCTGTGCAGATGGCGAAGGCCATGTGGGGTTCTCAAGGGTCAGGGTGGTGGGGAGAGTGCAGGAAGTGAGGGGAGCTTGGAAGGACTGGCCAAAGGCACGAGATTATCCACTGTGGGCTTTGTCAGGACGTGAGCTTCTGAAGGGCTGGGCTGGACTTAGCTCTCTGAGAGGCCTGATACACAGTACATTGAATAAGAAAACTTGTCTGTGTTCATGTTGATGTTTAAATACCTTTTAAAAATTAAAATTTCAAAATATTGAACATCAGTATTATTGGCCTAGAAAATGTAGCTTCTGTGTGAGTCATAAGATCTAGGTCACAGTGGGCCCTTTTTTCCTGTATTTATGACATCTGCTGAGTCTCCCATGGTGATGGTTATGAACTACCAAGGACAGAGCTGGGCTGAGTATTTACATATACCGCCTCATTTGACTTAGTCTTCTCTCCTACCCTGCATGGTAAATATGACTCTCCTACAGCGCAGTAAACCGGAACCCAGAGAGGTTTAGAAATGTCTCAGATCATGCAGCAATTAAGTGAGAGAACCAGACTTTGAACCCCAGTGTCTGGGTCCAGAGCGTGAGTTCAGCACCAGTGAATGCCCTTTCTGGGCAGTCAGCTGTCCTGGGTCCCCATTGTTTCTACTGCAAGGTGACCAGCTGAGTTCCCCTTGAGCCTGTGTGAATGGAATCCAGATCCAGCAGAAGGTACACCTTGCAGTGGGCCACCAGAAATTATCTGTGTCTCAGCCATTCCCCCTTTGAAAACACTGAGAAAACTTTCAGGGGACCAAGGGAATGACACCAGAGTTACTGGAGATACACATACCCGGAGAAAGCATAATCTTGCCCTGGCTGCCCCGAGATACAGGTGTCCAGGCTTGGAGACTGCTCTGCCAACCAGTAAGTGCCTACGCAGTGGGAGAGTGGAGCCTGGATGGCACTGGAGGGGAAGCCTGAATGTGAACATTGTTCGAGGAGAGTAAGCAGCAACAGAGATTCCAGCCCGAGACTCTGTGTCCTGAGCACAGCAGCTAGGCCTGCCCCTGCCTGTCCATCGTCTCTGTTTAGCAATCAGCACCTCTCCTCAGCCATCAAGTCTTCGTGTAAGAAGCAGCCCTCTTCTCACATTCAGTGGCTCAAGCAGAATGAACAGGAGAGGGACCACGGGAGGCAAAGGGATCAAAAAAAAACTTTAGAGGGGCGTACAAAGCATGTATGTATGACCTTGTGGATAGGCAACTGTAAGGACTCTGGCTCATTCTGAATGAGGTGAGAAGCCAGCAGAGGGTTTGATGCAGCACAGAGATATGATCTGATCCATCTTAAATTTCAACAGAGTTCCCCTGGCTTCTGTGTTAAGAAAAAACTGAGAGAAACCAATTACGTTGCCATGGCAATAATCCAGGTGGAAAAGAGTGGTGACTTGGATGAGGCAGGTGGCAGTGCTGGTAGTGAGAACTGGTGAGATCCTGGAAGTAGTTTGAAAGCCAAGCCAACAGGATTTATTGATGATTGAAAATGGGATGTGAGAGTGATTTCAGTGATTTTGGCTTAAAAAACTGAGAGAACAGTGTCGTCATTGTCTGAGATGGAGAAACTCAGGGACAGGATTCCATCCCCACTCCTACCCCTGCCCTTGTCTTTGTGAGAGATCCTACCAGCTCTCTATCCCATTTCCTCCACTGCTTATAGACCCTGTGTAACCCCTTCAGCCGGTTTCCTGGTATGCACTCAGGGCTTTAGGAATCCTGGCTCCTGGGCCTTTACTGCCTCAGTGCCTTTGCACATGCAGTTCCCTGCCTGGGTGTCCTTTCCCCCTTAGGGGAACATCTCCATGGAACATCTGCATCCTTAAGGATAACCCCTTCCCTTATCCTGCGATTTATACCAGACCCTTGAGCTTATTCCCTCAAGAAGCCCATGACTTCTTGGAGGAATTGAGGAGGAAGGGTTTGAGTCACACCCCAAGGATAGTGTCTGTGGAATGAGTAATGGAATAACTGGATGTCTTCACCCTTCCCAGCTTGCTGTACCCCAAAACCATGTGTGTGTCCCATCCATACCACTTGTTGGGCTTTTAAATATTTTCTATTGAAGATACAAGCATAAGACTTTCTTCCACTTGAACCACACCAAGTTGACAGGAATGCTCCAGGAATTGGTGTCTTGTGCCCTTATGAGCTTTTCATCTTGTCATGTGGAAGAGTGTTCATCCTTTCCGTTTCCTCGTGTGGGAGCTGCTCAAGTCCTCTTGCTCTCTCTCTTCAGGGCTTTGTCTAGCTTTGTTTTGCTGCCTGGGTGCCTTCCAGCTGCGGTGTACTCAGAACAGGCTTGAGACAGAAAGGATGTTTTCTCTCCTTTTCCCCTCTGACTATAGCCAAGCATTTTCTGGCCTCTTGGCTACACTAATATGTTGGACCAGTGTTTTTTGAGGACAGTCTCCAGGGACTCTTAGAGTCCTTTCTGCAATTACAGCTGAGAATGTCAAGCCCATCACCTAGAATATAGATTTTATTTTCTTACCCCAACCTGATGATCTAATAAATGCATGAACATAAGATAAGCATATCCACCTCTCCAGCCCACTTGTATTAGGCAGTATTTTCCAGAGAAACAGAACCAACAGGATGTATATTGAGAGAGAGGGTAGAGATTTATTTTAAAGTATTGGCTCATCTGGTTGTAGGAGCTGGTTGTTCCAAAATCCACAGAGCAAATGTGAATTCTAGCAAGAGTTGATGCTGCAGACTTGACTCCAAAGGCAATATAGAGGTAGAATTTCTTCCTCTATGGGGAACTTCAGTTGGTTTTTTTTTTCCCTCAAGGCCTTCATCTGATGAGTTGAGGCCCACCCACATTGTGGAGGGCAATCTGCTCTATTCAAGATCTACTGCTTTAAATGTTAATTAGATCTAAAGGGATCTTCTCAGCAATGTCTAGGCTAGTATTTGATGGGCACCATAACCTAACCAGGTTGACACATAATACTAACCATGGTACCACCTCTCTGTGCCTCCCGCTCCTGCTTTGCACCTTCTGCCTCTACTCCTTTCATTTCCCTTTAGGAACTTCTCTTTCTCGAACCCATAACTCTTTCTCCAGGCTCAGTCCCTGGGTACCATTTTCTTCCAGGCCAGTCACCTTCCTCTTGTCCTAGGCCACTGCTTAGCCTCAGAGCCAGCTTTCCTGAGTCATCTGCCTTCCAGAAGTGGGTTTTCTTTCCCCAGTGTGAACCCCCTGGATCTTTGAGATTTCCTGTTGTTTTCTTCTCAGGTATTGGGAAGAATGTGGTTTGTGAGAAGGCGGCAACCTCAGTGGATGCTTTCCGGATGGTGACAGCCTCACGCTACTACCCTCAGCTGATGAGCCTTGTGGGGAATGTGTTGCGCTTCCTGCCCGCCTTTGTGCGCATGAAGCAGCTGATCGCCGAGCACTACGTGGGCGCCGTGATGATTTGTGACGCCCGCGTCTACTCGGGCAGCCTGCTCAGCCCCAACTATGGCTGGATCTGTGATGAGCTCATGGGCGGCGGGGGCCTGCACACCATGGGCACCTACATTGTGGACCTGCTGACCCACCTGACCGGCCAGAGAGCCGAGAAGGTCCACGGGCTGCTCAAGACCTTTGTGAGGCAGAATGCGGCCATCCGTGGCATCCGGCACGTCACCAGCGATGACTTCTGTTTCTTCCAGATGCTCATGGGCGGGGGCGTGTGCAGCACAGTAACTCTCAACTTCAACATGCCAGGCGCCTTTGTGCACGAGGTCATGGTGGTGGGCTCTGCGGGACGCCTGGTCGCCCGGGGTGCGGACCTTTACGGGCAGAAAAACTCTTCCCCGCACGAGGAGCTGCTGCTGAGGGACTCGCTGGCCGTGGGTGCGGGGCTGCCCGAGCAGGGCGCCCAGGACGTCCCGCTGCTCTACCTGAAGGGCATGGTCTACATGGTGCAGGCCCTGCGCCAGTCCTTCCAGGGGCAGGGGGACCGCCGCACGTGGGACCACAGCCCGGTCTCCATGGCTGCCTCGTTCGAGGACGGGCTCTACATGCAGAGTGTCGTGGATGCCATCAAACGGTCGAGCCGATCCGGGGAGTGGGAGGCGGTAGAGGTGCTGGCAGAGGAGCCCGACGCCAACCAGAACCTGTGCGAGGCGCTCCAGCGAAACAACCTGTGAGCCTGCGCATGGGCTCCCTGCCGTGGGGCAGAGGACAGGGCAGGACCAGGAGCTGTGATGGGAGGGCTTCGCGGTAGCACAGACGGTATCTTTCATTTCATAGGTCCGCTTGGGCAGAGTTGAATTCCAGTGAATTCGAAGGTGGCCCCGGGGAACCCCCCACCCCAGTGCCCACTCTGAGGGCTGGTGAGGGGGTGGCATTCTCTTGCCAGGGCTGAGAGGCCAGTACACCGCGCAAGGCAGAAGTGCCCCCGGTCTGTGAGCAGGGCTGGCAGAAGCTTGACTGGGGCGCTTCGGCAGCCTGTTTGTGGTTTTAGCCGGATGAGAAAAGCACAGTAAGGAGCCAGCCTGGCCGATGCCTCAGGCCTGAGAAGTGATGCGGGGCCTTGTTGCCATGCCTTCCTGGGCTGGGGCACCTCAGGAATGGTGAGGGCGGCAGCTCATCCCTCCCGGATCCACATCCGCCCGATCAGGCCCTTCCGGCCTCCAGGCGGTACCCCTTCTGTGGCTGGGAGGGGGTTTCTTTAGCAGGTGAGCTTTCAGGGGCTGAAGTTTCCCCAGGCAGAGGGCCCCTGCTTTGGCAGAGAGGAGCCAAGGGGGAGAGCTCTGGGACATACGAGAAATGTTAATAAATCAGAAGGTCTGACACTATGGCATGCGGTTGTTGTCTGTTTGATAGGTTGGGTTTCTTTAATAATGAAAGGCTTGTTGTTGCTGTAGATGGTTTGTATTTTTCTCTTTCCTCATGGCTCCATGGCAGCTCCGACCGACTGGATCCGTCACTGTCTAGCGGGCCACCCAGGTTCCTACCACTGCCTTCCCTCCCCTCCTGGTTTATTCCCTGTGGCTGAATCCCTGCAAGAAGTCTTTCCTCAGTGCTCAAGTCTTTACACAGGACTCAAGACTGCAGAGGGCTGATCTAGCCTGATATTTAAGAGACAGTGGGAGAGTCAGGTCTCCCTGGGCTGGAGGTCAGAAGGGGTTCTGTTCTTGAAACCAAGGGGTTGTCTCCAGGGGAGCCCTGGGAGAGGAGAGGTGGGGTGGGGGCCAGGGAGTCTGGACGGCATGAACTCGGTGAAGGTGCTGCCCTGTGGCTAGGCCAGCCAGTGTCCAGCTCTGTATTTAGGATCCTGTTCTCGCCACAGGAAGAGCCTCCTCACCGTGTCAGTCAGGCTGGAAAGAATACCTCTCCTCCTTTCCTTTGCCAGGACTAAACCCGGACCAAACTGTTTCCCATTCTCTAATCTTCCCTTCTTCTGCCCTGCCCTGGACTCCTCGCCAGAAAGAGAAAGGCTCAGAGAGGATGCTCCCTCTTCCTCCTGCTCTTAGAGGAGTCACCAGGCCTGTTTTCCCATATTGTCCTGGTTTCGGACCTTGTGAGATAAAATAACAGTTACTAGTGTTGGGGTGTACTTAATGTGTGCTGGGCCCCCCGGAGAGACACTTCACATATATTATTTCATTTAATATCCAAACCAGTCAACGAGGTACTACTATTAATATTCCCATTATCCAGAGCAGAGAGGGACAGAGGTACATGAACTGGTGAGGGTCCTCTGACTACAGAGCCTGACTCTGCACTACTCCTTCTCCTGTGGCTCCTCAGACTCTAGTGCCAGGCACTGTCCCTCCCTGTGTGGGACCCATCCAGGTTACCATGTCTCTACAACAGGCATCTCAGCCTGGCCTGAACTAGGACTGTAGAGAGAACCCCACCATGCTGGGAGGAGTGAAGCAGAAGCTGCCCCCTTCCACCCAGCTCAGCTCAAGGTCATCCTTCTCTGTGTTAATAGGATGTTGCTATCCCCCTCTAAGTTTGAGAATTGACCCAAGAAAGCACATTCATCCATTGCATCTGACTGAGATGCCCTTATTAAGAAAGGGCCATGCTGTTGACCCACAGTGGCACTGAAGTTTTATAGGACTCTGCAGCGAAACCTCTTGTTTACAGTGGTGTGGTCTGAGAAGTCCCGGTGCAGACTGAACATGGGCTTAGGGCAGTCATTTTTATGAGACCCCAGGTCCTCTGTTGGTCTCCCCAGAGCCCAGGTCCATGGCCATCCTTCAGACAGCTCTACCATCATGTATCTCTTGGCTTGGTCCTGGGGAGGAGATGTACCTGGAAGTGGCCTAGACGCCTGTGGCCAAGGAAGCCAGCAGGGTTCTGGTTCCCAGAAGTGACAGGAGTCCCCAACTGGTTCCAGACTTGTCCTACAGCGCCCCCTCCTGGAGGAGACTAGCATCACCTACCAGGGTCTATTACTCAAATCTCAGAATGTTACTCAAAGTAGAGTTTTTCCGAGCCAGTGAAAATGCAGCTCATGTTTCCTCTGTTACAGCAAGCAGAAGAGAACTTCCAGAATACCTCTTGCTTGTTTTCCAACCACCAACCAAATCTAGGACTCACATTCATGCAGACAATGGCAGCAGTCTCCTCACCTCTCTATCCTTAGGCTTTCTCTTCTTTATTCTACCCTTCATGCTGCTGCCCAGGCAACCTCTCCAGAATAGCAGACCAGGATCCCTTGTTGCCTACATCCCTCCTTATCCCTCCCAGACTCACTCAGCCTGGTCTGATGGCCATGCATCTCCTTCAGCAGACCCTCCTCCAGGGGGCTGATGTCTTCCACACTAGTGAGGCTTCATCCCTGGCAAACCTTCTGCCTGGAAGGCCACGCCGCCCTCTCCTTCAGGAGTCTGGTGGAGAGCTGCCTCTTCACTCCTCCAGGCAAAGCGGCAGTCACCCCAGCACCTGTGGCCCATTCCCTGGGAGACAGGGAGCAAGGCCACGCACCCACTTCCTATGACCTGACAGCCCCTTTCCTTTCTCTTCCCCAGGCTCCTCCTTACCACCCTTCTCCATCCCAGGTGTTACCTTGTCTGACCTTCAGGTTCATCTGAGGAGACTTTAAATGCTCGGACTAGGCCCCACCCATACAGATTCTGATTCAGTTAGGTCTGGGGTGCTGTGCTGTGCTTAGTCGATCAGTCAGGTCCAACTCTTTGCAAGCCCATGGACTACAGCCTGCCAGGCTGGGGTTCTCCAGGCAAGAATACTGGAATGGGTTGCCATGCTGTCCTCCAGGGATCAAACCCAGGTCTCCTGCATTGCAGGTGGATTCTTTACCAACTGAGCCACCAGGGAAACCCAAGTATACTGGAGTGGATAGCCTATCCCTACACCAGGGGATCTTCCCAACCCAGGGATTGAACTGGGGTCTCCTGCATTGCAGGCAGATTCTTTACCAGCTGAGCCACCAGGGAAGCCTAGGTCTGAGGCAGTGCCCAGGAATCTATATTTTTGCAAATTCCCAGGCGATCCAGTGACTGCACTGGGGAATCCTTCACCCTTTTTCCCAGCTGCTCCCTCTTCAGGCATCTTATTTGGGGAATCACAGTCTGAGAAAAGGAAGAATGTTTATTTTTATCAAACGTGGGATCCCAGAGAGGGGCAGGGGCTGAGTCCCCTCCTCCACCTGAGAGCCTCAGGCCTTAGACTGCTGCTCTGGCTCAGGCTTGGGAGGGCAGGGAGTCATGGGGTGGGGGTCAGGATAATCACTTGTACTGAGGAGAGAGTGGGGGGACAAGCGGGGCATTGCAGACACTTAGCATCTTGTTGATGTCCACCTGAGTTGACTTGTCCATCTCAGCCTTGAGGCAACCGCTTACCCCCAAGCTGGGCAGACCCCCAGGCTCCTCACTGGCTTCCTCCCCCAGGGGAACCAGAGTGTGGGTCGGGGGCACAAACATACTGGGGCAGGGCAGAGTGAGGTCGGAGCCCAGCTCACCTGCCACTGGCAGCAATGCCTGCAGTTGCTCCACACCCGCCTCCTCGGGGACCACTGTCAGCTCTGACTCAGGCTCCACCTCAGCCTCAGCCTCCCTGTCCCCCTCCCCTGCCTGGTTCAGTTCAGGGTTGCAATAGTTGATGTACTGGTACAGGGGCCGCAGGCGCTGGGCCTTTCCTACAAGAACCCAGGGCAGGGCAATGACTGGAGTGCCAAGCTGGGCTGTGTTGGGTCCAGCTGGCTGGGACAAAAGGGAAGGCTCAGGAAATGCCACTCACGCTCAGGCCCCAAGGTCACTGAGGGTGCCGACACCGTGCTGGCCACCACTGGGAGCACTGGGGTTCCCAGACTCTTGCGCTTCTTGGCCTTTTTGTGCTGTTTGGCAGATGGTGAGGGCTCATTCTGATTATTCTCCGGCTCTTCCCTCTGCAGCGACAGCCCCTGTGGCAACTCACTCTCTGCCCTAGGATGGGCTTGGTGGCTCGGGCCTGTGAGGCTGGGGAACAAGGAGGCCTGAGGAGCCAGCCTGCAGCCTTGGCTCCTGTGCCCTGTCCTAGGGAACAGTCCTGCCTGCCTACCTCCCCAGGCCGTGATCCTTGTCCTTTTCCTGGTCAGTGAGGCCCTGGACTGGACAGGGACCCAGAGATCATGGGAGTTCAGTCCCCTACCAGGCCTTGAGACTTTTGCTCTGCATGTTCCCTACATCAGGGCTCTGGAGGGTCAGCAGAGGTGAGGAATGATGGTGGTGTCAGGGGATAAGGATGGACACTACTGTAAGGCCCCATTTAAGAATCCAACTGGGGTATGAGCCACCCCCACACCACCTCCCCAGTTCCCAGTCTCTTCCCTCTGAAAGCCCCCTCACTTGACCGGCTTCCTCTTCGGACCATGACTGGGCCTCACAGTGGAGGCCGTAGGCCTGGGACCTCTCTCCTCCAGGGCCTCCACCTCTGGTTTGTGCCTGTCTTCCTCCAGCTTGAGTCTCTCCTGGATCTTTGGCTCTGAGGTGGATCTTATTGGACATTTATCTTCATCCTGGGTTTGGCAGGCCTCATGGGCTGGCACCAGGCCCTGGTCTCCCATCACTGGACACTAGCGGTGACACACAGGTAACTGGTCACCATGGCCAGGTAAAGGATACAGGGACCAGCCATTAGACTCTAAATACTCTGGATGAAGGGCACCAGCCCATGCCCCTCCCAGCCTGTGGAACCTGGCCTGGCAGTTTTGGTCTATTAAAGCGCTATGACCAAGTGTTTGAAGGTTAGACAGCCCGATGGTCACCTCAGAATTCTGAGCATGGCCACCAGGCATCTCTGTAAGCTGTGACTGCCCCACGGCTGCCCCTTCTTGGGCCCCTGGCCGCTTCTCAGCCCCTGCGGAGTCCATAGCTGCGGCGGATCAGCACTTCCTCGACGGTTGCTTGAGGGGCATTGGGGATGGAGGGCGGATCCTGAGGGGCCAGACTAGTAGACCCTGAGCGGACCCGGGAGAGGACCGGATTGGGAAGGGCAACTGACAGTCGTTCTGCTCCCCCCTCAGCTGGAACTACAGGCCCCAGAAGGCTTTGCGCCAAGGCCATTGGCCCCTGACCTCACGGACGGAAACCATTGTTGCCTGGCAACAGCAAACCCGTCGGGTGGCGGCAGTGGGCGGCAAAACCGCTCTGGTGAGCCCCTTGCCCGAGTGAGAAGCCTGCCAACGGTACTGAGAGGTGGGCTGAGAGCAGAGGTGGCGAGCGCAGGCCGGGGCCGGGAGGCGGGGTGGGGGCCGGGAACGCAGGCAGGGCACGGCTGAGGTTAGGACCCGGGGCCAGGGAGGAGGCACTGGGCTGAGAAGCCGGGTTTGGCGCCAGAGACGCGTAGCCCGGCAGGCCTCAGGTGCAACGTTTGCAGGACGGCGGCGGCGGTATGTGTGAGGGTCCGTCCCGCATCTCGGGGCCCATCCCCCCAGACCCTACGCTCTGTCCGGACTACTACCGGAGGCCGTCTTCGGGTGAGTTAGGGAGTGAAAGCGGCCTGGCAAGGGTCGGGCCCAGCTCCACCACTGACTCCGCACTCTGCCCCGTCTGGCCTCTCAGCCCAAGGGCGCCTTGAGGGAAACGCGCCGAAGTTGGACCTGCTGACGACGGATACGGACCCGGACCTAGACGCCACCCCTCCCCGCGCCCCTCGCATCCGTCCGGGAGGCCTAGAAATCCTGGAGCGTGGCCGTCGCGGCGTGGGTGGTGTGCTGCTGCAGCTCGGGGGTATCTCCCTAGGCCCAGGGGCCTCTCCCAAGAGTAAGTTTTGGTCAGAACGGACAGCGAGGCGGCTCTGAAGTCAAAACAGATAAAAAGACGGCTGCTTCCCCTTCCCTGCTCTGGGCTCAGGCTTTACCTCTCAGAGTGTCTGTTTCCCCAACTGTAGAAGGAGCGGGAAATGCACGACTTCTTCGCAGGAGAGGACTAAATGAGGCATACCCCGGAAAAGCCCGTAGCTCAGCTTCATGGATTTATGCATGGTTGGTTGTTGAGTGTCTGCTGTGCTCCAGGCCCTATAGGTGCTAGGAGAACAAGGTCGAAGAAGCGCATCATTGAATCAAGGTGGGAGACAGTAAAACAAGTGAGGAGGTGAATAGGATATGCAAGGTGATTACTAGTATACTTCATAATCAAATATGTATAAAATCATCAGAAACAGAAGATAATTATGGTGTGAGGAAGAGAACAAGGTTATGTGGTGGACTTTAGAGTATGTCAGGGAGGCAGGGTGTGGGCTTGTGTGTCCACTGGGGTAAGTTGGATTGTATGGGCTGTATGTAGGGCAACATCTTTTCTCCAGGGAAGGACCCTAAAGACCATGAGAAGGAGAACATGAGGCGGATCAGGGAAATCCAGAGGCGCTTCCGTGAGCAGGAGCACAGCCAGGAGCAGGCCCAATCCAGGCCCCTGAAGGCCCTGTGGCGCTCACCCAAGTATGACAAAGTGGAGTCGCGTGTCAAGGCTCAGCTGCAGGTACCTGCCTCAGGGAGCCCCAAGTGTTGCCCGTCTTGTTGGCCAACAGGACATTATACTCTGACTTGAGTTATGAGGAGGGAGGAAACCCACAGTGGGCTGAGGTCGCAGGGGATGAAGAGCTGGTCCTGCTGCAGAGTGGGGCTGTGGCCTTTCTCTGAAGTGATGACAGCTGGGTGATTCTGAGGGGCAAGTCGGAATTAGGCAAGGGGAGAATAGAGGAGAACATTTTATAGAAATGGAACCTTGTGGTTCCAGGGTCCCTGGTCCTAACACCAGGGACTTAGGAGTGTGGGCAGTGGGGATGCTGTGTTCAGTTCACTATGAGGGAGGAAGAACATGAGGTTAGGCTAAGAAGTCAGCTGGACCCACATCATAAAGGGCCACATAAATCCATTTTTTTAAACCTTTATTTCTAAGGACAATGGGAAGGGCAGGGGTATGTATGGTGGTAAGATTCTATCTGGGGTAGCTAGTGGTGCCACTTCTCTTTCCAGGGGTCTGAGAAGGAGAAGCAGGACAGAAAAAAAGACAAGGTCATATGTGGGTGTGTTGAAGCTGAAGCTTTTGTGGGGCTTCCAGGGAGTGGGAATGTGTCCAAGAGGCAGATGGAGAATCAGGTCTGGATCTCAGAAGTGAGACCCAGGAGCTATTGAGGACGAGGCTGAGGACAGTGAAACCAGGGAAGTGACCCTGGATTTGGGGGCTTGGAGACCAGCTGTTGGTGGCCTTGGTAGGGACAGAGCCAGAAAGCTTGACTAGGAAGGAGAGAAAAAGAGAACGATGACTGAAGCCAGGACTGAGGTAGAGGGAGGGAAATATGTTTTCTGAGAGATGTGAAAAACACACAGGTTTAAATGCTGATGTGATGGAAGTACTTATTCAAGAGGAAGGAGGCCAGGTCCAGAGGACTGGTGATAGAGAAAGATCCTGAAAGACAGGAGGGACAGAGGCATGGTCTTACAGCTTGAGACCCTGACTTCAGCCTGACTGACCACCCCCCGCTCTGCCTTGGCCTCCAGGAGCCCGGCCCTGCCTCTAGAACTGAGCCAGCCCACTTTCTGCGGGCCCATTCCCGTTGCGGCCCCGGGCTCCCACCACCCCGTGTCCCCAGTCCCCAGCTAACCCTACCAGGTCCCAATGCTAAGGTGAGAGGATATGTGGGGGCTGGGAGGTGGGGCAGGGATTCCGGGGCACCACACAGTGCTGTTTCATCATGCTGGCCATGTCCCGCAGGCCCCAGGTCTGGGTGTGGACTTCATTATGCACAATGCCCGCACTGCCAAGAGGGCCCCCCGGCGGCATTCTCGCTCGCTGCAAGTCCTGGCACAGGTGCTGGAGCAGCAACGGCAAGCCCAGGAGCACTACAACGCCACGCAGAAGGGTCACGTGCCCCATTAGTAGGTCCTACCGCTCCCCCCACTCCTGGGAAGGGGCACTTATGGAGGGTGGAAGCCCACGTCTGCCTAGGGTCATCAGCCCTGGGTCTGTGCATCACAGCTTGTTGGAGCGCAGGGACCTGTGGCGGCGGGAGGCTGAGGCCCGTCAGCACAGCCAACCAGACCCGGCCATGCCCCCTGGCCACACTCGCATGCCTGAGAACCAGCGGCTGGAGACACTGAGCAGTCTGCTCCAGAGTGAGTACGTGGGCAAGGGGAGCTGGCTGGGGAACCCACCAGGTACTATGCACCCCTGCCCAGCATTTACTGTTCCTGGGGCCCCTGTAGGCCAGAGCCAGCTGCTGCGCGAGCTGGTGCTGCTGCCTGCGGGGGCGGATTCACTGAGGGCCCAGAGCCACCGTGCTGAGCTGGACCGGAAGCTGGTGCAGGTAGAGGAGGCCATCAAGATCTTTTCCCGTCCTAAAGTCTTTGTGAAGATGGATTCCTGAGCCCTTTTATGGGGACAGTGACTGGGTCTTACTGAAGGTCACAGCATGGTTGCTAAGGGCAGGATTGGGCCCCATCATAGAGTGGAGTTCGAAGACAGAAGCAGTGGAGAGGGGGCAGTGTCCCCAGAGCCCTCTTCCCAGCCACTGGTGGCTGTGGAAGGGCCATCCCAGCCTCATAACCCTTTATCAAAATTAAACCTTTTGTACACAGTGGGGTTTGTTTCCATAAGTGCTTTTCTTACCCTAGAAATGCCAAACCTGTTGTTCCTCCCGCAGTGTGACTACAGGAAGACTTCTCTGGTGCCCTTATCACACTCACTCCTGCCACATGTCCAGAGAAGAAGGCAAAATTGTTGGATCAGGGAGGAGGCTAGGGCTGGGAAACAGAATGACCATAACTGCATTTGTAGAAAACCTTTAATGTTCCCCAGACTGAGAGGGCCCATAAGCACGCTGAAACCTCCCACTGGGAAAGTCCTTGGAGTGTCCCAGAGCCTGGAGTGGCAAGGGGCTGCATCCTTCCCTGTCAGAGGCTGAAGCCACTACCATCTCCTCGAATGCTACTCCCCCAACCAGAGCTGGCCTGCTCCCGATCATCCAGGGAGGGCAGAGAGCTGCGGGCAGCAGGAAGTAGGCGGCTTGTGCGCAGGTCCCAGCATGGAGGCCCTTGAGACAGCCCATTGGAACAGGGAGGCTGGCGGTTCTCAATGATTAGATCGCTGCTGTCATCGTCGCTGTCAGGCTCAGCAGGCCCAGCAGAAGGAGGCCCTGCCAGACGCCCGGATGCCCCACGCACCACATTATTGCGCTGATTGGCTGGCTTGACAGTGACAATGAGGTTGTGGCTGTTGGCGACCATCATGTCCGTCACTTGGTCCAAGGTCTTCCCAGCTACCTCAATGCCATTGACCTCGAGGATCTCATCACTGACTGCCAGCAGCCCTGTACTCTCAGCCAGGCCCCCTCGTACCAGGCGGGAGATGAAGATGCCTGGAACCCGTTCCAGGCCCTGGGGAGCTACTCGCACACTCATGCCATCTCGGATGTAGAAACCCAGGGGGCGGTCGGAACCATGCTTATGCAGCCGCACCCGTCGGTGGGTCTCAGGCAGTAGGTCCACATCTATGACTGAAGAAACCTGGCGGAAATCTTGTGGCAGGCTGATCAGTAGCGGTGGCCGGGTGCGCAGAGGTGCCACTGGCCGAAGTAGGAGCCCTTTCTTGCGCCGTTGCAGAGAGTTGGAGCCAAAGGCCAGGCCACTGGAATCAGCTTCTGCTGCAGGAAAGGGAGGCGCTGAGATCAGAAACCCTGCTCTCCCATTTGGGCCCTTTTCCATCAGGCCCAGGCCTCCTTGAGGAGGGGGCACTGTAGCTATTTCTTGACACCTGGAGGTCAGGCCAAGGGCAGGGACCACAGAGGGTGAAGCCTGGATACCTTGGGCATAGACTAACCCTGATAGACCTGCCCTGTCACCGTACCCCACAGAGGCTGCCCATTGTACCCCATCCTCACCCCGCTTCTGCACTAGCAGGCGCAGTGGTGGGGGCCCACTGGACAGGGCCCGGTGCAGGCTATCGTCGTTGGTGAGGGGTAGTAGGTCGCCGTGAGCATCAGTATAGCCAAGCAGCACGTCCAGGCCCGGGATCTGGTGTACTGCACACAGCAACCGAGAAAACTCCTGGAAGCCACTCACTGAAGCGCGAGGCAGAGCAAAGCGTCGGAACTCAGCATCAAACTGGAGGCAGGGGGTGGGAGGAGAGGAGAGGTAAGAATGGACTCCGTGCCCTTTCTCACCATAGGTCCGAAGGTGGCAGAGGTGAGAAAGACGGGTTCACAACAGCTGTAGCCTTGCACACAGACCTCAGCTCCAGGACAAGGGACGCTGTCCAAGGTCTACTCCCCGCCCTCCATGTACCCAGGCCACAGAGGGACTCCAGAGGCCGGCAGTAGAGGAAGGAGGATGGATGGGGGAAAGTGAGAAGAAAAGCCTGAAAATGGGACGGGGAGGATGGAGAAGAGGAAAAGGTGGTGGGGACCAAGGAGCCAGGAAGGGGAGAATGAGGGAATTGGAAGCGCCTAGCTAGGGCCGAGGCCGGAGCCAGGGCTGGAGGGGCCCTTACTTTGCTCTTCACCTCGACGATGCTGTCGGGACTGCGTGCCGGAGTCCTCTGTGGCCTGGCCATGGCAGGGCCGGGCGGGACGGGAACGATGCCCCAGACGGCCCGCCGAGGCGCAGGTGCACAGCCCCTCCAGTCGCCCGCGCCGCCCCGCCCTCCTCTCCGAACCGTGACGTCAAGGGGGCAGCGACGCAGAAAGGAAAGCCGAGTCCACGTTTCCTAGGAAACGGAGATGGGGTGGAGGAGTCTTTGCTTCTTCTTACGTCATTACGCTACGGTCCGAGCGTCCCAGAGTCTAGGGGAGGGGCTTGGCCAATCCGAGGGGAGAATGAGAGAAGTGGTGATTCTCGAATACTGTGTACTTTTATTTCCAGTCCCTTGGACTGCAAGGAGATCCAACAAGTCCATTCTGAAGGAGATCAACCCTGGGATTTCTTTGGAAGGAATGATGCTAAAGCTGAAACTCCAGTACTTTGGCCACCTCATGCGAAGAGTTGACTCATTGGAAAAGACTTTGATGCTGGGAGGGATTGGGGGCAGGAGGAGAAGGGGACGACAGAGGATGAGATGGCTGGATAGCATCACTGACTCGGTGGACATGAATCTGAGTGAACTCCGGGAGTTGGTGATGGACAGGGAGGCCTGGCGTGCTGCGATTCATGGGGTCGCAAAGAGTCGGACACGACTGAGCGACTGAACTGAACGAGCCTGGTGGGCTGCAGTCCATGGGGTCGCTAAAAGTCGGACACGACTGAGCGACTTCACTTTCACTTTTCACTTTCATGCACTGGAGAAGGAAATGGCAACCCACTCCGGTGTTCTTGCCTGGAGAATCCCAGGGACGGGGGAGCCTCGTGGGCTGCTGTCTGTGGGGTCGCACAGAGTCGGACACGACTTAAGTGACTTAGCAGAAGCAGCAGCAACAAGACTGCGCATTTTGTAGATGAAGTGGAGTCACAACAAATACTTGCTGAACTCCTTGAGGTCACAGGCGTTGAAGTGACCATGCTTGACTGCAGCCTCGGGTTCCAGAGCTCTCCCTCCCCATCGGAGCCAGTTCTTGGCCCCTTCTTGCCCAGCGCCACAGGAGACTTGAAGAACACCTCGCCGCTGCTTGGAGAGATGCTCGGGTAAGCGTAAACGGGACGGAATCCAATTGAACCAAGTTCCGGACCAAGACGCCCTCGTGCGCACGCGCGGGCAAACTCCTGGGCGGGGCCTCGACCTCTGGTCCCGCCCAAACGTCCGGCGTTTCCTCTCTCGCGGCGAGGCGGGGCCGCGTCGCACGGGAAAAACGCGGGCTAGAGGCTCCCCGCGGGCCCCAGCGGCGAGAATGGCAAGTTTTGGGGGTCTGGTCCTGCGACCCTGGATCCGAGAGCTGGTCCTAGGGGCAGAGGCACTCTCAAGCCCGCGGGCGGGGCAGCTGCTCAAGGTGAGTTCCCCCCACACACACACCCTTCTCAGAGCCCAGAGACCTGGGCGGGGCCCCAAGGCGGTGGGTTTGACGCCGGTCGCCGCCCTCAGGTACTGCAGGAGGCCAAGGCCCAGAGCCCGTCCGGTGCCCCTGACCCACCCGAAGCGGAGGCCGCGCTGCTTGTATCCGACGGGACCCACAGTATCCGATGCCTAGTGACGGGGGAGGCCCTGAACGCCTCAGACTGGTGAGAGAGGCTCCGCGGAGCTTGGGAACTTTGTACTCGGGTGAGACAGCACGAGCCTTGAGCCCTGAGCCCGAGGTGGGCGGGTCCCAGGCGGGCAGGGCTGCGTTCTGGCGAACGCTGCAGTGAGGCCCGCGCTTGCCGCAGGGAGGAGAAGGAGTTCGGCTTCAGAGGGACAGAAGGCCGAATACTGCTGCTGCGGGACTGCAAGGTCCGCATCCAGGTCTCCGAGGGAGACACGGTGAGTGGTGAAGCTGGCTTGGGTGGATTACTGGGCCTGATTTCCTGAAAACTCCTGAGACCCGGTCCCTGAACTCACTCCTCCAGCCCGCGGAGTTCTTCCTCCAGGTGGACCGTTTCGCTCTGCTGCCCACAGAACAACCCCGGGAACAGGTGACAGCTTGGTAAGTGATGCCTCCACTGTTCAACTGTACTCTTCACCCAGGCCAGGCTGGCGTTGGCATAGGCCTTGTGGGTTTGAGGGCTTGGGGCTTTAGTAACATTGAGCGCTTGCTGTTTTTGTTCAGTTGCTAAGTCGTGTCTGACTCTGTGACCCCATGGACACCAGCACATCAAGCTCCTCTGTCCTCCACTATGTCTCGGAGTTTGCTCAAATTCATGTTCATTGAGTTGGTGGTGCTATTTAATCATCTCATCCTCTGCTATCCCCTTCTCCTGCCTTTAGTTTTACCCAGCATCAGGGTCTTTTCCAGTGAGTCAGTTCTTCACCTCAGGTGGCCAAAGTATTGGAGCTTCAGCTTCAGCAACAGTCCTTCCAATAGATATTTAGGGTTTATTTCCTTTAGGGTTGACTGGTTTGATCTCTTTGCATTCCAAGAGAGTCTTCTCCAGCACCACAATTCCAAAGCATCAGTTCTTCAGTACTCAGCCTTCTTTATGGTCCAGCTTTCATGTCCATACATGACTACTGGAAAAACCATAGCTTTGAATATATGGACATTTGTCAGCAAGTAATGTTTTTGCTTTTTAATGCACTGTCTACATTGATCATAGCTTTCCTTCCAAGGAACAAGTGCCTTTTAATTTCATGGCTGCAGTCACTGTCCACAGTGATTTTGGAGCTGAAGAAAATAAACACTGTCACTGCTTCCACTTTTCCCCTTCTATTTGCCAGGAAGTGATGGCACTGGATGTTAATGATCTTAGATTTTTGAATGTTGAGTTTCAAGCCAGCTTTTTCACCCTCCTTTCACCCTCATCACAAGCTCTTTAGTTCCTTTTCACTTTCTGCCATTGGAGTGGTATCTGTGTATCTGAGGTTATTGATTTTTCTCCCAACAAACTTGATTCCAGCTGTGATTCATCCAGCCTGGCATTTCACATGATGTACTCTGCATATCAGTTGTACTCTTTTCCCAATTTTAAACCAACCAGTTGTTCATGTCCAGTTCTAACTCCTGCTTCTTGACTTATATACAGATTTCTTAGGAGATAGGTAAGGTGGTCTGGTATTCCCATCTTTTTAAGATTTTCCAGTTTGTTGTGATCCACACAAATGCTTTAGCATAGTCAATGAACAGAAGTAAATGTTTTTCTGGAACTCTCCTGCTTTCTCCATAATCCAGTGTTGGCAGTTTGATATCCGGTTCCTCTGACTCTTTGAAACTCAACTTGTACATCTGGAAGTTCTTGGTTCACCTATTGCTGAAGCCTAACTTGAAGGATTTCTGAGCATTACCTTGCTAGCATGTGAAATGAGTGCAGTTGTCCAGTAATTTGAACGTTTTTGGCATTGTCCTTCTTTGGGACTGAAATGAAAACTAGCCTTTTCCACTTCTGTGGTCACTGCTGAGTTTTCCAAATTTGCTGACATATTGAATGCAGCACTTTAACAGCATCATCATTTAGGATTTTACATAGTTCAGCTAGGATTCCATCATCTCCACTAGTTTTGTTTGTAGTAATGCTTCCTAAGGCCCACTTGACTTCATACTCCAGGATGTTCACTTCTAGGTGAGTGGCCACATCACCATGGTTATTGGAGAATTACGGCCTTTCTTGTATGGTTTCTCTGTGTGTTCTTGGCCGTCCCCTCTTAATCTCTTGTTTCTGTTAGGTTCTTACTGTTCCTGTCCTTTATCCTGCCCATCCTTAGATGAAATGTTTCCTTGAAATCTTCAGTTTTCTTAAAGAGACCTCTAGTCTTTCCCATTCGGTTTTCCTTTGTTTCTTTGCATTGCTCACTTAAGAAGACTTTTGTTTTACCTCTCCTTGCTGTTCTTTGGAACTCCGCATTCATTTGGGTATATCTTTCCCTTTCTCTCTTGCCTTTTGCTTCTCTTCTTTCCTCAGCTATCTGTAAGGCCTCAGACAACCACTTTGCCTTCTTGCATTTTTTTTCTTTGGGATAGTTTTGGTCACCACTTCCTATACAGTGTTACCAACCTTTGTCCATAGTTCTTTGGGCACTCTATTAAGTCTAATCCCTTGAGCTTTTTACCTCCCCTGTATAAGCATAAGGGATATGATTTAGGTCATACCTGAATGACCTAGTGGTTTTCCTTACTTTCTTCAATTTAAGCCTGAATTTTGCAATATGGAGCTCATGATCTGAACCATAGTCAGCTCCAGGTCTTGTTCTCGCTAACTCTATGGAGCTTCTCCATCTTTGGCTGCAAAGAACACAATCTGATTTCAGTATTGACCATTTGGTGATGTCACGTGTAGAGTTGTCTCTTGGGTCGTTGGAAAAGGATGTTTGCCATGATCAGTGTGTTCTCTTGACAAAACTGTTAACCTTTGCTCTGCTTCATTTTGTACCCTAAGGCCAAACTTGCCTGTTATTCTGGTTATTTCTTGATTCCCTGCTTTTGCATTCCAATCGCCTGTGATGCAAAGGACATCTTTTTTTGGTGTTACGTCCAGAAGATCTTCATAGAACCAGTCAATTTCAGCTTCTTCGGCATCAGTGACTGTGATGTTGAATGGTTTGCCTTGGAAATGAACCAAGATCATTCTGTCATTTTTGAGATTGCTCTCAAGTACTGCATTTCAGATTCTCTTGTTGACTGTGAGGGCTACTGCATTTCTTCTAAGAGATTCTTGCCCACAGTAGTAGATATAATGGTCATCTGAATTAAGTTCGCCCATTCCCATCCATTTTAGTTCACTGATTCCTACCTAAGATTTGATGTCACTCTTGCCATCTCCTACTTGGCCACATCCAATTCACCTTGATTCATGGACATAACGTTCCAGGTTCCTGTGCAGTTTTCTTTACAGCACTGGACTTTACTTTCATCACCAGGTACAGCTGAACATCATTTCCACTTTGACCCAATCACTTTATTCTTTCTGAAGCTTTTAGTAATTGCTCTCTGGTCTTTCCCAGTAGCATACTGGACACCTTCCAACCTTGTGGGGGAAGGGGGCACTCATCTTCCAGTGTCATACCTTTTTGCCTTTTCATACTGTCCATGGGGTTCTCCAGGCAAGAATACTGGAGTGGGTTGCCATTTTCTCCTCCAGTGGACCAAGTTTTGTCAGAAGTCTTCACTGTGACCCGTCTGTCTTGGGTGGCCCTTCACAGCATGGCTCTAGCTTCACAGAGTTACGCCCCTTCACCATGACCAAGCTGTGACTCATAAAGAACAGTGACTGCCTACCACTCCTCTTTTCCAGCAACGAGGACCCAGACGTGCGGAAAAAGCTCGATGACTGCTTGGAGTGAGTGTGGGGCTGGCTCCTTGGGTCAGGTGTGGTTCAGTCAAGGGTGACAGATCTGTGCAGGTAGGCTTCAGGATTGTTCCTCAGACTTGTCCCCTCTGTTTCTCTAGGGAGCACCTTTCAGAGTCCACCTCATCCAATGCAGGTAACTGGCAACCCCACTGCTTCCTTAGTAAAGCCTCCCCTCCTCCTCTGAGCTTCAGCCCATCCTCTGGTCCCCTGCCCTAGGTCTTCCACTGTCCCAGCTTCTGAATGAGGTAGAGGTGGACCAGGAGCATCAGAAGGCGCTAGTGTGCCTGGCTGAGAGCTGTCTGATGCTGGCAGGTCCTGACACGGCAGCCCCCATCACCCCCTGGGCTGCCTCTCGCTGCAGAACCACGGTCAGTCTGGGGCTTCTCTTGGGAAATGTCAGCGTGGGAAGTTGGGCGAGGGCCCAGACTGAACATTCTCATCCCACAGGGAGAAGCTGTGTACACTGTCTCCAGCCTACGGCTGCACATCCCTGAGAATGACCAGCAAATCCTGAGCTCTCTGGGCCCAAGTCAGAGGGCACAGGGTAAGGAAGACTGGAGAGGTCAAGAGGGAGGTAAGCCTGCCCAGTGCCCCCAGTGCTGATAAGCCTCCCCCACCCCCAGGCCCTGAGCGATCCCCATCACACCTGGCTCTGCAGGACCTGTCGCTGAGTCTGATCTCCTCCTCTCCTTCCTCACCCAGTTCCTCAGGTAAGGTGATGCTTAGGCCCCATATTCTTGCTGCTGTCAATCAATTAGGTGCCTGGGCTCTGAAAGGGTACCCAGCTGGGTGGGGGTGAACACAGTCCCTGCAAGCCTCTGCTCACAGGTCCTTCAGCTGATCTGAGCTGAGGGGACTGTGCCCATAGTGAGTCCCCCTCCTCCTCAGGAACCCCTGCCTTACCCAGCCACCTGCTGTCAAAGGAGAACAGTGCCAGCGTCAGCCTTCTGCCTCCTCTGCCCTTGGCTGCTCCAGACCCAGTACAGAAGGGCAGCTCCCAGCCCCTGTCAACCATCTGCTCAGCCCATGGCTCCCTGCCCACCGTGTCCCCACACCCCAGCAGTGTATCCAATGCCCCACTCCTGAGCTGCACCCCAAGCCTGTCACGCCTTGGCCATGCCCCCAGTATACACCAGGCCCATGTAAGCAGTGCCCAGAAACCTAGCCTGGAGTTCAAAGAGCTTGGGTTACCCCCCAAGACCTGGCAGCATTCTCCAAGGACAAGAACCGCCAAGGGAGCCCTGGAGTCCAGCTGTGTCTGGGTGAGCACAGCCCCCACAGCTGGAGAGTAGAAGGGGGTGGACCTTGGGTAGAGCTGGGCTGGGGGCTGGGGCAGCCTTGGATGAGGTTAGAGGCCTTTTTGGCCCCTTTCCAGACATCATGTCCCCTTCAGGACCCCCCAGAGAGGCATCGTGATGGTTCTGCCTTCCAGTATGCGTACAAGCCACCTTGCCCCTCCCTGTGTGCCCAGGTCCAGGCTGCCAGGTGAGTGCCTGGGGCTGCCCCTGCTGTCTTAGTTGCCTGTCCCCATCCCCCTAACCTAAAACCTTGGTTCTCTTCTCAGGCTCCCTCCCCAGCTCGTGGCCTGGGCCTTGCACTTTTTGATGGAGCCACAACCGGACTCTGAACTGACCCAGATGTGAGGACTCGTGGGAGGATGTGTGCACAGGTCCAGGCCTGGGGGCGGATAAACAGAGCTCCACACTAGCTTCCTTCGAGTTTTTTAATAAAATAATCTCATGCGGCAGAAAGGAAGAGGTCAGGGGTTGGGGCCGCCGCCTCTTTGGTTTGTGGTTGGGGAGGGTGGGCTGCAGGGCTCTGTAGACTGGGTGGGTAGAGGCTCGGCTTCAAGGCCAGATCCTGCACAGAAAGAGAGGGAGAGGAAGGGTTAGGACTGAACCAAGCAGTCCTGCCTCCCTCCCAGCTGGCCCTGGCCCCCCTTACCTATGCTTGGAGATGGAGGCGCCTCAAGCTTTGGCCTGCGCTTGAGGACAGGGGAGCGCTGTAGCCGCAGGGGCCGTTCTGTGGGATACAGACAGACCTGGGGAGGGATGCTAAGGGCTGGCCGCCTGTCCTCACCACCCCCCCTCCCAACACTTACTTGCCTTTGGAGCCTCCGCCTTCCCCTCACCCTCCCATCCCTGGCAGTGGTGGCTCCTAGCCTTCTGGCTCCAATTTTTCAACCCCTCAGGACACTGGTGGCCCTTTAAGGACCAGAGCCACGAAGGGAGCCCACTCTTCCCCATCTCCTTCTGTACTCCAGCCCACAGGGAGGCGTCCCCCCTCACCAGCAGGGGCCTGGAGCTGGTCCTCATGCACAGACACTGCTCGTCGCCCTGCCAAGCGGGGCTGCGGCCTCAGCCGGCCATCTGGGGGAGGCCAGGGGGTCAGGGTGTGGGCCCGACAGCCACCCTTGTTCCAGCCCTTGCCTCCCACCTTCAGGGTCTCAGTTCCCAGAGGGGACTCCTCCAGTCCCTAGCCCAGTATCAAGTGGAAGCTGGGGTATTTGCTTACCTTCGTTCCTGGAGCCTAAGCAGGGATCCTCTGGAAGGCCCAGGCTGTCTGGGGAGGGGCTGGATCTTCGGGGGCTTGGGCTGGGACATGGGGACGGGGGACCTGGACCATCCTGTTGGCCCCAACCACGGCCCCTGAGCTCTGCATTCAACTGTTGCCCCAGTGTCTTCCAGGTGGCAGACTCAGGCCCTTGGCCCCCTGGTCCAGGTCTGCATGAAGGGTCTGTAGGGAGAGGGTGTCAGCCAAGACCTGGGTCAGGCAATGGTCCGATCCCCTGCAGCTTGTCTGTCCCACATGCTCCCCAGCACTGTGGCTGTCACTCACCAGCAGACACAGAGTGGGTGCGGGACTTGATCGAGATGGGAGGAGCCTCTGTGGAACTGTCCATAATGTCACCTGCAAAGGCAGGGTTGGGGGCTTAGGCACCAGACCTTGGTGAGGGGAAGAAAAAATGTGGCTTCTACTCCTCCTTCCCCCAGGAGAGAAAATCCCTTGTGGACTGTCTCTTCCTCTCCCAAAATGTATGCACCAGCCCAGGGTCCCACTTACCATCCGAGCCAGCCTTCTTGATTTCTCCATCTTTGCTCTGTGGGAAAGAGGGAAGTCAAGCTTAGTCCTGTCCCACCCTCACGCTAGCCTTGTTTTCTTTATTTATTATTGTTGTTGTAACTGCCACTAACAGCCACCATGGGTTGAGCAAGAACATGGCAGACCCAGTCCTGGTCTTGGAGCTCAGTCTGTGGTGGCGGACAGTTAACACATAGAAGCACATGCGGGCACAAATACACAAAGTGACCTCTCAGCTCTGTGACTCACTTTCTGTAACTCAGTGTTTCTAAATTCAAGCTGAGTCTCACTTCACGTGTGTTTTTTAAAATTTTCCTGCAAAGTTATTATAGAGATAGTCCATAGGGTGGTGATTCTTACTAGCAACTGTGATCAGAGAGTGGCATTAGCAGGGGGCATGGAAGAGTCAAGGAAGGCCCATAGGGAAACAGAGATGGAGGAAGAGGGAGGGACCTTGTGTAGCCCTTGGATGGTGGTGAGAGGCGGTGAGAGGCTGGAAGTGGGGCAGAGGAGTTCCAGACAACAGAGCCTATATGAAGGTCCTGAGATGCAACTGGGGTTGACAGCAGTGAGATGAAGGCAGTGACCAGGGCTGAGGCCCCTTTGGGCCCTGAGGCAGGATGAGGAGTCAAGTCCCCTAGAAGGTTTGCTGTTTCCCAGATTTCTGTTAGATCTGCATAGAATGGGACTGTCCCCACTGCAAGGAGATACTGATGGCCTGGTTCAGAGCGGAAACCAAGAAGGAAGAAAGGGTGAATCTGACAGACCTGTCAGGAGTCTCCTGGTCACATATATCACCCACATAAAGCCAGCCACATGCTACCCACCTCGTTCCCCACAGCACCCCTTTCCAACTCACCTGCTTCCTCTTGCCGTCGGCACTCCCGCTGCCTCTGCTCACGCCGATCCTCTGCAGCATCACTTGTACTCGCTGCTCAAAGGATGGGGCCAGCTCTGTGTCTCCCCGCTCCAGGGGCCGCCGCTGGGGACAGAGACATCGAGTGGTGAGGGAGCCCGCTGCCCCCACCGTTCCAGGGGAGCCCTCGCTCCTGGTCACCAGGCCTCACCTTGTCGGGCCTGGCTCCCACTGTCTCCTCCTCCTCAGCAGGGAGCAGTATCAGGGAGTAGGCCTTACTTTCACGGGTGTATCGAGGCCGACTCCTGCGGGTTGGGTCTGGGCTGCCGGTACCCCCCTCGGCCCCAGCAGGCTCCTCACCACGGCCAGGACGGGCCGGTGGCCGAAGCAAGTCCCCGAGTGTGGTTTTTCGAGAGCGGGGAGCTGCTCCAGGGCTGGTCTCGAGATCAGGTCGTGACCCACGTGTTGAACGAGGCTTCTTGAAGGCAAAGAGGGTGCCCAGCTTCTTGCGAAGTGTACGGGGGACAGGGGTGGTACCCCCCTCAGCTGCCGGGTCCTCCTCGGGGGCCCAGCTGTGGGAACAGCCAGCAGTGAGTGGGAAAGCCCATGGAGCAGCCCACCCTCTCCCCCACCCTTGCAACTGCCCCTTACTCACAGGCGATCCTGGTGGATCAGCCTTTTGGAGAAGAATTCCTCCACGCCCTCATCCACGCGGGCACTGAGCCCATTCCCTTCCTGCGGCAGGGCTGGGGGCACCTGAGAGACACCACAGGGTTAAAGGGCTGAGTTCAATCATGACTTCTTCCCACCTTCCTTGTCCAGCGGCAGGCTCTGGGCAACTCCAGGACCTGGGAGCTGCAGTGACCCTTTGGAGCTGCTGTTACGAGCCCCCCCCCCCCACCCGTCCAGCGGCCAGGCAGAGATGCTGGTTTCACGTACTCCCCCCCACCTGTACTTGGCCCTGGACATACACAGCTCACACCCATTCTCGTCCCACTGAGTATCCCAAACTACCTGGTCACCAGCAGACTAGAACCCAGGTGTCCCCTGGGTCGCACGTTCTCACTTGCCACCCTCTCTGCTCCAAACAGTCCCTGCAGTACCCTCCACCCCCACCCCACTCGGCCTGCTGCCGGCTCAGCGGCGCCTGCTGCTGCGTCAGACCCTCTGGGGGGCCTCAAGCGGGCTCCTCCCCACCTCCGGCCCTGTGCCCACGACCCGCGCCAGTACCCAGCCCACACATACACCCGTGCTGGACGTGCGGTAGACGCAGAACTGTCCCCACGGAAGGAGGGGGCAGCATCTTTCAGTAACCCTGGGGGAAGGAGGGTAAGACAGACAGCCCCTCTCACACATCTACCCGTGCAGCAGCCAACCCGAGGCAGAGTCCTAACCCAGGCGCTCCCCAAACGAAATCCACACACTCGTGACCCCGCATGAACGTGGCCTGAGGAAGGGGGTGGCCAGGAAGACGCCAGAACTCGGCTGCGTGACCCCACCACCCACCTCCCTGCCGGCCATCACCCGTAAGAGCGAACCGGCCGCTTGAGACCCCCAATTCCACGAGCTCTGGAGTGGGGGGAGGGCGCTCACCTGGGGGCCCCCCGGCGGCGGGCGGTGGTGGTGCTGGCGCCGCGGCCGTGGTCGGGTCCGGGTCGGATGGCGCAGGGGCTGCCCGGAGGGCGGCAGGTCCATGCGAGGCAACGGGCCGGCCGGGGGCCCTGGGGCGGCGGGGCTCGGAGAGCCACGAGCGGATGGCCCCGCCTGCGGCTCTGCATCTTCCCCCGGAGCCGCCAGCTCGGGCTCCGGCTCTAGCTCCTCAGCAGCACCTGAGCAGAGCGCACCAGAAGAGCACCGAGCGCCAAGCCCGGGGAGGTGGCGGCAGCGGCAGCAGCGGCGTTAGGGTGGCGGGGGACCCGCCCAGGGCGTGGGGAGGGGCTGGGCTACGCCGCCCGCCCCCCTGCCCGCCCCTCCCCCGCTGCCGCTGTCCGTGGTGCTGAGCGCGGCCCCGAGCGGCGCGCGGCCCCGCGACGCCGCCAGGCATGCGCATCCCGCGGGTTGGGAAGGGAGGGGGCGGTAGAGTAGGGAACAAACCGAGAGAAGACTGTGTCCCGGCCCTGGTCTCAGGTCCCACCCTGTGCTAACTGACCCCAACTTTATAGTTGCACGGAGTCTTGGCCTGGCCCACTCAACGGTCAGGGAGTTCCCAGGGCAGAGATGAATATATTGTGTCAAGGTGGCCAGGTCTATCTAATGGAACTTTAGTCCAACCTGAGTAACTCTTCCCCTGGGGCCCTGACTTACTGTGAGTGGAGGAGTCCAGGTGAAGACAGTGGAGGGATTCAACCCATTTCTGTGGAGGACTTTCATCCTGGTGAGGAGGGCACAAACTCAGCCTGGGGTCCATACCCCAGAACAAGATGGGAAGATCTAGGGTTCTAGGCCCAGAGTTCTGTGACCACCTACCTTCTGCTCCTCTTCATCCTCTTTTTCTTTCTCCTCAGGGAAGAAAAGACCTTCCAATTCCCCAGGCCCAAGGGGGCTGGACTCATCTCCGTCTAGTGTCAGTATGACAGGGGGCATTGCCTCTGTTGCCTGTTGAGCCAGACTCTCCACCTGCAATACCAGGCACCCCAAAGATGGGGAGGCAGGGCCTCAGCCATAGTTCTATCAGTGCTAAGAGAAGCCCCAAATACTGGGCTACATGACCCCAAAAGACATTACAGACCCTCTGCAAGGCAGTGGCCATGTGTGTGTGCAAGCACATAATCCCTGCTCAAGACATTACAGACCCTCTGCAAGGCAGTGACCAGGTGTGTGTGTCTGTGTGTAAGCCCCCAGTTCCTCCTCACCAGCCGATCCCGGGCTGCACTCAGACCTGCCACAGCCTGAGCCACAATGCTCTCTGCCAAGGTCCCTGTGACTGACAGGCGCATGTCCCTGATGGCAACAGAGAACAGGGGTTAGTGTGCTGTCTTTATCCAGTCTACCCTGGTCCTGCCCAGCCCAATCCAGCCTACCTGAGCCGAGTGAAGGCATCTTGCAGCAGATGCTCTGGGAGCAGCTCTGGGAGACCCCTTGAGCCCCCAAGGACCCCCTCTAGCTGCTCCCTCCACCTGGGACCCTGCAATGTCTGTGGGCAGAGACTCCTTGTTGTGTCCAGTGTGGCCTGAGTGAAGTCCTGGTCGAAGGTCAGAGTACAGTGAGCATGTGGCCCAGGCCTAGCCTCACTGGCTTGGGGCTCCAAACCCCCAAAGAACACACAGACTCGGGATACCACAGTCACACCTCTGGATGGGGGTCAAGGCTGCATATGGTGGGGGGCAGCTGGGGCCAGGGCACTATCTCACCTGAATGTCCCGGCGGCACACCTCTCCCACCTGTCCCAGCAGGCCCTCCAGCTTCTGCCGCAGCTGCCATTGGTGGCTTGGGGAACTTCCAGCCTCATAAAGAATGGGGAGAATCTGGAGGCCAAGGAAGAAAAGGAGTTGCAAGATGACCCCTAACTAAGAGGGAGGCATCCTCGTAATTGGAGGGAGTGCTCACGCTGAGAGAGAAGTTGGCATTTTGGATGGCATCCTCAGCCTGGTGCACAGCAGCTTCACCCTGGGGTCCAGCCCCACAGCCCAGCAACTCCACGTGCTCCTGCACCGACTGACACAGTTCATTCACTTCCTGGGGGGCAAGAGGACTCAACTGTAGCCTGGTCCCCTCCCTACCCCCAGATCCTGACTGCCCCCTTCCCAAGGTCTCCGCAGGGTGGGTGAGGTCCTGAAGCTGACATCATCGGGACAGTCACTTGGGAACCTTATCTGTTCAAGAAGGGAGAGCAATGTCTCCTTTGGTTCATTGCAGAGACTTTATATATACTTCCTAAACGTCCAGAATAGGAAGGAAAAGAGTGGCTAGTCATGTCAGTGAGCTCAATCTGTTCATCATCGACCTAGAGGACAGATTGAGGGATGGAGAGAAATGCGAGTGAAGAGCTGTGGAGGAGAGACAAGGGGGGAAGCAAAGGATAGTTGGGTGGGAGTAAGGAGCGGTGTTTGAGAATGGGTCAAGATGCAGAACCAAGGGGCTGCAGTGTGGCCAAGAGAGACCTGGACTGAAGCTCTGTCCACAGCACTTGGTGGGTGTGGGTGCCAGTGAGACTGGGCTCCAGGGTAGAAGAGTTTTGTGGGAAATGACGAGATCACTTGTAGAATGTGAAGCTCTGAAGTTGTCAAAATGCCTGGGCTCTGGAGCTTGGGAGCGAAGTGGGATTTAGGAACAGGTGGATGGGGAACATTTCACCAAATAGTGGAGGGAGATGAAGTCAGAAGAAGGGTCATTGGGTTGGGCCACAACAGAGAGGGAAGGCCCTGTGAATGGGAATTCACAGGTGGGGCTACTGTTGGGGATGGGGAGAACTGATTGAGGATTTAAAATACCTCCTGTCTTTAACTAGGAACCTATTTAAATGACTTAAGGGAATTTCCTGTGGTCCAATGGTTAAGACTCCATGCTTTCACTGCAGGGGCCTAGGTTCATTCCTTAGTTAGAGAAATAAGATCTCGCAAATCAGCTGTGTACAGTAGCCTCCCCACGCCGTTTTTTTAAATTGAAAAAAAAAAAAATGCTTTCAAAAGGCAGCTAGCAGCGTTATCCGGGGGAGCTATTTCAAGAGCTATCAGTTCCACTGCAGATCAAGGAGAAGGACTTGTCTGGGACAGCAGGAGTCTCTGGAGTCCTCATGGAGTCTCTCGGCAGCCACAACCCTCCCCATTCTCTACAGTCTGTTGGTGCTCAAGGCTGAGTAGGGGAACTCTGACCTGTTCGGAGGGGTCTGACCCCAGACCCAGGGGCTTCGGGCGGGTGGTGCAGTCAGCAGAGGTGTGGTCTGTGCGATTATTCCTCAGAAGACAGGCTTGGATCTGGGCACAAGAGAGGCTGAGAAGTGGCAGGGCAGGACAAGGCGCAGGGCAAGGCAGGGGAAGAGGGGGGACCCCCACCTGATGCACGGCCCGTGCTGTCAGTTCAGGACGGCTGCGCTGAGCCTGGGCCACATCGTTCAGTGGCAGAGGCATGGCCTTCAGGCTGCGGTTCTGTTCCAGGGCCTGTGCCACGTCCAGAAGGCCCAGAGCAGATGTGTGGTTTCGGTCCCAGACCACAGACCTGGGCCAGGCGGGGCTTTAGTCGGGGACGGAGCTCTGCAAGGAGCTCCCAACCCCTCTGGCCTTTCCATTAGCACCCCTGAGCTCTACCTGCTCTGCTTCATTCAGCCCTACCCCAATAAGCCCCTCCATATATGCCCTCTTCTCCTGTTGGTCCCATCCCTGTGACCCCACCCACCTGAGCCTCGTGTTAACCCGAAGCGCCTTGGCCAGCATCTTGGCACCCGTGTCCCCCATGGCGTTGCCACTAATATCCAGGGCTGTCAGGTTAGGATTGGTGCCCAGGGCCCGGAGCAGGACGCCAGCGCCCAGCTTCAACCGTGACTCAGCCACAGACAGAGACTGCAGGGGCTAGGGTTAAGAGAAAGCCATTTGCAGTTGGAGTCAGGGGCCAGCAAGGAGGACGGGTCTCAGGGTCCACTGCCTGAGGATCCCGCGTGGTCCCGTGAACTCACACAGTCGTCATCCTGCATGAGCTGAACAATCCGGTGCAGGACGTCGTCCAGGGTCTCCCTGTGGGAGGAGGCAGCAGTTGGGAAAAGACCCGGGTGGTGGGGTGCAGCCGGGAGGCCCAGGAGGCGGATGGGGGCTCACTTGCACCGGACGTTGAAGTTCCTTCCAAGCGCCACATGTCGCAGAGACCGGCTCCTCCCAATGGCCAGCACCAGAGTCACCATGTCTGAGCCAAAGCCTGGGGGAGTGGCTCGGGTCACACACAAGGCAAGGCTGCGGGGGGTGGGAATTTGGTGGGTGGTGGGAGGATGGGTTTCTGGGCGGCCTCACCATTATCTGCCAGATCCAGGGAGCTCACTGCGCCAGCATCACACACCAAGTCTTGTATCACTTGAGCACCCGCCGAGCGCAGCTGAAGGTGGGAAGTGGAGCGTGCTCAGGCCAACAGGCCACAGGTGGGGAGGATCAGGAGCCCAACGGTCCAGCGCTCCCGCTCGCAGCCCCCAGCCCCAAGGGCCAGTCCCGCGGCTCCGGACGGGCTGCTCACCTCACACGCGCTGAGGTCCAGGTGTAGGTCATTCAGGTGCGTGTTGAGCGCCAGGCCTTCCAGAAGCGCCCTGGGAGAGGGTGTCACAGGGGGTAGCGGAAGCTGGGAGAAGGGTCCTCAGAGCAGAGCGCGAACAGCAAGAACGAAGGATGCCCCGGAGGTCAAGGGTGCGATAAGAGCGGGGTGAGGTGCCGAGACGAAGCCTGCGTGTTGGCCGACAGGCGAGGGCATGGGACACTGACCTGAGTGCGTCGGGTGGCAGTTTGCAGCCCGCCAGGCCCAGGTGCCGAAGCGTCCCGGCGCGGCTGAGGAAGAGTTGCAGGGCATCGGGCGCAGCCCTGGACTTCCTGGGGTGGGGAGTGGGCGGAGTGGGCGTCCTGGCGCGGGGAGGCGGGGTCTGGCAGAGTCCCGCCCCTCCCGCCCCGCCCCCTTACGTGCGGGAGAAGACGTTCCTCGAGGCGTCTAGGTGAGCCAGGCTGGAGCAGCCGCCGCGGGACAGCGCTGCGAAGAGCTGCGAGAGGAGGGTGTGGGCTACACTGGCCGGAGGACTGAGCGCCCCGCCTCCAGTCGCCCCTTGGGATACAGGCCCGCCCAGCCCTACAGATCACCCCCTACTCACAGTGTCCAGGGCGGTGTCGGTGCCTGCGAGATTCAGGAACGTCAGAACGTTAGGACGGCTCAGAAAACTATAGAGGCCCTGGCGGGAGGATGGAGATGGGAAGGAGTCAGGGATCACTCCAGCAAGAGCTTCCCGACACCCCACTGCCTGCGGCGGCGTCCCCAATCACCTTCCTAAAGACAGCCACTCACCCCACGGTCCTCTGAAGCCCCCAGTGCCCCGGGGTTCCCGGAAAGGTCCAAGTGGGTCAGGGTAGAGTCAAAGGCTGAATTGGAAGCCAGTGCCCGGCCTAGAGCCCTCATTCCTGGTGATGGAGGAGGGGGGCTCACCATCAGGAGACCCCCACCTCCAAGCTCCACCACCCCACACCATCCTCAGGCCTGCCTACCTCGTGGCGTCAACCCAGTCTGTGCTAGGCTGAGTCTCCTCAGGGCTCCAGGATGCTTCTCTAGGTGTCTGCTAAGGGCAGCCACACCTGCGGGATGGGGGTAGTAGCTGTGTGGGTCTCACCACCTCCAGCACCAGCCCCCAGGGCTTCCCTAGGCTCAGGTGTACCTCGGTCATCCAGCAGGTTCCCAGCCAGGCTGAGCTCCCGCAGTCCCGAGCTGGTGTGTCCCGCCAATGCCTGGGCCAGTCGCCGGACAAAGTCTCTGGGGACCAGACCACACCCCAGGTGTGAAGCTTTGAGCCTGGATTCCCCGCTCTTCCCCAGGCCACTAGTCTCTCCAACCCAAGCCCTGTCCCCCCTACCCTCTCAGGCCACAGGTCTCCAGCACCAGCTCCTCCAGGTGGGATGACTGATTCATCATGTGCAGAATCTGTTCTGAGACCTCAAGGCTCTGAGAACCAGAGTGGGAGAGAGAGCTCAGCAGGCTGCCCACTGACCCACCCTCCCCATCCTCCCCTGTGCTTCTCACCAGCTTCATGTCCACGCAGGAGAGGCACCGGAACCAGAGATTGTAGGACAGGGCAGCCACACTCAAGGCCAGGTCCCTGGGCGGAAGAAGGGGCAGGAGCAGAGCTCAGGATCCCCCAGCCAGATCCTAAGTCCAGTATCCCCTCTCTCCATGGAGAAGCTAAGGCCAGGAATGTGGCTCATGCAGTCTTCCTCTCCTCACAGCCCTGGAGGGACACTCACCGACTTCCCAGATGACTGAAGTCTCCTAGGCTGAAATGGCGGCAGCCCTGACGATGGTAGATGGTGTCCACATCCTGGGTGGGAAGAAAATACCTCCAACTTGCTTGGGACCACAAGAGGTAGGGGGGACTTCTCAAAGCACCAGGGGAATTAGATGTCTCCAGAGCCCCCAGAGAGGGCCCTGCTCTCACCCACTGAATCTCCTCTCGGAAAGGGAAGCCATTGTAGTCACACAGGGCCTCGTATGTCTCCGAGAAGCCCCCTGGGTTGGCGCCAAAGGCATGATGGGGCAGGAAATGGGGCAAGAGAGAGACAAAAGGTCAGAGATGGAGAATGATCAGCCCCAGGCTAGGTAGTGGCTGAGTACCTCTGTTCAGTTTGTTGAGCCCTTCAAATCCAGGGGTCATGCAAGAGGGGGGTCAGCTGGAAGCCCTGAGTGGCCCCCACCTTGGCCCTTACCACAGGGGCTGCTGGGTGAGGTGGCTTCTGAGGAGCTGCTTTTCTCCAGTCGAGCCAGCATGGAGGGGGGTGTGGGCCTCCGGAAGAGTTTCCTGAGGAGGGGGATGAAGGAGAAGGGGGGCAAGGAAGTTCTAGGCCTGGGAGTGAGGCCCCCCACAGCGACATCCAGGGCACCCCTCGCTGGCCCCCTTCCCTGCCAGCCCTGTCAGCTGATGGGCCTCACCCAAGGGTTGAGCGAGGGAAGACCTTCCTGATGGCAGCAGCAATGTGCTGGGCCAGCTGTTCCAGAGCAGCCACACCAGTAAACTCCAGGACCAGTTCAGGCAGGGACTCCAGCTCAAAGGTGATCTGGGGGTGGGATGAGGGATGGGCTCCATGTGGGGCTGGGGGTGGGGAACAGAGGACAAGACCAGACTGCAGGCCCTGGTGGAGTACTAGGGGTCTCACCTGAGGGGGTGTCTCCTGCAGCACCATGGCCTGGACCTCCAGGTAGCTGAATGTGCAGTCCACCTATGGAGTGCCTGGGTGAGCTCGGACCAAAGCACGAGCCCCACCCTCTTGGGAGCCCAGTCCTTTGTGCAGCCTGGATCTCAGAGCCAGACCTGCCTAGACTCCAGTTCTGCCTGATGTCGGCAGCCTAGTGCTGTTGGGAGGGCAGAGTCCACAAGGACAAGATGGACAACGTTACAGATGCAGCCCTCATCAGGAAAGCTGCTGGAGGGCAGCGGGGCAGTGGCTGGGCCGTTGGGACTCACCCTCAGAGGGAGGCAGGTGTGGAGCAGGTAGGCTCTCCATCGGAGCAGTACCTGAGGGGAGAGAGTGTCTCACACCTTGGGCAGGGCAAGAGGCTCCTTCTGCTTGGGTCCCAGTGGCCCTCCCAGGCAGGCTCTGCCCCAGCCATACCAGGACATGACCTTGCTCCGCACCCTCCCGCTCTGGCAGCCAGGTTTTCAGCAGCAGTTCTGCCTCCTTGGGCCACAGGAACTTGGTGATCTCGCCTGTGGAAGGGCAGCCTGCTGGGAGACGGGTCCTGCCATGGAGGTCAATTCGTGCCCACGGTCTGTGGTCTGTATGGGGCTAGGAGGCCTGGGCTCATCTACGGGGCCAGTGAGGAAGGAGTGGAGTGGATCTGGGCCGCCAAGCCCTCCTGAGGACCAGAGGGAACCACTTGCCGGGTGCCCCCGTACTCTGGGTGGGCCATTCGTTCCGGGGCCGCACGGCTTCCTCCCAGCCAAGTAGGAGAGAAGGACCGGTGCTTACCTCGCAACTCGCAGGATATGCCGTCGGGGGTCTGGGCCATGCGGCCGGCCCGGCGGCCGGAGCTGGCCCAAGGAGCTCAGGCGAGAAACGGTAGCGGCGGCGGGCGAGCACAGGAAGCCTGGGGCCCCGGCAGCATAGCAGCCACCTGCTCCTCCTGCAGCGGAAGGTACGCACCGCTTCCTGCCCCCGGCCCGGCTCCTCCCCGCCCGGCCTCCACGGGCCAGGAGATGTCAGGCGGGTACGAAGGAGGTGGGCAGATGCCAGCTGCCCGCCTGCGCCGTCGCTACTCTGTAAGGGTAGATCTGAGGAGGGAAGGGAGAAGTGTGCCCAGGAGGGTCTCGCACGTCGCGTGCTTCTTTCGGTTCCTAGCCCCCTAACTTCCACCCTGCTACAGTCCCTTCTGAGAGCACCAGGGGGCGCTGCCCGCTCGGGGAATCTGTGGCCCACCTTGGCCAGTGCCCTCCAAAGCCCAGCGAGGGAGGTGGACTGCAGGTAGGATACACAGGGCATCTGTTCAGAACAGAGCATCGGATTCCTCCTAACCTTGAGGACCCTATTTGTTGCTCCTAACCTGGAGTCCCTCACCGCGTCGGAGAGACACAAACTGTTGAAAGGGTGGGAAAAACACCAGATGGGCCCAGATGCCCTTCTCTGCGGCAGAGGTCCTTAGCTTTCATTAGGTTCAAGCTGGGTCAGGGCCAGAAGGTGCCACTACAGGGAGGGGTGGAGTGACTCGTGAGCAAAGGCAATGGACGTAGGGGTCCTCCCATGTCTGCCTTCTCCCTGAGCTGGAGAGAGCTTGGGCAAGGGGAACCACTAGCAGAGAGGAAAGCTACTCTCTCTGCAAGACTAGGTGGCCATCAGGTCATGGGATGCATGATGCCCTATAGAAGATCAGGGACCTAGATTCTGGAGAGTTCACAGGAGGGGATTTAACCTTTTTCTTCCATTACAATCTAATTAAACTCTATGAGAAGAGAAACAACCCTCTGCCTTGCCCGTAACTCAGCCAGGCGGGGTGAAAAAACCTGAGAAGTGAGACACTGGGCAGTCCCTTGGTTTCTTCCCACCTCCTGCTACCCCTCCTCACCTTGAGGCCTGGAGACAGTGAGAGCATTTTTCAGTCATCTGACCATCAGCAGCATCTCCCCCTGCCCAAATCTCATCTCCCTTTGCTGAGGACCACCAACGACTAGGACAAAGTGGAAAGTAGAGATTGAATCGTAAAAAACTGCAGGAAGCCACCTCCCTTAAAGCAACAGGCCCAGGTGTGGCAGCCCAGGGGCCACAGGGATGGACTCAGTTGGAGAGGGAGCTAAGTTCCTGCCAATAGAGGCAAGAGGAAGTCCTGCTCTGCTGCCTCCCAATCTGAAAGGAGGGAGTTCAAGTTAAGACTCTTGGAAGACCACAGAAGCTATCAACTGCTTCTAAGGCATGAGCTCACACACAGTATGGCCAAGTGGTCAGGAATGAAAGTTCTGAAGGTACGTTGCCTGAATTCAAGTCCTGACTCTGCTTAACAGCTGTCTGACACTGAGTAAATCACCTCATCTTTCTGTTTAGGGCTTCCAGTTCCTGTTTTCTAAGCTGGAACTTTAAACTTACCTCGGAGTGTCAAGATTAAATATTTATTAAGAGAAGTGCTTACAATAGTATCTGGAACTCAGTGAACACTCACAGTTGCCAAGTCTTACTGGGACAAACTTAAGACTCCAGAACAGAAGTACAGAAAACCTCCCTCCCTGAGATTTTTCTGTTCAGAATGATTCGAATGAGAAATACAAGAGGGACTAAATGCCAAAGGCTTCAAGCTGCTCCTAGGTGGCGGGATTCTCAAGACCAACAGCCACACTGGTAGCATCAGCCCTAGTCTAGTGAGTGCTATGGGAACAAGCAGAGGGCTGTGGAGGAGGAAACCAGGACCAGCTGGAGATTAGGACAGGGGTGCTAGGCTAGCCACACATCTCCGTAACTGCTTATTGTCAGGGTGGCAGTGACAAAACAAACCTGACTGCCATCAGAGGCCTAGTGAACACATGGGACTCAGCTCCCTCAAGCGAGTGACTCAAGGAGAGAAGTCTTCAATTTGTTCAAGATCGTCTGTGTGTTCTAGACAGCATGACACCCTGTAGGCACTCAAGAAATGCTAAAAGCTCATAATGAGGAATAAGCCCCTCCTGTTCCAGCAGTACAGGATGAAAGGCCAGGATGCAGCTCCCAGAAGTGCCACAAGGTTCCTGTCAAAAGCTCTCTGGTGTGGAGCACTGGGAGGTTTTACATTTAATGGAGTCACACAGGATGTATCATGGGGATATGCCAATGGTGAGGAGGGGTAGGGAGGTAGGTAGGGAATCCCCTTCAGCCTTATCTGCATCAGAATGTCATTTTTCTTGCCCCCTCCCCAAGCAAAACCAATCTGCTTGTAAACAATTTGAACACACACAGTAATAGAAAAGCTAAGTTGAAAAAGCAGGTAAACTGCTTGCTGTTCTATTAAAAGATTTTCTATTAAAAAAATTTATTTGGGGTGGGGGGACATGCCACATGGCTTGCAATATCTTAGTATTCCAACCAGGGATCGAACTTGGGCTCCTTGTAGTGGAAACATGGAGTCCCAACTACTGGACCACCAGGGAATTCTCTATAATTAAAAAATTTTATATAAATAGCTAGCTAGTGGGAAACTACTATAAAACACAAGAAGCTCAGCTCGGTGCTCTGTGATAACCTAGATGGCTGGAATGGAGGTGAGGTGGGGGGAGGTCCCAGAGGGAGGGGATATGTATACATATAGCTGATTCACTTCACTGTACAGCAGAAACACAACACTGTAAACCAATTATTAAAAAATTTTTAAAAAGCTGCCTGCCGACTGAAACAACTCCGGCAGCAGGCACTCTGCTCCCTGGTGGCAGCAGGGGTTAGCCCATGCATGGGATAGAGACCAAATGCCCTGACAGCCTCAGGCCACTAACAGTCAATCCAAGTTGCTGACTGCCTGGTTCATAGTCCCAGATGATGCCAATTTTCCGGGGAGATCTCACTGCATGAACACTACCAACCAGCCAAAGGCTTCACACATCTAGTCTTCTGTTACTTTTCACTGAAAACCGGTTAAGTTCAAATTCTGCTTAAAACCCTCTGGACTTCCTTAGTGGTCCGGTGGCTAAGATTCCATGCTTCCAATGCAGGGGGACAACAGCTTTGATCCCTGGTCAGGGAAGTGCCTCATGCCATGAGGTGTGGCCAAAAAAAGAAAAGCACCCTATATATAATTACCTTGAGATAATAAAAGCTATTTATGACAAACCCACAGCCAATATAATACTCAATGGTGAAAAGCTAAAAGCCTTCCCATGAAAACCTGGAATAAGACAACAATGCCCACTTTCACCTCTTCTATTCAACACAGCATTGCAAGTCCCAGCCACAGTAACCAGACAAGAAAAATAAAAGGTATCCAAATTGGAAGGAAGAGGTAAAATTATCATTATATGCAGATGAAATAATACTATATATAGAAAACCTTAAAGACTCCACACAAAAGCTACTAGAACTGATAAATGAATTCAGCAAGGTAGCAGGATACAAGATAACATAGAGAAATTGGCTGTTATTTCTTTACACTAACAATGAAACATCAGAAAGGGTATGTACAAAAATCAATACCTCTTAGAATCATAACCCCAAAAAACAACACACTTATGAATAAACTTCACCAAGGAAGTGAAAGACTTAAATATGATAAGAACTATAAAACATTAATAAAGAAAACTGAAGATAATTCAAAGAAATACATATCCCCTGCTCCTGGATTGGAAAAAGTAATGGTGTCAAAATCTCCATACCACCCAAAGCAATCTACAGTTTTAATGTGATCCCTATCAAATTACTGATGACATTTTTCACAGAACTAGGACACAGAATCCTAATATTCATATGGAACCATAAAAGACCCAGAATTGCCAAAGCAGTCCTAAAGAAAAACAAAGCAGGAGGCATAACCCTCCTAGACTTCAGACAGACTATAAGCTACAATAATCAGAACTGGCACAAAAGCAGACACATGGATCAATGGAACAGAGGAGACAGCTCAGAAATAAGCCCACACCTACAGTCAATTAATCTTTGACAAAGGAGGCAAGAATATGCAATGAGAAAAAGTCTTTATAGCAAGTGGTGCTGGGGAAGTTGAACAGCTGCATGTAAATCAATGAAATTAGAACACACCCTCTCACCATATGCAAAAAAACACACAAATGACTGAAAGACTTAAACAGAACAAGACACCATATAACTCCTACAAAACATAGACAAAACATTGTCATAAATCGTACCAATGTTTTAAGTCAAGTGTCCCAAAGCAAACGAAATAGAAACAAAATTAAACAAATGGGACCTTATCAAACTTACAAGCTTTTGCATAGAAAAGAAAATCATAAAAAATCTAAGACAACATATGGAATGGAAAAAATATTTGCAAATAATGCAACTGACAAGGGCTTCATCTCCAAAATATATATAGAGTTCATACAACTCAACAATGAAAAATTAAACAATCCAACCCAAAAATGGGCAGAAGACTTAAGTCATTCCTCCAAAGCAGCACAGATGGCCAATATGCACATGATGATATTCAACATCACTATTAGAGAAATGCAAATCAAAACTACAGTGAGGTACCACTTCTTAACAGTCAGAATGGCCATCATAAAAAAACATTTGATCCAGCAATCCCACTCCTGTGCACATATCTGGGCAAAACTATAATTCAAACACATACACACACCCTATGTTCCTACCTGCACTATTTACAAAAGCCAAGACATGGAAGCCACCTAGATGCCCATCAGCAGATACAGAAGATGTGGTATGTATACACAATGGACTACTCAGCCTCGAAACAGAATGAAAAGCGCTACTGCAGCAACATGGATGCAACTAGAAATTATGTTAAATGAAGTAAATCAGAAAAAGACAAATGCCATATGCTATCACTTATATGTGGAATCTCAAATATGACACAAATGAGCTTATCTATGAATCACAGACATGGAGAACAGACTGGTGGTTGCCAAGAGGGAAGGACAGAGAGGGAGGCTGAGATCAGCAGATGTTAAGCTTTTATATACAGAATGGATTTAAAAAAAAAAGGTCCTACTGTATGGCACAGAGAACTATATTCAATAGTCTATGATAAACCAAAATGGAAAGGAGTATTTTAAAAAAAAGAATGTATATATAACTGAATCACACTGCTGGACAGCAGTAACACATTATAAATCAACTATACTTCAGTAACCAAAAAACCCTGTAATTTGTGGCCAAAGCTTTCACCTACAATGGGTCTGCCAGAGCAATCTGCTCAGAAATGGACAACAGCAAGATGGTAATTCATCAACACAGAAACTTCCTAACGCATTCCCTTCCCAGCATGCTTCCCAGGTGCTAACAGGGAGCTATGCTCTCTAGGTCTCTCCCCGCAGTCTGGTAGTGGCACATCGGTCTCCCCTTTCAAGTGAGTTTCTCTAGGGCAGACAAGAGAAGAACTTCCCCAGGGTCCAGCTTCTCTCTGTTCCCCTGCCATTTAGCAAAGCTTGATGCAATGATCCCAGTTCTCTGTGAGCCAATTTTTTAAAAAGTTATTATTAATCTGTTTACATCTGGGTTCTGCTGGGTCTCTGCTGCTGCGTGAATGCTTTCTCTAGTGGTGCTGAGCGGGGACTACTCTTCGCTGAGGTTCACCGGCTTCTCACTGCAATGGCTTCTTTGGCTGTGGAGCACAGGCTCCAGGTGCGTGGGCTTTGGTAGCTGTGGTGCCGGGCTTAGTTGCCATGCGGCATGTGGAATCTTCCTGGACCAGGGATCGAACTCATCTCCCCTGAATTGGCAAGCAGATTCTTATCCACTTTACCACCAGGGAAATCTTGAGCTGAGATCTTGAGGCCAGAGCTCCCCACTGGCCCCTTTTACTTTAAGCTCTGTGGTCCACCTGCTCTACCACAGGGAATCCACTCTTTATGTGGATCATGGGGGCTGGCAGCTGTATAGACTCACATCTCTACTCATATACTTTTGGGGCATTAAAACTTGTAGCAGGACTGATGCCCTCAATAGTCCATCACTTGCCAAGATCATCGCCCATCTGCTAGACAGAAGTGGTCATCCTGGAAGCACAGCTCACTTCTGAAAGAGGCCTGCGCTGTCTGAGATTATGCACACAGACCCCCCTGGGCCCCTGGTTAGGCAGGAATCACACAAGTGGGGGTGTTCGGAGCGCTTGTTAATCCGTTATGATTTATTAGCTGTACAGCAGTAGATCCTCCTCCCCAGCTTTCAACCCCATTACATATTTTATTACAGGTCTCATGTTGGCGTCCTAAAATAATGAAAAATATCACACAGTACAGCTAAGTACAAAATGCATCAACCTAGAGTCTGATAGCTAACTGATGGCTCTCTTAAAAGCAATACACAGAAGAAAAAAGTGTTGAAATCAGCAAGACTGAGGCTCTCTAAAAAACACATTTTAAACATGTGACAGTTCATGTGCAAGAATCACTTTGAGTTGGTTTTGCTTCACATTATTATTTTTTTGAAGATCCGAAGTTTAAATTACTGACCTAGTGAAATTTCCTGGCCCAGCTTTTAAGAGCTGCTGTGACCCACTCATAATCACCCTTCTGCTTCAACAGAGGATTTATAAAACACGAAACTCAGCTACGAACAAAGCAAAGGAAACGTAGATGGGAAATCATAACTGAAAGTTAATTGTGCAAGGTTCAAATGCTGGCTCCATGGGTTGGAGTCGTGGTGCTCCATGTGGGTGTCCGTCACTAGGGCAGCAGTCTCGGTGCCGTTCTGCGACATGATTGTGATCCAATTCCTCGTCAACGTTTACAAACTACCGTCTGTAGTAACTTAATTTGCAAGTAATTAAAATGCTGGGTTTTCTTACACTGCACTTCTTTTCAACCTCGTAATTAATGGAAAAGATTAAAATGTAAAAAAAGTTATTTACAAGCTTGACCATACCAGAAACTTTGCCAAGAAAGAGGCAAAGTCTTCAGGACAGAAACCAATCGTAGCATGCCATACTACTGGTGTGCAGCTGACTCCAAGCAAAGGGAGTCAGGGAAAAGCAAAAGCAAAAACCAGTTTAAAAGTTTAAGTCCTTCCCAAGTCTGCATTTACAATTAAAAACTCTCCTGGGAAGAAGACTGTAAGAACTCTGGGAAACCCGGTGGTGGTTTCTGGAGTGGTTTACCATTGCAAGAGAGAGGGTTCAATGTCTCTGTTTCCAGCTAAGAAAACCAGGGAGGCGTGAACACTGTCCTCAGCACTTCACAGTAAACCCTCAGGGACTCAGAACATTCCATGATTTGCTAACATCAAACAGCAAGTTCTAGTTAAATCACATTTTCTAACATCATCCTTGAAGTTTTAGTTCTCAGTATGTTTGGTAAAATGATGCTTTTCCCAAAGCCAAAAGAAGAAAGAAGGGAGAAAAATTAAGATGCAGGCCGTTTAAACACAGCCCAGAGCAGTCCTGGCAAGGAGCAAGGCCCTGCCATCACCGGTCCATCATGCTGAGGATCATCTCAGGCGTGAGGTCTCCGTTGGGGGCATCTGTGGCAGCTGGCTGGGCCTCCTCTTCCTCCCCCTCCGCAGGCTCTGCATCTGGCTCTTTTTTGACTTCAACTATAATGTTCTCAATTGCACCTGTATTCTGGTCTTCGACCTGAATGATGGCTGTTGCTGGCAAAGAAGAGCATGAAGAAAACAAATGCTCCATTAAAGCCCCCAAGAATTGCAAGGGTCTTTTCAGACTTGACACTAAATGAAAGTCAGCAACACAGGAAAGCCTCAGTTTTGATATAGAGAACATCAATAAAAAAGACTTAATAACCTATAATGTGGCCATACACAAAGCCCAAATACTCTAGATAGTACCAAAAAACAAAGTACTGACATTCCTCTTCATATGCCTCCCAAATCATGTGTTAAAAACCTTAAGCTTTCCTGTATCTCATAGATTAGGGCTTCACAACAGTCAGTGTGACACAGGCAAAACATGCAGGGCGCACGAGTCAAGGCAGGCCTCAGAGTGGAGGGCGCGGGCAGGCCTGTCTCAGAGATGCCCCACCTGCAGCGCAAGAGCCCGACACTTTTAACAAACTTATCTGCGCCAGGTCTTAGTTGCAGCACACGAGCTTAGCTGTGGCCTGCAGGATCTAGTTCCTTGATCAGGGATTGAACCTGGGGGCCCCTGCATTGGGAGTGCAGTCTTAGCCATGAACCTCCAGAGAAGTTCCAGAACCTGATATTTTTGCATCTGAAGCTGTCCAACACCGAGGGTTCTACCACCAGTTTGTTCACTCAAATCTTTGTAGGTCAAATAGTTCCCCCACCACCCCTCTGTAATAAGACATTTTGACATGGGGCTCAAGGAACATATTAAAAAAACAGATGAAACACTGCATTTGTTGAAGAAAGAAAAAGAATTGCCAGCTTTTCGGAGATTCATGAATAGAACAGACACCTGAGACTCCCTAGAGCCTGCAATTACAAGGGCCATGTCCAGTACAGGACTGCTCCCCAATGTCTTCTCATAAATCAGGAAGGCAGCAACAGAATCCATGGGTCTGGGTTTCTTAGGAGGGACACTGTCATCATGGAAATCCCTTTATTCCTCCATCCTTTAAAATTTGGCTCTTATACATTACATTCATTACCATGTCAATTTTACCAGCTAACTAAGACTCTAATTGTTTTGTAAAACCCTCTGACACTGACAATACCCATCTCATAGTAAGTACCCTTTGACTCTGGACTTTATCTTGCTGAAACTTAACAATCCTCTAGAGACTTTCTCAGATGTTCCCCAATAAAAAACTAAAAAATCGCTTCCTGAGAATTTGTTCCCAGTGTGACCTTAACTTGTTCTCATGGCTCGGTTCCCATCTATCCAGAGAACAAGGACCTGTCTGGCTTCCCCACATTAGGAGAGGACGCCAGCCTACTGAGCTGAGACAAGCAACTTACGCTGGGTCTGTTTGGGCTGGTTGGTTCTGCCAGGGGGGCGTCCTCTCCGTTTCTTGGCAGGTGGTGGGGCTGGGGTCACTGGCTGGGGCTCTGGCTCGGGTTCAATCTCCACGGCAGGCTCCTCCTCATCCTCATTGTCATCCAAGTCTGGCTCAGCATTTTCTTCTCATGAAATCAGGAAGAAGAGGTGGTGGGGCAAGGAGACGAGTGGAGGAAGGAAAAGCAACACACAAATAATCACGTATTCTGTGAAGTCTGATTAAATGTTTATTTTCATTGTTGATAGCCCATTTAAAAATTACATTTCACTGGAATTTTTGTTTTCAGCACTAAAGAAAGTAAGCTGGTATTAATACTAAATTAATAAGCAAATCAACTTGATTACCATTATTCATATTTTATGTGGACTGGATATTCTTTTGGCTTTAGATATCAGAATATTGAGTTTCAAATTCTTAAAGGCAACTCCACCTTATACCAGTTATATAAACACCCCTGCCAAGTGGTGTTTTAAGCTCAAAATGAAACAAATGTTCCCTCTACCTACTATACACGGATAAAACAGGACACTAAGCCTGAGATGGACCCCTAAAGAGTAGTGGAAGCTGTGTGTGTGTGTGTATAAAGTTCTTGAAGCACCATGAGGTCCCATTTACTAGGAAAGTGTTGAGATCAAATTTGGGGATTTAATTCCCTGCTGTCCCAAACCCAGTGGGTCCTCCTAACTCCCTGACCTTCTCCCTAAAGCAACTACCACATAAAAGGAGAGGGACTTATTGTAGAAAAGAACACTGATGAAGAGCCTGATAATTCCGTTTTGAGTCTCAGCTCTCCTAAGTGTGTGACCTGGGATGATAACCACAATGAACCTCAGTTTCCTTGTGTAATCTCTAAAGCACTCTCAAGGATCACAAAGAGCTAATGCCTGTAACTGTGCTCTGCAACTTACATTCTATCACATCATCACAGATGCTTTTTGCACTAGACATCAGAGTTTATAAAAATTCTCCATTATTCCATATAGGCTTCATTAAGTAAGAGGCATTACCCTCCTTTTATAAAAACAGAGAAACTGAAGTGATTTATAAGACACAACTAACCGCAGTTTGGGGATGTTCTGCCACCCACACCTGAGGCAACTGGAGAGCTCTTCCTACCCCTCCCCCACTGCCATGGCACAAAGACATCCTGCCTGCCTTCCTCCAAGAAGCACAGGTTACAAGCACATTCTTTTTCACTCACACCCAATGTTTAAATTTAGAAATCTGTGGGTAAACGCCTGATCGTCGGGACAAAATGCCTTGTCAAGTGACTGAAATCCTAAGTGAAAATGTGGGGAACGTACTGGTCCGTGGCAGCGTGTCAAGAACGACATGCTTCCCTGCTGAACTTATTCAAGCCCCCTACTGCCTAGGTTGGCCCAACGCCTAGAAAGCTAAACAAATTCAGTCAGAACTGAGGGGGGGCAGGGGGAGAAGCACACAAAGTCAATAGGGTCAAAAGCTTATTGGATTGGAGAGATTTTGGTTAAAAGCCTTGAAAATAGCATTAGACTCTGGGGGTCAATTTCTGTTGATGACCAACAGACAGAACTTCTGGGAGGGAACAAATATGATTCTGGCCTTCACCAGTCCAAACATCCTGGGATGAAGAGACAACAGGCCCCAAACAAAGCTATGCAACTCCTCCTCCTGTCTTCTCCAGTGCCGAAGACAAAAGAAGGAATCATAGAAACCTATTAGGAACTGTCATTAAACTGTGCAGCTGATTCTGGTAAAAGTGCAATCAGGAGAGTGGAGCTGGTCTTGCTGGGAGATGAGCCACGGAAGTGACCACAGCAGTACCATGAGAAAAAAGGAATGTCTGTGGCCGGAGAAGGCTCGGCAGCCAAGAGCTGATACAGGTGTCCTGAAGCTCAAGTTTATATGAGCAGCTCTGCTGGTTCGTGAAGCCCACTGACATTCCTTGGCACCTCCCAATAGTCTACTCAATTTCTTTACCAAACAAAGGGATTCCATAATGATTCTCAGTAGAGTGTGATGTGCTTTTATAAAAATTAAACAAAGTGAAAAAAGAAAATTAAGCAAAGTGACATTTTAAAGGAGGCATTCACTTAAAACCCAAGATTTTCCACTAAAGAAGGCAGCAAAAATTAAATTACTCTATGCTTAGATGAATATTCTCCCATAAAAAGTTCTGAATAGAAAAGTGAAGGCTTTATTAAGATAAAAAACCAAAAAGGACTTTCTTATATATTTAAATATAAAAGACCTAGTATTTTTATGAACTTTTATAATAAAACCAACAAAGTGATAGATATATTCAGTTTTCAAAAATTTCATTTCCTTTCCCACTATTTCTGACAAGCAACATAGAAGACAAACTTAGAGATCCTCAGAAATCCATCAGGCGTTATCTGTAAGCAGCTTCACCAAAACAGAACTCCTCTGCACCCTTTTCCACAAGTCTCAAACACTGAAGCCACGGATGTGCCTTCTCAACTAGGTGCCAGTAGCCCAAGCATCCACATTATAAAACCTCACACTTTGGAATGAGTTTGTATCATCAAATGTGACTCCTACATTACCAACACTCTTGTTCTCCACCCCACTTCATGAGTCTAGCACCTCAACACATATACCTTCTGCCTGGATTTCATGACTAACACCCCAAAGAACATCAGTGGTAGGAAAATAGGCAAAGTTTTAAATTATAAATGGGGAGATTAAGGTAGGAAGAGAAAGGCTGACCTTCATGGATTTGATCAACACATCTCAAGGCTAGGCTGACACAGGCAGTCAAACCAGAAGTTGGTCAGGATGCTTAAGCAACCTTCTTCATGTCCATTAGATTCACTGCTCAAATCTAGACCAGCTTCCTAAATGTAAAAGCTATGAACATAGAAAAGAAACTCTGCTGGCCTTAGAATATCACTAATCTGAGTAAACTGAGTATAAAGATATTAATTTTGCTTCAGCTTTAACTGAACATAACATTTCTTATCAAGCAATGGAACACTGTAAGAAAAAAAAATTGCTCTGGGAATAAGCTAACTGCTGTTGTAAATATATTAGAGGTTTAAAGGAAGCATGAGAGAATGGCCTATCTGTATTCCAGCACGTCCTTACGTAAATACACTGTAAACTCTGCACCAAAACCTGCCACTTTCAACTAACTCAAGAAACAAAAGTCACTTACCACTGTCAGAGGAGTCCTCCTTTTTAGAACGCATCTTTCTCTTTCTTCCACGTTTACTCTTCTTCGTTTCTCCTCCATTTTCCCCTTCTACACCATCTGGACCAGCACAATTATCCGCATGTCTTGCCATAGTATTCTAACAAAAGGAACAAAATCCTTGTTCACATTACTAAAAAAGGTAAGATTAAAATTGGAAGTTCTCTTTCAGCTTAATAAAAAAAAACAACTGGGCGGTGGTTATCCATATTAAGTCTCAATGTTCTTGTGCCTACTAAATGTGTCCTGAACATACTCTTCCCATTCAGGGAAAATGGTCTCCATCTGGAGTGGGTGGAGACAGAGAAAAGGGTGGGTGGGAGAGGAGAGCTGCTCAGAAGATGGGGATAGGTCCTCTGAGCAGGGGAGAATCAGACCAGGCTCCCTGTCCTGTGCAGACCTGACTAACATGACCCTAAGTGAAGACAGACCTGTTAAAAATACTGAGTTCCCCATCAGTGGAAAGGTTCACACATGGACAGGGGTGATGTGGTGGGGTGGAAATGACTGACCCTTTCCAAATGATAGTTCATTTCTATAATCTCAGTGGAGAAAACTGCCCTGCTTTGCAATAGAAGATCAAGAACATGGATGGTATCCAGAACTGTAAGGGAGGAAGTCAAGTTCTGACTCTTACCCGGCGTGTAAATGTTTTCCCACACTTAGAACAGACAAAGGCCGCAGGGACAAAGTTGGGGTCATGATAGCGTTTGAAGTGCATGTCGAGGAGCTGTTTCTGGCGGAAGGTCTTGTCGCAGTGGCTGCAGGCGTAAGGCTTCTCCCCAGTGTGGGTGCGCTTGTGCATGATCATGTGCCGCTCCTGAAAGAGAACGCGGTGAAGGAAGGTCTCAGACCCTGTCGTCGGGCTGCTATCCCCTACCACCTGCATGCGTAACTCTAAAGACCTTTCTCTTCCAAGGGTCCAGGCCCAGAACTGGTTATTGAGAGGATAATGTAAACCTTATTGGGGTACAAAGCTGCTTCCCCAAATCCTAGCAGATACACTCGCTTCTGCTGGGCTGCTTCTGTAGATCACTCCCAAGCATCAGGCCCCAGTACCAAATTCTTCCCTTCTCTCAAGTCCTGGACTTAATTTCATATAAGGTATATATAAAAACCCTTTGATAAAACCCAACACTGATGAGACATTAATCGTTTTCTAACTATGAAGGTTCCCACCTGTCTACAAGCGTAATCACACTGATCACACTTAAAGCGCTTCTCGTTCTTGTGTGACTTCTGGTGCTGGATGAGGGCATAGCGCTCATGAAACACAGCATCGCAGTATCGGCATTTCTTGCCCTGCTCAATGTAGGAATGCTGCTTTCGCAAGTGGACACCTGAAAGCGAAACACAAAGCCCAGTCCAACTTGCGAAAACACAAACATCTCGAACAGTTAAGAACACATTTCTTTCTGCTTCTGAATATAGTTACTCTGGCTGCTATACAGAAAATGGAAAGAAAGGAGGAAAAACAGACATGGAGAGACGAGCTGAGATGTTAAAACTGGACAGGTGACAGGAGGTGGCAGTCTGGAGATGGCAGTGGGTATGGAGGGAAAGGGGACCTGACGAGAGACCTAAGAAGCTGAATTAACAGGACTTAGTCGTGACCGACCAGAGTGAGGAAGAGAAAGGTGGGTATCAGGAATGACCTCCAGGTTTCTGGCTTGGAAAACTGAGCAGACGGTGGAGCCACTTACTGAGACAAGGAGTAAGTGGAACAGGGCTGAAGCCTGAGCTGTGTGTCTGTCTTTGGGGCAAGGACATTTAGAGTTGAGGGGAAAGATTAAGGAGAACATGAAAATGAAGGTAAAGAAGCAATACTTGATCATGTAAAGGTTTCCAGGAACACAGAAGAATGGAATCAAGGCAAAGGGACAGGCCACAGACACGAAGAGTGACACAAGGTCTCTAGAAGCCGATAGGGAAAGAGGATGAATGCAGGTAAGTTACACATCTGGAAAGAGGAAATTTGAAGTTTCAACCTGCTGCATTTTCTGTGTGTCTAAAGTAAGGAAAGACGTTACATACTGAGACAAGGAGAAAAGGGAAAGAAGGTTAGAGGTTTAAACAAAGTTAATGATTTACCCTACTGTCTTAGTACTTCCTACATAGCAGGTGCTCAAACATCTGTGGAATGAATTAATGGGACACACTCACTGAGGAGAATGGGAACACAACTGATGAGGACAAACAGCTGGAAAACTGAGGAGCCCAGCTGCGTTTAGGATCAAGAATTTATGGTGCTAACCATCTGCTCAATCAAGGTGCTATCACTTCCAACTTTTGTTGTTGTTTAGTTGCTAAACAGTGACTTTTTTCGACCCCATGGACTATAGCCACCAGGCACTTCTGTCCATGGTATTTCCCAGGCAAGAATACTGGAGTGGGTTGCCATTTCCTCCTCCAGGCATTGGCAGGTGGATTCTTTACCACTGAGCCACAAGGAAAGCCTCGTATCAAACTTAAAGAGGGCCAATTCTGGGTAATGGAAATAAGGTAAGAGAAAGGGATGGCTCACTTTTTTACTCCCTACACATGTTCACTATATGAAGACTTTTTATACATAAATATATCATTTCAAGTAATTCTTAGACTCAACTTCTGCTCCTCAGACAGAGAGACCTAACAGTTAATGTCAAAGACTTTCTTATGTTTTTATTAAATATTTACAATAATAATTCTGTAAGGTTGGAATTATCCCTATATTATCAGTTTAAAAAAAAAAAAAAACCTTATTAGAACAGTAAGTATTTGGAGGTGAATCTTGACTCTGGTAGGTCTGCCTCCAAAGCCCATGCCTTCCTGTATCCCAAGGTGATGAATCTTAATTATTGCATATTAATGTGAAATCAGACCTGCTTTAAAAGAGGGAACACAAACTTGTTTGGGAATGGTTTGGGGAGATAACTATTATTTGACAGCTCCTTAACTACCTCATAAAGAGTTCATTATGTAAGGTCTAAGAGGTTATCATGCAAGTACAAAACACTCAAGGTTTTCATTTGCATCAGGATAGTGAATAACTTAAAAAAATCAAATAATCCAAACAGTGGCCTAACAGTTCACACGGTACCATGAGATATTACTGGTTTAGGTTTTAGTTTCTATATGGTAAGAACAGTAAAACTCTTTCATTTATCTGAGAACAGTACTTCTTAAATTTTTCTGAAATCCTTTCCACACCAGAGTAGGATGAACACATGACCTGCTGGATCTTATGTGGAATCCAATGTCCTCTACTTCAAGCTCACAGTTTCATCTTAAAAATGTTTTATGTCAGTCTGCAGTTTATTCAATATAGTCATATTAATGTAAAAATGTTTTAAGATACTAGTTCAATTGTATAACTTTACTCAAAACCTTTTGAGTAAAACCAATGGTGCAGAAAGACAGGCCAGGTTTATGATATGGTTTGGTATGCTCCTGGTATGACCTGGGTACTTATACATGCCCCAGTGTGAGAAACAGCTCTAGAGGGTTCCAGGAGACTGAAGTCCAGCTTTGCCACTCATAAGCTGTGTTGTATCACTTTGGTCAAGACACCTGTTATCACCAACAAAGCTCAAATAAATACGCCTTGATGACTTCATATGGTTGCTGTGAAGATCAAATAAGTAAAAAAGTAAAATAAAAGTATAAAGACAACCTGCAAGATACAATTTATCTAAATGCATTATTATTATTATTTTGTAGGGAGCAATGTATTTTGGACAGAGAACAGACTGGGGCAGTATTTTTAACTATTTTAAGTAAGAAACACAAAGGGATAAATTCAGGTGACCTTATCTTTAAGCATATGAGTTATCCTAAAATTTCTACCACTAAACTCTGCCTTTATATTAACTGTAGCTTAATTATGTACAGAATTATAGCTATCACCAAATCAACACAACAGTCTAATTACCTAAAGTACAAATATTCTGGGGGAAAAAAAAAAACACCAAAACTGAAGTGCACTGACCTTAGTTTGAACCATACTATGTTACTTTCCTATTGGGGGACTTTTAACATTACCAGTGAAGGCTACTAATTAAAAATACACTTTCCTCTCATTATAGCTGCCATTTATTTACAGATGAGGTATAGTCAAGAAAAAATTTTGTAGTGTAGCTTCAGTAAGAGAAAGAAGAGACAGAAGAAAATAGCATAAGCAATGACGTTTATTAAACAGCAGGCCATTCACAACACACAAAACTCATGAAGTCAGAAAAGGAAGTAACCTGTGATCATTATCTTCATAGACTTGTCAAAATTTATTGAATTTGCCACTAGTTAACTGACTTACCCAGATCACTTTTCCGGGCTATGACAGTGTCACAGTGGGGACAGTGAAATTTGGCCACATTTTCTGTGTGCTTCTGTAGAATGTGCATCTTCATGGTACCACTTTGGGTAAACCGTGCATGACAAATATAACATTCATAAGGTTTTTCCCCTTCAAAGAAAAAAATACAGAATGAACAAATTAGATGAAATGACTAAGTAACTGCTATTTAACTGGAAGGATACCAGGTGGCAGATATGCCAAGCCACAGAGGACCTACAGTTCTTAACTCAGGAAGGATGAGGCTCAGGCCTATCTTGAGAGATGAATAAGAAGTCCCAAACTGTGGCTACCACCTCTGCTCTGCCCAGCTCTGCCACAGAGTCCTTCATGTTAATAAGAGTAGTTTCTACAGCAGTACTTACTTTTGGAGGAGAGCAGATGGGATGATGGCAGGAGGACCTGAAAGTTTTCCTTTTTAGAAAAAGACTGTACTTTGAAAAACTGACAGGCTGGGTTAGGTAATCTACCCAGACTTCTAACAGTAAAAAATTTCCATTCTCCAGTGTATACTCAGAGCAATGAATTCTGAAGGTATGCCAGAGAACATCTGTCAATTATATACTATTTTCATGCCTGTTTCCATTTGGGTAACTAATAAGAGTATGTGGTGGTTCACAGGGTGCCATGGGATCCACTAAAAAGTGGTTCATTAATGCAAGCAAGGGAGAAGCCCTACCTGAATGGGTTCGCATGTGCCTTTTCAGCTTGTATGTGTCCCTGCTGGCATAACTGCACAAGCTGCACTGGAAAGGACGCTCCCCAGTGTGAGAGCGAATGTGACGTTTTAATTTGCTGACCTGAAATACAAAAGCAACAAAACCTCTTAAACCTGTATTAACATAGGTTGTGACATGAACACCTTGGGTCAAGCCCCAAAGCTTTGGTTTTGGAAACTGAAGTTCGTAACAGAAAAAGTCTAAACGACAGTATTTCTTCCTCTGTAACTATTGCCTCTAATATCCCTGTCCTTTGTATGTCTGAAATTCTCCAGAATAGTTTTAAAATAATTCAAGCTTATTTATGGATCAAGTTGCTAACAAACTTGAATCCAAGTTTATAAGTGCATTTTAATTCCCTTCAGTCTCTCTTTCTTTCAACAGCACTTCCCAGACAGGCCAGGCACCAGCGCCCTCTCACCTTCCTCCCTATGGACTTATGCTTTTCATCTTCAATTGGGTATCTTTCCAACAAGAGTGACTCTAAGGAGGGTTTCAAATACTAACATTTGACCTGAAAATTTTCAAAAGTGTTCCAATTTTTACACTAAAATCCCCCAGTACTTCTTAATAAATAGTAAAAATTTCATACACTGTCTAAGGCTAAAGAATGGTTCCAACAATATTACTGAATAATTCTCTTTCTAGGACTATAGTTCAGTTCAGTTCTAGGACTTCTCACATATTAAATTCCTGTACACTACAGATCTATTCTTTTTCAGCCAACTCTTTTTTCTTGCTCCAACATCACACTGCCTTCATTTATCATATAGTTTTATGATAGCCAATAGCAAAAGCCCTTCTTTCCTTTTTCAAAAATTTTTCATATATACACTTCCAGTTGAAATTCAGAATCAACTTGAAATGTGTATTTATTAGTCTCCTTTGGAAAATTCTGAGACATTTTCTTCTTATAAGTTTTAGGTGTTTTTGCTGTTCAGTTTACCCCCAGGTCATTTTTACTGCTGTCAAATTTGAACCTGTTTTCTAGTATTGGTATTACATCAGTCACTGACTCCTGGGCATTCACCTTGGATCTGACCACTCGGCTGAACTCAGATGCTCTAGGTTTGTCAGTCAATACTCTTGGATTTTCTATGTAAGAAAATATGTCTGTAAGAAATGACAGTTTTGTCTTTCCATTTATAATTCATTACTTATTTTATGCTATTATCTAGGATTTCAAATACAATGTTGAAATTCTAACTGTGAGAATGGTCTCTTGTTCCAAAGCTACTTAGGCTGGGTTTACTATAGGCTGCCAGTAGATACTTCTCATAATAAAGACATTTTCTTCTACACTTGACTTTGCTAGAACTTTAAATAGTATCAAGTATCACATACTGTAGTTTTTCAATTACAGAAATGATCATGTGGTTTTTCTTTAATCTCTCAATGTAGTACACACCAATAATTTCTTAATGTTCAATTACTCTTACATTTTAGATACATTCTATTTAATAATCACATTTTAGTAATACTCTATTACTAAATCTGGTCTGTTAATTTATTTAAAATTTTGGCTTTTCTGTGAGAAAAAGACATAGTTTTCTTTTTAGAAGTATCCTAATCCAACCAGTCCATTTTAAAGGAGATCAGTCCTGGGTGTTCTTTGGAGGGAATGATGCTAAAGCTGTAACTCCAATACTTTGGCCACCTTATGCAAAATGTTGACTCATTGGAAAAGACTCTGATGCTGGGAGGGATTGGGGGCAGGAGGAGAAGGGGACGACAGAGGATGAGATGGCTGGATGGCATCACCAACTCAGACGTGAGTTTGAGTGAACTCCGGCAGTTGGTGATGGACAGGCAGGCCTGGCGTGCTGCAATTCATGGGGTCGCAAAGAGTCAAGACACGACTGAGCGACTGAACTGAACTGAATCCAGTTTTGGTAACAAGGTAACCTCAAATAATTATGGTGATAAAATCTTCCATTTTTAAAGTACTCTTGGTATAGTGACTTGTTTCTTTGAAGTTTGGTAGAATTTGCCTGTAACATTAATAACATGTGGATTAGTACTCTCTTTTTAATGGGTAAACCTTTCACACTCATTAGGGAATTTTTTTTTCTAGTGGTGGGGAGGAGGAGTGGTAGTAATCTAGTAAGGTATTCTGTCTTGTATTATGAGGATATAAACTATCCTCACACAGGAATCAGGATCTTCTTAAGACAAGGAACCAACAAGGAGCTGAGCTTCTACACTGAACTTACTTCTACACTGGCATAATCGCACATGGAACACTTAAATGGCTTCTCATGGGTGTGTTTGTAACGACGATGCCGCACCAATTCTCCACTAGTCACAAAGGCCATATCACAGTCTGGGCACTTGTGAGGACGAGTACCTAGACAAAGGAGGACATAACAGAAAGACAGGACATGGTTAATTACAGAGTTCAATGTGTGGCACAACTGCAGCATGAGGCTGGACCCTGGTTATCTTACCGACCATGCCTGAGAGTAGCTCCAAAAGCTATGGGTAAGCCCAGCTGACTTTATAACACCAATCTCAAAATATTAAAAACACATGCCAAACGTTCAGTTTCTCTTAATTACCATTTTGAGTCTGCTGTCTTTGAATACAAAATCTTTTTTATCCCTATTTTGTGAATATTCTGATCACTATGGATTAAAGGTTAATAGAAATACCTGTTTCAACCCATCTAAAAAAACACAGAACACATCTTTTAAACCTCAATGTCTATCAAGTAGAGATCACAGAATTAATAGTTATTTGACTCAAGATCCTTCTACATATCAAAACTTACTGTATTGAAATTATACATGCAGAACCAGTGGGCTGTCCATATTGACCAACTTTTTCTTAAAAAAAAAAAAGGAAAAGAAAAGAAATACAATAACATATTTTCTAAAAAAAAAAAAAAAAGTTTTCTATTTTAATTTGGTTTCATAAGGTATTCTAGAGATTTACCAAAGGCTTTAAAAGTAGTATTGCCTTTTATGTTATGTGATTTAAACAGACTGTTTTCAAATATCCGTATCTAATATTCTGTGATCTGAATGTTAAATCATGGAATATTTAAATATTTTCTGAACTAATACTGTATCTTCTATGGACTTCCCTGGTGGCTCAGACGGTAAAGCATCTGCCTACAATGCGGGAGACCCGGGTTTAATCCCTGGGTTGGGAAGATCTCCTGGAGAAGGAAATGGCAACCCACTCCAGTATTCTTGCCTGGAAAATCCCACAGACGGAAAAGCCTGGTAGGCTACAGTCCATGGGGTCGCAAAAAGTCAGACACGACTGAGCAAGACTTCACTTTCACTTATATCTTCTATATTTCTTGTTTTTTTTTTCTTGTTTTATTTTTCCTTTCACTGAGATAATCTTATTGTTTTTAGTATGTCTTCCCATAGTAGCCTCATAATGTAACATGACTTTAGTAGATCTTCTCTATAGCCACTTTATATTCTGAACACTGCACTGGAAATATTCTGACCAAGTAATATTCACAATAAGGAGATAAAGCTGACAGCAGAACACAGCACTCTTTTCACAGGTTATTATTATGGCCATCTGTAATCGTGGGAAGAAGTGAACAGCAAGGTCATCTCAAACACCAAAGTCAAAGGCAGGCTACCTTTGAGAATGGAATCAGGAAGACTCACAATGTTATGAATAGGACCAGCCTTCTACAGAAATGATTTTCCCAGAGATTGAGAATACTGGAGAGGGCAATGTGTTTGGATATGACAGCAATTATTAGAAAATTCCAAAGAATGTTCATTTATTCAGTTTGCTTCTTTAGTTCCACTGAGGATTAAGAATGAAGGATAGAGTTCTTATGTATGAAAAATGTACAGTCTGGAGGTACAGATAGGTAAGTAAAACAACAATTAACAAGAGAAGGAAAGCAACATCAATTTCTATTAGGACACGGTAAGCTGAAAACAAAGAATTTCCAATGTTTACCTAGCATTACTGAAGGGGGAGAAAGAGGCCTGCCTCCGATAGACCTAAGCATGGCAATTAGGAAACAAGCGGACACCGCTGTGGGACGTGAATTTTCATCAGGTTGTACCACATGACCGACTATGTCCCTCTGCTCAAGGTCCACGCTCACCAGGACACTTCAATTGCTACAGCATCTGGACATAGGCAAGGGTGCCCCCTAGGATGCAATACTATTGCATGTATAAAATAAAGGTGCATTCTTCTCCATAAACTGATGTTCTGTTATGCTCCTGACTCTTGAGGGTTTGGTTAGTATTAGTCCTGCCAAATCATTCCTAAATAGCCAAATTTCTTATTTTCAAAGCTGAGGACTTGACCATGACACAGTGCCCACGTCAAGGCACTTCCATTCTGGCAGTCCTATAATGTGTTCAGCTGCTTTTATCCAGTCTTTTCCCTAGCCTTTTCCCTAGGATTTTCAAACTACCAATTAGTTTTACCAAATAAAACATATTATCATCATCACGAGTCTGGGTAGAAACTACGGAGTTGGTGAAAAGTGACTAAGCCACATTAACAAATACACTACTGCACAGCATACTGCTTATAGGCCAATCCCTACTTGATCATGTTCATCAGACAACCAACACATCAGAGAAAACAAGAGTCGTCATATAAAATGAGGTGGAGAATCTGGATAGAAGAAAGCTATTCTGCATGAAGAATCAGGTGAGAGAAGTTTCTATTTGCCCTTGGAGCCAATTGTCAACACCATAAGTGTGTAAGAGCCCAGAAGAGACTCTCAGAAGAGCTTCAGCCCACAGTTCTCCACTTTAGTGACCCCAGAACCTGACCACGGTCTACATGAAGCTTAATACTGGAATATTAAGTATGTGTGGACCATGAATGAACAAATGTTTGAAATGCTGGAACAGTGTCTTAAATTTTTCATTCTGGGTTTATGAACTGTAGCTTATTCTTTGAGGTAAAACAACCAGAAGCCACGGATTTTACAGAGGAGGACCACATTTCTAATGTTCTTCCTCATAGTGCCTGGCAACTGCTGCCTGGGATTTTGTAAGGTTAGTTTTTGTCATTGTTGTTAAAACTTCAGCAACACAATGGTGATGTCCTCAAGAAATATTATAGATTAGAAATATTATAGGTTGGTTAACTACCACAGAAAATCTTTATCTGAATCACCATCCTTATATAATTTGGATTATTTCCCATAAATTTTCTATATATTTGCCCATAAGTCCACTTGCTTACAATAAATCAAGATTACAAAAAGGGTATCATAAGAAAGAACAAAGAAGTCTTACCACTTTTGCTCCCACTGGAATCAGCTTAGAAGATATTTAAAACTCAAGTTTAAGCCTTTGCTAAGCTGTAGTCCCCAACATGTTTATCCAGCACCTACCTGTGTGTGTATTAAGGTGATTCCTCAGAAGGGTGACTGTTCTGAATGCCCTGCCACAGAGATGGCACTTATGTGGTCTCTCATCAGTGTGACTTTTCATATGCCGATCCAAATTTGAACGCCGTGGACATGTATAACTGCAAAGCTCACACTGGAATGTCTTCTTTACACCTATATGCAAAATAAAACTTACTTGTTGCAGGGTTTCAAAATTTTTAAGATTAATCCTAAGCTTAAACTTCGACAGATGTATTCTGTTAGCTTTTTATAACTAAACCCCGTTAAGTCATATTTAGTCATAATTATCTCATGCTACCAATAGATTTCTTTCTTTTCAGGACTTAAAGTACTCAATCTGAAAACACTTCTTTTAGACTGGCTAAAAAAATTAATACCCACATCACAGTCTTTAAAAAATAAATCCATTTAATATAAAATAATCTGCATATGTACTGTTACGTGCTTTATCCCAAAATGGTTTTGAGAATATAATGGATAAACTTATTTTACCTTTCTTTTTAATTTTTGTTGGCTTTGGAGGCTTCATGTTACCAACCACTTTCTCTGCATTAACCTCTGACAGCAGACCCTCCTGCTGCTCTTCCTCAAAATCATACACAGACACATCCACATCTTTGCCCTCCTCTGTGTAACGCAGTTTGCTCTTTTTGGTTTTCTTTGTTTTTTTGGCTGGTGGCTGATAGTCTGGGTCTTTTTGCCAACTAGGATCTTCCTGAGGCGGAAGTTCCCCTTGCTCTAGGGTCTCCACCTCTCCATTGGCCCCCACTTTTACCACTTGAAACCCTTCAGGCAAAGGTAAGGTGTGACATATCACAGGTTCACTTTCTGCAAGGCCCTCTTTAGACACTTCATTCTCATAAGCCCCCTGAAGTTCTTCTACTGAAGTGGTAGCAACAGGTACAGTCACAGGAACAGGTACTTGTACAAGCTGAAGCTCTCCTATGTTGATAGGCTGTTCCTCCATATTTACAACCTGCAAGGTTATAATCTGGGTATCGTCCACGGCAGCCTCCGCTTCTGGAGCAACTGCACCCTCCATGACTTCAGTCTTCATCTGAAGAAGGGTAGGATCCAGCTGTTCCATCATCACCATCTGTACACTGCTATTGACATCCTGGACCACCTCACCACCATCAGTCTGGTTCTGGGGAAGGTGGCAAGCGTCCTCTTCCTGGCCCCCTTCCCGGCGTCTCTGGTAAGTCTTTCTCTCCTTTCCTTTAATGAAAGTTTCAGACTCTTCCACAATGGCTTCAACCGCCTCACCTTCCATTTCCCCTTCCTTTATTAAGGGAGAACACAGATTGTTATTTAAAATAAAATTTATCTAAATGAAAACATATACATTTTAAAACAAAAAAGGACCACCAATGTTTGTTAATATTACAAATAGACACAACAGATATTATGCACCTCCTGGTGGAAGAAGGGAATACTATCTATGAAGTAGTCTTTTAAGACAAAACAAAAAAATCTTAAACCAAGCCTCTAGATCCAACTACCAATTAATAGGAAATTGGTGACAGAAGATATTAATTTAAACTCCAGGAGTGAAATTCATGAAACCCAGACTAAAGGAAACTGCAGGAATAACTACTCATTGTCTTCTGTAAAGAAATCACCAGGAAGAAAAAAAAAATGTGAAGGGTACAGGGACAAACTACAGATCAGTGATTCTTATGCCAGGAGACATTTGGCAAGGCCTGGACATGTTTCTGACTATGTGGATCACAACAAACTGTGGAAAATTCTTAAAGAGATGGGAGACCAGACCACCTGACCTGCCTCCTGAAAAATCTGTATGCAGGTCGAGAAGCAGTTATAACTAGACATGGAACAACGGACTGATTCCAAATTGTGAAAGAAGTACGTCAAGGCTGCATACTGTCACCCTGCTTATTTAACTTATATGCAGAGTACATCATGTGAAATGCCAGGCTGAATGAAGCACAAGCTGGAATCAAGACTGCCGGGAGAAATATCAAATAACCTCAGATATGCAAACACCACCACCTTTACGGCAGAAAGTGAAGAGCAACTGAAGAGCCTCTTGATGAAAGTTAGAGAGGAGAGTGAAAAAGCTGGCTTAAAACTCAACATTCAAAAAATGAAGATCATGGCATCCAGTCCCATCACTTCATGGCAAATAGAAGGGAAAACTGGAAACAGTAACAGATTTTCTTATCTTGGGCTCCAAAATTACTGCAGATGGTGACTGCAGTCATGAAATTAAAAAGACACTTATTCCTTGGAAGAAAAGTTTGGCCAACCTAGACAGCATATTAAAAAGCAAAGACATTACTTTGCCAACAAAGGTCCGTCTAGTCAAGGCTATGGTTTTTCCAGTGGTCATGTATGGATGTGAGAGTTGGACTATAAAGAAACCTGAGTGCTGAAGAATTGATGCTTTTGAACTGTGGTGTTGGAAGACTCGAGAGTCCCCTGGACTGCAAGGAGATCCAACCAGTCCATCCTAAAGGAAATCAGTACTGAATATTCATTGGAAGGACTGATGCTGAAGCTCCAATACTTTGGCCACCTGATGTGAAAAACTGACTCACTGGAAAAGACCCTGATGCTGGGCAAGATTAAAGGCAGGAGAAGGGGACAAGAGAGGATGAGATGGTTGGATGGCATCACCGACTCGATGGAAATGAGTTTGAGCAAGCTCTGGGAGTTGGTGATGGACAGGGAAGCCTGGCATCCTGCAGTCCATGGGTTCGCAAAGAGTTGGACATGACTGAGCGACCCAACTTGACTTGGACATGTTTCCGGTTGTCACTACTTGTGCAGGTAAGCTACCAGTATCTAGTGCTATCTAGTGAATAGAGGCCAGAGACGTTACTAAGCATCCTGCTCTGCACAGGTGAGTCTTTCACAACAAATAATTATTGGTCCCCAAATGTCAGTAAGGGCAGAGGTTGAGAAACCCTGATACAGACAAAGGAAGCTTTTAAGAGATACAGCAACCACAATCTATGGATCTTGTTTGTGTTGATTCAAACCGACAAATGTTATTTTAAAATGCCATGAGACAATGGGATTCAACTCTGTCTGGATATTTGATATTAAAGTTATTAACAAAACTAGTTTAAATCTTACACATTTCTTACATCTGGCAGATGACTTGTTTTTAGCTAAATTCTCCCTTAGAAAACAAGTCATTGGAATGCCTTTTCACCATGCTTTTCTTTTTCTTTGAGCCAGAATCAGAACTTGAATCCAGAGTCCAATGGCCGCTACCACACACCTCCACCTCCTGACTCATACCATCATCTCATACCTGAAATTCATTCATGTATTTCTTTTCTCTATAAGGCCATAAGTTTATTGAGGACAGAGACCATGTATATAACAAGTAGTTTTTACCCTTTAGCACTGTGCCTAGGTTAGTAAGAACACAATAAATGCTAACTGAATACATAATAGAAAATAGAAAAATCAGTTTCTCTCTGATTCATAGTTTCTGGCTTATCTTGTGAGTGCTGAGAATACCTAGGGATCTAAGAGTAAAATGAGTCTGCGCAATGTCCAATTCCTATCAATAAACTGACTTAACAAAACTAATAAGTATATAAAAGGTTAATTTAAAATTAAAATTTAAAGTGTTTCGTATTCTTGCTCTCATCTCAAACACGCTTCTGCCACGTCTATCAGAGACCCATCTCTTCAATTCAGGTACCTTAACACTATCCGAATAGCAGTCAGAGAAGGCTCCTTAAGTCAGGACCACCTGCAAGGTAGTACAAAGACCAAGATTATGCAGGCCTGATCCTGCGTTTTAGGAGTTACTGTCTAACAAAACAGAGAATAGGTACAATGGCTCAAGGTAAAAGAAGGGAGGTTTGGTCAGGTGTGAGATCAAGATGGGCAGGACTTTTAAAGGCAACATGGTGCATGCATGCATACACATGCTTAAAAAGCATACAATAGAGGAAAGAATAGAAAGAGATAGGAGAAAGATGTGTTGGTTCTGGCCATAGACTGGATGGTCTTGAATGACAAAATATTAAGACTATACTCATTTGGTTGTCAATCACATATGCTTTCTAAGCACTGAAAATTGAGACTTACTTGATTCATAAAGAACAGTGCTTGATTTCTTCAACAAAGTGTATCTGTATATTTGCAAAGAGGAGAGATGTACTGACCCCAGATAATCTATTCAGAGTCATGACTGGTTGGTCTTTAAGCCATTATTTTTCTTTGAATGTATCTGCTGATAAAACCACCACACTATTATGCACTTAAACTTTTCTCAAAATAATGTTTCCTCAATGGGCTTGTTAAAACTCAGGGAAAAAGCCAGGGTTGAAGCAATCCTACGTATTTGGACCGATTCAGCAAACCTCACTATCTGCATACAACAAAACCAAGCCTAATGCAAAACCTTGTGGGTTGCTGGGTTTTCCTGATTTGTTCTGCCATTACCAACTTTCCTTAGCCCATTGTATTCAACAACCAAGAGTATACTACAATGCTCAATGCAAAGACCTCTTAGTATCTGTTCCGTTAACAGGACGATATAACAAAATGCTACCACAGAACGTGAGGGTCAAGGGCCATTTGTGAATCGCTTTATAATTTGCCTATAAATGAAAAATGTCTTAGCATCAATGTGCTAGCATTTTTATATGATTTTATTTATATTTCTGATAGTGAAAAACTCCTTTAGGCATGATCCTAGCTATATAACCACTTCTTTTATATAACCACTACTGCAGACACATCATTCTTGGGATAAGAATATTCTATACTAGAACCATCCAACAGAAACGTGAGCTACATACATATAATTCAAATTTTTCCAGTAGCCATATTTAAAAGTAAAAAAAAAAAAAGTCAATTTTAGTAATCTAACCCAAATATATCCAAAATAGTATCATTTCAAGATGAAATCAATTTAAAAAAGTTGAGATACTGTACCTTTTTTTTAATAATAAACCTTTGAAATCTGGTATAAATTTATAGTAAATCTCAATTTGAACCAGTCACATGGTAAATTCTCAACAGCCACAAGTGGGTAGGTGCTATTGAGGACCAGGAACACTGGCTTAACCTTGGAACTTCTAAAAACAGAATTTCAGGCTCTATCCTTGATTCACAGAATTACAACTTGCAATTTAACAGATCCCCGAATGGTGTCATATATTAAAGTCTGAGATGCACTACTTTATACTATTACTTTCCTTATTTTTTCCAAAAAACAAAAAACAAAAAACAAAACCTTCCCAGGCCATGATGGTCTGAAATCAATACCCCAACAGATGATGATAACTTCAATGCTGGAGTTAGGAACAGAGAAAAGAATGCCCCCCACACCGATGATAGAAACATTCTTGGAAAAGTATCAAAAAACAAAAAATTTCACACGCTGTATGTAAATGCTAATATCAGCCCAGCCACAGAATCACTACATAACCCAGGCTATTCAGATACCCTCAATAATAAAACTGGTGGAGGAAAAGCATTTAATCTCTGAGCTCGGTGAAATTTTGTGGCACACAACAATTTGAAGCACACTGAAAAATCCATCTTGTCTCTGCCATGAATTTGAGAACTTAAAATACTAGAAATAGCATGTAAATAAGCAAGTCCAACCCAAAAGAGATTGTGGAATGGTAAACCAGGCAGAAAAAGAGTTAGTGCAAAGCAATCAAACTGAAACCAATTATGCTGCCTGGGAGTTGAGCTGACAAGAGTACCCTCTCATCATGAAAAAACACATGGCATAAGGTCCATGAACATTACCACCTATTCAGGGTCTTATAGCAGTAGGTTCTATTTTTACAGAGAAAAAGCAGACACGAAGTAGCAAGCCACCAACTTCTCCCATTCACCACTTGGAAGTCTCAGGGCATGCCTTCCAGGAATGGATCCTCTACTTCCACTGGGGGTGGGGAGGTGGGGGGGAAGGGAAGAAGTCTACCAGTCAGTAACTAACCTAACAGGCCAGCCGGGGGTCTCTCTCCCCACTCCCTGGAGACTGTGCTATCCCAGCTGTTTCACCCCATTAGTGGTCTGGATCCATCCTTTCCCTCCTCCCACTGGCTCAGCTGTGCCTCTCGCTTTCCACTCAGTTTCTGTTGAGTCTGCCATATTCTTGGCCTCTCTGCTTACTTGAGTCAGATGTGCTTTCTAGGTTCTATCAAATCTTTTAGTGGACCAATGTCATTAAGAACAGGTTTACATTAACCTCTGGATGAAACTCTTTTACATTATCAAAGTATATTAGCTTATTTATAGAAGTCTGAAAAATGAAGCACAAATAGGACTTTTTAAAAATTGTTCACAATTTCTACACCTAATCACCTAGTACTTTGATGCTATTTTTTTCCCTCTCTTAGAGATGTATTTTTAAATATAGATGAGACTATATACATAAAATTTACATGTATTTGTATAATGCTTTGTGGTGTTTTAAATACCTTACTAAATAACTTATTAAAAAGGACTCCACTCCCAACTCAGCCCTCTCTCTGATTCCTCCTTCATCAGTCTCTCTTCTCTCTTGGCTCCTGCTTTCCTAGGTCTCTCCCTTGTTTCTGAGAGCTCTTCCCTCAGCCGCTCTGAGCAACATCGACTCTGTTCCTTTCTCTGTAGCCATTCAGTTCATGTTGTCTCAACCCAGAGGTCTTCTAAATCCACATGTGCAATTCCTCAGTTTCAACGCCTAAATGATCTCTCTTCTGTGGTTGTCTGGCTATCACCTTCAACTCAGTGGCACTGGATAAGGAATAAAGAAACCTGGGGAATTCCCTGGCGGTCCAGGGGTTAGGACTCAGTGCTCTCACTGCTATGGCCCAGGTTCAATCCCTGGTTGGGGAACTAAGATCCTGCAAGCTGCGTGGCGCAGCTAAAATAAAAGAAAGAAACCCAGACTCTAAACCCTCATCATCCCTAACCAACCAAATGAGCTTGGCAAAATGGGTTAGTCCTCTGGGTTGCAGTAGCATACAAAAAAATGGAACAGATCCTATACCCTCAACCATCTTACTGAAAAACTGAAGGTTGGGAGTATATTAAAAAAAAAAAAATCATTTGATCAGATCATCTTATGGGTAGAAGATGGGACATGATGGGGTTCCCTTAGACTGAGGCAGGGTGAACCTGCATATGAGGGTGAGGAACCTGCAAGAGAGGAAAACTGGTATCTGAGTACCTCTTGCTCAACACTACTCTCTCACTGTGAAAAAAAAACACACGCTGACTGGTTGAGTGGGAGGGTTCGCAGGCCCAGACTCTCCACAAAGTATCCAGAAGTCTGCCTATGCTCCTAAACCACCAACCTGACCTATATCCTAAAGGAATCTGCTGGATCAGCTCTTCCCCTCTTGCCTGTCAGTGCTGGATCAGCTCTCTATTGCTCAAATCTTTTTCTCCTAAAATTCCCCTTAACCCCACTTGGCAATTTAGCATCTGCTGTCTCTGTATTCCCCCTTGATCAACCCCACAGTAGCTGTCTCTATTCCTTTACATCTCTTCCATGCTTCAGTTCACCAGTTTGGTTTCTGTTCCCCAATACTCAATTGAACTGCTCTGAAGCCAGTAATGGCCCTTAACTGGTAAACCCAAAGGAGACTTTTCTGTCCTTATCTGACTTGACCTCTTTGTGGAATTCAGCATTCTACTCTAGGCTTTAACCCAAATTATGCCAGACCACCATAAAGCTGGGTATACTTGGGTCACTTGGTCTTATTCCTTATAGAACTGCTCTCACCAAGTTTTATTTTGACATTATGCCCTTGACTTACACTAAAGTATACATGGAAGAAATTTCGAGTTACCTGCTTGGAAAAGCTTTGTTTCAAGTAAGGAAACAAAGCTTTTTTTTTTTTCTTACATTCTGAGACCTATGTAACAGGATCATGTTACCATTATTTTAGCTGGCCACACCTTTATGAATCTTTTCCCTCTCAAACTATGTAATAACTTTTCATTCTAATTTGTATTTTCTGGGGTTTTGAATTTGTATCATTTACCATTTATATTTTCTATACATTTCTTCAACTTCTTTGTGGAACAAGATGAGCTATAAATAAACAAAATGATATATACCTATTATTTAATAAATAGGAAATTCAGAAAAACATATAGAAATACAAACTTACAACATTCTTAACACAACCTCAATTCAAAATTTGCAGACCTTTTTGAAGATCACAAAACTCTTCTAGGAGACATAAAAGACCTCACTCAATAGGCACACTGCTATCCTATATCCATTATCAGAAAGGCCAAACATCATAAAGATGTTAATTACTTCTAGTTCATATAATTTTCAAAATCTGACTGAAAAATAAACAAGATATTGAGGATAGTGACAAAATTTTTGAAAAATGAAGGCCACCCTTTATTTCCAAATATTAGCACAGTATAAAGCTACAATAAGTAATACAGTGTAGTACTGCCACTATCACAGCCAGCCAAGATAAATAGAATAGAGGATCCAGAAACAATTCATAGCATATATAAAATTGTCAGTTTAAAATTACTTGGGGAGGACTTCCCTGGTGGCCCAGGGGTTAAGAATCAGAACTCCCAAGGCAGGGGCCCAGGTTCCATCCCTGGTCAGGAAACTAGATCCCATGTGCCACACTGACAGTTTTGCCACAACAAAGATCTGAGTACCACAACTACAACCTAACAGAGCCAAATAAATATTTAAAAAATTAAATCAGGAAGGAAAGAGGATTATTTTGATAAAAGGTGCCAGAAAAACTATAAGTGAGTGAAGTACTTAAGTTACAGTAAGTTACACCTTTGATCCATCTGGAATATATTCTATTTTAAGAGATAAGGAGACATTCACAAAAACAAAAAAGAAATGGTAATTTGATGGTGGTCCAGTGGTTAGGACTCCATGCTCTCACTGCCAAGGTCTCAGGTTTGATCCCTGGCTGGGGATCTGAGATCCCACAAGCCGAATCTGAAAACCAAACTTGAAAAAGATATAGGTAAATGGCCTTCTGATCTCAGAATGAGGAAGGCTTTATGTTTAAGATTCCTAAATAACAGGAGAGCATAGAGGAAACTGTTGAAATTTTGACCACTTTGAAGCTTAAAAAACACCCCCAAAACTGTAAAAACAAAAACATGTTGAATAAAATGGCCAAAAAGAACATATCTGCAGCATATATGACAAAAGATTAATAATAATATCCTTATTATATTAGTAGTTATAAATTTTATAAGAAAAAGACAAATACCAAAAAAGAAGGCTGGGAAAAGGACACAAGTAGATCACTCAAAGAAATACAAATGGTAGATGAATAAAAAAACCCAAAGAAACAACTAAGTCTAAACATTAAGAAGAATACAAATTAAAACAATGTGACAGCACTGTCCCTCTATTAAACCTTAAGACTATTTTAAAGGATAACTCAACGCAGTGGAAACAGCAAGGTAACTCACAGACACAGCAAACAATCTCGTGGCTGCCAGAGAGGAGGCAAGCTGGGGGTGGGTGACAGCGGTGAACAAGACGAAGAGGCACAAACTACCAGTTATAAAATAAATGTTACAAAGAATAAAAAATACTAACTTTGTACGGTGTGCAATCTAAAAAAATATCAAATCACTATGTTGCACACCTGAAACTAACGTCATATTCTAAGTAAACCACCAAAAAAAAAAATCAGCAAGGTAACTAGTGATATGAGTCAAGAATTTTTAATATTCAAATTGTGATCCAATAATTTAGCTTCAGATTTTATCATCAGAAATAATCAGAGATTATAAGGACATTGTTAATCAGAGTGAATAATTATAAACAACCTAAAATTACAACCATAGGGGCAAGTTTAATTTGGTAAATGATGACACATCCATAAAACAGTTATCACATAGATATTAAAAATCATGTTTTAATATAATCCTCATATGAGGAAAATGCTTGTTCCATACAAAAAAGGGGGGGGGGCGGGGAGAAAAATAGAATGGAATAGTCATTAAGAGCTAGGCTTTCCTGCCAGAGACCTGAATCCCATTTCTAGTTCTTCCACCTACTAGGAGTGTGACCTGGAGTGAACATGCTACCCTTCCGTGCCTTATTTCCCTTCCTACAAAACAAAGAGAATAATGGTATCCACTTCACTGGCTGTTGTAAAGATTAAATAAAACAACGTGGGCAAAACCTGGCTACTGTGCTCTTCTATATCTTTACAGGTCACCCCAGAAGGCAAACAAACACATTAGCTGAATGCATGACCTTTCAGTTTCTTAGAATTCTAATCACAAACCTTAGATAAATTTTCCCCACAAAAATTACTTCTCTGATAAACTACCAATTACCTTTAGAATCAAGGTAGTTGACAGAAATCTGGTGACTGATCAAATCTAGGAATGAAAGAGAAAGAGTCAAAAGAGCAGAACAGCCTCCCAGGGTGGTCTCTTACTAGTCTGTCTAGCATATTGCTGCCAGACTAAATCTTCCTGAAAAATACACGCACAGAAACTCATGAGAACTGAGGGTTACTGAATCAACTCCAATCTCTTTGGCTTCGCTCCCAGAGCTCTGTAAGATCTGTTACCATCCTTTCAAACCATCCAACCTCACCTTTGGTGCATCTTCCACACAACTGCCTACTGTCCTCTCTCCCCCAGGTCTAGTCATCCTCTATTCAAAGATTTCTCAACCGTGACTAGTGCAGACTGACTCTAATTTATTTTGCTTTTGTTATTTTGTTTATTTATTTGAATATACTGTTCTGTGTACCTGTCTTTCCCCTAATAGATTATTAGCTTGTCAAGGGCAGGAACTACGCCTTTCACTTCTGAATACTCTACAGCAATGAACACAAAACAGTGTTAGGTAAGCAGCAGACATTCAATACTAGTGTCACTGTCATCTGAAACATGTATAAATGGCTCCTGCACACGACAAAAGCAGGAAGAGAGCATAAAAAACAAAACACTGTTTATGTGCTAAGTGGAAGCTTAACTATATGAATTTATATCCTTCATTGCTATGTTTATGTCATTTCTCAAAAAGAAAAAAGCAAGCCCTGACAACACAAGTATAGGTTTAGATTTTAAAAATACTGCCACAAAAATAAAAGCTAACGGTGAATACACTAATTTTTGAAGATGTTAAGGCTTAGTAATTTAGCACCTGATAATGTGACTTTATAGCAAATGTGTCAGGTTATTTCTCAAAGGGAAACTACCAAAATAATCTTTCATACTCACACCACTGCAAAGTCATTTGGGTAGACTGGTTATTATAACATATACATGTACTAAGAATAAGACATGTGCACTGAGAATAAGACAGTAGAGAAGGATAATTTCCAGAAGTCTACTTTACAAATAAAATTACCAAAACTTTTGTTTAATACACTATTGTTTTCCACAAGGGACAACTGACTGCTAAAAACCCCAATTTATTTCTTGGAGCAGATCAGAAGACCATCTACACTCTTGGCAGGAAACAGCAGCCCCAACTCCCCACTGAACTTCCACAAGCCACAGCAATTTTGAAACAATCTAACATGGAGGTCACCTAACAACTTGCCTTCAGAGTGCTCAAAAGAAAACATCAACATCATTAGAAGACAGAGAAGAAAAGAGACACTTTGTAGCTTTCTCTTTTCTAGATTTCTAAATCATAAGAACGTTTTCATACCAGGAGAATGAAAAACCTAGTCCAGTATCTGCACTATGGGGCATGGGTGTACCTGCTCAGTTACTCTTTGCGACCCCTTGGACTGTAGCCATTCTGACTGCAGAGGATACTAAGTGCCATTATGACAAGCGGAAAAAATGAATTACAAATAAGTAACCAGACTCTCCTGAGAGTGAAAGGAAAAGCTGACACTGGATGCATAACACTAGCCAAAAATAATTTACCCCTTTGGAACAAAAGTTAAAGTTGAAAAATTAAAACAGGAGAGTAAAATAACTATTCTACTGTTCCTAGAAATATATACATCATCATTTTGTCTGACAGCTGAAGATAAAGTGAAGTATCATGCCCATAAATACTGAGTAATACTGAGTACCGGGAAAGCTGCAGACTACAGGAAAGAATGGGAAGGAGCTAGGTGGAAAGGATGACTCAATCTGAGAAACAGAAAAATATCAGTAACCATTTATTTCAGGACGGTCAGAAGCAGCCTTTATCTGAAGTAGCACTCACCTACTCAGTCACATATATACCTTTCTCTTCCCTGTTATGTGCTGTTAACTTTAAAAAGAACAGCTGGGGCATTTAGGGGAGGAGAGAGAGGAAATTAAAAGGGAAACAAAATTGTATCTCTTAAGTAATAAAGGTTAAGAGCACCCCAGTTTTTAACAATCCTTCTTCCCATTTGTTAATATTAAAAGATATAGTCAAAACAACTATTCTAATAGCTACTCGAAAAAAAAAAAACTGAGAGCTTCAAATGTAGGAAATACATACGTAATAAAATATTTGTAATGGCAACAGCAAAACAATTATAGGAGGTGAAAGAGTTCTTTTGCTACAAAGAACAATAAGTGCTAAACCAATAATAATTGTTTTATCAAAAGGCACTGATGCTGGGTACACAGAAGTGAACTTCTCTTTTAATTACTTAAAAATAAAAAAAAAAGTCCTAAGTGCATAGCTCTTTTCTCAGAGAGCTCCTCATCTGACAGGGAGACAAAGAGAACAAATAGCTATACAGTGTGTGCTATAATAGAGGTTAACACATATTTTCCACCTCATGGCAAAAAGGATGGTTAAGCTGGTGAACGTGGGCTTTAAGGAGAAATTGCTAAAGCTAGATCTTAAAGGATGAGATGGACCTTGCCAGACAAACTATAGTAGAGAGGAACATTCTAGGAAAGGAAAATAGTACTGGAGAAAATTTAAGCCCCTCATTAAGAGTAGTCTGTCTGCTTCACTCATTGGACATTTATACGCGAAACAGAACACAAGGCTTTTCTGGCTGTCAGCATCCTGGTGCCACACGGGAGGCAGCCTCCCAGGCAGGAGCTGTCCCTCGCTGCCTTCCACAGCCTGAGTACTTTGCTGGCACACAGCAACCCAATGCCTCACTTCTCTTTGTCCTCTCATTTCTCTCCTCTCTCAAGGGTGACTATGTCAGGGGCCCCAAAGACTCTCCTTGCCCTGCTCCAGGCCCATATTCCTAAAAGCAGCTCAGAATTAAGACTGTTTACAGTGGTCCTACAGTGTTTCATCACTGAAAATATAAGAAAGGCTGGGGATGTACAGCAAGTCTATCACTTTGAACAAATAATTGTTATAAAAAGGAATAAATTATACACAGTGTAAAATATACAAAACATCTAATAAGTACACCTATGGATTTGGGGGCCGTTCTACCTGAACAGTGGTTCCCAAAAACTTGGTTGGCATTAAAATCACCTGATGAGATTTAAAATGCACAGATCCCAGAGACTTTCAGTAGGTCTCGGGAGACAGAGACCTTATTTCAAAAGGCCCCCAGGTGATTCTGACATAGCATATTTGCTTTCACTTTAAAGCGTCTGACCTACAATACAATCGCTATTTACCCTAAATGCAGGTTGACATAAATCAAAACTATTCAAATACCCATATTTTTCTACTATTAGAATTTCTGGTTCATTCTTTAGAATAACTTCGTTTGTTGCATGACTCGAGAAGAACGTTCTAAAATTTCACCTCTATCGTGGGTAGCAACAATATAAAACAATCACTCTGGGTGGTATGGAAAAACTCAACATATGACAAAAGGAAAAAAAGGGGTGGGGAAAGAGAGACATGGACATACATAGCAGAGTGAACTCATGGTTTTGTAGGGTGTCTTGGTGACCATATGGCCAATGCTCTAGGATCTCTATAACCCAAAACTCACTCATGAAGGCTGCTCAGTAGAAATTAAGACCACTTTTATCTGGTAAATGGTGTCTCCTATAAGGTCAAGATTAAATAAGAAGTCAACAGCTTAAACTCAGCAATGTCTGTACCAAAGGTATAGTAATAGTAGTATTAATAAATGGTAATATGCCATCTTTGAACAAAGATCAAGAAAGTTACACGAAAAAATAAGATATTCTTAGTGACTAAACAGTATAACACAAAATATGAATAATAAAGGGCTACTCAACAGAATAAAAGAAATCTAAAAAACAGAAAAAGGATATATACATATATACCTATAGAAACAGAGAAGTTTAAACAATAAAAGAAACAAAATACTACTTTGAACTACTGTTAGGTTATAAAAAGAAGTAATCTGCTAACTTGGTTACTCCTGAGAAATATGCAAACAGAGGAAAACAAGAAATAGGAGAAGGATCAAAGGCCTTGTCTACCAAGAAGCCAAAAAGAAAAAGAAATGTACTAAAAGATAAAATTTACTTGCAACAGAATACAAAGTCACTATTACTTTAGTTTCAAAATATACCTGTAACAAAAAAAAATTTAAACAAGTAGAAAACTGTAAGATAAAACAGAAATGCTAAAAACAATTAGTGTGTCCTCTATTACTACAGCTCTGTATCATAATCTGTGAATGTATATAGTACCTTGCATACTTTACAATATGTGACAGAGTTTTTCTTATACTAGAGTTTATCTAAAAAGCAGTGGGCTGAAATAATTCCGAACTTTCAGTGGTCCAATTGAGCTATACTAAAATAAAGATGCTGAACTTCCCTGGTGGTCCAGGGGTTGGGACTCCAAGCTCCACTATAGAAGGTACAGGTTTGATTCCTGGTCAGGGAACTAGGGCAGGGGGCTTCCCTGGTGGCTCAGATGGTAAACAATCTGCCTGCAATGTGGGAGGCCCAGGTTTGACACCTGGATGGGGATGATCCCCTAGAAAAGGACATGGCAACCCATTCCAGTATTCTTGCCTGCAGAACCCCATGGACAGAGGAGCCTGGTGGGCTATACAGTCCATGGGGTCGTGAAGAGTCGGGACACGACTGAGCCACTAACGCTTTCACTTTCAGGGAACGAGGATCCTGCATGCTGCACAGTCCAGCCAAAAAGCAAAACAGACAGACAAAAATCTGTCTCCAAGGACAGTCTGTTCTTATCACAGGGAATAAACTGAAGGATTCTGAAAAAGTCCTGGATTATAAAGAAAGAGATGAATGAGCTCAAAATACTAACACCCCTGGTATTAGATACCAAACTTTAATATTAGCAACACCAGAGCCTAGTGATACACCATGCACATTGAACAAACGTTAAGGTTCAGGGCAATATTTTTTAAAATTCTGACAAATATACACTGAAAACTTAAGGTATGCCAGTGCACAGGTGTACGACACTAGAGAGCAGTAAGGTAGTCTCTTAAAATTTATTTTTCTAGTGACATACACTGATGTGTTTCTCTTAAAAAGAGATCTAAAAAACCAAATGTACATACATCAAGTACATCAGTTAGAGAACCAAATGCAGCAGGATATTCCATGAAACCCAGAGACTATTCAGAGTCAGTCTGAAAAATAAAAAAAAGGCAGATGTACTTGTCCTACATTCATGACCTTGGGTAAATCACTTTCCCGATTAGGGTTGTTATCTGTATTATGAGCGAACTGTATGAAAGTCAAAGTCTCTCAGCGTGTCCAACTCTTTGCAACCCCATGGACTATACAGTCCATGGAATTCTCCAGGCCAGAACACCAGAGTGGGCAGCCTCTCCCTTCTCCAGGGGATCTTTCCAACCCAGGGATTGAACCCAGGTCTCCCACATTGCAGGCGGATTCTTTCCTGGCTGAGCCACAAGGGAAGCCCAAGAATACTCAAGTGGGTAGCCTATCCTTTGTCCAGCGAAATCTTCCTGACCTAGGAATGGAACCGGGGTCTCCTGTATTGCAGGAAGATTCTTTACCAACTGAGCTATAAAGAAAGCCCTGAGAACTGTATAGTGACTTAAAATCTCACCTGGCTTTAAATGCTAGACTTCTAGGTTATCAATTAGATTCATTCTTAAAGCTAAGAAGGGAACAAATATCACCATGTCTCAGCTTAAAAAAAAAAAAGTCAGAAAATTTTAACAACTACATATAGCGAAGCTGTACAACAGTCGGTTCTCTAGCTTTGCAGTCCCCTTTTCTATAACGGAGCAATCAGGCAGAAGTCTCTGAAACCTCTTTAGATGGAAATGGCTAATAATTAATAATAAACGTACACCATTCTGAGTGGCTTTTACATCTGAAGTCCAGGAAATTAAAAGAGGAATCCCTGTATCAGGCAAAAAAGTGATATACAAGATTCAGTCTACTAGACTGGCTCTTCTCTCACCTCCATTAGGGTAAAGTTTTAAACTAGAAAGGCTGCTCGAAGTCAGGGCATAATCCCCCTTCTCCCTCTCCACTGGACACAAAGCATCAAGATACCTATCTGCTCTTTTCTTCAAAGGCCCTCCCTAAACTAGGACATTTCAGGACTCTCTCCTTCTTCCCTGTTGGGGAAGCTGATATATCATTATTACTCTATCAAAGAATGAAACTAAACATTACTCGAATGATACAAAAGTGCCCCACTCCTGCCTGCACTTCTGCAACTGTTACAGCAAGGCTCTGGAGCCTACCTTTACTAGGCAAAAACTGCTTTTTATTACTTCATTATATTTGTCAGAAAGCTTCAGTACTACTTCCTATTCTTTTTTCCCTTTAAAAATTATGCAATACAGATAAAAGAAAATTCTGTTAAGAATATATAAACTTACACATTTTACATAAACATGCTGGTTTACATTCATAGTCTCCTCCCCATTTATACACATATCTACTTACATGAGATCACACTGTGCGTTGCTGTTGCACTGTACACACTATTTGATAATATGCTTTATGTAGTGTGTCTCAAATCCCTCTCCATTTCAATATATTTCTATACATAATAAAATGGTTGCATGGCATTCTATTACAGTTGTCCCTGGGTATCCACAGGGGATTGGTTCCAGCATACCACCCCCACCCCAGTCTCTGGCCAGATACCCAGGTCTGTGGATGCTCAAGTCCCTTATATAAAATGGCACTAGATAGCAGTCATGCTTTATTGCAACTAGTTGAATCTGCAGATACAGAGGAGGTGTATCATAATTTAATTAATTTCCCTATTACTGAATGTTGCTACTCCCAAACTTTGGCTAATTCTGAGGGAGGAAAAAAACCTATTTACATTATAAAATAACTATGTGATAAAACTATAGAAAACCAAACCTAACTACCCTCACACTACCAGTTTATTTTGCAGTTTGTTTTGACCAGTGTTTTGATGACTATCCATTTAGTCTTTTACCCTGGGCATTCTTTCATCCAAACAATTACTTATTGAGCTCTTGCTATGTACCAGGTTATATTTTATATATATATATATATATGTATATACAGTAATAACAGTAATATATATATGTGTGTATATATATATAATCTATATTCTACAGGTTATTACTGTCTGGGTTTTTCTTTACTTTTCCTCCATACAAAAATTTATTTTTTGTACTGTAATTTTTTTCTCCCAGTTTTATTTAGACATAATTGATATATCTGTTGTTTGTTGTTGTTTAGTTGCTAAGTCGTGTCTGACTCTTTAGCAACCCTATGGACTATAGCCCACCAGGATCCTCTGTTCATGGGGCTTCCCAGGCAAGAATACTGGAGTGAGTTGCCATTTCCTTCTTGTATAGCACTGTGTAAGTTTGAGGCATAAAGCATAAGATTTGACTTACATATAATATTTCATGATATATGGATTTCCCGTTTAGCAAACATTCATACTCAGGTTTCATATGTAACATACAGCAGTGTTAACTATATTTATCACACTGCATTACATCCCTGCCTACTCTTCCCCTCACCATGTACTACATTAAGACAAAAAAACAAAACTCAAAACACCTCAAACTTCTCGTAAGCACTTTGCTAGTTAATAATCTTTCCAATCAGCTTTTTTCAGCGGTTGTCAAACATCACTCCTAACATGGAATTTGATCGTGTTTATTTACCCATTTGTCTACTGCTCTATTTATTTTCTAATTAATTTTTTGATAAGTCCCACTTAACTGGTTTAGTTCAGTTCAGTCATTCAGTTGTGTCCGACCCTTTGCAACCCCATGAAACACAGCAGGCCAGGCCTCCATGTCCATCACCAACTACCGGAGTTTACCCAAACTCATGTCCATCGAGTCAGTGATGCCATCCAACCATCTCATCCTCTGTCGTCCCCTTCTCCTCCCAGCATCAGGGTCTTTTCAAATGAGTCAGCTCTTCGCATCAGGTGGCCAAAGTATTGGGGTTTCAGCTTCAACATCAGTCCTTCCAATGAACACCCAGGACCGATCTCCTTTAGGATGGACTGGTTGGATCTCCTTGCAGTCCAAGGGACTCAAGAGTCTTCTCTTGTCTGGTAGTCATCAGTAGTCAATTTAACGTAAAATATATACAATGACCAACTACCGCTAAAGTCTAAATATCCCTGCTTTACCTCTGTGTAGCACATTATATTACAAATATATAGCTAACTCTCAATGAATGGGGGTTTCAGCATGCTGACCCTCCACACAGTTTAAAATTCAATATAATCTATAGTTACCCCTCCATATATACCATTCCCTCATCAGTGGATTCAGCCAACTGTGGGTTGTAGTTATTTACTATGGGAAAAAAATTCACATAAGTGGACTTAGCAGTTCAAGTTCACATTGTTCAAGGGTCAACTGTATATATTTCCCCCTTCATTTAACTGTCAGAAGCCTCTAATAAAGTAGATAAGTCATTTTACAAATAGGGAAAGGAAGGGACAAAGAATTCACCCTTAATGAACTTGCCCAAGGCCATACAGCTACTAAGCTGCATGCTGGTTAAGCCTCGGTACCCTAGTAAGATTAAAATCTAATTTTATGCTTCTTTTGTATTTCCTGATACACTTAGATCAAGGTCTCTCCTGCAGAAAGCCTATCCTAACATCTTTCACTAACTTCTGTAACTGGCCATCCCTCCCTGCATGCTGAACACACTTTTATCACAGCACCAACAACACATTTATAGATCTCTTGCCCCATATTCTACTTAAGCCCCTCAAGAAAAGGATTTTTTTCTTACTCTTCTTGAAATCCCCATTACCTAATGCATGCCTGGCACAAAGTAGAAAGGTATAAGTGTTCAAAGAATGGAATAAGCACATTACAAGTGTTCAATAAATAAACACTACAGATATTTAGACACATCTAAATATCTAGGTTGATCCAATTTATATCATTGCAGAGAAAAGTCACACTTCAGTATATGTAGAACCATTAAAGTTCAAATATAAAATCTATATTCAAAGAGCAGGCATCATCAATAGAGAAAATGTAATTTTTAAGTGCCATTTACATTAAGAACAATACCAGTAACAATACTTAGAAACTGTAAAACACACAAGACAGTTAAGAATAGATGCTTTTGAATAATTAGAAGTCATAATGTCCATAGCTTAGAATTTAGCCATTTTTATTATGACTCTAAGTAACCTGAATGGAGAAGGGCCAAAAATCAGTAAAAATGACTATGTTGGAGTTAATATATTTTCAAAATTGTTTTATAAAATTTATGGTTTCAGACCTGATTTTGCTCATTGCTGCTTTTCTTTTAAATCATAATTCTTTTATCATCAGAATGGTCTTCATGACCTGGTCCAGCCATCTGGAACTGTCGACCAGTATGCACAGAATTGTTGGGCATGCTGGGCACATATAGGAATGTGCATACAAATAAACAAGCTCCATTTAATACAGTCTAACTTCTATATTCTACAGTAGATGCTACAGGGGACAAAGTAAGGAGCTGGATGGTAAAGCTGTTACATAGCTCAGAAGTACTGCTTCTCAAATGTTTTCACTACACACAGGGTTTCCCACTCCAGGCACTCATGCCCCATTTTGTTGAAGATCTATGTTATCTTAGATAGTCAGAGTTCACATTCTTCTCTTAAAATATAAATTTGTTTTAATGTAAAAGTATTTATAATTACTTACCAGTTAAATTACTTAACTCACCGCCCCCTCAGTGAGCACAACTGAAGCTCCAAGAAGATGAGTCATGTTTATCTTGTGGCTTCAAGTACCCCGGAATCATACCACTTTGTACCCTAAGGGTATTCATATCCCAGTTTGAGAACCAGGGATCTAAATAATTAAACTAGCTATAATACTTAAAAGTGATCAAAATATTCTTATAATCCCATTCCCCAAACTCTTAAGGCTAGTTTTCTCAGTAGCTCTTCAAATCAGTATTGTTTCTCATTTCAAGCATCAATGAGCATTAGTATGCACTACCTGTCAACACTAAAGAACCTGCAGGGCACAGGTTATTTCTGGAGCAACAGAACACTAGCACATAGAGCTTGTCCCTCCCATCTACAAGGTACCAAGCTGCCCATACAGAAAACAGTGATTAGAAGAATAGCTTTCACTCCTGTTTCCTTCCTCCTCTCTATCTGCTCCAGGCATAGCTTGTAAGAAAAATCTTAGTAGTCACTTAGATGATTCATTCATATAAGCTAATCTAATCTCAGCATTTGTAATTCTCACCTCTATACCCTTTTCACCATTACACAAGTGCAATTAAACTATTTTCACATTTTCTAGGGTAAGAAAGATCTTCTTCCCAGTAGCCTGAGAAGAGAGATTTTTCACACCCGGAACCCTTCTTTGTTGTTAATGAGATCCCAAGTCTAGTAGACACTGACATTTATGAGAAGCCTGTTTCAAGTATCCTGTACTGTTCATTATATTTCACAGCAGAAATTGTAAATTATAAGTGACCCTTGCAAATGTTTCCCAAAAAAATTATTTATAAGGACTGTAACACTATGATATAAACATGGGTCATTAGCTAGGTTAACTCAAATTTAGTGAGACAATTTTTACCTAGGATATCAGCTTCTCCAAGCACAGGATTCCATCTGTTCCTCACCAAAATTACAAATTGCCACAAGCCATGGACTTTTGAGATCATTTGCCAAGAGTCAAAATCTACAGTTCAAGGGTTTCTACAGAATAGCAGCCACCATAACCTGGGGTCTTCCTACGTACATGCTCAGAATGGTACTTAATGCTTTATACACATTCGCATAACTCCGATAATAACCTCATTGACTGGTGTTATTCTCACAAATAAGAACTGTAGGAGTAGAAAGGTTAAGTAATCTACCCAGTGTCAGCCAGCTAGTGTATGGCAGTGCAAAGAGAATTTCAAATGGAGTATTTCTTGAATATAAAGCTTATATGCTCTCAATTATCCACTGTCCTGTATCTCCTATACTCAAGAATGATCCAGCAAATCCTCCAACCCCAGAAAGGTTTATTACTCCTATTTGTAAGACCAAGAAGTGGAAATAGCATTTACCTCTCCGTGGCTGCAGTCAGTTTGAGCAGGGAAAATGGAACTCAGCTCTCAAGCCTCTGGTCAGCAATCTGTCTCCTACTGCATCTTGCTCTCTGGACCCAGGGCTGTAATCATTCTGAAACAGGAGCACACATCATTTTATGGACACCAAATACACACAAAGGCAGACACAGTATGAAAAGCAAGATGAAAGCAAGAGGAAGACAGATAAAATTGGGAAAAAACAGTATACTTGCTAAAATGTCACATTACTATTACTATTTAAGTAGTGGTTTTACTGATTAAGTTAGTTTAAACCTTAAGACTATATTTTTCAGTGTAATAAGATAACTATGGAGGGAGCTGTCACTGACCTTTGACAGTCCTAAAAGCACAGCAATGAAATACCTTTTCTTAGACAAATAACAAAACACTTTTTTAAATAAATGGACTGTCAAGCTTCAGGCAATGGTAGAGTCATACTTAACTCCACGGCAGGGGTGGGGATGGACATTACTCTTAAATGAAAGAGCTAAACTTAACCATTTCCAAAGAATCTGGCATATGAGGTACAATTAAGAGGAATTCATCTCATGAAACTAATATGATACTTTATCAGATGAAGCTAAAGAAAAGTCTTCACTGCTGAAAAGGCAATTTATAACAACATAAGTAAATAATTAGTGTATTTAAATCCAAGAAACTTTTATATTGGATTCATATATTGTCACTAAGGTGCCTCAAAAGGAATGAAATTTTATGCCCCTAAAAACTGGAAGGATGACTAAAAATAAGATCAACTGAGGGAAAAAAACCATTATTCTTGGGGTATATATTAGCAGTCTACATTCAATAGCCACATCTTTGCATTCAAATACTAAACACTGAGAAAATGCAAAGGTACAGCCAGGGAAGAGCTGAACACAGCAACTAGAGAAAGTTTGGGGATGTTTAAAAAAATAAGTACGGTGTGCCAAATTCACACATTTGTGAACCATGTACCTCAAAGTTATGTATTGTTATTACTATTCTTTCTAAACCTGTATGTTCTTTCTCAATGCATTAAATCATGATAAACCTTACTTGTTTGAAGGGGGACCTAATTTTTTGCAAAAGTGTTTCTAGTCATCTGAAACCAAGATCGATAAATAAGTTAGACAGATGGTCAACTAGGTATCTGGTTTTAAAAAATGACATTGAGCCTATAAAGTGTGGATTTGATGCCAGTAGCATCCCTGAAGAAGGCAATGACACCCCACTCCAGTACGCTTGCCTGGAAAATCCCATGTGTGGAGGAGCCTGGTAGGCTGCAGTCCATGGGGTCACTAAGAGTCGGATATGACTGAGCGACTTGACTTTCACTTTTCACTTTCACGCATTGGAGAAGGAAATGGCAACCCACTCCAGTGTTCTTGCCTGGAGAATCCCAGGGACAGGGGAGCCTGGTGGGCTGCAGTCTATGGGATCGCACAGAGTCGGACACGACTGAAGCGACTTAGCAGCAGCAGCATCCTTGAAGCAAAAAACCAGTCTCCAGAGATACATTCTGCCAGCAGGCACCACTCTGCAAAGCTCTGCCACCGGATTCCTCAAAACCCTAGTCAGCCACAGGTGGCTTCTGCCACTTGTAAGGAACTCCCCAAGCCATTCAGAGAAGTCCCTGGTGGGTGCCCTCATTTCTGTATGTTCTTTAAAGCAAAATCCTAAAGCTCTTAGGAGTTTAACACATATTAAGGATAACTTTTACAGCTACTCTTAAATAAGCAGTATTTTCCTATGCAGGTAAACATTCCTATTGTAATCTTTCCCATACTAGCAATATGTTTCTTTGGGTAATCTTAGGTCCTCAATTTATTCTCTCTGTAGACTTCATTTTCCAATAAAAACAAAGGAGACTTCCAGCAGTCCAGTGGTTAAGACTCCTCACTCCCATTGCAGGGGACATGGGTTAAAAGATATAACTAAGATTTTTGCATGCCTCATGGCATGGGAAAAAAAAAAAAAAGCACAAAAGCAAATAAACAACAAAGTATGAATCTTGGCATACAGGAAATCTCAAAGGATAGCAACCCTGTGGACAAGAGCTATACCTTTAGAAGAAAATAAATGATGTGTAAAACCAAGAAGCTGGTGACTCTATATAGCGCAACTGAAATCAAGAAGCAAAATATGGTCTATGGAGCACAATGCTAACCTGGGAAAACAAGCTTTCCTGCTGACTCAATCACAGACCTGCTGGATTTATCCCGTGTGGAGCTTAAGTAAAACATGCCACCTGCCATCCACAGTTTCAAAAGGAAAGCAAAACCGAAAATTACAAGAATGCCAAAAATTATACAAATGGACTAATGTATTAGGCATTTAAGTGTGGTTCTATTCTCAAGACTGACCCTCCATCAACACTACTGCATATAGTTAGTGCAATCTTATTTTGGAGAGGGAGAAGGAACATTTTATAGGGTTCGAAAAGTAATGTTGAAAAGATTCCCCTATGGAGGCAGTTGCCGCAAAATTCTACAGAGATTACACACAGTAGATCGGTCAATTTCGCTTAGCACCAGGCTGTTTTAATGTTCTTATAAATTTAACACAGCCTCCCTGCTCTCCTTTCCCACTCCCTGCCCGTCAGTTCATCAAGCCTCTCTTTCCTCTCTCCGAAGCAACTGCTGCATGATATTGTATTAAGGTACTAGCTAGCATACTGGGGGAGGGGGGAAACCTGGCAATTCAACACGAAGCTTTTTAATGATGCAAGAAGACTTAAAGACAGAGTTAATTTAACATACATGCCCTGTTTAACTTCTTTTACTGCCTAAGGGGAACCTGGAATTTTAACTTTTCTAGTTGATCTAAACTCAAAGAAAGCAGGAAGACGCTCCATATGCGAATGTTTACTTATTGCTGAACTCGGAGCTACAGGAAGTCAGCTACTAGAGTAGTTACATTAGGCGTAGATATTTATAAACCAACTGCAACTAGTGACCCAGGATTCAATTACAACACCAACCCTCATATTTCAGCATATGGGCAAATTACCAGTGGAGTCAAGAACAAATTCATTCTGCCCTACTGGCGCTTTAGATCGGGTTGCACAATCCCGCGACAGAACTGCCTTCGCCTAGCCCTGAAGCATCAGGTACTAAGTGCAGTAGTAAGTCATCGTCAGGAAGTTTCAAAGCGAGACAGAAACTCAAGAGTTGCCTCAATCAATTCAGCCAACCTATAATCCCGAATTCAGTAATTTGTCACGCCACTTGAGATCAGAATGAAATTAAGTCTTGATCCCTTTGCGGTCTCTTAGTGCATGAAGTCATGCTGCTATCAATGCAACGAGAATCCGACCCTAGCTCGAGAAAAAAACTACTTGTTGGGGAACTTGTGTCCTTTCCGCCCGCCGTGGGGGGCCGCATCGGTCGGATCACGCAAGGAGCCCGGCGCTAGTTTGGGGGCGCAGTGGGGCCCGGCGGGGGCGGCGAGCGCGCGTCCCCCCGCCCGCTCAGGCGGCGTCGAGGCGCGAGCAGCTCAGCCAGCCTTGCAGAGGGAGCTCTCGGCAGCTCTGGGGTCCCTCTACTCGCAGCCGCAGCAGCGCCGCCTGCGCCACTCGGTGGAGACGGAGACCAGCGGCGGCGACGCGCGGACTGGGAGCGACCGCGGAGCAGCCGGGCGGCGGGGGACGCTCGCCAGGCCGCCGGGTAGGTTCCGGAGACCGGGCAGGCTGGAGGATGGGCAGCCAGAGAGGCGTAGGCAAGGACCTGACACCCATACCGCACGGAGATTCGGCTGCGCGCGCGGTGGCTGTGTCTGGACCCTTGAGCGAGGGGGCCGCGGAAAACGGGGCACAGAGATCGCCTCTCGGCTGAGGCCACCCGCCGCGGGAGGGGTGGAGGGCAGAGGGCGGGCCGCGGCCGGGCCAAGAGCCGGCCTCGAGGGCAGAGACAAAGGAAGGAAAATGGAGTCGCCAGCGCGCGGGCCTCTGTAGTTGCCACCGCCGGAGGCCTAGCGCGCCGTAGGAGGGAGGCCTAGCGGGCGGGTCGGGGGGGGAGGGGGGCCCGGCCCGGCCGCGGCGGAGACGGGCAATGGCGGCGGCCGCGCCGCAGCAGGGACGGTAGAGGGAGACAAACACCCCCCGGCGGCGGCGCTGGCGCCGGGCTGCAGCCAGCGCCGACCGGAGCGGCCCCATCGTGACACCTAGAGGCGGCCCGCGAAACCTCCTCCACCCGGGGCCCCCTTACCTCCGCGCCACACCCCCCGCAGCGCTCGCTCCGCCGCCGCTCCACCGCTCCGGCCACCCGGCGTCCCCAGCCAGCTCCGCGCACCCGCACCGGCTTCCGCCGCCGCCGCTGCCGCCAAAGAAGCAGCTCCGCGCACGGTTTAATCGCTCCACAGGCTCGGACACAAAATGGCGGCGGCGCGGTGCAGTGCGCCTGCGTCGGCGCTGCCGGGGCCGCGGGTGCTGATAAGGGAAGGGACGGGTGGGGGGGCCGGCCGGGCGACGAGTGAAGGGCGGGGGAGGAAAGGTGAGGGGAGGGGTTGGCGCAGGGCAGCATGGGAGGCGGCCCCGGGCGCCAACTTTCAAAAGCGGGCGCGATGGCGTCACGGGACGCGCTGCGAGTCGCGTCACGCCGCACGCGCCCTCAACTGGTCGCGCGTGGGCTCTTAGGGAGCCCGACGTCCGGGCTCCCGCTGGGTGGGGCTTCGTGGGCGGAGGCAGTCCCTTCTGGGCGGCCCAGGATTCCGGCCCAGTTGACCTGCTCAGCTGCAGTCTCCCGCCCTGAATCCGAAAGGGCGGACGTGGGGCGGGGGGGAGGGTGTTTGGAGGAAGCGCGCGCGGGACTAGGCCGTGGGGCTGAGGCGGTTCTTGGGCGGAGCCCCGACCTAGTCTCCGCCCTAGCCGGGCCGGACCCGCCCTCCGAGCGCCGCACGGCAGCCCGCCACGGGTAAGGCCGGGCGGGTCCCCTCTCACTCCCAAGTCCTCAGAAACAATCCTTCCCCCGCGAGCCAAGACAGGCAGGGCTGTCCTGGGGATCCCTCTGCTCCTAATACTGGGTGTTAGAGAAGAAGGCTTTTTCCTGGTGTGCCCAGGCCACTTCGGCCGGGAGAGGCCAGCGGAAGGCCAGACTTAATGCTTTTACACGAACGATCGTACCGGTCTTTTGCCAAAAGGATGTTCTCTATTTGGCGCAGTGTGATTGTGTATTTCAAAATGTAAGTTTCTTGTTTTTGCCTGAGAACTGTTAAGCTCTCGTAGGCGGAATCCTTAAGCCCCTCACTGTGCGGTCGCCCCTCCCCCTCCCGAGCATGCACCTGCAGACTCTTCTACCCAACCAGCAATAAAGCTCCCTGAAGACTGGAAGATGTTCTGGTGGCTCAGGAGGAGAACCTTTGATACCTACGAGAATCTGGCTCAGGACTGTATCTTTAATTCCGTTACCTTAGATCAAGGGGGAACAAACGGACCCAGCGTCAAGGGAACAGCTGTTGCTCCGTTGAGCTGATTGTTCCATTATGAAAATGTTAGCCCAATACTGACACCTATTTTGTTTTTTTCTTTTTAAAGGAAATCTGGGTGGTTTTTTTTTTTTTAACTGTAAAATCTCCAGGTGTGGGCAACTGTATCAGATGTTTTAAAACTGCATAAGCTGATTAAGCCACACACAAGCCCTGTCAGTTTATATGACCTCTGACTTGAAGGAAAGAGTGAAGAGAAGTTCCACGGCCAAATCCTAGGCACCCCAGCATTTAAGACAGTGTAGTGGAGAAGGAGACTTGAGAGGGAACAGCCAGGAAGACAGAAGGAAATCCACTGAGTGTTAAATTTGGAATCCAAGGGCAGAGAAGGATTCAGGTAGGAGAGGAATGGTCAACTGTGTTTAGTGCTGCTGAGAGGTCATCTTGGGCCAGAAACATGGCTATATTGAATTGGCTACCTTGGAAGTCACTGGTAATTATCACTGGTGAGTTTGGCTTGATTTATGTTGCTTAATCAGATATGTGGACCTGACTAGAATGGGTTGACCTGAGAAGGAAATGGCAACGCACTCCAGTGTTCTTGCCTGGAGGATCCCATGGACAGAGGAGCATAACTGGCTACAGTCTGTAGGGGTGTAAAGAGTCCTACACAACTGAAGTGACTGACCAGGCAGCCGAATGGGTTGAAGCATGATCAGGAAAGTAAGGAAATAGAGGCAGCACACATAAGCAACATGAAATAAGTTTAGCCACAAAGGGAGCAAAGAAATTCAGGGATAAATGTGGAAGGATATGGGGTCAAGGGAGATTGACAAGATGAAAAGATTATAGCATGTTTATTTGTCATTGGGAGTGATACAGGAGAACAAAGTCTTGCTTGACATTTTTTTTTTTCTTCTTTTGGCTTGCAGAATCTTACAGGATCAAACCCAGACCCACAGGAGTGAAAGCACTGAGTCTTAACCACTGGACCGCCACGAAATTCCCTTGTTTGACTTAAATCAGGGTGAAATTCATGAAAGAATATAAGGAAACTGGGAGGTTTGACCCTGGATAGGAACAGGATGCTTCCACTGTGGAAGTTAGAGTAACGGGTGAAGATGGATGCAGATGCAGGGGAGAGGTAAAACAAGCTTGCAGTTTCCCTAGTGGGACTGCCTTGGCGGTATTGGTGCCCATTTGAAGTTTGCGGTCATGAGTTCATTGTTATTATTTTGGTCACATAGCATTCAGGATCTCAGTTCCCTAAGAGGGATCAAACCCACACCCCCTGCAGTGGGAGTGGGGACTCTTAACCACTGGACTTGCCAGGGAAGTCCTGACCATGAGTTTAAAGTTAAACCAGTTGGCCCAGTGTGTGATTTTCCTCCAGCAACATTTAACTGCTTGGGTACAGATGTGAAGAAAAGGGATAGTTAGATTTCTCAGAACCAAGACCCAAGTTTTCTGATACCTAGTCTTAGGTACTTGCCTTATGTGATTAACTATTCTAGAAATGTGTGAAATATTTGGAAAATTTACATGTGACTCCTTTTTCTAGAAACCAAATTATTCCCGTTAACCTCATGTATACTTGAGGACTCAGGCATAAAGAAAAGGCAAACTTTTTTTGAGAAAAATTATCAGACATCTCTGGCATATTTGCATTCTGTATTTTTTTCAGCCTGCCACTCCAAAAAGCTCCTGGTATACTTAGGAACTGCGTACTGGAAACAAAGCTGATTTACACTTCAATTCTTAGATTCTTTTTTTCAAGTATTTGTAATAATTTAATTCACTTTCTCTAAGACCTTGCCTCATACCATCTTATCTTTAAGCTTCAAGAATGTAATCTAAAGCTTTAGTGTAGGTAAATGTAAAGCAATATATTTAGATGACAAAAAAAACCTCAGCTGTACTTAGAATTATCTTTACAGCTGCTATGGTCTAAATCTTTGTGTCCTCTCCAAAACTCTTATGTGGAAATCCTAATATTAGATATGATGGTATTAGTAAGTGGGACCTTTGGGAGGTGCTTACGTCCCTCAGAAATGGAACTAGTGCCTTATAAAAGAAGCTTCACAGAGATCCCAGCCCCTGCCACCACGTGAGGGCACAGCCAGAAGGCACCAGCTGTGAACCAAGAAAAGGGCTTTCACCAGAATGTGACCATGTTGGTGCTTTGACCTCAGATTTTCCAGCCTCCAGAACTGTGAACAGTAGACATCTGCTGTTTATAAGCACCCAGTTGGTGGTATTTTGTTATAGCAGCCTGAACAGACTAAGACAACTACTATATTTACACTGTATCAACTATCATTACAACTATAGGACCTCTGAGGCATCAATTAGAAACCAGAATGAGGTCCAAATGGCCTTGCAGCCTGCTCTCTGAAGACAAAGATCCCATGTGCTGCTCTGACATGGCTGAGAAAATGCTGAGAATCACTAGGAAGGAACAAAAGGAAATGTTTTCTTCTTGCAGGAAATGGTGATGTGTCCTACTCTGTGCATGAAGTTGGCTCTAAAGATCAAGGGACAGAAAGCCAGTCCAAAAGGATAGTCTGTTTCAGGCCGGACAGAAACAGGCTGAAAAGAGTAATATGGTGAGAGCCTGCGGAACAGTTGGGATGATAAAAATAAGGACAAGTTTGTTGCCTGTAGTACTATCCCAGACTACGTCACCCAGAGAGAACTGTGATGATTTAAAACCGCCCAGTGATTTAAGATGGAGAAGGCAATGGCACCCCACTCCAGTACTCTTGCCTGGAAAATCCCATGGACGGAGGAGCCTGGTGGGCTACAGTCCGTGGGGTCGCTAAGAGTGGGACACAACTGAGCAACTTCACTTTCACTTTTCACTTTGATGCATTGGAGAAGGAAATGACAACCCACTCCAGTGTTCTTGCCTGGAGAATCCCAGGGACAGGGGAGCCTGGTGGGCTGCCGTCTATGGGGTCGCACGGAGTTGGACACGACTGATGCAACTTAGCAGCAGCAGCAGCAGCAGTAATTTAAGAAAGTGTTCTTCCCATGGACTGTCTCAGGTTTGTAGTCCACAGGAGTTCGAGGCATTATCAGCAGAAGGCTGTCAGCTTATCTCGTGGCAGTAGTGCAATCACCAGGTTCTAAGACCTGGCCCTCAGCCTCCAGAGTGGATTCCTTCCTTAGAGACTCATCAGGTTCACAGGAGCTTGATGCATAAGCCAAGTGACATTTTACTAACTGAGAGGTGGACTGGTGCTCACATGCCGGCAAAAGGTATGTTCTCTCCCTGTAGGAGAGCCTCCTGGGAAGCCATATTACCAGGAAGCTTTGGTAAGCAGTTAATTTATATAATGTAAATGTTTAATATGCTGGAGTCATATTGTCTGGCATTTGAATCTTGTCTTGGTTTCTTATTAGCTGTGTGATCTTGGGTGAATTAGTAACAACTCAACTGCAGGTTTCTTCTCTATAACACTTCTTCACAAAGTGGTAAGGACTGAATGAGACAATCCAAATAAAACTTTAGGCATAGTTCGAGGCACTGATAATCATACAATAAATGTAAACTATGATTTTTTTTAATTTTTATGCTTATTAACCTACCCTCACTCCCAAATCTGCCTTCTGATGGCCATGGTCTTTAATTAATTAATAGAATTAATTAATTGAATTACTTACTGTCTAGGCTTTCCTTGGCCTGGAAGCCATTCTTTCTGAGGAAAGTGTATTTGTCTATTATTCTTAGAAGAACAATTCTATTTCCAAATCTTCCTTAGCTCCCACTGTTGCCCCCAGGTAAAGCTTGTGATAATCGTGATCATGTATATGTTTTTTGGGAACTCATTAAGCAAGAGTCTCAATGAACTGTGGAGAGATGTGCTGATTTTCTGAGGAACAATGGACAAGACTTCCTGCCCACTTTGCAGGGTGAGACGTAAAGCTACACCTGAGCACTCCATTGCGCTGTGTCTACTGAGGATGTGTGTGAGGTATAATCCAGTGCAGCAAAGGTTTACAGAATACTGCTGTCTTCAGCTCCCTTTCTAGGCACTGGGGATACAAAGATGACCCAAGATGTGTTTCCCGCTCTTAAAGTTTAAAAAACAAAACCAAGACACATTAATGCATAACTGTGATAATGGGAAGAAATGGACTCATAAAGGAGCAAATCATTTCCCAGGGGTATCTCATTTCAGCTTGGTGTTAATAGGATCTGAAGGGCTTCCCCGGTGGCTCAGTGGTAAAGAATCCACCTTTCCAATGCAGGAGACGTGGGTTTGATCCCTGGGTCGGGAAGATCCCCTGGAGGAGGAAATGGTAACCTACTCCAGTATTCTTGCCTGGAGAATCCCATGGACAGAGGAGTCTGGCAGGCTACAGTCCATGGGGTCGCAGAGTCAGACGTGACTGAGCACACAGGCACACAAAAGCTCAGAAGGCATTAACAAGGCAAGGCACGTAAGGTGAAGAGCCATAATCAAAGGCATAAAAGGGTACAAGAGTGTTAGGGGGACGGTAAGTCTTCCCATTCTTTTGGATGAGGGTGTAGTGAGTGATGCTAAATCTTCTAAGATATTTGGAAAGTTTTCAATCTCGACTGCCAAGGCCAACCACTTTTTCCTAAATTTTAAAGACCTGCCCTTCTATATCATCTCCTACCCAGACCACAGGAATTTGTTTCCTTATTGATATCTGCTTTCTTCAGATCCCTATGAAAAGTCTATTTTACCTCCCAGCTCAAACTACTGCTCTCTACAGTCTAAAGGATTTTGCCTGGGCCTACATCTCACGTTTGAGCAGTAGGTTACTTTTGTTCTCTGTGCTCTTACCTGCATTTTTCAGATATGCATTGATCACCCTTAAATAATCCACCTCATCTGTTCACTTTTCATTTTAAAAAACACCTTCATGCCTGCCCTCTTAATTGATGTTCACAGTTCTTTTTGAAGAGCCAGCCACAGTTTTGTCCTTAACTCTAGAAGTGAAGTGACTTGCTCAGAGTCATCCAGTAACTTGTTGACAAAACCAGAATGAGTACTCAGATCTTCCAGCCCCACCCTCTCTCTTCCTGTTCTTTCACTGGCCACTCTGCGCTCCTCACTCTGTTAGGTAATATTTCCATTTTTATAGGGATCCTCTGTACTTGATGCTTTAGCTCAGGGACTGCTTGGGAGGGGGAAAAGGAAGGGAGGTCTATCAAGTGAGCTCTGGACCTCTCTGCTCCCTCATTTTCTCCCCTCTGAATTTTATGTGATTTGTTTAGAGGTAAAAAGGTTTCATCCCCTCCATGCAAGTCGGACAGTGCCTTAACCCAAAGGGAGGGCTTTAATGGTGGAAATTTCAGGCTCTTACTAAATAGAAGAGCTATTTGGAATCACGATTTACTAATCTGTAAGTAAACCTTGAATAGGGCTTCCCAGGTGGCTCAGGAGCCCTGTTAATTAATTAAAGACCATGGTCATCAGACTCAGGAGCCTGGCAGTCCATGGGGTCACAACGAGTCAGAAACGATGAAACAACTGAGCATGCGTGCATGCAAGTCCTGAATCAACTGCTCTATGCCCAGGTCTATGTTCAAGGTGCTACTGGAGAGAGATGATGCCCCTAGCCTTCAAAGGCCTCATGTTTTGTCTTGTATTAATCTGGAGACACTAAACCCTCATGAGTATTAGTAGGTAAAAGTCAAGGATGGAGAAGCAAGTAAAAGGAGGGTATGGGTAGCAGGTGTGGGAGGAACAGATGGGTCACCGGATATCACTGTGGTCATACAAGACTTCACAATGAAGCAAGGATGACTCTCAAACTTCTCCCTCTAGCCTACATACTTCTCTTCTTGCCCAGATCTACATGTCTAGCTTCTTTCTGGACACTTCTCCTGGATGGCTCCCAGGCTACCCTTAGGAGCCTTGCCACTCTCCTCCTCATTTGCTTCGCTAGGGCTCCCCCTTTACAGTGAAAGATACCCCCAATCCATCCACCACAGCGGCCAGAAACCTAAGCTTCATTCTTTCATCTCCCACATCCCATCAGTCTCCAAATCCCGTCCGTTCTACCTTCTGAACCTTTCACTCTAACCTCCTCTCTATCCCTACCTGGCTTAGCATCAGGCTTTTTCTGACCACAGCATCAGGCTCCTCACTGCTCCCTGCCTCCTCTCTCAACACAAAGCGACCTTTCCAAACCACAGACGGGATCACAAAATTCCCCCGCTTCAAGTCCATGCATGAGTCCCCAGTGTTCTAGGAGTAAATCCCAACTCCTCAGCCACTCCACAAGCCCGTTTCTAACTGCCCCCTCTGGATTCAATTTGCCGCCTCTACTCATCTGACCTCAGTTCTCTCTGCTCAGGCTTCCATTCCATTCCTTATTTGAGAACCCCATGGTAAAAGTGCATTCTAAGGAGCTACGTTTCATAGGGGACTCTGAGGGGTTTTTTTAATCCAGACTTTTTCTGCACTAAACGTATACTGTTCTTTCATATTCACAATGTTTTCAGATTGTGTTAAGTTTTAGAGATATGCATCAAAAGCTATTTCTTGACCACTTATTATATATTTGGCCTTAGTTGGTGGGAATGGTAAAGGCAGATGCAGCCTGCTTAAACAGAGAATTGCCTGGAGCACGTATTTAAAATAAAGATTCCTTGGTCTCTGAATTTGAATCTCGAGGGAAGTTCTCAAGTGAATCTTAGAACTGAGTAAGTTGGAAAGACCTAACCTGATTTCATTTATAAGAGATATCCAGGGACCTCCCAGTGGCTAAGATTCCCACTTCCACTGCTGGGGACGTGGGTTCAATCCCTAATTAGGGAACTAAGATCCCATATGCCAGGTGATTCAGCCAAAAAAAAAAAAATGAAGAAGAAGAAAGACCCAGAATAGGCAAATCTATAGAATCTGTGGTTTCAGTAGGTTAGTGGTTGCCTTGAGGGCTGGGGGGCAGGAAAGGGAAGGGGATGCAGAGGTCCTGGGAATGATACTTAAGGAGTGCTGAGTTTCTTTTGAGGTTGATGAAATCTCTAAAATTGATTTGGTGATGATTGTACAACCCTAAATACACTAAAAGCCACTACTGAATTGTACATTTTAAACAGATGAATTGTATGGTATGCAGACTAAATCTTAATAAAGCTGTTTAAAAACAAAACAAAAAACTTGGACCAAGCTCTACAAGGAAGGCAGCAATCGTCTTTCCTAGACTTGGTGGTTGGTATGCGTTACCTAGCTGACTAGTCAGCAAATACTTACAGATGTATATATTGGAGGTATAAACAAGTGATTGCAATGGGGTGTGGTTCCCCTAAAACTGTACTAGGGGAAACGCATGCTTCTATGATAGGAGCACTGGAGAAGGCAATGGCACCCCACTCCAGTACTCTTGCCTGGAAAATCCCATGGATGGAGGAGCCTGGTGGGCTGCCGTCCATGGGGTCGCTTAAAGTCGGGCACGACTGAAGCAACTTAGCAGCAGCAGCAGCAGCATGATAGGAGCACAGTGGAAGGGAAGCTTCCTGAGGAAATCTGTGATGTTCAGGTTGAAGCCTGTCAGGTAACCAGGCATTAGCAAGGGAAGATGAGGAGTGTACCACAGAGGCAAGCAAGGCCCAAGGATGGTTCAGTGAGGTCCCATGCAGACTGAGAAGTTAGGTGGCAGAAGTGGGGCTGGAGAGAGGAACCTACGTAAAACCCTTTGTGAGCCAGGTTGAAGGGGCTGGAATTTTCCCTAAGAGAAACAGACTGTAGTGATGGGTCTGTTTTTAGAAATCACTTTGCTATGTTGGTGTGTGTCAATCTGTAGCTGTATATAAAACGCATGTAGAGCTACAGATCCCAGTACACACACTTGTGTATATATGTACATACAAACATACTGAAGGGATTAGTACAATTTCTCCAAAGTACTGTACCTATCTTCAGCAAGAATGCAAAAGAAAGTATTTTCAGTATATATACCTGGAACAGATTTTAATAATTATCAGAGTAATGCCATTAATGGATGAATCGACTGCAATGTAATACTAGCTGGTATGTTTCATAAATGGCAAGTTGTGGACCAAGATATATATATATACATATACATATATATATATAACCTTTTATTACTTTTTTGTTCTTTTAAATCAGTCTCTTACAAATTTTAATTTTAGTCCCATAATCAACAGAATCCCACAGGAAAGTTTATTAAAAATCTTTTGGTATTCCAAGGAATCTGGGATGAAACTCTGAATGTATTTAAAATCATTTTTCTGGATTTTCGTTATCATACAGCCAAATTGGACAATATCTATCAGTAAAGAGTTACAGGCCAGTTTTTACTTGTTTGCCCCTGAGGTAAAGCTCCTTTTAAAAAAAAAAAAAAAAGAAATCACTTTGCACTTTGGAGACTGGATGGAAGAAGGGCAAGACCAGAGTCAGGGAGCCTGTGAGGGAGCAGTTTTAGTGTTTAGGAGAGAGGTCAATGTGTCTGGAAACTGAGTGGTGCCAATGGGGATGAAGAGAAACAGAACTTAGCAATATTTAGGGTATTTAATTGCAAAGATTGTGATGGTTGGGATGAGGGCATAGGGGCAAGAATCAAGGGTGAGGCCCAGTTGTGTGGCTTGAGTACCTGGCTTGAGTACCAATAAACTGGGTAGATGGTAACCCCGAGAGTCTGAGAGGAGAAGCAGGTTTTGAGATGTTTGATTTTGAGCATGCTTTTCAAAAGGTGTCCAGTCAGCAGTTGGATATGAGGGTCAGGAGATGAGGAGAGAGCCATGTGAATTACAGCCATGAGGCATACAGCCTCAGCATATAGATGGAAGCCAGAGAAATGGATAAGGTGCTTCAGGGAGTGTGTTTCAAAAGAGAGGAGCAAGGGGCCTAGAATGGAATGCTGTGGAGTGATGTTTGTAAGAGGATGCTTGAGGAGGAGGAGGAGGAGGAGGAGGAGAAAGCTGTAGAGAGATTCAGAGGAAACAGCTAGAAACGTCAGTGTTAACATGGCAATTTGGTTGCTTATTCAGCTTCTCCAAGTCAATACTATTGGCAGATCCAATATGCTCTGGGTGTCTTCAGAGAAAAATGAGACTTGACCATTGATATCAAACTCAAACAGACCATCACCCCATTGCAGCCTTCTGAAACAAGAGGCCTCTTCCTGCAGGTCAATGACAGTCTTATTTTCCAAATGATAGATGTTTTTCCGTAGCAGTTCATTTAGGTCTGGGAGTCCTTCCCAAGCTCACCCTCTGTATTACGTCGGCCCAGGAGAGCCAGGTCCAGCAGCCAGGCCAACAGCCTTCTGTCCATGGCCGAGAGATGGCCTAAATAGGGTCCTCCAGAGATGCCAGGGGTCAGGGGAACATGTCATATGTCCAGGGTTCAGCAAATTGTACCCACACACCAGGCAGAAGCACACAAGGAAGGCACCCCCACTCTGTGGGCAAGACAAAGAAGCAGTTCTCTTCCCACATGCCAACCCATCTGCCTCTTTGCCTTTACCATGTTTTTTTCTTTCTTCTTTTTTTGGTTCTCTGCAGCTCTGAATACATGAGGAAGGAGAGCAGAGACTGGAGGAAAGGTAAGGTTGGAAGAGGGCAAAAGGAAAGGAGGTGAGGTGGGGGGATCCAGTGCCCCCCTACCCAATAAACTGTATGCTGGACTACCTCAGCCTGGTCCCTTTTTTCACAGCGTGGGCTTATAAGTTTCTCCCGGGGAGAGCCCCAGCAATAGTGGCCAGGGCATGGCTGCAGCCTAGATGGACTTGATCGGTGGGGCATTTCTCAGGGTGTCACAGACCTTGGAGGCCCACTTCCTTCTGTCCCCTCAGAGAGGCTGGCACAGGCTCCACAGGACATCTGGGCACAGACTTTCCCTGCTCTGGTGCATCTGACTCCTGGTGGTGTCATCAGCCTCCCGTCACCGGAGGTAGCAGGCTCAAAACTGTCCAGAGTTGCCAGAGTGAGAGCCTCTCTGAACCTGTGTGACAGCAGGGGAGGTGTGCTGGGAGCAGCTTTGCCTTGTGCGAAGACCTATGGGAGCACCTGTGAGGGTTTGTGTGTGCTGGGGGAGGGCAGGGTGTGCAGAAGGGCAGACAAGGGCTTCCCCTGCCCACCCCCCCATTCCCTGCCACCTCATAGACGTGGGCCTGAGCATAGGAGGCCATACAGCCTAACTTTAAGTAATTGATGGAGAGGGGTTGGGTGGCTGTTCTGGGGTTGATCCACTGCTCTGAACTGGGTAGGCTCGATGGGGCAAAGGCCCGAGGCTCTTTCTGTCTCGGCCTTGACAGTGCTTCCGCTGTACCTCACAGCACCCTAATTCTAGCTCCTACTCATCCTGACCTTCCAATCCACCCTCAACCTAGAGCTGAATAGGAGGCTCAGGATTCAGGGCTCTCCTTGTAGAGGACAGAGTTAGGTACCCTATCCCTTCCCAGAGTAGGAAAGCAGAGATGTAGGGCCACTCAAATTTCCAGTGACCTGTTGACCCCTGGCAGGGGTGTTTTTCCACCCTCCATTTCTTGCCCAGGCCCTGTCCTCTCCTGTGGGTTGAGCCATGAGCTACTGCTGGTCCAGTCACCCTGCTGCACTTTCCCAGGACCTGCTAGGCCTGTGTTCACTTTCTCTTTCCCCACCACACAGGCCATGCTGTGGATGTCAGTGGACAGTCCTGTCCTCCCAGTGGGGCTCTTGTGGGGCTGCAGGCCTAAGGGACTCTAGGGGTGGTTCTGGGCCTGCAACCCTGCTTCAGGGGCCCTTACAGCAAGCCCAGGCTGTGGCCAGCTTTGGGTGCTGGCTCGGTCTCTATCAGTTGTTTGCCTTCCCCTACCACCGCGGCCGATCATCCCCCCAAAACTGAGCTGATCATCTCCCCCGTACCGCCCTTCACAGTCACAGAGGGAACACACAGCCCATGTGCTGAGGGCGGTCGGCCTGCCCCCACCCCCGCACCCGCCCCCACCGAACGGGAATGGGCTGCATGCATCCACACACAGGTGTTTCCTGTGCTCCTTCCTGTTACCGTTTTTTTCTCCTCAGCTTGGCTTCCCTGGCAGGTGGTTAAAGGCCCAGCCAAACCTCTTCATACACAGCTCTAAAACACAGGGGGGCAGAGCTCTCTGGGGATCTGGGTCACCCCTTCGGGAGGGGGGGTACTGTTGGCACCTCATTGGCTCTTCCTGAGTGCAAGCACACAGACTGTCCCCAGGGTGTCATGCTGCTGTGCTATGGGGACACCAGAGTGGGCTCAGGGACCGGGGAAGGCCCTCCCCTGCGCTGTCGCCACTGAAAGCTCTGGCAGGACGGGGAAGGTGCAAGACCTGTTTCTCCAGCCTCGAGTGTGGGCTTCCCTCCGGCCCTCCTAAGAACAGACCTGCCATCCTGCAGTCCCACCCTACCCTCAGGTCCCTCCCACTGAACTCGTTAAACTTTCTGGGGTTAATAAACTCACCTGAGCCCTCTCCCTGGAGCAGCACAAGTCTGCCAGCTGTGGCAAGGTCACAAGGTTTAGTCAGGTTTGTTATTACAGAGGGGAGGCGGCTCAGAGATAGGAGGGACTTACTGTTAAGAGAGTCATAGGGCAGCCACCCACGTCACCTGCCTCCCCAGCTCCAGCTCTCCCCTCTGCAAGAACCTCCTCTCAACCCACTCACCTCCTTGGGCACAGCCCCTTCTGTAGGAAGCTGCCTTTGCTGAAGTAAAAAAGACCCAGAAGCCTGGCATTCCCTGATGGGACTCTGCTGCCCCCTGGTGGCCAAAAGCTCCAGCCACCACCACACCTGTTCCTGCCTGCTTCCTCTTGGCCTCCCAGCCAAGCCAGCTGCTGCTAGGGAGCCATTCCCAGGACTGGCACCCTTTGGGCCTTCTCTAGGCCAGCTCCAGAGTTTAGCTCCAGACTAGTCCTATAGCTTCCAGGCCCAGGGTACACCCACCTGCAGGCCGGGCCTCCTCGGCAACACTCCACCACCCTCTTCCTCTGCCCTCTTTTCCAAGCCTATTTCCAGCCTCTGAGCTTCTTCCATCTGGATTTTCAGGGCAAAAAAGCACATGGTACTGTCACAGTTGGAGTGTGGACACACTAGTGTCAGGGCCACAGCCAGAAGATGCTGGAGCAGGAGGTTAGAAGTGCACCAGTCCAGGCTATGTAGGAAAGGCATTTCTGCTTTTTTTTTTTTTAATTTTCTGGAAAACTCTGTAAATAAAATACAAAACCAAGGGCAGGGCAGAGGCAGGACGGCCAGGCCCAGGACACCGATCTATGGCAAGTGTGCTGAGCCAAGGCTGGGAGGCACTTGACTGTGGCACTGACTCCACCAACCCCAAGGACAACAGGAGAATATATTAGATTTTCATTGATAGGGATCTGTGAGGGAAGGATGCCTGGAGCCAGCCCTCATCCTCCCTGCCAGTGCCTGGTAAGCCCTGAAGGTGCGGAGAAGGGGCACTGGGGGCCGCTGGGTGGGGAGTTTAGAATGCCGTGCTGGCCATGCTGCCGGGCCCAAAGATGCGGGGCAGGGCATCCAGTGACTCCTCCAGCCTTCGGTGGGCAGACTGTCCCTCTTCTCCTGGAATGGATAAGGATGGGGTCAGGAGTGGTCCTAGCTCCACCCTTCCCTCCCACCCCGACCCCATCTCACACCTACTCCCAGCAGCCAAATGTCCTAGAACAAAATAGAACCATGCCTCCTGATCCCCAGCCTCACCACACTGCTGCAGGCTCTGCCGAGCTGCTTCCCTAACGGCTTCTGTGTCCGTCTGGCAGAGGTACACCAAGGGCTCAATGCCTTCTGGAGCCTACCAGGGGAGAGAGCACTGAGGTGGGCCCAGGGGAGCAGGCTCAGGACCCAGGGCTCGGGGAGCTGGGAGGGGAAACAGAGGGTGGGAAGATCGGCAGGGGTCACCTTGATGCAGCCCAGAGCCAGGCAGCCGGCCACTCTGGTCTGCACATCCTCATCCTCCAGCTGGTCCAGGAAGCACAGCAGGGCCTGGGTAGGGTTGGGAGGGTAAACTCAGCCTGGGACTCAGCCTGGGACCCCAGCCTCTACCCTCCAGGGAGGCCTGCCCAACTCTCACCCTTTCCCTGAAGGCAGGCCCCAGCGAAAGGCTCCGGAGCTGAGTGCTGACAGCAGCCATGACCTTGTTGTTCCCATGGACAAGCAGAGAGCTGAGGGCCCGGAGCCCGTCCCTTTGGAGCCGCCCCTCAGGTGCCAACCTCAGGGCCTTCAGCACAATAGCCTGGTCATCCGAGTTCAGATTCCGCACCAGTAACACTGAAAGAAGGAAGTTGGGCAGTAGGGGAGGGGGTGTCAGTTGGAACAAGGTGGCAGGGCAAAGAGCCTCCGGGGGTAGGGTCTTTTGTACCCTCGTGTCCTGAATCTACACCTTCAGACCCACCCACAGGGCCGGGCCACTTTGTGACCAGGGCCACTGCCTCACCCTCCTCAGCTGTCTCGGTTACATAGGCCTCCATGGAAGAGCAGTCCAAGGCTTCGACGTAACTCCAGAACTGGAAGATGGTGAGCTGCTCTTCAGGGCCTGCCTGGCTCCGGGGCAGCTTCTGGCCCAGGGCATCCTCCAGGAACTTGACGCACACTGTGGGAGGCAGGGTTGCAGGTCTCAGGGAGTGGAGGGACCTGGGTCATTAGAGGGAAGCGTGCCCCATCCCTGGTGCACATCCAGGAAGTCCCTGTCCAATCTGGGCCCTTTTGTGCTGAGGCATGTGCCTTTACTATTTCTTCCCAGTGCTCAACTCAGCATGTCTGTGTGGGCTGACCTGGCTTTCCCTAAGGTCCCATCACTGGGGATCTGAGGAAGGAGGGTAGAAGGGGCAGACCAGCAGCCCACTCACCGGCCTCGGCTAAGCCTGTCTGGCGCAGGGAGAGACGGGCGCTGTACTGATTGCAGAAGGTGAGGAGAACCCGCTCCACAGGGCAGATGAAAGGGCTGAGTCCCTCTGTGCATTGGTCCCAGAAGGTCAGGAAGCCGGGCCGAGAGGCCGAGAACTGCACCACTGTGAGGAGATACAGGAAACTGTCAGCAACAGAGCAGGCAGGTGGTGAGACAGGTGTGCAGGTGGGGCAGGGCAAGGCAGGAGCTCCGGGACACACGCGCCAGGGCCCACACAGTCTTTACCTTCCTGGGCAGAGGTGGCAGGCATTTCCCATCGCCTGCTGAGCTCGCATACTGCTTCGAACACTCGGGCCTCCCGCAGTAGCCGCTCCAGGGCCCATGCCTCCTGGCAGCGCAGGGGCCCAAATGTGCCCAGTTTCTGGAGAACAGGGGTGGCCAAGTAGCTCAGACCTCAAGGTAGAGCTTAGAGAGGATGGAGACCGGGGACTGCAAGTCCCAGCATGCATCGGGAGAGGCTTGGGGGAGCCAGAGTGTGGGAGGTGTTCCATTCAGCAAGAGCCAGGCCCTGGGACATTGGGGAGTGGAACTCAGAGGAGGGGTGAAGGGCCAGGAATGAGGTGCAGGGCTCCCTGGGGGAAGCGGCTGCCAGGGGAGGGTAGGGAGAACACCAATAGCCTCACCAGCAGGAGGCGGCTGCAGTGATACAGGTGCTGAACCAAGGCAGCATCCAGAGCTGGACACTCTGTGCTGAGGGGTCGGGCACTGGGCGAGTCGAGGCTGTCCTCAGCCCCAGGTGCTAGGCTGTTTGGGGGCCTGAGAGAAAGATGGGGTCAACCGCCCCAGGAGCAGACATCATCATCTGGTCACCAATAAATTTTTATTAAGCTCCCCCCCCCGCCATCCCAGAACAGAACAGGTGACACACAAACAGACAATGGGCAAGTTCACCGAAGACTTCCAGAAGGAGGAAAGGGCTGGGACCAACAAGTGGTAGCAGGGGTCTGCCCAGAGCCCATCTGCCCAGGGCCACCTCCAGCTACGACCGCCAGCACCACTGGGGCCAGGACGGCCGGGAGTAGGGCTGCAGGCGGGATGGCCTACGCACAGTGGACTGCGAGAGGTTGTAGCCCAAGGGGCGCCGGGCACCGGGTTGTAACCTGGGCAGCATCAGAGAGAGGAGGGGCTGCGCAAGATCTTCAACTGCGAGTTGGCAAAGGCCACTCCGGGACAGAGAGCCAAGGGGCCCGGGTCTCTGGGCAGATCGGGATCCAGACAGAGGAGGTTGATGCTGAGGGACCCAGGATGCACAGGGAGGCCAGAAAGGACTCGTTCATAGCATGGGTTCAAGGTGAGGCCAAGGAAGAGAGGAGGAGCTGGAGACTCAGGAGCTGACAGGGACCGACGGGGGAGGCAGACACTGCAGGGATGAGGAGGAAGGTGGCCAGAAGCACTGGGGATACAGATGGGGTTGAAAACATGGGCACCAAGGACACACAAGTAGTACACGGGTGGGGTGAACATGGAGGCACCCACCAGCAACCCCGCTCCTCCCGCCCACCTCTCGTCTTGCTGCTCTCTCTACGTGGTCCACCTGGCCTCACCTCACCTGTTCCCCTTTCTCACCTCTCTCCTTCACCTGGTACTTACCTCCCCTCTTACCCCTCCCCTCACCCTTCTCACCTGTCCCCAGGACTGTCATCGTCTTCATCTTCATCCTCATTGAGGAAGCTGAAGCTCTCTAGGGCGTGCTCCACAGTGATGCTGAGACTGGAGGCCCGGCTCCGAGTCAGGCCTTGTCTCTGCTGGGGTTTTGAAGGGCGTCAGAGCTGCTGCCCCTGCCTCGCTGCCCTCCCTGTACTACTGCAGCCCAGTCCAGCCCTCCTCACCATAAGCAGACTCTCCAGCCGGGTCACCTCCTGCTCCAGACCCTGCAGCTCGGGAAACTGGCCACGACAGTCATCCAGGGCAGCCATCAGGGCCCCCAGAGCCTCTTCCAGCCTCCTGTCCCCAGCCCCTCCAGCTGCCCCTGGAACTGGGGCAGGAGCAGCCCTGGCCACTTTAGGGTCTGGATGCTGGGGCACAGGGGCTAGGGGTGAGGGAAGGAGACTTGGGCTCTGACAGATGGCTTCTGGGGGGTCTGGGGAAGGGCTTGTGAGGTGCTCCCAACTGGAACAAGCAGGACTTGGATGGGAGGTGCTGGGGGATATGGGGTCTGCCTGAGTGCAAGGAGTGGAGGCTAGGTAACTACCAGACAGGGGGTCAGTGCCTAGGTGGGGAGGGTCTGTATTTGCAGAGGGGCTGGAGAGCTTGGCAAAGTCTAGAAAAGTGGAGGGGCTTACAGTTATAAGAGTGGGGCTTGTGACAGAATGAGTGGGACTACTGGTGGTCTGGACTGGGTCCTTAGCATTGGCTGTAGTGGTGTTAGTTGACATCTTGGCTTTCGGAGTAGTGGTTGCAGTAGTGTGGGTGGGGCCTGTGGTGGTGTAGGTGGGGCTGGCAGTAGTGTGGGTGGGGCCTGTGGTGGTGTAGGTGGGGCTGGCAGTAGTGTGGGTGGGGCCTGTGGTGGTGTAGGTGGGGCTTGCAGTAGTGTGGGTAGGGCCTGTGGTGGTATAGGTGGGGCTTGCAGTAGTATGGGTGGGGCTTGTGGTGGTGTGGGTGGGGCTTGCAGTAGTATGGGTGGGGCTTGCAGCAGTGTGGGCTGGGCTTGTGGTGGTATGGGTGGGGCTTGTAGTGGTGTGGGTGGGGCTTGTGGTGGTGTGGGTGGGGCTAGTGGTAGTCTGCACTGAACCTGTGGCACTGGCTGTAGGGACTGCGGTAATGAGAGTAGAGACCATGGGCTTGTTGGTAGCGCTTGTGACAGTCTGTGTCAAGTTTGTGACAGTGTGGCTGAGGCTTGCGGTGGTCTGGACTGGGTCTGTAGTATTGGGGGTAGGAGCTGCAGGAGTCGGGGGAGAAAGCACTGGTTTGTGGGTGGGACTTGTGGTGGTCTGGACTGGCCCTGTGGTACTGGGGGTAGGACCTGTGGCAGTGAGGACAGAGACCACGGTCTTGTGGGTAGAAGCTGTGGTAGAGTGAGTGAGGCTTGGAGCACTATGGGTAGGGCTTATGGCACTAGAGGTGGAGCCTGTAGTGGTCTGGGTGGGCAGTTCAGGAGAGCTAGAATTTATGGTCTTGTTAGCCGAGCCTAGGTGAGCAGATGGGGCAGGGCCTGTTGTACTGAGAGTGGGGCTTGTGGCAGAAGAGCCAGCATCCAGGGCAGGAGGGACAGGAGCAGGGTGCTCCCCATGGGTGGGATCTGGGCACGCAGGTGGGCTAGGTCCCCGGACTAGACTTTCTAGGTCTGCAGCCTCCACTGAAGCCTCAGCCAGGGCAGCGTCCACACTGGCCTCACTGATATGGCTCAGAGTCCGGCTGTAGGGGGCATGCCCATTGGCCAGGGCTGGGGCTACAGCCCCCTCCTCATCCATGGGCCCAGAAGTGGAGGTCTCAGCCCTACGGAAGGCAACTTGGATGGGCAGAGGCTCAGGCTGCTGTACGAGGGGCCTGGGGGCTGAGGAGTGGCGGGCAGTGCCTGAGAGCTGTGGGCTGGATGAGTCATCAGAAGATTCAGATGACAGGGACCATGCTGTCCCATTCTCCAGCTCCTCCTGCCGCCTCAGCATATTCTGGGAGAGAGGAAAGGACATTTCAGGACCACCTCTTCTCGGGGAAGGTGGTGCTGAGCCTGGGATGTGACTCACATAAAAGGCCTGTTCCCGAAGCGAGGGTGTGTCTGGTGGGCTCTGGCTATAGGTGGAGAAGCGCTTGGTGACTGTAGAGGACTTGTTGACAGTAGAAGCAGCTGAGGGCTGGTCGTCCTTGTCAAAGGGACTGCAGAGAAAGAATCTGTTAGCAGACGCCACAAACCCCAGCCCTGTCTCCCAGTCCCTCACCCCTACCAACCTCCATGTCACTTCCAAGCTGAGCTTGATGGTGCCGAGGTCATTAATGTCCACTGCTACAACCTGGGGCAAGGCAGCAAACAGGTCCTTGGTCTCACAGGAGACGCTTCCTACAACCACATGGTTGGCCAGGCCCTTCAGTTCTGTCACCTGTAGCCAAGAATGCATGGTGGGGTCACAAGGGTGTAGGCATCATGAGATTGTGGGGGATCAGAGGTCTGAACCTGCACAGTCACAGGGTCATGGGGCCATGCAGGCTTGAAGCATTCTGGGAGCATGGGGATCACAGAGGTCCAAATCTGTAGTCACTATGGTCATGGAGTCACAGCCTCATGGGAGTTCAGGGGGCAAATATTCACCAGGTCAGAAGATCATGGGGAAATCACAGGGTCACGAAGGTCAAGGGGGTCACACATTCACAGGGACAAGGAACCAGGTGGGGGTCACAGGCATTAAGGGTCTCAAGGTCATGAAGGTCCAAAGGGGTTCACAGGTCAGAGTTATAGCATCTTAGTATCCTATGGTCCTGGGCAGAGACATCACCTTGATGGACAGGAATTCCGTGAGCAGAGGCAGAAAGACGGTTTCCTCGCTGTCCCACACTTGCTTTCCACTACTCTCTATGCGGCCCCGTAGTTTCCAGCGCTGACGCCCATATTTCATATAGATCTAGGGGAAGAGGAAGAATGAAGCAGACTTCCATGTTGTGACCCTGCCACCCCAGCCCCTCCCTTCCCATCCTTCTACCTCATACTGGTCACCAACACACAGCCTGGCGAAGCCGGCCAGCCCTGGGAGTGGGGGAGAAGGAGATGAGCTGGGTCTCAGGCACACACTTCCCCCCACCGGCCGACACCTCACTGCTTGGTACCTTTCATCCGGAGGTGGAACTCGCCCAGCTGTGCTTCCAGCTCGCTCTCCAGCAGACACATGCTCTGGACAGAGAGATGGGGGCAGGGGGAATAACAGGAAGAGGTCAAAAGCCAGTCCCCTCTCACTAACCCTACTGTACCCTGTGCCTCGGCCTCAGGGGCACACATCCCTCACCTCTGTGTACTCGCGATGCCCTCGAGTAGCCTCAGCCAGGCTGTCCCGGGCTTCGCGGCTCCCCGGGGAGCCAGTGCTGTAGGCACGGACCATGTTGTAGGCGCCATCCCGGAGACGCCGCTGCACGCAGTATGACTCATACAGTTCATCAATCTGGGCAGAGGAGTGGGGTGGCAGAGGGGGGCTGAGACTCACTGCTGGGGTTGCTCCCCAGGGCCTCCCCAGGGCCTACCATCACCCATTCTCCCTGTGACACCCGGCCCCCCACCCCAGGCTGCAAGCACACACAGGTATGCCGCACTAGTACCTTGCTGGCATGGAACTCCAGCCGCCGCAGGAAGCGTTCAATGGACTTGACTTGCTGGGGGAAAGGTGTGTTAGAAGCCTGAGGCCCAGGGCTCTTTACCTACCTCTGAGTCAACCTCTTCCAACACCATTCTCTATACACTCACCTTGTCCAGGTCATACAGGAAGCCCTGCAGGGAGAGGTTGGGGCGGGGGGCGCACATTAGGAGGTAGGAGAAGAACTCCAGCAGGGGCACCGGCTTGGCCAGACCATTTGGAAAGGCCAAATAGCCTTTCCCTCCCAGGCTTTCTCCTCTCACACCACAGTCTGCAGCCATTCCAGTCAAAGCAGGGACTGGCCTACCTTCTCACGTGCCTGGTCTCTGCTGGTGTCAGAGATCTGGTCTCCAGGACCACTCCAGTACTCTTCCCCCTGCCTCTTCTGTGAGCTCCCTCCCCTGGCCCATTGCCATTGCAACCATCCCCAGGACAAGAGCTCTGCGCCTCCTCATGCTTGGTTCCCCCTAACAGGGAACTCCCGTTAGACCCAGCAGAAATGGTTCTTTCTCCGCGAAGCCCTGAACTCTTCCCCGGAAAAAACCACAGCTCTCGCTGAGGACCACCAAAACCTAATCTCAACATAATCTCCTGCTGTCCGTGTCAGCGGGGTTTGACCCACCCCATTGGAAGTTCCCAGGGGGCAGGCACTGGGTCACAGGGAGAAAGTGCATGCAGCCTGGGAAGGCATTAGAGAGAAACCTCCTATCAGTTTTGCCTGATACCCCTTTTCTAGTCACACCTGGACTGAGTCACCCCAGAAAACACCCCTGATGTTAGCCAGCACTGCCCCTGCCCCGCCCCCCAACACCACAAGAGCAAAGAGCATTAATCCAGGACATACAGGATGTCAACTCTTCACTCACCAGGCGGGAATTCCTCTTGGACTCCCTTATCTGTCCTTGGAGTTTCTCCTGCTCCTGCTGGTGCACTTCCAAATAGGCCCTGGGTAAACGGTGACCACAGAGTTCTCTTACTTCTCCAGTCTCTTATCTGCCCAAGGAAGGGGCAGTGAGGAGAGGGAGTGAAGCTGGGGAAGGTTCCCATTAGCAGGAAGGGTAGAGGCCTTAGGGAGGGATCCTGGGACAAGGGGTTGGGAGGGCACTGCTTACGTCAGGCCTCGCTTGAGCGCAGTGTACACCAGGTCCAGGCGCTCAGGCTGCGGGACCTTGGGGGCAGGGTGCGCCACTGAAAACATCTTGGACACTCGGGAGAGCGCTGGGGGCTTCCGAGGGGGCCCCGGGGGACTGAAGGCCGGGAAGCTCCTGAAGAAGAGACTGCGCTCAGAAAGAGGCAAGAAGTTCTCCCCCACACCCTCACTAGCACACTCCAACCCGGTCAGCCTCTGGACCCGGTCAGCCCCACTCTACTGCGTACCTGGGCCCCCGCTCCTGGCTTCCGAGGACGCCTGCGAAGGACTGGCTCCTACTGACCCGGGCGCTGAGCAGGCGGCGCTGCGGCCGCACCGACAGGGACATCATGGAATGAGTCCGCGCGGGGCTCCCTGTGGGTGGCGAGGGCGGGTGTCCAGCGCCAGTCAGGCCCTTGAAGCCCCGTCCCTGCAGCCCAGCCTCTGTTTCTCAGTCCCTCCGGACACCACCGCTTGCCGCCGGCAGTCCAAAACGCACTGGCCGGGGCCCTAATGACAGGGCGGCCGCGGGTGACTCGGTCTCGGACTCAGCGTGGCCTCGGCTCAGCCCCCATTTCCTGCAGAGGTGCAGGCTCCGCCTGCCACGCGGGGCAGGAAGGGGGGTCGCGCTGGGACCCTCCCTGGGTTGGGAAGGGGCAGGAAAGGGGAGGGGCACGCAAAGAATGTGCGGAAGCGTCTGTTTACCCGAGCGTGGGGCGGGCTCCCCAGCCCTGCCCCAGCCCTGCCCCTGACCTCCTCCCCCAAGTGGGGCCAGGAGCTCCCACGCCCGCACCCGAGAGGCCGCGGGAGGTCACGGGGCGGGGCGGGGTGCATGCTTGGAGCCCAGCGGAGCGGTCTGGCAGGCCCAGCCTGCGCAGGATGGGATCCCCAGACCCGCCCGCCCCGCGGAAGCTGCTCCCCTCTAGCCGCCACCCGCCCCGAGACGCCCAGAGCCCGGGGATTCCCAGGGTGGGGGGCAGTGCCGAGAAGGGCCCCGCCCCCTCCTCTTCCCTGAGACTCTGACCGGGAAACTGAGTCACAAACTGCCGCCTTCGCCCGGACCTTAGAGGGAAGGGATCCTCGGCAAAGCCCCACACAGATCCGGCAAACCCCGCGCCCCGGGCGCCCAGAACTCGGCCCGCACGCCCCTGGGACAGCCCCGGAGCCTCCGCAGCCCCAGACCGGGTCCTACCTCTCTTCTTGGCGCTCATGGTAGGTCCGGGACAGTTCCCTAACCCCCGCACTGGCCCACCCCGAGTCCACGCGGGCCCAGGGCCCCTCGGTGCCAGCCCGGCTGGACTCCGTGCTCGCTCCCAGAGACTCTGGCTCCGGCTTCAGCTCCTCCCGGCGCCGCCCCCCGCCCAGTTCCTGCCGCCTGACTCAGCCCGCCGGGATGGGGCGGGACCGGTCCGATCAGGGGGGCACTGAGCCCTCGGCCCCCCTGGCCTCTGGGAGGGGTGACTGGGGGTTCCCCTCAGGCTGGGCACTGGTGGGGATCCTCTCAGCTGGGTGTGGAGCGCGGGTAAAGGGAGTCAGCGTGGCGGTGTATATGGAGGGATAAACAGAGTGAAGACAACGAGGGGTGGGGGGCTGACTGAGTGTAGTTAACACAGGGGGCTCATAGAGCGCCTGTTGGAGGGTGCTGAGAGAGGCTGAGTACAGAGGGCTGAGAGATGGGGTTCTGAGTGTGTGAGGTCTTCTGAGAGAGCAGAAGTAAGGGCTGCGGGTTCTGAGTGGAGGGAGTGTGTGGAAGGATGGCAGAGAGGCACAGAGCATGAGGTGGCCCTGAGGCTGAGAAGGGCAAACCTTAAAGTGGGCGCCAGGATCAATCCCGCATAATGTGCTGCTGCCCCCAGAAGGAAGAGAAGGAACTGGGTGCAGAGAGTCCTACAGCACCGTGCACAACCCCATCCCTCCACCCACAGAAGCGGTACTGAGTCTGGGGGACTCCCTCCACCCCAAGGCTATGGGGAGAAGATCAGGTCCCACTGCTGATCAGCGCCTTCTCTCCAGCAGAAACTGCCTCCTAGGACAGAGGCCCCATCCTCTGGCTCCCAGCTTGCATGGGCTGAATCCCCTTGGTGTTGGCCCTTTCTTGCCCCCAGTATCTCTCCATTGACTATCCCCATCCAACTCTTGCCTGGATAGAGGCCACCATGCCCAGGGTCCACTGGGCATCTCATCCCCTCAGAGGGGCTAGGTGCTCCCCCACCCCGTAAACACTCCTGCTCCCTGATGCTCCATTCAGCCGTCCTGGGCTTACTTTCTCCACAAAAGACTGAGGTGGGCCCAGGCATCTGCATTTCCAGTCAGACACCCCCACCCCCACCCCGGGAAACAGATTCAGATGCAACATGTCCTAGGAGAAGTGCTATCTCCCCCTCCCTCCTTGAAGACAGTGCTGTGACCCCCTACTCTGGCAGCTATCCATTCCTGTGGATTGCCCACCACTCTCTGCTCCCTGCAGCCACCCTCCATGGGAACACCCCAGCCTCATCACCTGGCTCTGGAATGCACCCCTTCCTAAATCAGAACCACACTGACCACAACTTTCAGGCTCTCTCCATCACCCCCACCTCACTTGCCTTCTACCTGAGACTTCCTGAAGCTCTCAGCTCATTTATTCAACTATTTACTAAGTAACAATCTTATTCTAGTCGCTGGAGAGGCAGCAGTTATTGCACAGACATCGCCCTGCACAAAGCTCACAACCTGCCTCTGCTTCCTTTCTCCCTGCCACTTCCCTCCCACAATCCCGGCACAGCCTTCTCCCCAGCCTGGATCTGCAGCCACCGCTCCAGCTTACCCGCCTGCTACCAATATCCCCGGCACTCTGGGCTACTCCCTTACCTGGCAGAAACCAATCCTGGGCAACCCAACCCCCTGCCTTCTCTGCACCTGCACACAGGCTAGCGGGAGCCACCAGAGGTCTTGACACAGCAGCTGGGCTGGAAAAGAGCAAGTCTCAACCTCAGCCAGGCTCTTGTTTCCCATGCTGGAAATGCTCATGTGTGGCCCTAGCCATCCCTCTTCCTTCCCATGGAAGATGTTTCAGTCTTTCGCCACAAACCTCAAACAAGTTCCAGTCATTCCCACATAAAAGGTGAAAACAACCCTGGAAATACCCAAATGCCCACGAGTAGATATAATAGAGTGCTATACAATGAAAAGAATGAACAATATACAACTACATGCAACAACAGGGATGAATCCTACAGACATAATGTTGAGTGAAAGAAGCAAGACCACAAGAGAGGATATACGTATGAGCTGATATGACGTTCAAGACCAGGTAACCTACGGCGGCAGAAGTCACAACAGCAGTGACTATTAATAGCAGCGACACTAGCCCTTGGGAGCAGTGACTGGAAGGGAGCCCCAGGGGGCTGACAGGGCACTGATTATGTTCTGCTTCCTAATCTGGGTTCTGTTTCCTGATCCTAGATGGGCGTTTTCCTTTGTGAAAATGTATTGTGAGCTGTCCACTTAGGGCATGTACCCTTTCTATGTGAATATTCTATTTCAATACAAAGCTAACTTTAAATAAATCAACTATAAAAAGAAATGACCCCTCTTGTGGACTCCCAGTCTCTTTTAGCTACCCCACCCCTCACCCTATTTTGCTCTTTCAGAGCCAAGTTTCTTGAAGAGGTGTGTCCACCTCCACCTCCTCTTCCCATCCACCCACTCTTCTTCCTACCCTGTCCAGTTTCTGTACCCAGCACTCCCGACTGGTCTGGATGACAAGGTTGCCAGTGACTTCCCTGTTACTGAATTGCGTGTTCAATGTTTAGTCCTTATCCTGCTTGATCTGAGCAAAGCTTTTCATTGGGCAGTTCTTTTCCTCTTCCTCAAGCCTTTCCTTTTTTGGATTTCAAGAGGCAACACGCCCCTGGCTTTCTACCTCTCCCTCTGCCTGCACGTCTCATTTTCCCACAGGGGATCTGTCTTTCTCCGCATCGCTGAATTGTCCTCATCCTACTCCCCACTCATGGACTGGGCACCTCTCCCACAGCTCAATGCTGTCTAAAGGTTCCCAGCTTCCTTCTCTCTTCCTTGCCCAAACCGTTCTTCTGAGCACCAGGCCTGTTCATCCAGCTGCCTGCCTGATGTATCCCGAAAGCTGAGTAACAAACTGGAGTGGGTTATTAGGGATGTGCTGAATTTGAAGTCCCCAAACTAAAGTCACCACTTTGCTCCTCAAACCTGACTCTCCCTTCTCTCTCCATGACAGGCCCATAGTCTATGTATCCAGTTGTTCAAGACAGAAACTAAGAATCATCCTGGATGCCTCAGTCTCTGTTACCCACCCACACATCTACTCAGTCACCCACTCCTGCCATCTCTGGCATCTGTCCCGTCACATCCACCCCCTCAGCTAGAACTCAAGTTCAAGCCATCACCGGTTCTCACCTGGAATCCTATAACAGCTTCCTAATGGATTCCCTGTCTCCATGCTAACCCACAATGATCTGTTTGGGGTGGGGTTTTTTTTTCAGTTTATTTATTTGGCTGCGCTGGGTCTTAGCTGCAGCACTCAGGATCTTTAGTTGCAACCTGTGGGATCTTAGTTCCCTGACCAGGGATCGAACCTGGGCCCCCTGCATTGGGAGCATGGCATCTTAGCCACTGGACCACCAGGGAAGTCCCATGATCTATTCTTCATTCAGTAACAGCATTACCCCTCTTGAAACTTCAGTCACCTGACAATACTAAAAACTGTCCTTTATCAAGTGCTTTCTATGCCAGACATTGTACTTAATTAATAAACATCATCTCATTTAATTCTGGCAACAACCCTATGGGGTGAGTCCTTTTAGCCCCACTTCACAGATGAGAAAACTGAGGCTAACTGGCTGTGTGACTTCAGGAAAGACATTTCCTAACCTTTCTGGGCTGCAGATATCCATCTGTTAAATGAGGATAACAGTAATAATAACAACTATCTCTCAGGGAGAGGATGAAATGAGATACTTCCTCTATTGGGAGTTTTTGGGGAAGGGAGAATTGCATATGGGGTAGGGAAGTTGGGGTGGACACAATACCTCATTGTAAGCACATAGCAAATATTAACTGCTGTTATTAACAATTATTAATCTGCCCGAGATGACCCAGCTGTTAAGTAGTACGGCCAGGACTCTATATCTTTCACATCCCTCTATTTGAACGCTTGTGAAACATCCGTGGGCATCCCCCTACCCCAAGGATAAAGTCCAGACTCTCTAACATGACCCATAAGACCTTCAGGCTCTGTTCCTACCCTCACATGCCTTCCTCCTCCCCTCACAGTCCTCTGCTCCCCCAAGGTCATTCTGTTCCAGCTACCATGAATTCTCTCCAGGCCTACAAGCAGCAGCTCTCATTGACCCTATACCCCTTTCCCACTACTCTCAGCCTGACCAGCTCCCTCTCTTTTTTCTTTTACCCTACTACCTCTTCCTTCAGGAAGCCCGCCCTCAATTGGTTCCCCCTTGTAGGCACCTCATAGCTTCCTCTCTCTGATCCCTGAGGTCACATAACTCTGTTGTCAGTTCTCCTTTAGGGTCTGTCTTCTAACCAGACTGTGAGCTCTGGGGGCTGAGGCCTGCCTGCTCTGCTCACTGCGGTGTCCTCCGTGCCCTGCACCAAAGCAGTGGAGGCGGGCAGGAGCTGAGACTGCACTGGAGGCTAATGGAACTGGGATGCTCGGAGCTGCTGCAGGGGTACATTTCCAGTCTCTGTCCCCCCAACTCTCCTACCTCATGGTCAGTTTCCTTTTCCCTTCCTTCCTTTCTGATTGTATCAGCAAGTGGAGTTCAGCACCTCCCCACCCCCCCACCCCCCATGCCTCTCCCCCCAGGACGGGGCATGGTAGGGGATCCCTGGGAGCCTGGAACTGAGTGGGTGGGCTGGACTCAAGAGGAGGCTGACCTTCCCATCAATTTTCTTTCTCTGACTGGGCTTCTGCCACAGGGACCAGATGGCCATTAGAGGATCCAAATGACCATCAGAAATTAATCTAACTGAAAATTCCAGGGGGTAACTAGGAAGGATCTCCTCTGCCAGGGGCAGGGAGAAAAGCTGAACTCCTTGAGCTAAGAGAGAGGGTCCACCTCAGCTAGAGGAGGGGCTGGCTGATAAACAGTCAGGGGACTCTCTGGACTCGCCAGCCCTTAAGTATGTTCTGGACATAGCAAAGAACCCAGGTCTCAAGGGTGTTGGGTCCTGTGGCATGGCCAGCTGGAGCAGCTAAGAAAGGAACATTGGTCATCTGCGTGGCCCCAGATCCCACAGCCTTCAATCCCCTCTTCAGGCCGAAACTGCTGCACTTATGTGGGGCAGGAGGTCTTGCCACCTGTCTGCCTAGCTCAGAGGAATGCCAGGCCAGCCACTTTCCCGGGAGTCCCCCAGCCCGCCCCACCCTAACGCAGGGCCGCCCAGGACAGAGGTAAACAGACGCTAAAAATAACCCGGGCCAGGGACGGCTACGGGGAAGAATGGGGTCCCTCCCGAGGCTGCCCTTGTCTCCATGGCAACTGCCCCAAAGCCGGCTGCTGACGTCATGCCGCAGCTGCGGGAGCAGGGAGGGAGAGGGGCCGCGGTGCGGCTTGGGACCCCCCACCCCGGAACCGGGCGGAGGCGGCCGGGTGGCCTCACTTCCTGCCGGCCCCCTCCCTGGTCAGCTGGTCACATTCCCCGGACGGCGGCGCACTGGAAGACTTGTGGCCTCCCCCGGGCTGGGCCTAGCAGAGGCGCTAGTCGGAGCTGCAGCCAGCGAGGGGCCCGCAGTGACTCAGCCACGTCCTCCTTGCCTGCTTTTCCACCCAGGGAGGACCCAGCCCGGTGCCCTGTGTGCTCCCCTCACCCCCACCCATTTCCAGGTACCCCTCTGCAACTGCTGCCCCACAGGACCCAGGACAAGGAGGGCGGGCTGAAGTGGGAAATGAGCCTCCTGTCTCCCTGGACTATTTACCTCACACCCCAGTTCTCATCTCTCCCCCAACACCATCTCTACCCTCCATGCCAGGGAAGTGGTTAGTACAGTGGCAGTACTTAAGATCTGGGTCTAATTCCCACTTCTCTGCAAACCAGCTGTGTGACCTTCAGAATATTACTTAACCTCTCTGGGCCAGTTTCTGCATCTGCTAGATTGTCTGTTAGCCGTCCTCAGAAGGCTGTGCCGACAATTGGGCAATACAGGCCCGGGGCAAGCCCCACAGATCCATCTTTATTGTTACACTAGACTGCACACAGTAGGTGCTTGGCCAGCCAACCTGGACTTGTGTTAGAAAGCTACCCAGAACTAGCTGAAATGAGTCAATCTCTTAGGCCAGACTCCAGTCTCCGGGAGAGGAGAATAGAGGGTGCTAAAGCCAGGCTTACCCAGACCCCTAGCCCTGGTGAGCAGCCCCTTCCCCAAACCGGTTCTGCAGGGTGCCCAGGCCTGGCTGCTTGCAGAGTTCCCACACCAGCCTTTCATTTACAGGTACAGGGTCTGTTCCCCCACGGAGCCAGGCGATCCTCTCCAGCCTCCGCCAGATTTGGGCGAAGAGTCCAGTCCAAGGCCAGATTGGCTACCTCGGGTCGGGCCCCAAAGCGGCTTAGTCCAGCCGGTGGGGCCAGAGAGATTAGCTCATCTAGTAGGCGGGCCTGCGCCCCTCGGGGGCCCTCTCCCCATTCCCAGCTCAGTTTCTCCCGAGGTGAGGGCAGCGGGGCTCCCGGTGAGCGTCTGTGCCAACACCCAGGCTGACGCCTAGGGCCCACCCTCAGGCCTGGCCCACCCCAGAGCCCCAGGGCACGGGCCGCCTGGGCCTGGCCGTGGGAGGGGAGGCGGCAGCGCCGGGTGCGGCAGGCCCCAAGGCGGCAGCCTTTGTGGCCGTGTTCCGCGCCCGAGGGGAGGGTAGGAACGACACCGTGGGGCCTGGGTCCCGGGGATGGGGCGACACGGGACAGGGCCGCAGCGGGGGCAGCAGATCCGGGACTCCCAAGACTGGGGGAGGCACCAGAACCGCCGCGCTCGAGCCTCGCCCGGGCCGCGGGCCCCGGAAACGGCGGGGACACTCACATGGCTGCGCTGGCTGAGAGGACCTCGCTCTCTCCGTGCACTCGTCGCTGCCGGGTCAGGTCGCGCCGCAGCTGCCGCTGTCGCCGCCGCCGGTGCCCGCCCCTCCCTCTGCTCCGCCGCCTGCCGCCGAGACGCCCCGCTCCTCCCCTGGCCGGCTGGGCCCCACCCCCTGCGCGCCGGAGGCTCTAGCACCCCTGGAGGCGCCCGCGACTCGCTCCGCCCTCTCCGCTAACCCGGCAAGGGGGTGGCCCGCGGCGTTCACCGGCTTGACCGGGCAGGGTGGAGATGAGAGGCATCCTGGAGGATACGCAGGCGGTGGGAGTTCTCAGCGCTTGGGGTCGGGATCCACGGGAATTGGGCGGCTTTCGGAGAACCATTAGCAAAGGCAGGAAGGAGACATTCCTTCCTACGCAGACCTCCAAATCTAGTGCGCCAGGGAGCCTGACTTGCCTGGTATCTTCACAGATCCCGTGGGCTCCAGGGACCTTTCAGGCCCCTGTATCTGAAACAGGTCCTGGAGCGGCCACTGCTGGGTGGGTTGGCTGGAGGAAAGGATCAGGGCCAGTTTCAGGGAGCAGAACAGGAAGGCCTGAAGCCTGCTCATCAGACACCTTCTGGGTCTGGACACTGCTCCTCAGCCCTGCCCCTCTGCCAGCCTCAGTTTCCCTGCTCTGGGGGCAGGCTGCCCTTCCTGCCACTATCTGGCTAGTAAGTCTGACCTCTTAGCTAGGCCACATGTTCACCACTCCTTGAGTACCAGCATCTGTGGAGTCTCAGGCTCACTCTGGGAGCATGGGTGAGGACCCTGGCAAGATCTGGGTACCTGCTGGCCAAGGGAGCCAGAACCCAGTCTTTTCAGTAAGGGGCTACAATGCTGGCTCTCCCCGCTGGAGTGGGCTCAGGTGGAGCTCATGGCTGACCTCACACTGAACTCAAAGGGTCAGCTCCACTCCCCCACTCTTCCCCTCAGTAAAATAACACTGGTCTTCTCCAACCCTGAAAGCTCTCCCACCTGTCAGGCTTCACTCTGTAGTCCATCATCTTTAGAGGCTGCACAGACATACCCAGAAGTGGTTTGAGGGATTTTAAAAGATTTCTAAATATCTGTCTCCCCTCCTCCTGAGGGTTGGTTTTGACTATCCAGAGGTTCGGGGTGAGGGCGGCAGGGGCCCTCAGGGGCACTGACATCCTTTCCCTCACCCTCTCTTACCAGAGACACAAGTCACCCCATTCTCCCCCCTCTCCAGCTCCTCCTCTTTGCCTTCCTTTGCAGCACCCTTTTTTTTTTCTGTATCAGTAGACCTGGGGACTGCTTCCAGAGACTGGGTTCTTCTTTCTGTTTCCCCCACCCTACAATATCATCCAGTCACAGGACTTCATCCATCCACTGCCGAACACCCAGAGCCTTCCTCTGTGTGGAGCCTTCTCTTGTTCTGAGCCCCTGGATGACCCACCAGATCTCATGACCTTCCCAGAGGGACTTTTCTTCCCTGAATCTCATTTCTGCAAAGCACCACTGTCCACCCAGGCTCCCACCTGAGTGAGGCTGGGCCTCTCTGGAGCTCTCAAAACTGGCACCAGTTTGTCCCTGCCCACGTGTAAAGTCATCGACACAGCAAGGCAAACTCTGATCACCTCTGAAAACTCTTCTTGGTCCTCTCTGTCCCCACGTCCTCTGGACTCATGCCTTTGTGTCACCACCAGGAAGCGCATGTGCTCATGTGTGCTCACTGTGAGGCTCTAAGATCTGTAGGCGATACAGCTCTCCTCATCACCAGTGTCCCTGGCTCACAAATTCAAAAATTCCCATTGTTGAATGAGAGTGAATGCATGAATAAATGCATGAACCCCTGGCGTCCCTGTCTCTCACCCCACTTCAATTCAGCCTCCTAGTCCTGTAGATCCTACCCCCTTAACATGTCTCACATTCACTCCTTCCCTGCACCCATCCTCCTGCTACCAGATATTGTTCTGTTGTTTATTAATTCACTGGACACTCACACACTGAGGACTCAGGGCTGGGTAGCATGTTGGCCCATGGGGCAGCAGTGGCATACAGTTGTCCTGGTGCCATTGTTTGGGGCTTCCCAGGTAGTGCTCAGTCAGTTCAGTTCAGTTAGGTCCAACTCTTTGTGACCCCATGGACTGCAGCAGGCCAGGCCTCCCTGTCCATCACCAACTCCTGGAGCTTGCTCAAACTCATGTTCATCGAGTCGGTGATGCCATCCAACCATCTCATCCTCTCTTGTCCCCTTCTCCTCCTGCCTTCAATCTTGCCCAGCATCAGGGTCTTTTCCAGTGAGTCAGTTCTTCACATCAGGTGACCAAAGTATGTAAGCTTCACCTTCAGCCTCTGTCCTTCCAATGAATATTCAGGACTGATTTCCTTTAGGATTAACTGGTTTGATCTCCTTGCAGTCCAAGGGACTCTCAAGAGTCTTCTCCAACCTCACAGTTCAAAAGCATCAATTCTTTGGCACTCAGCTTTCTTCATGGTCCAACTCTTACATCCATACACAACTACTGGAAAAGCCATAGCTTTGACTAGATGGACCTTTGTCAGCAAAGTAATGTTTCTGCTTTTTAATATGCTAAGTTTGTCATAGCTGTTCTTCCAAGGAGCAAGCATCTTTTAATTTCATGGCTGCAGTCACCATCTGCAGTGATTCTGGAGCCCAAAAAAATAAAGTATGTCACTGTTTCCATTGTTTCCCCATCTATTTGCCTTGAAGTAAATAGATGGGACCGGATGCCATGATCTTAGTTTTTTGAATGTTTAGTTTTAAGCCTGCCAATTCAAGAGACATAAGAGAACAGTTCGATCCCTGGGTTGAGAAGATTCACTGGAGAAGGAAATGGCAACCCACTCCAGTATCCTTGCCTGGAGAATCCCATGGACAGAGGAGCCTGGCGGGCTACCATTCATGGGGTCGCAAAGAGTCAGACATGACTGAAGTGACTTAGCACGCATGCACGCACACACTGATGAGGCAGCAGTGATTGTAGGGGCTTACCAGGGCACTGTCTGAGGAATTCTTTCTTGGTCCAGAATTCCACTTCCAGAAAATTCCCACTTTTAACAGACGATGCCCTTGCTCTTCACAGTCAGTCAGTCTCTGTCCAGTGTCTGGCCACATTTCTGCATGTGCCCTTTTCTGGCCTACCTGCCTCCTCCTTTGTACCTAACAACTCGAGTGATTTTTTTTTTTTTGGCTGTGCCGTGCTACTTATGGGATCTTAGTTCTCCAACCAGGGATCAAACCCAGGCCCCCTGAAGTGGAAGCACGGAGTCCTAACCACTGCACTGCCAAGGAATTTCCTTGAATAATCTTTTAAATCATAAGTCAGGTCACATTGGTTCCCCAATGTCCTCAGGGTAAATCCAGACTGTGGTGGAGCCTCCAAGACACAAGAGATGTGGCCTAGATGACCTCATCTCCCACCTGTCCTGCCAGCCCTTCCTGCTCTGTTTCCATCACATCAGCCTTCCTGAGGCTCCCTGGACATGCTCGCTCCTCTCTGGCCTTGGCCTCCTCTCCCAGCTTCCCTTCTCCGTGGATGGTCCTCTCCCTTATTCACTTGAAAAACAGCTCAAACATCACCTCCTCCCAGAAACCTGTGTCCTCTGGCTTCCCACTCACCCCTTCTGAGGACCCATCACCACCTATTGTCCTTGTCCGTGACGAGTCCTGGTTCCCTGCCCTTTTCCCACCAAGGCCAGGGATGGATGGGGGACCTCCAGCAGACAGGACCCCCGAGGCTTCACCTGGCCCTCTGCCACTCTGTTCAGGGGTCCTGAGGGAGGGACAGCATCTGAGAATCAGGGGGTGCTAGAGGCCTCTTCCCAGTAACCAGTGAACCAGGGGAGGAAGGCCTCAGCTGAAACCCATTTCACAGAGGCCTCTTTCTGTGGTCAGAGGAAGGGGTTGAATTTGAGCTTCAGCTCAGCTCACTGAATCCTAATCTGCTTGGCTCTGATTTGGGCTCATTCCCTGAATGATGCTCTCCTGGCGCTGGCTGGGAGCTAGGGCAGAGCCCCGAATCATCATCTTCACTCAGAGGGATGGGCTCTGCTCTGAGAAAAAAATCCCTCTAATAGATCACAGAGGGTGGTGAGAACCATAGTGAATCCCAGTTCCTCACATATGGCACAGCTAGTTCCACTTTTGAAAGTAATGCAGTTCAAGTCCCCAAACCCAGAAAAATGGAAGCTTCCCTCACCCTGCCCCACCCCCACCATGGCTGTGAGGGGACAGAATAAAAAATTTGCCCCCCAAGGTGCCTGTGGTCAGACACCTCAGTACACGTTCATTCATTCATTCACCAGATACTCACTCAGGAAGCTTTTGTGGAACCCGGTATATGCTTAGCCCCAGGGGTACCAGAAGTAAGGGGACAGAGGTCAGGCCCCCCAGTTCCTGAGCTCAGGGTCTGTCAAAGAGGACAGATCATCCCTGAGTCTCTACACCTCTTATGTCACCGATGTGCGTGATTGTGACTGTGTCTGTGTGCACATCAGTCTATGTAGGAGAATGGGCAGGTCTTCAGAGGAGTGTCTGGGGAGAGAGCACAGCAGAGTTCAAGGTGCAGTAGGGAGGAGCAGCCTCCTTTGCTGGCAGGAAGCAGAAAGTGTGGTGGGAGAATTGTGTATGTGCTGGGGGATGTGGGCACCTGGTGACGGGCTTTGGGCACTAGCTAAAGAGTATGGAGGGTGATAGATAGCCTGGGCTTTAAGTTGGGGAATTCTGTGGTCGTGCCTTTGGTGTGCTCAGGGGGGACAGGTAGAGGCAGAAAGGTGGCTGCTATCATCTCCCTGCTAAAGTCACGGTGGCCTGAGCCAGAATGGGGGCAGTAGAGATAGAGACATTTAAGAGAGGCTCAGGAGGTAGAATGGAGGGCTGGGGGCTGATGGGATGTGAGGTCTAGAGAGGCCAGCATTCTAGACCATGCCAGAGTTTTGGGTCTGGGTGATGGGTGGATGATGGTATTTTTCAATGATGTGGAGAGGTCCAGTTTTCATGCCAGCAGTGGCCATCATCTCTGGGCATAATTTCACCCGGCTTTATTTTCTTCTTTGTATTTACTTATTCAAAGAATGGTTTGCAATAAACGTGTCATCGTTTTCAAAGACGCCATGGCCGCTTAGGCCATGCATTCAGGCATTTCCAGGCCCGCCACTACACAGGTGGGGGTAAGCTTCTACCCCAGGCACATTAGGCGACTTCCCTGGGTTCTCTCTCCCAGGCGGGGCCATCTCTGCCACTGTTCCTGCTGAGCCAGCTTTGACCTCCAGGGGGACCTGTGAGCAGGGCCTTGGTTGGGTGGGGTGACTGTGTCCCTCAGGCTGGGCAAGGCGCTCTTCCTTCCTTCCTGAGACTCCCTTCTCCTAAGGGACAAGTGCGAGAGATGACCATGCCTCTCCCAGATCATGGGATGAGTTGCTCCCCTGGGACCCTTTCAGGCCAGCCCCCCTGGCAAAGGCTAAAGTGTGGGGGGCATAGTTTATTTCTGAGTTCCTACTGCTAGAACTGTTCTGACAGAGATTTGGAAGGCATCGAGGTGGGCAAGGTCCTAGCCACTGGGCATCCGGCAATACCCAAGGTAATACCCACCACACGTGGGATGACGATCTGGAGGCCAACCATCTTCATCAAACCGACCCCTGCCCTGCCCAAGCCAAGCCCAAGACATACGGTGTTGGTCTTTGGCGCCACCGTGTGGGAAGTCTCCACACTGCAGTAATAAACAGGCTTCACAAAATACCACCAAACTCCAGGGGGTGCCCACTTATCCCAAGTTACATTTTTGTGGAAAGGTGCGCGCACTGGAGTGTGCAGTGCACAAGTTCTTCAGCCCTATGCATTGGTCTTGCTCACACTCAGACCTGATTACATATCACGGTCACTGGGGAAGCCCACTACCACCATTAAACCCCCTTTCACTGCTCGAGCCTCTTTGTAGAAAGGCCTTAGTCCTCTCTGCCTTTGACTTGACCGGTGCTGAGCATGGATGGTCCACCCCCTCTTCTGAATCTTCTCTGGCTGCTGTGACTGCTTCTCTTGGGTTGCTAGCTGCCGCTCTGATGCCCCACGATGGGCTTCACAGGGGGCCGGCCCCCTCCCCTCATCCTTGATTCTTTTCCCCAGCCCGTTCTGACAATGTCCAGGCCTTTGTTTCTGTTCCACAGTGATGCCTTGAGCCTTGGCTCCCCATCTCTTGTGCTGTTTCCCCACTGAAGATGACCCTTGGGCATCCCAAACTCACTGTGTAAAGTTGACCCCATCTCTTCTCCTCAGAACTGCTCTCCCTCCCAGGTTCTCGGATTAGTCTGGGGGGGGGTGCTTTCCTCTGACACCTCTTCAGCCATTAGGTCTGCCCCATCCTCCCTGCCCCTTGGCCAAGGCACCACCTGCAGTCCTTTCCTTGGTTTCACCCAGCCTGGTCCATTCCCCACAGAGCCGCTGGATGGCTCCGGCATTATCAGACCCTGTCCCTTCTTGCTTCCCTGCTGGGCCTTACTCTCTGGCCAGTTCCTCCCCATGAGGTCCCAGCTCTAGCCAAACTGAACTTCTTTGTTCCCTGAGTACATCCTGCTTTCCTATGTCCCCGTATCCTTGCACAAGCTGTTCTAGCATCTTTTTTCTCTTTTCTTCACCTGGTGCCTCCTGTCCACCCCTCAGGTCTCAGCTCAGACACTACTTCCTCTGGATCCCAAGCCAGGTCAGCAACCTCTTCTTTGCTCTCACAATGCCCTGTGCTTCTCCCGCCACAGCCCTTGTCTGCTTCCTCTTCCCAAAGGGCCACATGCTCCTCTCCAGGGATCTGACACCAAGGCTGGTTCTAGATCAGGTCACCAGACTCTGCCCAGTTCCCCCACTCAGAGGCCCTAGATCTCCAAATTCATCAAGCTGCAGAGAGAGCAAGGCCAGCCCTGAGGCCAGTGAATCTGTGGCCAGGCTGGGATGGGAACCAAGATGCTTACCTTCTCTCCCAGGACTGCCCTGCTACTCGAGATGTCATTGTTGAATTGAGTCAGGATTCTGGAGGGCCCAGAGGACTCTGACCAGCTGAGAGTTGGCAAGTCTCTGGTCTGGGGGGAAGGCGGCCATCAGCCCAGGCTCTTTGGAAGCCCAGAGAGCTGGCAGAGGCTATCTCAGGAGGCAGACTGGTGTGAGGGGGACTCCAGGCCAGCACATCTGATAAAAGTGTCTAATAAGACATCTTTCTCCCACAGAGCTGTGCAGCGGGAGTGTGGCCTGGATGTCATACAGGGAGGGTCTGAGGGCGGTGGTGGCAGCTGTGTGGGCCCCTGGGTTAATTATTAATATCCCCAGAGTCACATGGAAGAGAATGTGCTGAGGAGGACCTCCCCCACCTGGCCTCGGCTTCTTGGGGCCAGAATCTCTCCAGGACTCATCCGGCTCCCCACCAGGCTGGAGTCTGAAGATCAGCTCAGTCTTCCCTAAGGCCTCAGCTCTCTCATCCCACTCTGGCCCCCAAGGGACTCCTGACTCTTCCCTGAGACTTTTCTCTGGGTTCCATCTCTGGGCCTTCGCTCTTGCTGTGCCCTCTGCCTGCTCCGTGCCTGGGCCCAGCTCACTTCCTCAGGGAGCTCAGTAAACACTGGCGAATTGAATCTCTCAGAAAATAAACAAAGTGTCAAATATACTGCTTGGCACTTAGGAGATGTACCTCCCTAAATTGGCTAAGCAAACAAATAATGCAAAATGAGAAAAGAGAAAGGATCCATCCAGTCTTTTCTTGTGCTTCTGTTCTCCAAACTGCTCTCCATTCATTTCTTCCAAAGAGTCCTGCTCTCTCCAATCCAGGCCTCTGCCTGAAATTTAGCCTGACCTTCAATGTGTCTGAACAATCCTATCCTAGGTGTCAAGAAGCCTTTGAGGCTCGGCACAGTGGCTCACACTTTGAATCTTCCTCCTGTCGCCTGGCACAAGTGCGATGACTTGCTCAGTGGCTGTGGGTTGTTGGATTAGGACTGGCTGCGGGGCCTTGAAACACTGGGGGATTTTCTCCCTCTCTAAAGCTGCCTGGATAATTTGCCCAGTTCCTTTCATCAGTCATTCTAAACTGCCCCAATGCACAGGCTCTCATTTGAGCCCTGTCTGGTCCCTTGCTATTTCTCTAGTCTTTCTCACTGTCTCACTGTTGTTTTTCTCCAGTTCCCACAAGAGCATAGGGACTTGACAGCTTCATACTGAAGCTGAAAACCTTCTCCAAGCCTCCTCCTTGCTTGTTTCCTGGAGTCTGTCTTCCATCTCTCTTGGCTTATAAAGCCAGTGACTCATTTACTGAGCCAGGAGTCTCCACCGGGCTTTCTTTCTTGTAGGAAATGTGAAAGGAGCAGGTGACACTGTCCTTTCTGCCCACCCTCTCTTGGCCCTGGCTTTTAAACTCTAAACCCCCAGATATGTTGTATCATGAGTGGTGGTGGAATTGCTGGTTTTCCCCTTGACATAGGCAGCCCTCCTTAAACCAGGGCCCTTGTATCCCCAGTGGCTCACCTTAAGGCGTTTTCAGAGTTTTCGGATCCCTAAACTCCACAAGGGCACAGAATCACCTCTGTTTCCTTGCTAAGCTTTCACATAATTACAACCTCTGGCTCTCCCTGGAAATCTAGAAAACTATAGAAATATATCTAGTGCCCTTTCAAGATGCCAAGCCTTCTCATCTTTCTTAGGCACTAGAAATCATACACAGGCATAATTTCTAATTTGTGATAGAAATTTTCAAATGAAAATGATAGGGTTGCTCACCAGCTGTCCCTGGCAGGAATTTTCAGACCGAACTGGCGGAATCGTACAGACATCACCCACACTCACCCATTCACTATGTGAATTCTGAGAGACTCTGTGGCAGCAGGGTGGGGGGGTGGGATGGGATTTTAGGGACTGTTGATGCAACTGTTTGGATGCGGGTTAAATGAAGAGTGTGTAAAAACCTTAGTGGGTGTTTGAAAGCCTAGGTATGCGTTTGTGTTAAGTTCCTGAGGGTCAAAGGCACCGCTTGAATAAAAAATGCTTTGCATTTTTTCACTGTTTTCATTTCAGTGAAGCAAAACAGAGGGATGGCTCATGGATAGTAAGTTAATCAGGCTTAAATGAAGTCTGAAGAACAATGCTGGAGGAGTCCAATAACTCTTACCATCTTCATCATAGTCATCATCAACAACAGAGGGTAACAACAGTCACCATTTTTGAGGACCTAACAAGTAGCATTCTGCTATGCATACACACACACACACACACACACGGGTATCATAGAACATACAGATCCAGGCAGTCATCTTCTATGGGTCCTCTGTTCTGCACTTGTCTTGGAACCTTTCACCCAGGACCTATTTTGTGGGATTCAGGGCAAAATAAAAGTGCAGAGCACATTACTCAGAACAATTATGAATTTCAAGATGGCGATAGCAGACCATTAAACAACTGTGGGACCCTTTCAAGCAGGCTGTGACAAAACAGCTCTCAGGCCCATGAAGCAGCTCTTGCTTTCACCTCTGGCTATGTGCACTGCTCAAAATTTTCTCCACCAGGGACACTTCCTCTCACAGCTGGGGGTGTAATGGAAGAGCAGTTCATTTTCAGTTTGTCTCCTTCATACCAAGATAATGTGTCCTTGAACCAAGTTTGGGGCTTCTCCCCTTCTATTAGCCATTTTCTGGATACCCCACATAATGTATGGGTGTGAGATGATGCAAGAGGCAGCAGGGCAACAGTGTTAGGCAACACTGGTGTTTGAGCCATCTGTTTATAGAGATCAGTTATACTATTTGGATCTGCCTAAGCTTGATCTGGGATATACAACATCTAAATAATGATGGACTGGATGCCTGGCCTGACCAACCTAATGATTCTGTGGGTCTGCCAGCACCCGGTTCATGACAGGCCGTTCTAGCCACATGGTCACATGACCACCCACAGTTGTGAACTCAGTCAATTCCAAGGTCAGCAATTACTCTTCTAATGCTGCTGGGGCTTGCCCAAGGCTCCCTATAGCATCTTCCTCTTCAATGGACTCTACTGGATTGTTTGACGAAGTGGCAGGACTGCTCATACTGTAGCCTTGGACCTGCTGCAGAGTTCGTTCCAGTTCTGAAAATCACTCAAAGGGACTTCCCTGGTGGACTAGTGGCTAAGACTCCGTGCTCTCAATGCACAGGACCCAGCTTCGATCCCAGGTCAGGGAACTAGATACCACATGCCACAACTAAGACCTGGCACAGTCAAATAAATAAATGTTTAAAAGTAAATAAATACATAAATTTTAAAAAATCACACAAAATTAGCACATCACCTGATAAATGATTGGAATAGAGTGCCAAAAATGGTATATTCTTCCTCCACAATCCAAACAGGAACAGAGGCATAAAAACAGAGGAAAACCAGAAAGCAAGTAGTAAAATCCTGGAACTAAGTCAACCATATCAATAATGTGTGTAATGATTAGATGTAAATGTACTAAAATACCAATTAAAGGGCAGAGCTCCTCCAGTGAACAGAAAAGACCCAACTATTAACATATGCTGTCTATAATACTCACTTTAAATATAAAGACACAAATCAGGTGAAAGTTAAGAATGGATAAAGATATGTTAAGCTGGCAATGAGCCTAGGAAAGCTGTGGTGGTGGTAATGCTATCAGACACGGTGGGCTTTAAGGGGGTAAGTGTTACCCAAGCTACACAGGGAACTCCCTATGGATACAATCATAAAAATCATACATGCATGTGTGTGTAGCAACAGAGCTTTGAAACATTCAAAGAAAAAAACTGACCAAAACAAGGAAGGACTAGGCTAAACTATAACAATCACTGAAGCTTTTTACACCCCCCGCCATCAAAGCACAGAACAGCTCTGGACTAAATAATAAGGAAACACATAGAAGAGCAGAAGAACACTGTCAACCACCCTGACTAGAAGTGACATTTACAAGCACGAAACTCAACAGCTGCAGCAGTCACTTTCTTTTCCAGCAAACGTGCTACCTTCACCATGATAGACCATATGTTCACCCACCAAACGATATTCATAAAATTCAAAGAATGTGCCAAGTATGTCCTCTGCCCACAGTGGAAGGGAATGAAAATAATGACAATGAGATACATGGAAAAATCTCAAATACTTGGAAATCATACAACACACATAAAGAATTCATAGGTCAGAGGCATATCAAGGGAAATTAGAAAATATGCTGAATGAAGCGATATAAAACCTAAACATATCAAAACTTGTGGAATATCCTGGGGCAGTGGTTAAGGGAAATCTATGGCTCAAAACACATTGTAGAAAAAAAAAATAATAAAGTGGGGAGACTCGTCTCCCAGTGCTCATGGCTTCATGGCAGCAACGCAGAGGAGGGGCTGTAGGGCAAGAGACCCCTTCTCTTGGTTTCCCGCTACAGGCTCCCACCCCTCACACAGCAGCCTGCAAGCTCACTGTGTCTCCCCTGCGCTAAACCCTCCCACCGCTCCCTGCTGCTTCAGGGCGCAACTCACAACGGACCTCAGCAGGCTGAGCTTTCGTGACTTTGCTCCTACTCACCTTTCTCTCTCATGCCTCTGGGTGCTGTTTGCCGGTGTGCTACATCCGGCTTTCGGAACTGTCCCTTGAAATCAGGAGCGTTTTTTTTCCTCCTCTCCTTTTCCCCTAGAACTACGGTTGCCAGATAAAATACAAGACTCCCAGGTAAACCTGAATTTCAAATAAATAATCAACAACTTTTCAGAATGTCCCCAATATTGCATGGGGTGCGCACACACACGTATATATACACTAAAAAATGATTCGCTGTTTACATGAAATTCAAATTTAACTGGATGTTAAATTTTTATTTATTTGCCACATCTGGCGACCTTAGCCAGAACAGGTACATGGTACTCCATCTGCCCTTTCTCTGCTTCTCTGCATGGGTGACTCCTTTTCCAGAGTCAGGTCTCAGCTTAAAAATAACATACCCGCCGCCCCCTCACCACGACAGACAGTTCTCCCTCCCCCTTTCTCAGGCTGAGGCTACAGTCATCTCATTTCTGTGCCTGAGCTGTGCCCACCAGGCAGGGTAGGTGGCCTGGTATGAGGCCCACCTCATTCACTGCTAACTCCTCACCCTCTGGTACAGTGTCCAGTACTTGGTGGCCACTCAATAGGTACTTGTTGAAGGAACAAGCACTGATCTAGGACCCAGCTGTGGGGAGAGCAAGCTGGCCCCTTCCGCCCCCTCCACCCCCAGTAGGGGATGCATCAGTTACCTATCACTGCAAACAAACCACTCCTGACATTAGTAACTTCAAAACACCGCAAGCATGTAGTTTGCTCATGAATCTACAAAATGAGCCGAACTCAGTGGGGACAGTTCATCTCTGCGTCCTGCACCCCATCCTCCCAACACACACACAGCTGGGGCAGGAGGATCCATGTCCACGAGGACTCCCTCACAGGGCCTTCATGTGCGCGCTTTATGCTGCTCCCCTCCAGGTGCCTCTCCATGGGGTGGCCTGGGCTTCCTTACAGCACGGCAGCTGGGTTCCAGCAGCAACATCTCAGAGGAGACAGGAAAGGGCAGATGCTAGTTTTCTAAGGTCTAGATCTGGAAACTAATACAGTGTCTTTTCCACCATATTCTATCGGTTAGGCAGCTGTGGAGTCCATATTCAAGGAGACGGGTCATAGACCCCCATCTCTAGATGGAACAATACTAAAGAATTTCATGACTGTGTTTTAAAGTGACCACAGGAGAGAACACTCACTACCAAGGAACTGACAGAGCCCAGCCTCAGCACCAGGCTGAGTGTGTAATGGGTCACAGGATGCTATTCCTTCCATGGGTAAGTGTGTAGCACAGACAGGTCAGTATGTTCAAGGAATCTGGGAGTGAGATAGAGCAGGAAAGATGGAGGGAGCGAGCAAGGGAGTGAGAGAGATAAGGAAAGAGTCCTCCCTCGGAGGATGAAGAACATGAAGCAGCTCACCCAATGCAGGCACTCGTAAGAACGATACCTGAAAGAAAGCTGTGCAGCTGACACCTGTCAGGGCTCCCTTGGGATGTTGTAAACAAAAAATTCCAAGTTGAATTCTTTTCTTTTCTTTTTTTTTTAAATCAGTCTATAGAAAGTTGACAGAATAGTCAAATAACAGCACATACACCTGTAACCTAGTGTTGCCAATGGTTAACATTTTACTGCACTTGCAATTTGAAAGTTAGTTACAAATAAGGTATTTCCCTACCCAGTCCTTTGGCCTGCATTCCCTCCTGCCCCACCCCCACCCCCTCCAGCAGTGTACTCTCTGCACCAGTGGTTTCAGCCAGGGGTGATTCTGTCCCCCAGGGGATAGCTGACAAAGTCAAATGGAGACCTTTTGGCTGTTGGCTGTACCAGGCAGCATGCGGGATGCGGGATCTTAGTGCCCCAACCAGGGACTGAACCTGTGCCCCCTGCACTGGGAGCATAGAGTCTTAACCACTGGACCAGAGGCATTTTTTGATTTACATTTTTTTAAACTCAGAAAAAAATTCACGTAACTTAAAATTCCCCATTTAACCATCTTAAAGTATTTTTCATGACGAGAGGCAACCTTCATTCCTGTGTGCTCAGCTGTGTCTGATCTTTGTGACCCCATGAAATGTAGGCCCGCCAGGTTCCTCTGTCCATGGAATTTCCCAGGCAAGGACACTGGAGTAGGCTGCCATTTCCTCCTCCGAAATCTTCCCGACCCAGGGATGGAACCCAAGTCTTCTGCACTGGCAGCCAGATTGTTCACCACTGCACCACCTGGGGAAATTTTATTCCTAGCTAATCCTAAAACATCTCTAACTTTTCAGCCTGTTGCACCTGAACGGGTTTGGTGCTCCTGACACCTAGTGGCCAGGGACCAGAAATGCTGCTAAACTCCCAGAAGAGAGAATTATTTGGCCCCAAAATGTTGAGGCTAAGAGAGCCCCTTTACACCATCAGAGCACCACCATTACATTCAAGGAAATCAACAGCCATTCAGTCACTGGTCTCAAGAATGTCCCTTGTAGCATTTTTATTTCCGTTCAGGAGGCAAGGTTTACATATTTGGTGGTGAAGTCTCTTTAGTCTCTTTTAATATAGAAGAGTATTCTCTGCCCTACACTTGGCCTTTTTGTCTGATTACTTTTTGTAAGAGTCGAAGCCAGCTTTAGCACTGGATATAGTATTCTGGATTTAACTGATTACTTCCTCAAGATCAGATTCGTGGTAAACCATGCTGGTAAGAATACTAGTGTGACGATTACTGCATCATATCAGGGGGCTCATAAGATGAGGTTGCTGTGCTATTTATGACACTGAAATTGGATGATGATGTAGCTCACAAGATAGAAGGTGCTGCGCTCCACACCCCACCTACCCAAGCATGGTGTCCAGGCAGCGGCGCAAGTTGGCTTAACCTTTCTGAAGAGCAGTGATGGCCTGGGGAGGCTGACTCTCACCCAATAGAGAATCCTCAGGCCCTCTTCCTGTCTCCCCTGGATAAGGGGAAGGCCCCGAGAGCCAGCAGTTCCCCTTGCTGACCCCAGGAAGCAGGCCCTAGCTGAGGTCACTGAGAGGCCTTAGTTTCCAGGAAGAAGAAAACTGAAGGGCAGGCATGAGCTGAGCCCCTCGAGGCTGGAGGCAGGAAGCTGAGGGTATGGCTCAGAGGAGGCCGGGGGTTGTGAAGCTGGAAACTCCAGGGCCCATTAGCATTCCTGTGATAAACAACTGCAAAAGCTGTACTGAGGTTACTCTTTACCTTCTTCCTTTCAGGATGCAGAGTTCACATACTGCAAATAAGATCCCACATGCTGCAATAAAGACTGAAGATTCTGCATGCCAGAACTAAGACCTAGTGAAGCCAAATAAATAAATAAAATGACCCATTAAAAAAAATAATCAAAAGGCACTGTGTCAACATTCAACTGAAACCAGCTCCATTTCTGGAGTGTTCAATTACATAAGCCAATACATTATAACTTAGGACAGTTTGAACCAAGCTTTCTGTTCATTACAACTGCTGTCATCTCATTGATATCATTTTTTCCTATACTATAAAAAAAAATCAGTGATAACTAGGAAAATACTGCTTTTCTTCACATTCGTATAGATTTTAGGAAATTATTATCTTTTCCCCAGGAGAAATAAGCTACAGACAAAACTAGAAGTAGAAACACACTGTAAAATCTGCAAATCCTACAAGTCTATAACTTGAAGATTTCCCCAGGGACAGGGAAGAAAACAAGTGTCACAAGAGATAAGACAAACACACATAAGGACAACAAGCTGGGGAAACAGTTTTCAGCACTGACCCACATACTAGGTACCCTTTTTCTCCTGGCACCCACTGCTACCACCTCCATGGGGTGATTTCTGGTCTAAGGTGTGAAGAACTTTTCAAACAACACAAGCTGCTTTGAGGAGAGGTGCAATGAGAGAGGTTCAAGTATGAGTAAGAATCATGTGAAAGTCCAAAGTGTGGGAAGAACCCACAGTGAAAAGGAAACCCATGTGACTACCACCCAGACAGAAAACATTTCCAGCACTGTGGAAGTCTTCCTAGTTTCCCTCGCTCCGTCCAAAATGCCCCAAGTTAACCACTATGGAGCTGTATCACCATTTATTATGGTTTATGGCTTTGAATGACTGTAAATAGAATCATACCATATTCACCCTTCTGTGGCTGACACCTTTCATTCAACCTTATGTATGTGAGATTCCTCTGTGTTGTGTACAGCAGTTCATTCACTTTTATTGCTGTGTAGTTTTCAGATGTATGAACAGACCATTATTTATCCATTTTCCTGTTGATGGATATTTGGATTGTTCTTTGTTTTTAATCTATTGTGAATAAAGTTGCTAAGAACACTGTATATACATATCTTCTAGTAAACATTACACTGATTTCTCTTGGGCATGTATCAAGCAGTAAACTTGCTAGGTGGAAGGTCAGCTGTAGTAAACACCACAGTTTTCTTTTTTCATGTTCTCTGCCCAGCATTGAGTGAAGATAACCTTACGGAGGTAAGGACAGAAATGGTGTGGACTAAACAGAGGCAGAATATATTAAGAAGAGGTGGCAAGAATACACAGAAGAACTATACAAAAAAGTTCTTCATGATCCAGATAACCACGATGGTGTGATCACTCACCCAGAGCCACATCCTGGAATGCGAAGTCAAGTGAGCCTTAGGAAGCATCACTACAAACAAAGCTAGTGGAGGTGATGAAATTCCAATTGAGCTATTTCAAATCCTAAAAGATATTGCTGTGAAAGTGCTGTACTCAATATGCCAGCAAATTTGGAAAATTCAGCACTGGCCACAGGACTGGAAAAGGTCAGTTTTCATTCCCATCCCAAAGAAAGGCAATGCCAAAGAATGTTCAAACTATTGCACAATTGCCCTTATCTCACATGCTGGCAAAGTAATGCTCAAAATTCTCCAAGCCAGGCTTCAACAGTACATGAACTGTGAACTTCCAGATGTTCAAGCTGGATTTAGAAAAGGCAGAGGAACCAGAGATCAAATTGCCAACGTCTGTTGGATCTTGAGAAACCAAGAGAGTTCCAGAAAAACACCTATTTCTGCTTTATTGACTAAACCAAAGCCTTTGATGGTGTGGATCACAACAAACTGGAAAATTCTTCAAGAGATGGGAATACCAGACCACCTGACCTGCCTCCTGAGAAATCTGTATGCAGGTCAAGAAGCAACCAAACATGGTTCCAGTTTGGAACTGGACATGGAACAGACTGGTTCCAAATCGGGAAACAAGTACATCAAGGCTGTATACTGTCACCCTGCTTATTTAACTTATATGCAGAGTACATCATGAGAAATGCCAGGCTGGATGAAGCATAAGCTGGAATCAATATTGCCAGGAGAAATATCAGTAACCTCAGATACACAGATGACACCACCTTTACAGCAGAAAGCAAAGAAGAACTAAAGAGCCTCTTGATGAAAGTCAAAGAAGAGAGTGAAAAAGGTGGCTTAAAACTCAACATTCAAAAAACTAAGATCATAGCATCTGGTCCCATCATTTCATGGCAAATAGATGGGGAAATAATGGAAACAGTGAGAGACTACTTTTTCGGGCTCCAAAATCACTGCAGATGGTGACTGCAGTCATGAAATTAACAGACACTTGCTCCTTGGAAGAAAAGCTATGACCAATCTAGATAGCATATTAAAAAGCAGAGATATTACTTTGCCAACAAAGGTCCATCTAGTCAAAGCTATGTTTTTTTCCAGTAGTCATGGATGGATGTGAGAGTTGTACCGTGAAGAAAGCTGAGTGCCAAAGAACTGATGCTTTTGAACTGTGGTGTTGGAGAAGACTCTTGAGAGTCCCTTGGACTGCAAGGAGATCCATCCAGTCCATTCTAAAGAAAATCAGTCCTGAATATTCATTGGAAGGACTGATGCAGAAGTTGAAGGTCCAATACTTTGGTCACCTGATATGAAGAACCGACTCCTTGGAAAAGATCCTGATACTGGGCAAGATTGAAGGCAGGAGGAGAAGGGAACAACAGAGGATGAGATGGTTGGATGGCATCACCAACTCGATGGACATGAGTTTGCGTAAACTCCAGGAGTTGGTGATGGACAAGGAAGCCTGGCTTGCTGCAGTCCATGAGGTCACAAAGAGTCGGACACGACTGAGAGACTGAACTGAACTGAAGTGAACCTTATGAAGATTACTGATATTGTGGCTTTCACAATTTTTTCTAAAGGGTGCAGGCAGAAAAGTAATTCATATGAGACCTTACAAATATTAAACCCTATTATGTCAAACAAATGCCATTAAATATGAAACAAAATATGACTCTATTTCACAATATAGCTTATGGTTAACAAATTTAATATAGAATTTTAAACTACCAATTTAGCTTAATTAAAAGGTATAATTTCATTAATCCTGATTAAATAAAAGCATGTTCAGTATCCTCTCCCTCTGAGATTTTTAAATAGAACAGTTGAGAAAGTTTGGTGTTGGGAGTTATGGTTGCCCAACAGTGATACTGGAGCTTCCCAGGTGGTTCAGTGGTAAAGAATCTGCCTGCCAATGCAGGAGACACAAGAGAGGCAGGTTTGATCCCTGGTTCGGGAAGATCCCCTGGAGGAGGGCATGGCAACCCACTCCAATATTCTTGCCTGGAAAGTTCCAAGGACAGAGCGGCCTGGTGGGATATAGTCCATGGGGTCGCAAAGAGTTAGACACCACTGAGCGCATTCACATACACAAAAAACAGTGATTATGTTGATTCCTTTTGAATTAAGTTATTAAGATCACCGCTAACCAAACTGTATTAACTGAAAGGTTGCACATACAGTGAATTCTAATGGTATCCTGTACACATATACATGTACATAGTAGTATTTAACATTGACAAGCAATACTGGCTAGGAGGATTAGTACCCATGCATGGCCTGCTAAGCCTTCCTAGTAGTTACCTGCATGATCAGAAAACTCAACTTGTAACCTGTAATAACAGATTTGTCAAGAATTCAGTACTTGTCTCAGGAAGTTTATATTCCCACAGGTAGGGAGTGGCTTATAATAGATTTTTAAAAATTAACGTATAGTTGATTTACAATGTTATATTCATTTCAGGTGTACAACATAGTGATTCAATATTTTTACATATTACACTCAATTTAAAGTTATTATAAAATATTGGCTATATTCTCTGTGCTATATGACAGTTTTCTTATTTGCCTCTTACCAGTTCTAGTTATTTCATATCCTTGCCAATGCCTGGTACTGTCAATCTTTTAAATTTTAGCCAATCTGGAAGAAGCACAAGCTGGAATCAAGATTGCCGGGAGAAACATCAATAACCTCAGGTATGCAGATGACACCACCCTTGTGGCAGAAAGTGAAGAGGAACTAAAGAATCTCTTCATGTAAGTGAAAGAGGAGAGTGAAAGGTTGGCTTAAAGCTCAACATTCAGAAAACTAAGATCATGGCATCTGGTCCCATCACTAGATGGGGAAACAGTGGAAACAGTGTCACTTTATTTTGGGGGGCTCCAAAATCACTGCAGATGGTGACTGCAGTCATGAAATTAAAAGAAGGAAACCCCTTGGAAGGAAAGTTATGACCAACCTAGATAGCATATTCAAAAGCAGAGACATTACTTTGCCAACAAAGGTCCGTCTAGTCAAGGCTATGGTTTTTCTAGTGGTCATGTATGGATGTGAGAGTTGGACTGTGAAGAAGGCTGAGTGCCAAAGAATTGATGCTTTTGAACTGTGGTGTTGGAGAAAACTCTTGAGAGTCCCTTGGACTGCAAGGAGATCCAACCAGTCCATTCTAAAGGAGATCAGCCCTTGGTGTTCAATGGAAGGACTCATGCTAAAGCTGAAACTCCAATACTTTGGCCACCTCATGCGAAAAGTTGACTCATTGGAAAAGACTCTGATGCTGGGAGGGACTAGGGACAGGAGGAGAAGGGGACAACAGAGGATGAGATGGCTGGATGGCATCACCGACTCGATGGACCTGAGTTTGAGTGAACTCCAGGAGTTGGTGATGGACAGGGAGGCCTGGTGTGCTGCATTTCATGGGGTCGCAAAGAGTCGGACATGACTGAGCGACTGAACTGAACTGAACTGAGTCAGTATATAGCAGTATCTCACTGTGGTTTTAATTCTGATTTCTCTATGAATTACATTTCTCTAGTGATGTTGAGCACCTTTCCATATGGTTGTCGGCCATTTGGAAATCCTCTATTGTGAAGGGTCTGTTCAAGTCCTTTTTCTTTAATGACTATGGAATTCTTTGAGTCATATTTTGAGTATATGCATTCATTGTAATGATCTTTTCCCAGTTTGTGGCTTATCTTTTTACTTTCTTAATTATCTTTAATTAATGACCGAAGTTCTTAGTTTTTATGAAGTCGAATTTATTAGCTTTTGATGGTTAGTACTTTGTCCTGTTTAAGAAATCTTTGCCTACTCCAAGGTTATGAAGGTATTCTATTTTTTCTAGAATCTTTATTTGTTTTCCCTCACAATTATATTGATGATCTATCTCAAATTAATTTTTGTGAAGGCAGGTAAAGGTACAGGTAAAACAGTTACTTGTTCCCACACTGTTTATTGAGAGTATCTTTCCCCCACTTGAAAAAGCTTATGTAATTAATTTTCAACCAGTCTTCTTTTCTAGTAAATCTACTTAAATATGCATTGCTTTAGATGCTTCCCATAAGTTTTTAAAGAAATTTTTAGTATTTTTTATTTGGCTGTGCCAGGTCTTAGTTGTGGCATGCAGTATCTTTGATCTTTAGTTGCGGCATGTGCGATCTAGTTCTCTGACCAGGGATCGAACCTAGGCCTCCTGCTTCGGGGGCAGCGAGTCTTAGCCCCTGGATCGCCAGGGGAGTCCATTCCCATAAGTTTTGATACGCTGTTTTTCATTATCATTCAATTTGAAACATTTCTAGTTTCTTCTGTGATTTCTCCTTTGATTCATGAGTTACTTAGAAATGTGACTGAGAGTAAAGGACACTCAGCACAGCTCTGGCAGCCAACCTAGCCCACTGCAGTGGCTGGCTTGCTTTCGTCTTTGCACTTCTGGCAGTTCGGTAGGGGAGTGAAAGTTCCCACAAGCAGATGCGTGTGGAGAGACACCTTAGGGTTGAGCCTGCCCTGGCACGAGCACACACACGGAATAACCAGGCCTCTTCTCTAGCTCTAAAACATACCCTGGGCCATGAGAGAAAGAAGGAAAGGCAGGCTAGCCCTTCTTTAGCTGAGTAATCAAAGCCAAGTCACTTAAAGCTTTCTGATCTGTAAAACTGGGATGATAATGTTTAGTTCCATGTTCTCCGTGCATGCTAAGTCGCTTCAGTTGTGTCCCATTCTTTGTGATCTCACGGACTGTAGCCCGCCAGGCTCCTCTGTCCATGGAATTCTCCAGGCAAGAATACTGGAGTGGGTTGCCATGCCCTTCTTCAGGGGATCTTCCCAGGCCAGGGATCAAAACTGTGTTTCCTCTGTCTCCTGCACTGGCAGACAGGTTCTTTACCACTAGTGCCACCTGGGAAGTTCCATGTTCCACTGAGAGTACATGGAATGGGAGTCTTGCTATGGGACATTAGATAAACCTTAGCAGTTAAACGGATGAGGCCAGGAGGAAAACTTGCCTCTATGACAGGTTCTGACACAATGTCTGCCTTTGGCCAGAGCTGGGAGGAGGATCCCTACCCAGGGCTTTGTGGAAACAGTTAATGCAGGGCCTACAGAAGCAAAATTGGGAAGTGGTGACCAGTGGGGCTGCTCGTGGGGGTCAGCCTATGAGCTCTTCCCCCCATACCAGGCAAGGGCTTGCTGCCTGGGTGAGATGTTCCCCAGGGGGTCTGGTTTCAGCTGGAAGGTTATCCTTTCCATCCAACAGCCCGATGACTGCTCCCCAACAGGACTCAATCCCCTCCCAGCTCCCATACCTATACCTCCTAGACCTTCTCTGTAGCTGGAGGCAGAGGGGATGAGGAGAGGTAATTGCAGAAAAGAGTGAGTCCACGGAACTCTGGGAGCAGCTGCAGCTCTCTCTGCTTTCTTGAGCTGATCTTGGGCTCACTTTGAACCTATCAAGCCAGGTACTGTCATGCCTCTGTGCCCACTACCCTAGGCTACATCTTTCTGCCTATGCCCAGATTTCCTGCAGCCTCTGCTCTTACCTGCATAGAACATGAGTGGCAGAGGTGAGCAGGTAGGTGGATCCCTGGGTCTTGAGCAGAAAGAGCAGTTGCTAGGTCGAGAATCATTTCCAGACAGTCCAGCGGTTCCTGTTGTGCAATCACCTTTGCTCCTAGGGCTGCAGCTAAGCCACTAAACATCCTCACAGAGTCAGGGTGCTCCATTCTATGGGGGTGAAATAGAAACAATTCAGGAGACATCCCAAGTGCCCCCTCCCTAGTCCAATAGTGCCATGCCACTGAGGAGGGTTGCTGAGGACTCAGTTTCACTCCCCAGAAACTTTGCTGTACTCAAGGGTCGTCTTATCACCTGGAACGGAACAAGCTCTCTACCATTTTGGTAGATTTCTTGGGAGTGTGGGGGCTGGTGTACTGCTTTGGACACATTGAGGGCAGGGATAATCTGAGGCAGAAGGTAGGATCCTGCAACATCTCCAGAGACTGAAGATTTCACCCAGAAAAGTAGGACCTAGCAGGGAGGAGGAGGGACTGGTTACCTCTCTGGGTGTCTGAATATTTGGATACTGGGGTTTGCAGATGTCTTCAGAAGGGGCTGAAACTGGAACTGAGAATGCCCTTTGCCACCTTGGAGGGGCCCATGCATCCAAACTGCAAGTCACATGCTGTGAGTCAGATTGGCTGGTCCTATCTGTCTTCCTTGGGCCTTTTCGGAAGTTTCATCTGAGCACTCCAGCCACAGCTCAGCTGTTCTGCGGGCCTCCAATTAAGGCCCCACCATCTGCATGGAAGGGGAGGCCTGTGTGGGGAGAGGAAGAGTGAGTTAGAGCAAGGTCTGAGGGGGAAGGAGTGTCTCTGGGCCTGAGCCCTCTTACAGTCAGGGGAAGGGGTGTTCTATCCAAAAGCTGGCAGTGCACCATGCCCTGCTCTCCCTGGCTTGACCTCAGCCTACACTCTCATGGCAATAGGAAATTCCATGAAGTTTGGTTGACCGCAGAATCAGGAGCTTCAGGTCATCACAGTGTCTGACCTAGACTTGAAGTCTAGATGCCTTGGCACAATGCTGGTCATGAAGCATGCACTCAAACAGTTCACAAATGAATGGGAGAATGGCAAGCACTGGTTTTTGTGCAACAAACACAACTCTCCCACCTAGGGGCACATGATCACAGTGGGACACCCCTCAGATGAGGGCTCAAGAGACACCAGCCTGGAATATCTACATATACGTCTCTCCAAAGACATACAGATGGCCAACACACGCATGAAAAGATGCTCAACACTGCTAATTATAAGAGAAATGCAAATCAAAATTATAGTGAGGTACCACAATAAACTGTGGAAAATTCTGAAAGAGATGGGAATACCAGACCACCTGACCTGCCTCTTGAGAAATCTGTATGCAGGTCAGGAAGCAGCAGTTAGAACTGGACATGGAACAACAGACTGGTTCCAAATATGAAACGGAGTACGTCAAGGCTGTATACTGTCACCCTGCTTATTTAACTTATATGCAGAGTACATCATGAGAAACGCTGGACTGGAAGAAACACAAGCTGGAATCAAGATTGCCGGGAGAAATATCAATAACCTCAGCTATGCAGATGACACCACCCTTATGGCAGAAAGTGAAGAGGAACTAAAAAGCCTCTTGATGAAAGTGTAAGTGGAGAGTGAAAAAGTTGGCCTAAAACTCAACATTCAGAAAACGAAGATCATGGCATCTGGTCCCATCACTTCAAGGGAAATAGATGGGGAAATAATGGAAACAGTGTCAGACTTAATTTTTGGGGGCTCCAAAATCACTGCAGATGGTGACTGCAGCCATGAAATTAAAAGACGCTTACTCCTTGGAAGAAAAGTTATGACCAACCTAGATAGCATATTCAAAAGCAGAGACATTACTTTGCCAACAAAGGTCCGTCTAGTCAAGGCTATGGTTTTTCCAGTGGTCATGTGTGGATGTGAGAGTTGGACTGTGAAGAAGGCTGAGTGCCGAAGAATTGATGCTTTTGAACTGTGGTGTTGGAGAAAACTCTTGAGAGTCCCTTGGACTGCAAGGAGATCCAACCAGTCCATTCTGAAGGAGATCAGCCGTGGGATTTCTCTGGAAGGAATGATGCTAAAGCTGAAACTCCAGTACTTTGGCCACCTCAAGCAAAGAGTCATTGGAAAAGACTCTGATGCTGGGAGGGATTGGGGGCAGGAGGAGAAGGGGACGACAGAGGATGAGGTGGCTGGATGGCATCACTGACTCGATGGACGTGAGTCTGAGTGAACTCCAGGAGTTGGTGATGGACAAGGAGGCCTGGCGTGCTGCAATTCATAGGGTCCCAAAGAGTCGGACACAACTGAGCGACTGAACTGAACTGATTCCTAATAACTAAGACATGGAAACAACCTAAACGTCCACTGAAAAATGAGATAAAGATGTAGCATACATACACAATGGAATATTACTCAGTTGTAAAAAAGAACAAAATAATGCCATTTGCAGCTACATGGATAGACCTAGAGATTATCACACTAAATGAAGAAAGTCAGAAAGAGAAAAAACAATACCATGTAAACATCACTTAAATGTGGAATCTAAAATATGACACAAATGAATGCATCTGCAGAATAGGAGCAGACTTCCAGACACAGAGAGCAGACTTGTGGTTGCTGAGTGGGGGGCAGGAGGGGTTAGACTGTGAGTCTCGGACCAGTAGATACAGACCATGATATACAGAATGGACAGACAACACGGTCCTATTGTATTGTATAGTATAGGGAATTATAGTCAATATCCTGTAATGAACCATAATGGAAAAGAATATGAAAAAGAAGATATATAGGTATAACTGATCCATTTTGCTGTACTCCAGAAACTAACACATTATGTCAAGTATACTTCAGGGGCGGGAGCGGGGGAAGTGTTCCAGTTGGGGATCTGGGGATCTGGATAAAGCTGGATTAAGAGTGCCAGTGGATGCTCTGCTGCTCCCTGCAGGATAATGCAGGAACAGCACCCCTGGGCTGAGGACTAAATTGCTGGAGGAAAAAGAGGAGGCATGCAGGGTTCAAGCATCCCTCTTTGTCCCCACATTTGATATCTGGCACAGCGCATTCACATTGTCCCCTTCCTCCTCCTTGAAGCCAGAGTCCCGATGCCTGGGGTCCGTCCCCAGCCTCACGAAGCAGGCTCTGTATCTCCCCAGGTCTCCCAAATCCTCCATCCGGGACATGTCACACATTTCTGAAAGTCCTTCTGCCAGAAAGCCTTGTCTTGGGAACATCAGGCCAATTCCAGACCTGAAAAATCACTCATGCAGTGTTGGTATTTAGCAGATGGAAAGGGCTTCCAAGGAGCCTTTGTAGACTACTAGGTGTAGGCAACTCTGTTTATCAGGAAGAAAGACAAATGTAAGGATCAACAAACACTATGAAAATAGAAAGTGATAGAAAGGCAGGAACTTAATTGTAACAAAATTTGAAAGATCAAACCAAAGAACGATTATTTTGTAAAACTTACAATAAGTAAGTTAATAAGCCAATGGAATATTAACTTTAAATACTGATGCGCAAGTCATAGATATACATAGATATAAATGGAGATATAGAGCTGTAACAAGAAACCCACAGATCATGCTTTGGGCCAATTCAGTGGTAGGAGGGTGGCTGGGTGAAACTGAGCTGAGGGCAGGAGGAGGATGGGGTGGGAAAGGGCATCAGCAAATGTTTATTATGGAAAATACGAAATATGTACAAAAGCAGCAGTATCAGGATAATTAAGCCTATGTACTCATCAGCCACCTTCAACAATTACCAACTCCACCAAAAATTTTGTTTCATCTATATCACCTCCTGCTATTCCCCCACCTCAGATTATTTTGAAGCAAACCTCATATTTCACATCATTTTATCATTAAAAACATTATTTTTCTTTAAAACAGAACAATGCTTTAAATAATGAGTACAGTACCATCATCACAAGTAAAAAAGTTAACAATTATTCTTTAATATCTTTAAATATCCAGTGTTTATATTTCTCCAGGCATTCTGTTTTTGTATTTTTTTGGTGGAGGGGAGATGCTGTGTGGTATGGCTTCCCTGGTGGCTCAGATGGTAAAGCGTCTGCCTGGAATGTGGGAGACCTGGGTTCGATCCTTGGGTTGGGAAGACCCCCTAGAGAAGGAAATGGCAACCCACTCCAGTACTCTTGCCTGGAAAATCCCCTGGACGGAGGAATCTGGTAGACTACAGCCCATTGGGAAGCAAAGAGTTGGACATGACTGAGCCACTTCCCTTTCACTTTCATGCTGTGTGGCATGTGGTATTTTAGTTCCCTGACCAGAGATCAAACCCAAGTCCCCTGCCCTGGGAGCATGGAGTCTTAACCACTGGATCACCAGGGATGTCCCTCCACTATGTTTCGATGGTTGTTTTTCTTGACTGTCTTCCCTATCGGACCTAACCTGGGACCTGGGCAGTCCCTGAGGCCAATACCCTGTGTCCACATACCCAAGTGAAGACAGCCACTGAGCTCCAGATGATAACCTATGGTTTTCAACCACTTTGTACAAGGAGTTCCTTAGGCCTCGCCCTAGTCAAAATAGCCCATGTGAACCTGGGCTGCAAGCCCCAACAGCTGCCTTAGGTCAGCTCAGGCTGTATATCAAGTCCTGGAAGCTGATTCAGCCTGCATCCCTTTCCCCAACTGGCAAGTGTGTGATAAAGTGCCCTTTGGGGAGGTGGTGGTGGGGGGAGCCTGAGGCAGGAAGTCCTGTGTGTCCCACCATCTCTATGAAAGGGCAGGCCTCACACTCGCCTCATGCTGATGCGACCAGGCATGGGCAAAAGTCTGACAACACAAGGCGGAAAGGAGCAGCCATTAGCACTAATGAAGCAGGCGGTCTGAAAGCTTTTTACTTTGAAGCTGCTCGCCCACCTGGGGAGGAACAGTCCGTTCAGTCACCTTGGTTTCCAGGAACCGCAAGCAGAAAATGGTGTGGGGGTAGGAGCAGGGGTGGGATCCTGGAGCAGCCTGGAGGAAGAAGGGGGAGCAGAGATAGATCCAGAGAGGGAGGTAGAGGGCCTGCTTTCGGCTAAGTGGTCTTTTCCCCTCCTTACTCCTCTCCAAAACCCAGGGTCTGGGTCTGCACCCCAACCCCACCCAGCTTTGGCCACTGGCCCATCACCCCCCTTTCAATGCCCTTGACCCAAGTTCCTGGAAGCAAAGGAAACACGCCATGCATAGGGTCTGAATGACCATCTCCGGGGCCACAAATTAAATTAAGCGTTCAGGGCTGCCTGCCTTGTTACTGCTAATAACTCCAGCCTACCCATCCCCCAGGTCCCTGTCCTGCAGAAATTTGGGGGCCCTGGGCACCCTATCTTGTTCCCAAATTTTGATGGGCTCCCGGAAACCTCACTCCAAATTGGAGATGGGCACCCCTCTTGTAGAGCCCTGGTTCCAGTGACAGAGGCCTAAATTGTGCCCCCACCCTCTGGGGAGGGCCCCTCATACCCTGGCTGCAGGAAGCAGTCACGTGTGGGCCCTTCATTAGATCCTGCCATATAAACAGGGGACATGGAATGGTCAGCAATTCCTGAAGCGAGGATCCAGCAAGCAGAGGTAAGTCCTCAGGTTGGGCTGAGACTCCTACTCTCTAGAGGTCTGGGATAGGGCACCTAAAGGGTGCTCCAGGGATGAAGAGGGACTAAGTGGTGGGTTTTCCCGCTGAGCCAGGCCATGCTGACTGCAGTACTGCTGAGCTGTGCCCTGCTGCTGGCAATGCCCACCATGCAGGGGGCCCAAATGGGCCCCGCTCCCCTGGAGGGCGTCGGAAGGCCTGACGAAGCCTTATTCCTAGAGCTCCAAGGTCAGTGTGGGCAGTGATGGGGCTAGGTGGGGCCTGGACACCCTCTGGTCACAAATTGTTCTGCCTTGTATTAGCCTCTTTCCCCCTCCCCAATCCCAGGCCTGGGAGGCAGTGTCTTGTGCATGGGGGGTTTCTGCCCTCACATTACCTGTCCCAGGCCTAAGCCTGCAGCCGTCGCTGAAGCGGATAACGGAGGAACAGGCCGAAGAGGCACTGCTGCAGGAGGCAGAGGCCAAAGCCTTAGCAGAGGTAACTGCTCAGGGCAAGGGTTGTGGCCACAGTCTTTAAATGGGGGGCGTCAACCTCTATCTCTACTTGACCCTCTCACCTGGGGCAACACTGCAGACCATCCCTCCCCATGCTCCACTCATCTCCTAACTTGATCAGGGCAGGTCCCTGAACCTGCCTTTGGAGGCCCATCTTCCCCAAACCCTGCAGGTGCTAGATCCGGAAGGACGCAAGCCACGCTCCCCACGTCGCTGCGTAAGGCTGCATGAATCCTGTCTGGGACACCAGGTACCCTGCTGCGACCCGTGCGCCACGTGCTATTGCCGTTTCTTCAACGCCTTCTGCTACTGCCGCAAGCTGGGTACCACCACGAACCCCTGCAGCCGCACCTAGCTGGTCGACGTCAGGGTCGGGGCTGGGGGGCACCAATAAAAGGATGGAACCAATCCCAGGGTTGTGGCGTTATTTCGAACGTGACCGCCGTCGGAGGTGGGGGAGGTCACGGCAGGGGCGAAGGTTCCTCTAAGCCACGACACCACACACACACCCCCTTACTCCAGGGCCTGCGTTATCCCATCACGAGTCACTTACATGCGAGCTCTTAGAGCGCCAGGCACCGCTGGGAGAAACAGAAGGGCCGCGCTCCTGCTCTTGAGAATCTTTGACGATAAATGCGGGAAAGGGGGGCACAGGGCGGCAGAGGGGTTGTACTTCTCAGCATGCTAACAAGTCTCCGACTCCAGGGCCTGCCTGCGGCTAACTCGACGCGTGACCCCTAGCGAAGCCTGGCCCTCACCGGACCTCAGTCCCTCTCAGAGGAATGATGGCTCAACAGTCTGGAATATTTCCAAGCAAAAGAGGGGCCGCCCACTCCCATCTTTACTTCTAGGGCGGCCACAGCACCAGGGTGTACCAGACTCAGGAAATGTAGAGCGAAGACCCAATCGAATCCCCCGCTTCACGGGCGCCACCAAGCGGCTGGCCTGGAACATTCCAAGCCTCTCCCTCCAGGGAGCAGGAGGGCCGCCCCCGCCTCCCCTCAGCGCGCAGGCGCCAGAGGGCAGGCCCCAGCCTACACCTGCGCAAGCGTTCTGCGCCGAAATCGTCTGGAAGCGGAGCCCCGCCCCGTCGTGGTCACGTGAGCCGCTTGCGCGTCACCTGACGCGCTTGACAGCCCGCTGCGGGCGCCGCGTCAGCTGATCTTAAGAGTTGTGCTGCGTGCCGGCCGGTCCCGGCCCTACGGTCCAGCCGACCCGCCGCAGCCATGTCTTTCTTCCCGGAGCTTTACTTCAACGTGGACAATGGCTATTTGGAGGGACTGGTGCGCGGCCTGAAGGCTGGGGTGCTCAGCCAGGCGGACTACCTCAACCTGGTGCAGTGCGAGACGCTCGAGGGTGAGCCGCGGGGCCGGGCTGCTGGGCCTCGAAAGGCCGGCAAGGAGATTGAACCGGGCCTGAAAGTTCTGAGGTCTGGGAGGGGAATCTGGGGGTGCTCGAAGGGCCTGAGAGGTCGGGGAGCCGGCTCTGGGCCTGAAAGGCCTGCTGGGAATCCGGGAGCTGATGGGTGCGCCGGAAGGGAATGTACCTCCAGTTGCAGCTCCGTGAAGGCCCAAACGCAAACGAAGCTTTAATTAAGAATCGCAGTGGTTCGCCTCTGCTGGGGCCACTTCTTTCCCCGTTTTGCCGGACGTGTAGTTTGGAAGAGAGGGCCTCTTGGGAGTGGTTAGTTGCTGCGAGATGTGCTCTTACAAGTCTCTACGCTGACGTAGCGAGAGAGCTGTCTCCTGGCAGCGCTTAGGGAAGCTAATCGGAAAAGTCCCCTGCTTTCCCTCCCAACACGTACACGAAGGCCTTTGGCATAATTGTGTTTTCCTGCGGAGTGAGCCTTTCGGGAGAATTGCTGGGCCAGCTTAGCTAGTTTCCTTCCGTCGCCGATCCACTGGCTGGGGATCTTGAAGGCACTTCACTCCTGAAGGCAGTATTTGGGAGAGCCCTGAAAGTCTGGAAGTTCATACACGTGTATCTGGCAATAATTCCCACCATGAGGATGCGTGTTCAGATAGGGTTGCTTAGCACAGGAGTGGTGAGAAGTGGAGTTTCCCTTCTCAGGACGCACAACTCCGAAGTGGGATTGACTCCCTGAGGCACAGTATCAGATTTACTGAGGTAGCGACTTCCCTGAGTCCAGCCTTCTCTTGTTCCTCTCCTTTCCCACCCCTGCCCCCTAGTTGGTAGTGAAGGGCACAGTGGCTGGGCTGTGAGCTCCCATCCCTGACCTCCAGGTGATATGCCTTGAACAGAGGTACTGCTAGCCTTCTGGTTGGTAGCTGGAGCGGGAAGATGGCCGGATGTTCACCTTCAGGAGAAAATTTTCTCATTATAAACTTACTGAGGTTAAAAGTGAGCCCAATTTAAAAACACACACACAAACAGTTGTTATGGACCTTGCAAACTAGGCCAGTGATGTGAAAATAAATCCTTTAAAATTTTAAAACCTACTGAAGTTCAAATACAATTGTAGGCATTATGGTTTTAACGTAAATGTGCAAAAAATGTCTTTCACCTCCCTGATGAGAGTGGTTGTGCTGGGTTGTAGGAACTTGCCAGCAGCCTCATTGTCCTCACTGTGGCAAACAGGAGAAACAGGGAGGCTGCACAGGGCAGGGCTTGGCACACAGTGGTATTTAATGGGAATTTTGTGGACTGACTGGGACTGGAGGAAGATCTTTATTGGCTTAAATCTGAATGTGGACAGCATAGATTACCAACTGGCATTTGGTAAATTTCTTTTTTAGGCTTTCCTCACTCCTGCTGCTGCCCTCCTGCCCCACCCCTGTAGAGTTTCTGGGGGCACAGAATACCCAGAAGATCTTTCATCATCCTCCATAAACACATTAGGCCATTCTTGGTACAGCGCTGCTCACACATGGTCCCCCTTGTGGATCACCATCCAGTCCTTCAGTATGACATTCAGCGATTCCCTCACTCTTTCACATATGTTCCTTTCCCTCCTGTAAGCCACTCCCAACTTTTGGTGCACATTTTGTGGTGGACTTTGGATTTTCAAATCTGACTGAATCCCAGCCCCACCAGTTACTGAATCACCTAATTTAACCAAGTTATTCAACACCTCTAGGCCTTGGATCCTTCATCTGACACATTAACAGTGCATGTCTCGCCAAATCCTTAGATAACAACAAGTTATTATGTGTAAAACACTTAGCACCAAGCACTGAGATAGATAAATATTAGCTCCTTTCAGGATTATTTGCGTACGCCACTTCCTCTGTTTCTTTCTTATCCTGATGAAGCCCAGTGATTCTTACTCTTTAAGGCCCAGACCTTGTACCATACCATCTGAGAACCCCTTTGTGGCCATGCTAGGCTAGAATTTTGGCCCCCTCCATCCAGTTGCAGCTCTTGTGTCTGTGCTGCTTTCCTAGAAATCACTTAACATAGAGTTTGAGATTCTTGGGACTCTGTTGGATATGCTCAGGAATTTCAGGGTCTGGAGATAACCAGAGGCAGAAAGAAGTGCCCAGAAACTCCTCTTGTCCCCTACAAGAAGGCCTTCTGAAGGTCACATTAGAGGCCTGGCCTCCAGCCCTTTGTTGCTGGATGCTTTTGCCTCCTTATCTCCAGGGAAAAGGGGAAGAGTAGGGAGGAAGATGGGAAGGAGAAACCAAGGAAGCCTGTGGTCCCTGGTGAGATCTGTAGGTGTATCTTGGGAAGATGAGGCTTCCAAAGAATATGTTTAGAAATGGGACAGTTTCCAGAAGGCTTGGGCATTGGGTGGTGAGTGGGTGTTTGTTCTGCAAGGTAGGGCCAGTACTTCTTGATCCTCTACACACCCTCACCCTCCTTCCTGCATTCCACTTCGTCAGAGCATCTGCTACTAGCCTCTTTTGCTAAAACTAGTCTCTAAGGACCTCTGAAGTCTATGCATCCTCCATTGTGCACCTTGCTTGTCTCTTCTCAGAGGTAGGAGAAAGTCCTACCTCTTGGTGAACCGAGGGGACAGAGCTGGGTGGTCACAAAACCTGTTTCCAGCTCTAAGTATGTCTGCATGTGCTCAATACCTCCTGGAAGCCTAGGGACTTGTGGGGAAGAAGAGGTGGGTCAAAGAGAGAGAAACCACATAGTGTTACTTTTTTCCCCCTTTTAACACAGTATTACTTTGAATGCTTTCATCCATTCCACCTATACTTAGGGAGCACCTGTTTTATGCCAGGCACCGTGGTAGGGTTTAAGATACTTTGTTGAATAATGTTCTCTGTTCCCTTAAAGTCTTGAGAGTGGAGACTATAAGGGGCCAGGAAAAGACATTAAGCAATCAGTGTAGCATAGTGGTTACAAACGTGGGCTCACTATTTCATGGCTCTGTGGCCGTGTAACTGCTCTGTCTTGAGCTTCATCATTTGCAAAAGGGTAATAATAATAAATAAAACTATATATACATATATTTACTGATGGAGCGATTGTGAAGGCTAAACAAAATAATTCTTTTAGGGACTTCTCTGGCAGCCCAGTGGTTAAGACTCTGCATTCCAATGCAGGGGTCATGGATTTGATCCCTGATGGGGAGCTAAGATCCCACATGCCTCACAGTGCGGCCAAATTAATAAAGAGAACTGTTTAGGGGAAAAAAAAAAAGACAATCACTTGGCATGAACTTGGCACATGGTAAGTACTCGGTCAATGTGTTAACTGCTATTACTGTTATGGTAAAGCAAAGGAATATTAAGGGTGATGGGTGTGAAAAGGACGGTGGAGAAGTGATAGAGAATCAGAGGTGAACTCTTTTTAAAGAGGGCTGATTAAGGCCCTGCTGAGAAAAGGATTTTCCAGCTGAAGTGTGAACCATGAGGAGCCAGCTGAGCAAGAGCTGGGGTGGGTGTGAGGTGGGGTGCGCTGGGCAGGAGCATTTCAGGCAGAGAGACCAGCATGTTGGGGAGAAATAGTTGGGCCTTCAGCGGGACCAAAAGGAGTCCTGGCTGGTGGGGTTTGGGGTATGAGAGCACAAATCTGGGAATTCAGACCCTTCATTTAAAATAATTGGGGTGAGGGACTTTCCTGGTAGTCCAGTGGTTAAGAATCTGCCTTACAGTGCAGGGGACATGGGTTCAATCCCTGATCAGGGAACTAAGATCCCACGTGCCTTGGAGCAGCTAAGCCCCCGCAACACAACTATGGAAGCCTTTATGCCGCAACTAATACCTGTTGCAGCCAATGAATAAAATTAAAAAAATTTTTTTAATTGAGGTGAGCCCAGGTGGGGAAGCCCCTGGCCCCTCAGCACTGGACATGGAGGCAGAGAGAGTGGTGGCTTGGGGCACCACCTTCTGCAGAGGCTGGCTAAATTCGAGGTGGTTGTATGTGACTAAGTGAACATATTTCCGATCGTGAGGAATATGTGTAGTACTATTTCTATGTTCAAGTCTTCATTTGTTCATTCAAAAACACACTTCCTGAAGGCTTACTCTGTGCAAGCTTCTGGGCCAAATAAAAGAGCCAAGTAGGTGTTCCAGGTAGTAACAGTTCTGAGCTTGAACCCTCAGCTTTGACCTTGGTTCAGCCTAAAAGCATTGGTATTAATTTGACTGGCTGCTGGGAATATAAGTATGAGTGAGGCTCTGGCTGTGCCCCCCAAAATCTCCCCTTTCCTTTTAAAAACTGCTTATTATTCACTTTGATTTATTATGGAAATCATTAAACATATATAAATTGGAGGGAATAGTATAATGAACCTGTGAGTAATAGACAGGTAATTACAACTTGTTCAGTTCTTGTTACCTTTATCAATCTTGTGTTGATAATAGCTGCATTTATCACCCCACTCCAATTATTTTGAAGTCAGTCCCAGACAGTGTATCATTTCAGCTGTAAATATTTTGGTGTTTCTGAAAAAAGATCATGACTTTTTTTGTTAACATAACCACAACCCTATTATTCCTCCTTTAAAAGAAACATTAATTTTGGGTGTCATCAAATATTCAGTTAGGGTTTAAATTTGTCTGATTGTCTCAAATGATTTTTTAATACAATTTGTTTCACTTGGAGTCCGGTTATGATCCATCAATCAAGCAATTGATGCTGTCACAATCTTTTAGTATATAGATTTTCTCTTTCACTTTTCCTTTTATTTGTTTAAGAAGCTGGGTCATTTAATTTGTAGATTTTCCTTTTTAAAATTAATTTAATTGGAGGCTAGTTACTTTACAATATTATAGTGGTTTTTGCCATACATTGGCATGAATCAGCCATGGGTGTACGTCTGTTCCCCATCCTGAACCCCCCTCCGACCACCCTATAGATTTTCCTTCATTTCAGTTTTGCTGGTTTTCTCTCTGCTGTATAGTTTAATGTGTCCCTTGTTAACTGGTAGTTAGATCAAGAAACTTAATTAGAATCTGGTTATTTGTTGAAAGCAATATTTAATAGGTAATGTTTGTGTTTCTGTTGAGAGTTGTTTCTGTTTAGTTGTTTCTCTTTTTATGACAAAGGAATCATTGATGTTTATTGCCTAGAACCGTGATTTCATTAGGGGTTGCAAAATGGTGATATTTTAATTTTATCTTTCCTTCTGGAATTGCTAGCAGAATTCCTTCTGAAGCTAGAAAGTTCTAGAACTTTGACCCCTCTAGTACTTTAAATCCAGTACTTGATTACCTTGACATACCATCTGTATAGGAGAGGCAAGATAAATACTTGATTCTTTCCCTTATTTACTAGCTTCCAAAATAATGAGTTGGTTTTCCAACATCTTCCAAAGATGACTAATGAGGTTTGTTTACTCTTCTTTTTGTTTGTTTAGTATCATAACACACTTAGGCTTTTAATATATTTGTTATGCTTCAATCTTTTAACTTTATCAATGCTCAAATTGTCCTTTGGCCAATGGGAGCTGATACAATATGCTGCCTATTAAAGTATAAGTTTTTTGACATAACCCTGTAATCTTCTTTACTGCTGAGATGACAGTATATTCTAATGTTATCTTGTACATTTTTTGATCCAGGCCTAGAGTCATCATTTCTCTTAGGCAATTTGGTTCTTTTTATAGGAAAAAAAGATATTTAGGGACCATAATCTGAGTCCAGGGGTTTCTCATTGTTGCTGAGTTGGTCATTATTTCCAGGATTTTGCAATGAATTAGCTCTCCTCTTACTCAGAAACTTGGAAAATACTGAAAAAGCATGTGACTTGCTGGATTATGCAGCTGTAACTCAGCTGATGGGTACCAGATGTGAGTTCCTAATTTGGAAGGGGTCTCTCCCTGACACTTGGACCATTCAGCGCATCTCCTTCTTGTTGTAAAGAAATATATTAACATTCAGGAGGAGGAGCTCTGTGATTTTCTCTGCTTCCATGTGAGCTCGGTGGTCCCAAGGATGGTTTTCCTCAGCCAGTGAATTAGATGCTCAGGGATCATGGTTGAAGAGCTCACATGCTTGATTTGCTGGTTGTCTTCCAGAGCACTTTATCCCTCTTTGTCGTGAGTCACTTGCCTTCTGTTCATTACAGCATTTTCTTCTGCATTTCAACATTATTTCACAAGAGGCAGTCTTCTATAGGAAGAGGAAAGTGAGACTCCAGGCTGGTCTTGGCCACATCAAACTGCAGATGCAAACATAGATGGTGTCTCCAGGAGTGGCACTAATGAGTTATTAGTGGCACAGTTAGGTTTCAGCACTAACTGTGATGTGGCCAGGAATGTGGCTGGAAATAGTTTATCTTTGTTGTTGCTGCTTTTTTAAAATTTTTGGCCGTACCTTGTGGCATGCAGGATCTTAGTTTCCTGACAAGGAGTTGAACCCACACCCCCGGCAGTGGAAGCATGGAGTCTTGGCTACTGGCCACCAGGGAAGTCCCAAGAGATTAACTTTGAAGAACTGCAAAAACCACAGGAAGGGCTTTGTCCTGAACGCAGGAGATGGGACGGTAAGACTACCTGCTTTGTACTCTAGAATGTACCTGCAGTCTGAAAAGTGTGTTTCCAAGGGGTTGGGGCCACACTGGAGGTGGGAAGAACAGTCTGCAGGGTCTTAGAAGTAACCTGGGGCAAAGAAGATGTCTTTAGGCATTGGCAGGGAGCATTGTGGGGGAATTTATAGGGAGAGGAATTAATAGGATATGAGGGTTGGATAAGGAGGCTGAGGAAGAATGAAGAGTCAAGACTGAGGTCTCCACCCTGGCAAGGCACCTATGTAGGTGGCCGGTGAAATGACAGAAGAATGTGGAAGGAACAGTTTGGAGAAAGAGCAAGAAGATGGGATTGAGGGATCTGTGAGCCATTTGAATGAAGAGGTGGAGGCTATTTTTGCGGCTCAGGTGTGAGCTTGGGGAATCAGGGTAGAAGTGTGGCCACTGACCTCAGGAGAGAATTGAGTCAGAAGAGTAGACACCCTAGATGGTGAGACCCTCCCTCAGGAAGAGCTTCCATTAAGCAAGAATGGGGCAAAAGATGGTCCTGCCAGAAAGGCCAAAGGCATCCCCTGAGAGGTGGGTAGGAGAGAAAGAAAGGGGTGGTGACTGACAGAGGTGTCCTGGATATTGAAATAAAGTCAGACAGCTCTCCATTTGGTTTGCTGTTCAGAGGTCGTGGTGACCTTGATGAGAACAGAGAAAAGCAGGGCTGGAAACTGATGGCCAGGCACAGAGTGGATGGACAGAGACAGTAGATGGACAGAGCGGAGCCCACAGATGAGCTCGGCTCACTGAGGACTCTCAGCTCAGCCTCTTACTGGCTTTGTGACCCTGGGCAAGTGGTTTATCCTCAGCTGCACAATGAGAGCATTAATAGAATCGCTCTGAGATGTTAACGGTGTGTAAGTACAGGGCCTGGTGCCAAGTGAGCAATCAGGGAAGCCAGCTGCTCCCACTATGATCATTCCTTCTCGTCACTCCTGGGAGGCAGGTGCCATGCTGGGCCCCGAGTGGGCAATGAAAACCTATCACACAGGCCTTGCCTGGGGGGCACGTGCACCTAATGGACAGACTGGCAGAGATCAAAACAGAATTGAGGGCTTCCCTGGTGGTCCAGTTGTTAAGACTTCACCTTCCAGTGCACGGGGTGCGGGTTTGATCCCTGGTCAGGAAGCTTAAGATCCCACATGGCTTATGGCCCAAAACAACAGAACATAAACAAAAGAAGCAATATTATAAAAAATTCAGTAGAGACTTTTAAAAAAGACAGTGCCGAATGTCCAGTAGGCATGAGGCATACCTTGGGACAGTGGGAGCATGTGAGGAGCAACAACTTACAGGGCTTCTTTTTGGGGCAATGAAAATGTTGTAAAATTAATTGTGATGGTTGTACAACTGAATATACTAAAAGCCATTGAATTGTACATTTTAAATGGGAAAATTGTATGGCATGTGAACTATATCTCAGTAAAACTGTCACACACAAAAGTAGCCAAGTCGGGGTGGTGGGAAGAAGGCGTTTGCAGTTTCAGAAACATCAAACCGCATAGAAGATCAGGAGAAATTGGGAACCAGCAAGAGAATAGAGCACGTGTCAGGGGTATGCAGGGCTGAGGGTGGATAGTTGCCTCGGGCTGGTTCATCGAAGGCCTTGGGTGCCTTGGGAAGATATGTGGCTTAGGAGGGATGAAAGTTGTAATAGAGCAAGAGGGAGATCCTTCACTTAGGTCAGGGTCAGTGTGTGGGAAGTGTCTTGCTCAAGAGTTTCTGTTTATTTTCTTGCCTGGAAACATTTTGTATGTTCCATTTTGTTTGTCAGAGGAGAATATATTGGTTTGATGAAATTGGGTGACCATGGCTTAGACAGCAAGACAAACTTAGCTCAGCCCAGAACTCCTCAGCCAGATGTGATCCAGAGGGAGAGAGGACACAGTTCTGGCAACCCGATGACCACAAGCACGAGGGAGCAGCTCTGGGAGGGGGGCCCTCTGGGGAGGGTTGTACACATGGAGAGGGTTAGCACATGGACCAAAGCCACAGCTGCATCGAGTCTCCTGAGTTGTGAGGGCTCCCCGCACGCACCTGAAGTTTTCCCCTCAGTGTCTGATGGCCTGTGTTGTCCCAGCTGCCCTGGCCAGTGGCATTGCTGTGTGAAGAGACCCCTTCCCCCCGTGCCCAGTGACTTATGAGCTGGCACGGATCCGTGGTGGCGACTAGACTGTTCCTCTCCAGCTGATTGCTGCTGCAAGAGGATGAGGCCCCAGAGCAGAGACGGAGGCCAGGGGTGGCCAGGAGGGAGGTCTTGCTGCCATGAGCCAGCTTGGACTTGATCCCTCAGTACATGGAGGAGGGAAGGACTGTGAAGGGGGTGAGGGCTGGTGGTGTGATGTGATTAGAAACAGGATACGGGGCTCTGGAGGTTTGGTTTAGGAGGAGCCAGGTTAGAGGATACGCTATTCTAGCTCTCCAGGTGAGAGAATAAGGCTGAACTGGGGCAGGAGTGGCATGTGGGCAGAAGAAGAACTGGGTCAGAGACCAGCTTAGGGCAGGAGACCGACAAGATTGGGCTAGTTCGCTTTAGGTATAGAGGTGAGAGGGGTTTGAGATCAGGATTTTGACCTCAGATGTGTGGGTGGGTGCTAGAACTGCTTCTGAGACGGGGCCAACCAGGAGAGGAGAAGGTCTGGAGCATGGACAGGTGGTGGAGGAGGTGCTCTGTCTCAGAAGCACTGTCTGTGTGTCTGAGGGAGGTGGCTGTGTGGATCTGGAGCTCCAGGGAAGCAGCACTGAAGATTCCAGTCTGGACGTCATCAGCATGTTGGCCGGTGGCAGCTCAGCCTACGCCATCTGTTGGCCTGCCACCAGGGCAAACTCCTTTAGAAGCCTTGTCCTGCCGTAAGTCCTGCCAGGAGGCTGGAGAGCAGCCTTCACAGCGGGCCAAGGGGACACAAGCTTGCCCTGAGGAGCATACCTGGCATGGAACCTAATTTGGTGAACAGAGCAGGGGTTCCCCTTCACACCCCTGCCGTGCATCCTTCCTGCATGACTGGGCAGGGTGGTTTCTTTCTTTTCTTACTTTTTTTTTTTTTAATGTAGGTGTCTTTAAAAAAAAGTTAATTAATTAATTTTGGCCTTGCTACACGACTAGTGGGGTCCTAGTTCCCTGACCAGGGATTGAACCCGTGCCTCCAACGGTGGAAGCCGAGAGTCTCAACCATTGGACTGCCACAGAAGTCCCTTCTGTTTTTCTTTTTTGATCTTCTTTTTAACTAAACATAATTTTTACTTATTTATTTTTGGCTGTGCCTCGTGGCATGTGGGATCTCAGTTTCTCCTGCCGACCAGAGATTATACCAGTAATGATCATACCAGCATGGGTTCTTAACCATTGGACTGCCGGGGAAGTCCTAAACATAATTTTTTTAAAAAATTCCAAAAGGGGAGTTGGTGGAAGGGTAACTTGATATAGATCCTTGAGGAACAAGCTTTTACTGCCTTGTTTAAATACTGCACATGCAGGTACTATGTTACCCTGCACACCCACCTACAGGGTCGCATCCCATAGGTGAGCACAGGATGGCATGCACAGAGGTATCCACACCAGCCTTGTAGGTAACTAACAGCAACCTGTCAGAACCAGAGGGATTGCTGTTGACAGGGGAATGGTTAAATAAACCATGGTCTGTGCTCACAGTGGAATACTATTCAGGTGCTCAAAAGTGTGATGTTCCATGAAGATTGATTTAGAAATATCTTGTTAAGTGAGAAGCTGCAAAGTGTTGTGTGTAACATAGTCCCATTTTAGTAGAATGCCAGGTAGTGTGCACATGAAAATGTGTTTGGAAGCGTAGACAACCAACCTGGAGTGGCAGCCTCTGCAGAGGAAGGGTTGGAGGGATTGGGAGGGGAAATACATCAGTCTTTAATTTTAAGTACTCTTGTATCATTCAGATGTGTTGTAGTGAACAAACGTTTTATCGTTTAAAATATCCACTGAAGATATCTAAAATAAGAGAAATTCGAACATATAGGTGAACAAAGAGAAGGCACTTAACCCATTAGCCATCCAAGCCGAGTCTCCTGCTGGTGACGCTAGGGCATTCTTCCAGATTTTTGTTTACGGCGTTGTAGGGCTGGTCTGACTCTTAGGGAGCCCCCATCAAGCCCCTTCCTTTCTCTTTACACAAGAAGACTCAGAGTTCAAGGGATGCATGAGGCCCAGAGCCTCATGTCACTCAGAATAGAACCTCAGAGCCCTGTCCATATTCAGCTCACCTCTCACCTGTCCATTTTTCTCTTTTCCCCTTGTCGCCTTCCCCCAATCCCCCATACACTTCTTGTTTTCTCTTCACTGATTACACCTTGCACTGGTGTATACTGTAGCTTGATTTTATCTGGGAAGCTGTTTATGGTCAGGACAGTCCACACAGGAACTGATAACCTTTGTTTCAGAAGCCCTGCCCTGGGAGTTCATGTTAGAACTTGCTCTGGTGGGTGATAACACTCTTGTCCCTCAGTTTTCTCACTGATTTCTTGGGCCTGGTTTCTGAGGTGGAGCCAGTGTCTGAACCTCAGGGCCTTTTGAAGTGACCTCAGCACAGGCAAATGTCAGCCATTCAGGACCCTTGAAGATGAGACTTCCAGGGTGACCAAGGTTTCTGGATGGCAGAGAAGGAAAGATCCAGATTTTAAACATCTTGCATAACCCCTTTCTGGAATGTATTAGTCTTGCTTTCGTAGCAGCCTACACTGAACATAGCAGAGCTTCTCTCGAATTACGGCCATTAGACATTAAATGAAATGGGACCAAGCCACAGTCTCTGAGGGCCCAGGTCTGCCTCCAGTGGCTTGCCCCTGGCCCCATGTGGTCAGCGGTGTAGACTGTAGCACACTGGACATCTTTTCCTACTTGTAGCTGTTCTTGTGCTTTGGGCTCAGCTTTCAGACACGCTCCAGCTTGTTAGGAGGGTTGACATCAAGAATGAACAGGTGTGAGCACATGATGTAATGGTCTCTCTTGTAAATCACCTGTACCTGCTCAGGGTTAGGACCCTAGGCCCTCTCTGGGTCACCAGGACCTTTCTGAAGTTGTGTGTGAGGCCAGGCAGCAGGAGACTGTGGCTCCCTTTCTGGCCAACCATGTGACCCTGTCCATTGTGATTTAATGCCTTGAAGCTGGTTTGCTCATCTGTAAAATGAAACGAATCACTTGCATGTTGTTAGTTCTCGACAGCACAGTGCCTAGCCAGCGTGAGTGCTCAGTAGGTATTTGTGTGGTTGGTTGAGAGACCACTCTTTATTGGTTTTGGCAGGGGGCTAGGATGTGAGGTATGGGGGAGGAGCGCACCATGTTGTAGATTGTTCTGCTTTTGTGTTATTAAGCACTTTTTAAAAAAGGATATATTATTAGGCATTAGATACAGGGTGCAGAGAGCTGAATTAAGGGATTTGGAGCCTTGGGAGGGTCTAGGGGAACTGGAGGACAAGCGTGTAGAGGGCTGAACATGCCCAGGCTTCCTCTGCATCCTCTTCACTCTTACCCCTCAGAAGGTCACTTATTTCACTGATGCAAGACAGACTAGTCCCTCATGATCAGATTCAGGCTCCCTTTGTCTCCATTCTGGCTTTCTTGACTTATATCCACCCCAGTCCTATTCTTGTTCCATTTGGCTCTGCAGGTGCCTGCAGCCTTTTCCCCCATTTAACCCAAGGGAAATACGTACCTGGAGTCCAAGGCTGTTACAATCCAGGGAGCCAGAGCCGAGCTCTGGATTGCTGACAGTGCCTTCCTCCCTTTGGCCACAAGGGGGTGCACCAGGACCATTCAGCTGTCTGAGGGCCAGGGAAGGGGGTGTGGCTGGACCCACTGGTGCATCTCCTCTGCTTCTCTGTGCAGCATCTGCCTTAAGCCACTGTCCCTTGGGACTCTGCCCTGGGCCCTACTTCCCTCACTCGAGTTCCCAGTCAGCCTTCCCAGGTTATACAGGGCTTGTGGCTCAGTGTCTCCTGTCTGTCCATCTCTTCCCACCCTCACCTCCCTGTACCCCTGCTTCCTGGGTAAGGAAGAGGAAGGCCAGGGAATTCTCCTGGGACGCTGTTCACCATAGTGCCCAGTGCAGACTGCTGCAGGCTTGATCTCCAAGTTGTCTTCATTTACCTCCACCTGGGTCACACTGGCAGTCCTCAGAGTTGGAGCAGCAGCTTCAGTGCAGTGTGCCAGCTATGAACCAAGGGTCTTGGGGGCACCAGGTAGGAGCTTGAGCTTGCCAGGAGTCAAGGCCATGCTCCCCAGGCTCCCAGAAGCACCATCCTTCCCTGGGTGGCCTCCACTCTGGTTCTGCTACTCTCTTCCCTCCAGGAGATGGAAAATACATCCTCAGGACAGACTCCTCTCCTCCCAGCCTTCTTCAGCACTTTGAGGGGCGGGGCATGTCGGGGTGCATGTGCTACATACAGGGACATGTGTGTCGGGTGACTCTGGGAGAGACCAAATCAGGCACCCCAGGCTCTATAGGGTATAGGTACACACAGTCAGGTTGTCAGGTAATTGACAACTTTCCACCTTGCACCCCAGTTTGGAGTAGTCTTTCCATTGGCCTCTGTGGCTTCTGCCTCAGCCAATACCCACTCCTTAGATGATTTTAAAAAAAAAATCTACTCTGCATGGGAATAATGGCCTTCCTCCTCTTTTAGAGGCAGGAAAATCAAGGCCCTGAAGGGCCACGTGGGCTGGGCCTGGCGCCTGCTCTGCCTATCTGCACCCAGCACCCTGTAGCTCACTCTGCAGCTCCAGGGCCTAGGGTGCGGCTGCCCACCCTCCCCCTACCACCATGTGAGTGGGTGGTCCTGAGGGTGGGCAGACTTAAGGCAGGTAAAGGGATGTATGGAGGAACAGCCCCCACTGAGGACCAGGCCCCACTTTCCTGGCCAACCCTGGCCTGGCCCTGGACCAGGCTTGTCCCCGCCTTTGGCCGCTCAGGCAATGGTTTTTAGGCTTTGACTTCAGCTGAGGCTTTGTGTTTGGCTGATAGATGGGGCTTTCCCCTCCAAGGAGTCGTCTGTGGTATCTTTGCTGCTTCAGCTTGGCCTCTCCTGTCTGCCGCTGCTCCACAGCCCCGGGCCTTCCCCACACCTGTTGTAAGCTCTGCAAGGGCTGTTTCAGGGGGTAGCCAGGCCACTGGGCTCACTCTGAGCTCCTGCGTGGCCCTCAGGGACTGGAGTTGGCGAGAGTCGCTGAGATCCAGGCTTGATCAGAGTAGAGTATCAGAGCTGACTGGGCCCCTGCAAGTAACCTTATCCAAGCCTCATAACTTCCCAGGGAAACTGGGTCCAGGTGAGGCTCAAGGCCTTGCTTATGGCCTCCTGACATCCATCTTGGCTCCTCCAGTCCCATCTCTCTAGATTTTTTGATAGTTTTTCACTTATTCACTGAAGGCTACCTGTACTGTGCCTCTTGGTGCCCAGCCTCCAACTTGGGAAGGGGTGGTCAGGTGAAAAAGGCCCTGATTCTGGGGTGCTTTCCATCCCCCCAGGTGTCTTACCATGTGGTATCCAGTGTGGAAATTAAGGTTTGGGAGTTGAGGAATACAGGTGAGCTATAACCTATGACACACAGGGCCCAAGGCTGCTGGTCATGGGTTGTAGCTCACTCATTTCTCCCCACCCTCAATACTTTAACCTCTAAGCCAGATGCTATGTGGCAAAGCCTAGGGAAAGTGAGGGTCCTGGAGTGTTATCCCTCAGGCCTGGCCCAGGCTCCATGCCTCCCTGTCACCCCCACTTCTCCACCAACTTCCATCATTTGAACCTAACTTCTGCTATGAGATTCCCTGAGAGGGCAATTGCCTCTCTCTCAGGGCCTGAGTACTGACAGGCTCAGTCTGGTGTCTTAATGTTTCTCCTGCGTGTGTCCTGTCAGCCCCTAGAGCAAGGTATGTGAGGAGTCCGTGGTGCAGGACAGGACCAGCGTGGATGCTACTTCCTGCCACTTTGTGCCTGGCCCAGGCCTCTTGACTCAGCTGGATGTGGGTGTGGAGTGGGTCAACTCTGCTTCTGGCCCAGGTTGCTTGGTCTTGTTTCTGTGAGCTTCAGGGAATGAGACTTCATGCTGAGAGCTGCCTGGCTCACAGCCCCAGATGAGGCCTGATCCTGTGAGCCCATCCACAGGACCTAGGTCTCAGCACCATGAGTATTTCCGTAACTTGGACTCTTAAGTACTGTGGAGCTGGCAAGATGCTCCTCCAGGATCCAGCCTGACTTGGCTTAAATTTTACTGGGAACAGCAGCCCCTGGGGGTCTTAAAACTGCTTTTCCCTAGTTGAAGTCAGCTCCAGTTTTTCTTTGGGTCCTTCTTCTAGAGGACAGTGCATGTAGAACAGAAGCCAAGCACTAAGGGCAGAGAGGATTGCTCAGGTGGTGTGGACCAGTGGACCCAGGAGCCTGTCATGGGCACAGGCCAGCTTTTGAGAAGCTCCTTGTCACAGCTGGCCTTTCCTGGGCTGCCTGGCACCTGCCCACACCGGACCTCTATCCCTCTTCTCATTCAGCACCCAGGCAGACTTACATTTTTGGGAAAGTGCAAAAAGAATCTGTTGCCAAGAAGCCCCAGGTCCACTCCATCCTGCAGGCTCTTTTCCAGGTGAGCCTGGAAAAGAAAGAGCCTGCTCAGGGTCAAAGTACAGGCAGCAGCAGAGGTGTGGCCCCTGCCTCCCAGGGTGAGGCGGGCTGGCTAATTCTCAGGGGAGGGCAACAGGGGAAGCCACTCTCCAAGCCCTGTGTCTCCTGGGACGTGCCAGTTCCAGGGAGCCCTGGATGGGGATGTCCTGGTGAGGGGCTGTCCAGGCGGATCTCCACTCAGTCAGCGAAGAGCTTCTTGGAACTTGCCCTGGGTGCAGCCGTAACCAGTTCTGCCCCTCCCTTTGGCACGTGGGACCGTCGCCCGCCTGGCACCCTCCTGACTGTCGGATGGGTTGACTTCCTCATGAGTTGTGAGTGATGCTTTCATTCTCCCAGCCGCAGGGACGAGGTGTTCCTCAGAGCATGAGGGTAATTAAATGTGCTCTGCCAGCACCTGCCACCTGTCTCGGAGCGGGGAGAAGGGTGGTGAACCCGAGTCAGACATCCTGCTGCCTCCTAGACCAGGGAGTGACACTCCTGCTTATCAGATCCCCGTATCTGATATGCGGGTGGGTGGTGTCAGCAACCCCAGAGTCAGCTGGGCCATGGCTACAGCTCAGTCCCATCCCCCCTCTGGGAATTCTGCACCTCACTGAAAGGCCTCCAAGCATGAGACAGAATGCTAGTCTAGGGACCTGGGAAGGAGGACTCACTGTCCTTTTCCTGCAGGGTCTTTGCCTCCTGCCAGCTGAAACCCAGTAACTTGCATGTGACCGTGCCAGCAGTAGTCTCCAGGTTCTTCCCAAGACTGCTGGCACGCCGGCCCAGGGGCTTCCCATGGAGCAAGAGCTGTCCTTGGCTGCACCAGCTCCTGAGGGCAGCAGGGCAGTAGCTCACCATATTGTCTAGGGTGCAGACCTGGGTCCTAGCCTCTGTCCAGGTGCCTGGGGCTGGGCTGCCCAAAGCTCCGTATGATCCTACTCATAGATGAGGTGGGACTTGGGCTTAGGGACCGGAGTCCCAGATTTTGAGCCCACTTTGTTCGTCTTTCCCCAGGAGAGAGCAGAGAGGGGCCTGTGTGCGTGCATGCCCACGTTGCCTGAGGCCCCCCGGGGAGAGGACACACCACAGCCCCCAGGAAAGGTCAGGGCCATGGGAAGGAAGGGAAGGGGTACCCTGTGCAATGCCAAAGGGGACAGCCTGAGCAATGGCCCAGAGTCAGAACACAGGCCACCTGATTGGGGCCAGGCCCGTCAGCTGGGGAGCCCTGGGTGAGAACCTCCGCCAGGAGAGAGACTGCTGTGCAGGGCTTGGTTTACTCTGGGCAACACCATTTCTGGGCCACCATTTCTGTGGCTACCCTCGGAAGCTGGCACTGCAGGACCTTTCAGCAGGTGACAGCCAGGAACCTGGGTCCAGAGATTCTACAAGCTGCTCAGGGTCAAGCTGTGGGGCAAGATTTAAACTCAGGTCACTGTGGCCTGAAAGCCTGGGGTCTCTCCCCGTCGTCCCACTGAGGCACCTAAGGAACTATGTCCTGAAACCAGTGACCTGGTGAAGTGGGGCTGTGGTTGTCTATGGACCTTTTCCTGGGCCAGCAAGAGGCCGTGGGCACCTCAGTTTGGGGTAGGAGCAATGCCAGGGCTCTGGATAGGGAATGCCAGTTGACATCTGAGGGAGGAGGGGGAAAAGGTGGCCTTTGATAGGAAGGGTTGGGATGCAGGGCTGGTCACTTTCACGGGGTTGGCAGGGAACCTGGGATGGGCCCGGGCAGAGCCTGGGCGTGAGAGAATGCTTAGTCTGCGCTGCAGGTAAACGCAGGGTTAACAGTTTGTGTGCTGTGGCTCCCACGCTGGGAGCACCAGTGAGGCACTGGGAGCACCGGTGAGGCACTCTGACCCTGCGCAGCCAGCCAGCCAGCACACGCATCTGCTTTGGAGCTGAGGCGAAGAAGAGAGGTTCCCCCCTCTCCCCCCACACCCAGAGCCTGGAGAGGAGACCCAAACACAGTCCATTTGCTCAGGGGGAGTTACAGTTCTGTTGAGCCACCAGCCTGGCCATCTGTCCACATCTGTCCTTCTGTCTGAGTTTCGCTGCTTTGAGCTCCTGGAAGTTGCAGCATTAGTGAGCTCATAGGGCCAAACGAGCACTGGAGGAAGAGCCCAGAGCCAGTTCCTTCAAAACAGCTGCTTCACCTGGGCCCAGGGAAGTGGTGGAACAGGCTCCAGGGCTCCGCCACTCTCGCAGGGAGTGGCAGGATGGGCACGTTGGGCTCTAGGGAGTGTATTTGTACATCTGGTTTCACTCAGTGGACCTCAATTCCTGAAAACCCCTGAGCTCCCCAGGAGAGCATCGTTGAGTGACCTCTGGAAAAGCAGAAGTGAAGTCTGGGAACACACTGTCCTCTCACACTCAGCCATGGCCAGCTGGCCAGCAGGGCCCCTTCATGGGCCATGAGGCCATGGGTGAGTCGAGAGTCGGGGGCTGCCCCGCCTTGCGGACTGTGCCAGGGCCGCCTCTGTGCCTGCTGGGCCCCTGGGGCAGCCTGAGACCAACCACTGGCCTGGGCCAAGACCCTCCCTTCCTGCCTCTCTGAGGCTCGTGGGGAGAAGCTGCAGAGGTTAGGGACTGGAGACACCATGTACTGCCCATGCCTGGAAGCCCTGGTGAGGCCAAAAGATGACTTTCAGGGCTGGCAGGATCTAGGAAAGATTTCAGGAAGCGGGTGGGAGGCAGGGCTGCCCAGCTGCCACCTCTCAAGGCCTGGCTGGAGCTGGCTGCCAAACCCGTGCTTGGTCCTTCAGAGAGGAGAGAGCCTTGGACAGGCTAGGGGTCCCCGTGCTCTCCTGCTAATCAGGGTGAGAGTGGTAATCAGAGGTGCTAGCTGGGGCCAGGGCTCTGCTCTGAGGGATCCTGGTCTGGCGGACCTGGGTTGGAATAGGCAGGAAGTGGAGGGACAGGTGGCGGCTGTGGGGCCTCCAGGAGTCTGGCAGGACCCTGGGAGGAACCACCACACCAGGTGGGTGTTGGGCTACAGCCCACCCGGACGCCTTCTGAGAGCTTGGCTGACCCTGCTGGAGCAAGGACGGTGGTCTTTGATACAGGCAACCTCAGGGAGAATGGGGAGCCCTGTGGAGGAGGGAGGGCAGGACTCTCAACTCAGCATGCTGGGGGTGTGCCCTCCCAGCCCAGCCTCTCCCTCTGGGCCCGAGGAAGCGGCCCTGTTTACCGCACTTCAGGGCTTCCCCCGGGTACTGTGTGCACTTCCCGGGAGCACTTCCTTGGAGCAGAGCTCACAGGCGGGTCACCCTCACTGGAGAACAGCGCTGGAGGCGGAGGCAGTGCTGGGCTGGAGCTGTGGGGCCTCAAGGGGTGGGGGAGGCGGTCAGACTCGGGGGCCACGGGGGCTGCTCGCAGAGGTGACAGCGACACGTTGGAGTGGGAAGACTGCCCTCTGGTGATGGTGTGGAGAGTGGGCTTGGGAATAGGGAGCGAAGATGTGGAACAGGAGACCAGCAAGAGAGCCCTGCAGCAGTGAGGAGGCCTCGGTGGCCCCGGGAGGCAGAGTTGGAAGAACGGTCACAGAACATTGGGACAGCAACACTGGGAAGCAGAGGAGGTCTGGGGGGTCTTGGGTGGGTTTGAGGGGTCCTGAGGAGCAAGTCCCAGACCTTCAAGGGGGACTGGAGGCACTGGGAAACCGAGCTGATCAGCCTCCTCTGAGGAGGTCTTCAAGTCAGACTTCAGAGAGAACTTCCTGACAGCAGCAGCAGCAGCATCTTCTTGGACATGAGAACTCAGCCTCTGAGGAAGTCTTTTGCTGTGAGAGATCCCAAGCTGGCCAGACATTCCTGGTTCTGGGCCATGGATGGGAGGATTTGGGGTAGACAGCTGGGCTTGTGGGTAGACCAGAGTGGTCCCCCGAGTCTGTGCTAACCAGAACACTGCTCTAGCCTCAGCCCAGGCATGTCTGGGGCTCTCAGGGCCTGTCACCGAGGCTTTCAGGCTGTGGAGCTCAGGGCGCAGAGCAGAGTTAGCCCCGGCCTTCCCAGAGCCCCTGGCGTCCTTGTCTGCCCTCGGGGGCTGGGCCAGGGCTGGGTGGCCGAGTCTCCCACGAAGCTCTCAACAAGTTCCAGGCCTCTCCTCCTGTGCTCTGATCCCACCCCCAGTCATACCTCCTCCACATCCGTCAGAGAAAGCAGGAAGCCGGAGGGCCAAGGGGGATGGTTTCTAATGGGCTTGTCTCAGCCCTGAGGACTGAGTAAAGGGCTTGGGGCTGCCAGCCACTAGGCCTGGGTGCCAGGTTTCTCCAGCAGGGTTAGAGCTGGTTCAAGAGCCCTGTGTGGTCCAAGCTGAAAGATCAGCTAGCCTGCTAGTCTCCAAGTCGCCGCCTTGGCTGGTGGGCTGTCCCCTCACCCTGGATCACAGGGCAAAGTGGGGCTTGGCCGGGGAAAGTGGTCTGGAGTGGCCCTTTGACAGCATCACTGGGGGCTTTTAAACATGAGTTTCCTGGTAAGGAAGATTCCTCAGGCCTTGGGCAGGAGTCTCAGTAGAATCTCCCGGGTTTGCTCTCATCTGACAAACGCCAGCAGAAACCACCCGGCCGTCTGCTTTCCAGCAGCCAAGTCCCTAGGTGCAGTGTCAGCAAAACGCAGCAGCCAAGGCGCAAGGATGTTTGCTTTAACGACCACGGGAAGCCCCAGGGGCGGGGGGCGTGCAGAGGAGAGCCCTGTCTTCTCTGGGAACCACCAGCACCACAGGTGATGTCAGAGGGGTTGTCCTTGAGTCATGCCAGTGCAGGGCCTTTGTCAGGTGGGCAGTGAGTGTCCAAGTGGCCTCCGAGGTTCTCCAGGGCCGTTCCCAGGCTCCTCTCACCTCTCTGTCACCTGCCAGCTCTTCTGGAACAAAAGTCTGCCTGAGTGACTGGGTCCATATCCGAAAGGCCCATCCTGGGCCACTTCCCAATGGGAAGTGAAGTTGCTCGGTCATGTGTGACTCTTCGTGATTCCATGGAGTGTATCTTATCAGGCTCCTCCGTCCATGGAATTTTCCAGGCAAGAGTACTGGAGTGGGTTGCAGAAGGGTCAAAAGTGTAAGAGTTGGGGGCTCCCAGCTCTTCTGGAACGAAGGTCTGCCTGAGCAGCTGGGTCCATATCCGAAAGGCCCATCTGGGCCAAGGGCCATGGTAGAAGGGTAAAAAATGCAAGGGTTGGGGAAGGAATGGAGACTGGAGTTAAGGGTGGAGAGAACCCAGCAGGCCTGATCCCAGTCCCCCGCCCCACTGTACTTGACTGGGATTCTGGACACCTGTCATGTTCCCTCTGATTGCCTTTTTCCGAAACAGCGAAATAAATGGGCATGGCTGGGAGATCCAGCACACAGGTCGCTGCTGGCGTGGGGCTGAGTACTCAGCAGGGCCCCATCTGTCTCCAGGTAGGGTCTTGTTTCCCACTTTGGGTTGAGGTACTGCCTCCCACCTGATCAGTGCCAGTCATTAAATGGAGTTGGTGGGGGCTGGAGAGGAAAGAGGGTGCTTGGTGGGGGAGCAGAGCAGCCCTGCGGAGTTGAGGCTGGAGCAGAGAGGTTTCAGGCTGCCAGAGAGCTTGCGCAGCTCTCATGGAGGGTCAGCGCAGCACGTGGGGAAGCCTTCCAGCAGCAGGGATCCCGGGGGCAGGGCGGATGTGGGTGGGAGGCCTAGCCCCTGGGTGCTGTGGAGGGTAGGAATCAGGAGACTGGGCTGGGTTCCAGCACCCAAACTCATTGTCCCAGAGAACAGTGGGGCCACTGGCACGAGGGGCCCTAACCCTGGTTTCTGCCCTGTGCATCTGGTCTGACTTCCAAGTCCTGGCTGGGAGGCTCACCGCCCGAGAAGGACTTTGCTGGCTGCAGTGGCTGGATGGATAAACATGGATAAATGGACAGGTTTAGCCGCCAGCTGCGGTGCCAGACCATCTGACCCAGAACACCATATGCCGGACTGGGCTTCCAGCCGCTCTCCACGCTGTGGCTTCCCCAAGTGGGGACTGGAGCACCTGCTGTGCTCGGGCCAGAAATCCCTGCCCACTAGTTTTTTCAAGTATCATAGTATTTACTGATAGATAAAAGCAGGGCGTATGGCAAATGACTTGATAAGTTAAATAGAGTTCATTTCAGTATGAAAGTAAGAGGGACCAGTTCATACTCACCATTTGTTTCACAACAACCAAAACCACTTTGCGAGTATTAACAGGCTCTTAAAACCAACCAATTTTGTGCAAGTAAACCGTGTTTCTTTAAGAAAAAAAAAGTTCTACACTTATCCAGAGCCAAACATATTGAAATCTAGCATATAAAACCTATTACTAGAGATAGAAATACAGGATTTTGCTAATACAGTGAAACCCCTCAGTTAAGAGTTTTTCTGTAACAGTCAGATGGTTAATGCTCAACAAGTTGAGTGTTACTGAGCGAAGCATCTTCTCACCTGTGCCTTTTTCAGGCATAGGTGGGCCTTGGCCAGACTAGTGAGGAGCGGGAAGAGTGGAGCCAAGGCAGATGGCCTGGGGCGAGGACGGAGGGGTGTGGGGTCCTTGGGGGCAGAGCAGAGACTGGAGGCTTCTCCCTTCCCCAACTTGTCCTCAGTTCTGTCCCCCTTTTGGGTGGCATGGGAAAAAAGTGTGAATAGTAAAGCAGTGGTAAAAGCAGCAGAGGAAGGCCCCCTGCAGGCCTCACGAGGTTAAAATTCACTCTGCGCACCCAGGAACCGCAAAGGAACACAAGTGCTGCCTGTCACCCAGGGGCCACCGAGAGACGCAGGTGTCAAGAGTCCACCCCAGTGGCGAGCACCCCTCCCTCCACACCTCCACACCTCCCTCGTAGGCATCCTTCCATCTCCTCTGATACACCTGACTCCGGGCCGGGAGCATTCTTCTCCCGATGGGGTCCCCTCAGTCCGTGGAGTGATGATGTGTCCCACTCGCTCTTCCTCGCTAAGCGTCCCAGGATAGCACGGCCCTGTAGGCCCCTAGACCCATGGCAGGGGGGCTTGTGGAAGTGTTCCCAGGTGCGGCCCTTCCTCTCATGCCTCTGGGCAGTCTCCTCAGCGGACAGAAAGCGTGCAGAAGCCCGCCTCTGCCTTCAAGCCTTAATGCACACTCCCCTGCATGTGCCCACACAGCCACTGTCCTTGGTGCTGCCGTGGCCACCGCAGTATCCTGCATTTGCGCGTTCAGGAGCAAACCCTCCTGCTGTCTTCACCACTGCTCTTCCCAGTCTTCCGTTTGTTCCACAGTAATTTACTGAACGGGAAGATGCACCAGAACAGACTGAGTTCTTGGCTCTGCGATACTGCAGTGGCCCAGAGTCCCTGCGATCGTGGTTTGTGTGCCCCGTGCCAGGTGGGATGTGATGTGTTAACAAAGAAAAGTGGCCCAAGTGAAGGAATAGAGTGGTAGGGCTGCAGGAGTGGCTTCTGGAGAGGGCCACTGGAGGAGAGCTCCTCACTTTCTAGCAGGGGGACAGGGAGAGGCCCTGAGGTTAGGGTGTGCAGATGCGATGGGAGGTTCTGCCTGGTGTTTTAAGAGCACCCTGGCTGTGGGATGGAGAAGAGACTGCAGTGTGGGAGGCATGAACAGAAGCTGGGAGACTGGCTGTTGCCGCAGTCCCCTGGGACTCACCTGTCTGCTTCCCCAGGGCCCTTCTGCCCTGTCTTCTCACCTTTGTCCCTGTTCCCTCACCTCTGTTCAGAAGAGCTCAGGAGAGCCTGTGGGCTTGGCTGCCTGCCTCCAGCTGCTTCTCGGGCACGGCCAGTCTGTCTTCCCAGCTCGCCTCCTGCTCACACCCCTCATTTGCCCTCTAGGCCGCTCCTTGCTCATGCCATCCTGCAGCTGTTACCTCTGCATTTTCCTGTCCCTGCATTTTACCTGGCCCAGCCTGGAGTGCTCCCTCATCCTCTGCCCTGCCTTGGTTCCCTCTCCACTTTACCCGTGGCATGGGGCATGTCCGTAATCTCGTATGCATCATTTCTGCCACAGGGTTTGTTGGCTTGCTTCTCTGAAGCTTTGGAGGGTAGGGCCCATGTCTCATTCTGCACTAAATTAGGCCCCCTGGAGCCCACCAGGCAGGAGAGCCTCAAAGGCTGCAGGTTGTGAATGGCACCTTGGGTTGGGGTTTCCCAGGCCTTCTTGTTTGGAGGAACAATGCTTCTACTTGTGCTTGGACTCTGGGCCCCAGTGTACTGGCTCGGGGCCCAAGGGTCTGGAGCATCTCAGAGCCTTGGCCTGACTGCCCTGGAGTAGGCTCTGAGCCAACAGGGAGGCGGAGGTGGGGATGGGAGCTCAGGGTAGCAGCAGGACACAACAGCAGGGGAGGGGCTGGGGCCCAGAGTTGGGGTGGGGACGAGGACTTGGGATCCTGGGGAGGCTCAGCACGGCCAGCTCTCACCCTCCACCCTTGGGTTTCAGACCTGAAGCTGCACCTGCAGAGCACTGACTATGGCAACTTTTTGGCCAATGAGGCTTCGCCGCTGACAGTGTCCGTCATCGATGACCGGCTCAAGGAGAAGATGGTGGTGGAGTTCCGTCACATGAGGAACCATGCATATGAGCCGCTTGCCAGCTTCCTGGACTTCATTACGTGAGCATCCTCTATAGTGCCTTTCCTTCTGCCTGCAGGGTCCTCCCAGGTTGAGTGGCCAGGCTGGTCGTTCAACAGCCCCGGGCCCAGGCCATCACCTATAAAATGGGTCACCAGCCACTTCCTGCTGTCTGGGAGTCAGGTGGCACAAGTGTCCCATGTGGTCGCACTGGGTGAAGCTGCTTTCCCTGCACCCCTGGTGTCATGGAGACAAGGGGTGACAGGAGCCTTTTCTCTCATTCACCTTGAACACTTACAGGTCCCACCTCCCACCCACCAGGATGGGATCAGGGAATGGGCAGAGCTCTGAGGAGTCAGGGTTTGAGGAGGGACCATTTAGGCCCTGTGACCCTGTCTGGGCTGTGGCTCATCTGTTGTCTCTGCCCATGGCCCTGGGTCTCAGGGAGCAGGGGGCAGGGTGAGGGGGGTGCTGAGCACATGGCCGCCTTTCTGAGCTCTGGCCCAGGCCCCTGTCCTGACATTTCTTGGCTGCCAAGATTTCCTGTGGTCTAACCCTTGGGTGCGGGCCTACATCCACGAAGCTCCTGGAGAAGCTGACAGGAAAGGACCCTGGGTCCTTCAGGCTGGGGAGGCCTTGGATGAGGCAGCTTCTGCTTGCCAGGTGCGCCTGTGGGAACAGGGAGGTAGAGAGGCCCCTCTGCCAGGACGGCCCAGGAGCCAGGGCCTGGTGGACAAAGAGATGGCCCATGCCAGGTGGTTGCCCAGCGCAGGTGGTGGACAGAGGCATGGGTGGCTGGCATCCAGAAGCGCACTCCATGTCGTCGGAGTATATGCTTGTGTTGTGGGAAGCCTTTCAGGTACTCTTCTGTGTACTGTCTGGTTAACCATTCCCTGATGGTGGTGCCCCCAGACCCATGGATCTGTACACCTGCCACACCTACATTTGCAGGAACAGGGCTGGAAGCCTGCTGCCCACCGCCAGCCAGGAGCAGCCGTTTACTCAAGATGCATTGCTCAAGTATGGGCTGTTGCCGAAAGGGCCCTGTCCTGGGGTAGGGGTCACAGCCTGGGACACCCAAGCTCAGACTCTCTCCTGGCCTCTGGCCTCCTTCCGGGGGCCCATCCTGCTGTCCTGGCTGGGTCTGTGATCACACTGCCCTTGCCTCTGTCAGTGTACAGCCAACATGGTCCTACTGGGCAGAAGGCCAGAGAAGGGGTGGATCTCGTGCTGCTGCGTTGGGGCTTATACTGCAGTGCCTATCAGTCAACCCCTAGCCTGGGCCTGTGTGGCCTTCACCCCAAGGCCAAGGCCAAAGGACATACCAGGAAGCAGTGCGTTTATTACCAGAGCCCAGCCTTCGCCTTGTTTGCACAGGGCTCCCTCAGCTTCCTGGTGAAGTTCTGGCCTTGCCAGCTAGGCCGGCCAGAGGAGGCTGACCTCCTGCCAGCAGTCGGAGGGCACATGTCATCCATCTTGCTGCCGGCTTGGCCCCCTGCCTGTGCCGCCTGGCTTGTGTTGGTGCCCTCAGAGACTTGATCTCAGCCTGCCATGCCATGAAACTGGAGACAACTCTGAGCGTGACTGAGGCCTCACAGCCGCCAGCTCTTTGCTGGAGATTGGCTGCAGGCACCAAGCTTGCTTAAAGCGGCCAAGCGCTGTCCTAGGGCAGACCGTCACTTCCCCGCCCCTTCCATTCATAGGTGATTGTGGCTCACAGCGTCCCATCCCCTCGCTCCTGCTCTCTCCTAGGAAGGACTCAGCAGCCACGTGTCAGTCCCTTTGAGCCTATGGCTGCTCGCTTCATGACCTCGTCATCTCCAGTGACCCACTCGTCTGGTCTCCATTTCAGCCACCCCCGTGATGGCTGCCCAAGACCATGTCACCACCTGGAACCGCTCCACCCCTGAAACCGCTGAGTCAGGCACCCCCTCTCTATCCACGGCCTTCAGGCCCTCCGGCCCACTCTCAGTCCCTTGAGGGACACGGGTTCCGGACTCAGCAGGGTCTGGACCTCGCTTCCTTCCCCGCCACCCCTTCTGTCTTGGTTGTCCTCGCTCCCCAGCTGAGGTTCCCTGATCCATCATTTGAGCGCTCTTCTGCCAACATCCGCAGCTCTCTTGGCCGCCCAGCTCATGGTCCCGCCCGGCTGGCAGCTTCCCAGCCCTGGAGGAAGCCCAGCAGCCTCCAGCCTGCAGGCGCCCGCCCCCACCTCCGCTGCCGGGAGCAGAGCCGGGGAAGCCAGTGTTGGTGGATTTTCCCTGCTGCCAGACAGGCACGCTCACTAGTTCAGCTGGCCTGGCCTGTCCCTGCCCAGCTGGCTGCTTGCTCTCCCCACTCAGCACCCTGCAGCTCCCCAGGCTTCCCTCAAGGTGGGGCGACCACCTCCCCATCTTAAACACCATCTATCTCCTGCCTCCAGCCTTCTCTCTGGGTAGACGGCCCACCTCTTCACTTCCAAATTCTTCCCAACAGCATCTAAAACAAGCTCAGATCTCTCACACCATTAAAAGCCCATCTCGTGTAGCCTAAATTTTTATATTCGCTCTCTGTTCTCTCACCTCCTCCATCCTGAGCCTCCAGCCTGCTTCCAGCCATCCCATCATTCCACCACAAGGCCCTGGCTAAGGTCACCACTGACCTTCATGTGGCCAAGGTCTCCAGACTTAATTAGGAGCCACATCCGCCTTACCTCCTTCCAGCAGTCTCCTTCCTCTCACGGTGTCTCTTTAACTCCTGCCTCCCTGGGCTGCTCCTCCACCTCCTCTTCTTCCTCCTTTCTACCTTCTTAACCTCCTCAACCCTGAGTCACCCCAGGAGTAAGGAGTGTTGCAGAAAGGGGTGAAGCCTTCGACAGAGAAGCCTTCCCCTGTCCAGGGGACCTTCCCCCACCCTGGGGACTCACCACTGGCTTCCCTGAGGAGATGGCTGTTTGGCTGAGGCGAAGGGCATTTGAAAGAAGAGTTGAGGGGAGGCTGAGGGAACCATACACATCCCGAGCAGCTAGAGCCTGAAGCCCCTGGCTCTGTTACCTTGTAGGAAAGGGATACCCTAGATACGTCCAGAAAAGGGAGCATCAGCTAGACACCCCATCATGGGTGTAGAGGCTTGCAGGAGCAATGCCACTGCTGTCCACAGACAAAGCTGGCCCAGCTAGGGTGGAGGTTGGGACCTGCACAGAGGTTAATCTTCACTCCAGCCTTCAGAGTCTTTTAGTTGCCTTTGGAGCTGCCCCAGGATGGTGGGCAGGCTTCTGCAGGTGAGTTCCTTGTCACTGAGGATGTGTAGGCAGAAGCTGGGCAAGGCTTCCTCTGTCCTCCCATAACCAGAGACAATATCCAGTGCTTTTGTAGACCCCAGCCAGCCTTCAGCCAGCACACATGACCAGTGTGAGCTTTGAGCCGGTGCCAGGAGGGAGGGAGATATATGGATGCAATGGGATGGGTGCCCGTGGTGGTGCAGATAGCTTGTGGGGATGCTGGTGGGCAGTTGCCACAGATGGAACCAGGGGTCACAGGAGGCTTCCTCATTGAGAAGACTCCAGGGACAGATGGGGTTCGAGAGGCCATTCAGAGAGTGAGTGGCCAGAGTGGGGGCAGCTGCCTCATGTTCAGTGGAAAGGCCCTGAGTGAGAGACATCCCACTGAAGTATGCCATCACCAGTCGTGTGGTTTTGAGATGATTCAGCTCAATTTCATGGTGAAAACATGTGATACTGCACCAACAGCTCCTTCCAGGCCCAGCCATTCACTTGCATGTCTGACATGGGACAGAGCCTCTGTTAGGGCTTCTTAGCTTTGGAGGGGACCTTAATCTGGGCCATCTGATGATGGCTTCCCAGAGGAGAGTAGGCCCCAGAAGGGGAGCTAGAAGAGGGCCTTGTGGGAGGAGTTTGGTCTCTGGGGAGTTGCAGGTGGCCTCAAAGTTCTCTGACCTTAGATAACTGAGCCTCCCTGGAGGGGGCTATCCCCAGTGGGTAGCACCTGCCTACAGCCCAGGGCATCCACTGGCAGAGCCTAGATGCGCACCATCTTGGGGAGGAGAGGTCTCATATTCTGGTGTGCCAGCGGCTTCAGTGTCACCAGCCAGGTGTGGGCAGCTGGAAAGTTTTGTCTCAGAACTGTGACCTCAGATGCCCAGTGTGCCTGTCAACACATGTGCCACTCTCCCCAGGTCACATTGCTCAAGCCTTGGGCCCTGCTGGGTCACAGCAGGCATCAGGTATCCCTAGGCTTCCCACTTCTGGCCCCCCAGCCTTCACTGTCCACAGCTACCACCTGAGTCGATGGCAGGGTCTCTGTAGGCTGGGGTGCTGGACTAGGCCTCGCTCCTGCCCTGAGCAACAGCTAGTGCTGACACTGTTCTCCTGAGCCTGATGGAGAGGGTACAAGTGTTCTGTGATGCCCAGAAGGCTCAGGTTGAGTGGAGGACCCAAGTGGACCTCGGGAGAGGGCAGGATTTTAACAAGTTGAGGGTCAGGGTCTCACCAGCTCTGCTGGGGGCTGTATTACAGTCATCCTGATTGCAGAGGGGAAACAGGCCTGACAGGTAAGGCCTGTCTTCTTTCCAAGCTTGAAGCCATAGCTTGATATCGCTTCACTTTCCACTGGGGCAGGGCTTGATAGGACCCAGATGTGATTGAGCACAAGTACGATTACTAGCAGCCTCTGTTCGGAGCTGTAGATGGGTCAACTGGCTGAGCTGGCTGGGGTGCATAGTCATCATGGCTTCCTCACCAGCATCAGACCTGGCCCTGAGGCCAAGGTGATGAGACCGTGGGAGTAAGCTATCATGCTCCAGCAGGTGGCGCCAGAGGGCACAGCAGAGGGACGGGGCTTGGCTGGGGGCTCTGAAGACTTCTTGGAGGAAGTGGCTTTCTGAACTCCATCCCAAGACTTCTGTCAGCCCAAGCTGACTGTTTGAAGGCACAGGGTGAAGGAAGGCCTCTGGGCAGAAGAATACAGACTGCCCCACTCCCACCCCAAGAGGGCCTCTTTGGCCTGGCGGGCAGATGCCTGTCCACTCCCCAGCTGTCTTTCTCTGGAGGGAGACGCTGACCAGCTGGAACCTCACTCACTCCTATTAAGGCCGAGTAAGGGGAGGGCTGGGGGAGTGACTTTCTGGGGGCAGGGACGCAGCTGCTGAAGCCAGACTATGACAAGGAGGAGGATTTCCCTGCTTGCTGAAAGCCTTCACCTTGGGGGAAGAGCGGACAGCTGGGCCAGCAGCATCTCTGCCTTGCCCTGCCTCCTTTCATCCCAGAAAAGGAGATCCTGGCTCTCATTGGGCAGGGGAGAGAAGCAGGGGCTGCTGCCATAGCAACTTTGTCATTGACCTAGGGGAGGGAGCTGCTGGGGCCCGGACCAGGGCCCGGAGCAGGGTCGTCCAAGGCTGGCCTAACCTAGATAGAAGGGGGGCTTTGGAAGGAAGTAGGGGGCTTTAGTTGGCTTAGCATTTCCCTTGGTGCCCAGCCAGGACTTCTAGCAGGAGTCTGCGGGCAGCCGGCGGTGGGATATCTCCAGCCCCCACATCTGCTGTCAGTGAATCATAACTGGCCTGTTCCACATCACTGGAGGGACAGCCGCAAAGCCAGACAGTGGAGTCTTCCCACGGGGCTCACCTCCGAGCCAGGTCAGGAGGGCCCTGATGCCAGTCCCATGCTCAACATACATGAATTCCCTGTGGTACAAGGAGTGGGGAGGTTTAGAGAAAGGAAACTGACTTGTGGAGAGTCCTCTAAGAAGACACGGTAAGATGGGGAGTGTAGAGTCAGGGCATGGGGACCTGGACATGAGAGGAGGTATGTAGACACTGGCCAAGGGACATCGTGCTCATCCGCTTCGTGGGGTGGCAGGGCCTGGGGCCTCCAGTCTCTGCACCTTACATCCTCTGACAGTGGGGCTGCTGATGCTGGTGGTGTGGGATCGGTTGGATAGTACAGCTCAAAGAGGTACAGAGTTCCCCGCCTGCCTGTCCAAAATCTGGTGAGAGCATGAAAGAGCATCGTCAGGTTTGGCATGGGGTCTTTGTGGCTCTCTTAGGGAACGTCAGTGGGGCTGGATGGGTCACAAGTGGAGTGTTGTGGGTCCTGGGGTGCATGCCATTCTGGAGGCAGCAGGGGCAGGATAGGTGTGCTGTGCAGGGTAGGGGACAATGCGGGCTAGGACTGGAGACCACAGCACAGAACCCTAGTGGGTTCTCTTCGAAGTCCCTCCATGCGGCCAGCTGGGTCAGGTCAGGGACAAAAGGCTGGCCATTTGGGCCTCGCGGCTGCGAATAGCCTCTGTCTGCCGCCCCCGGTTTGAGGAGGCAGGCCTGTCTCTTCTCAGCACACATCCTGCAGCTGACCCAGCCGGGTTGGGGTGGAGAGAGGGCAGCTGCCTGGCCCGAAGCCCAGGAGAGCAGAGGTCATAGCAGGGCGCTGGGCTGGGTGGGAGCTGGGGGAGTGTGTAGCAAGCAGGGGGGTGGGGGTCAGGTCGGGACAGGAACTGTGGTTTTCTCCTCCTGCCGCCTTCCTGGCAGGCCCTGTGGGAGCTCCCCCAGTAGCCAGCCCTGAGCTGAGGCCTAGGCCACCACCTTCCTCCTTTTCTTCCCTTGGAATTGGGGGCACTTCCTACCTTGGACAGTCTCAACACTGGGTGCTCAAGGTACTGTCACAGGACAGCTGGTGGCCCACCTGACAGCTGGGTGGGGTCTGTGCTCAGTGTTCAGGGCAGCAGCCTCTAGGCCAGCTTCCACCCTTCAGTGGGAGCCCCTCTCTGGCCTTGGAGTGGTCCCCCTCATGCCCCGAGCTCATCACTGGTGACAAGCCGTAGGAGAGTTGTGGCTCCTGCAGCCTGACTGGGGCCCTCTGTTCCTCTTCACCCCATTCCTCATGCAGGTGACTACATAGAGCTCTGGGCCATGGCCCCTTTGTGGCCTTGTCTTAATGGGCGGAGGCAGAGCCCCTTGCCAAGTCTGAAGTGGGAGGCCCCAGCTCTCCAGCCCCCTCTGCTGCCTGTGTGCTGTCCAGAGCCGGTCTTCTGGGCTGGAGGGCACTGACCTGAGTCCCAGCTCCTTCCAGGTCTCTGGGCCCCCTCCAGGCCATCTGGGTGGATGCCTCGCGCTGGCCTCAGGCCCTAAGGGAGGAAGCAGCGCCCTATTCTCCCAGTGCGGTGCACAGGACAGCTCCTGTCCGTCTCAGCCTGACCTGCGGCCTTACTCTAGAGGGAGCCTCCCACTGTCTGATTTTCCCTAGACACGCCTCTTCCTACCCAACTCCCCAACCTTCCCCTCCTCTGGCCATCTCCCCCCGCTGCCCCACCCCCATCTCCCCACAGCAGCCAGAGTGACTGTGCTGCTCTTGCTTGCATCCTGCTCATGACCCCTTACGCTCCAGATGAAGTCAGGACCCTCAGCCGGGCCGTGGGACCCGCCTCCAGGCTCCAGGCGCTGGTAGCACCGCCCTGGTTCCCCTCCCTCTGCCAGCCCTGACAGAGTTCAGTTCCTCGAATGCGTCTGCCACTCAGCAAATGCCTCCAGGTCTTTGCACACATTGTTCCCTCTTCCTAGAACATGCTTTCATCTCTCAGTTCTTTCATCCCCCAAGCTGGCCTGTGTGTCCCACCTCCGTACACCCATGCTTCCCACGTCCTGCCAAAACACTGGTTAAAACCCTGGGGGTCGTTAATGACCTGCTTCCCCGTCACTTGCTCGCTCATAAGGGCATGAAGTACCCCCGACACACATCCCTCAGGGAGGGGCCGTGTCTGTCCTGTGCTTCTGGTGCTGAAGGAGGGAGCACCCTTGGACAGGGAGAGGAGCCTGAGGCGGTGCTTGCAGTTGAGGGGTTGACGGCCTGCCCAAGTGGGGGATGGGACACGGCATTGTGTCCAGACTTCAAGGGCTCTGTGCTGTTGTGTGCCTCCCGCAGTTACAGCTACATGATCGACAACGTAATCCTGCTCATCACGGGCACGCTGCACCAGCGCTCTATCGCCGAGCTTGTGCCTAAGTGCCACCCGCTCGGCAGTTTCGAGCAGATGGAGGCCGTGAACATCGCACAGACACCTGCCGAGCTCTACAATGCTATTCTGGTGGACACGCCCCTGGGTGAGTGGCCCTGGCGGAGGAGGGAGAGGCGGGCAGTGGCATCAATGTCAGTGCCTCCGGGTGGGGTTTTTTGAACCCTGGGGGCAGCCCGGAGCCAGAAAGTGAGGCCCACCCATGGCTGCTTACCTTTTTCTTCCTGTCAGATTCGCCTCCCATTCTCTTCTCTTCGTCCTGCCTTCTGCTCCCTTCCTGCTGCTTTCACTGGGCCAGGCAGACTACCCCCAGGGCCTGACTCAGACGATCTAACTTCGTGAATCTGGCTGATATTTCAGAATGCAGAGGAAGGCAGAGCTCAGGGGGCCTGGGTCCCTCGGAGTCTTGGGAGCTCTGACAGACCGTGGCCCTAAGCTGGGCTGTAGTGACCTGCTGCCCATGAGGCAGAGGAGGGATGCAAACAGCTTCACTTGCTCCACCAAGCAGGTCCCAGGGGCCAAGTCAGGCAGTGTCCAGCAGGATGCAGAGTTCATGTCAGAAGCCAAGGAAGGAAGGGGAACCGGGAGCTTCCTACAGGACCTCGCCTAGGCAGCATTGGCCCCTGCCTGCCTTGGAGGGGGACTGGAGAAAGGCACTAAGGCTATCGCCAACTAGTGTCCTCATAGCCAGCATGCTAGTCCCCAGGACACCACCTCCAGGAAGCTGCCAGGATTGTACAACTGGGCCCAAAGCTGCACTTGGTCCTGCAGTAAGAGGCATAGGCCTTACCTGCTTGGCCTTATCTACACAATACCTTAACCTCTCATGGTAACTCTGAGCTAGTTCTAGGCTGTCGGTGGCTTCTTCAGGTTCTCCATCTCTAAAGAAGAAACAGAACCAGTGAGTCCATGAGCTCCCTGGGGATCAAAGGGCTCTCTTCTGCTTTGGCCTCTAATGCCAGCCCTAAAATGGTTCCCTGGGTCCCTGGTCCCTGCTCACCCAGCTGTCGTACTCAGGTCTTGTTCTGAGGAAAAGGAGTTTGCCACATGTGGGCCCCAGGCCCTCCTGGGAGATGCAGAGAAGTGGGCGCCAGGCCCTGAATCCACAGCTGCCCCTGGAGAAGGGAGGATGTCACAGCCTCTTATGCAAGCCTGTCTTTGGCATGATCTGAGCTTGGGTCTGCCCCAGAGGCGATTAGATCATGTTATGGCTGGCCGCCTCCTTTGTGAATCAATTTTAGTAGCAAGAAGGCAAGAGAAGCTCAGGTCAGTATACACGGCCTGGAGTATGGCTTCGGTCACTTCTAAGGCAATAGTCTAGGCCAGCTTGGTGCCCCCCCCCATCCCCCACTTCCCAGCCAGATGGGCCTTGTGGCAGGGGTCCTCTGTGCCCTGCAGGGGGAGTTGAACATCAGCAGGATTCTTGCCTAGGCTGAGAGTCCACTAACCCACCCCTCACACCATGTCTTTCCTCCCCAGCGGCGTTTTTCCAGGACTGCATCTCAGAGCAGGACCTCGATGAGATGAACATTGAGATCATCCGCAACACGCTCTACAAGGTAGCGCCCCCGCGCCCGGTGGTGGTGGTGAAGTGGGTTGGTGGGCTGGTGATTTACTGGGGTGCTGGGACAGGACGCAATTCCATGGGCTCCTTTCCCAGGGGCTTATCTGCTCACTTTCTGGCTTCCGTGACTGGCGCAAGACCGCATGGAACAGGTTTTCCATCCCTCGGGCCCAGATAAAATCAGCAGGAATGGCTAGGGTTCCTGGATTGCCACTCCCCCTGCATCCAGGAGGGTCACTGGCCACCACCCAGGCCATAACTCTCAGGCTCACCTCACCTGGACTGTTGCCAGCAAGGAGCACCTGAGCACGGTGGGAGAGGGACCCAGCCAGGTGTGGCTAGGTCCCTGTGTCCCTCTCAGTTTCCCGGGTCTAGGGCTGGTGCCACGTGCCACCATCTTCAACCCTACCCACCTTCTGCTTCCCATCAGGCTGTGCACTAGCTGATGACCCCTGAAAACAGAATGGGCTTGGGATTCCTGGGTCAGCACTGCCCCGGCTCAAAGAGGTTAGGAGCAGGCTTGGGAGCTAGGGAAGGGTGCTGGCCAGGGACCAGTGAGGACTATTTGGGGCAGACTGGGCTCTGGCCATAGTGAGGACCTCTGATGGGTCAGCAGTGGGCAGGCCCGGAAGGTAGATAACACTTGCTGACAGCCCTGCTGACCTAACCTGAGAACATCTATCTCTTAGATCTTTACAATGAGGCCCTTCTCCTTCCCTACTTGGAACTAGGTGGCCAAGACAATGGTGGCCTGAGCCCACGCCCTCCAGTCTCGCTGCAGGGGTCTGGGCCAGAGGGCAGGGCGGGTGTGCAGGTGGGTGAAGGGCCCACCTGGAGGTTGTAGTAGTGGAGGCACAGGGCCAGCACATGCAGAAGCCAGTGTGGAACACGAGCCAGGTGGCAGGCAGTTTGCTGTGGAAGTGCCGGTTCCGGCTGGACAGTGGGAGATAGACCTGGAAAGAAAGGATCAAGTCAGGCACAGGATCAGGTGCCCAGGGCCTTGAATGCCAGGCCAGAAGTTTGACTTTTACCCTGTAGGGCATGGTCAGCCAGTGAGGATTTTCAGCAGGGCAGAGTATCATCAGAGTTTGGCAGACAGACTAGAGGGGATGAGATGAGAGGCAGGAAGGCTGTTGGCTTCTGTACTCCTTGGGGCTGCTCTGGGAGCTAGGTAGGCATCAGTATGCCAGTAGTAAGAGGAGATTGAGGGCTCAGAAAAGTGGAGTGGGCTGCCTGAAGCCGCAGCCACTTGCTAGACCCTGGGCAGCACTTGCACATTGCACCTGGCTCAGCCTGCCTGCAAAGCAAGTGCTCTCCTCTGCTAATAGGGAGATGGGGAGCATGGGGCAAGGAGTGTGGTGGGGGCAGGCAGTGAGAGCTGGCTCTCATGTGTTAGTGTTCACAACCCACCCCCCCTGCAGTGCTCCTGGCTCCTTGCCGGGTTCCCTGCCCTGAGGCAGGGTGAGGGGTGGGTGAGGCTGTCCCCTCGGCCTCACCCATGCCCTCACCGGGCCTGACTGGTTCTAGCTGGAGTCACTCGCGAGAGCTGCCTGGGCACCAGCTTGTAAACACCGACCCAATGCTGTGGGCGCCATGCCAGGCCCGCCCGTCAGGTCATGTCCCAGCCCAGTAGCCACAGATGGGAGATTAGGCAGACCCCCAGTAGCGGGTGGGAACCGTAGGCAGCTGGTGCAGCAGACATGGGCTGGCAGATGCCAGGGGACAGGGTGGAGGTGGGAAGGTGACCTTGGTACTTGGGCCTTTGGGGTCTTGCCAGTTTCTTCAGCTGCTCAGCCTCCAGAAGAAAGTCTGGGGCTATTCCACCAGCCTCCACCACCCTGGGGTCAGTCTTTTCAGGGTCAGCCCAGCTTGGCAAAAGCTGGTGGCTTCCCCCACAGAGAGGAACTGCAGTCCCCTCTGGGACAGGCCTGAGATTGGACACACCCAAGTTGGCTGGCCATAGGAAAGGAGATGGCTGGGGACGGTCCCAGGGGAGACTAGTGCCACTAATCCATGGTAGGATTGGCAGCTGTTTCTGTCACCCAAGTCCTCTGCTATGCTGGGGTCCACTCTCCCTTCCAAGCTGCTTACTCCCTGACTGGTTCTAGACTTGTTTCCTGTGACTCGGTCCCTTCGGGTCTTCCCCTGAGCCCAGCTTGCCCAGCGCTGCTGGCCAGGCTTGGCCTGGGCTCGTGGACTCCTGGGTCTCATCTCACCTCCTCTCTTAGGCCAGTGGAACCCATGCCCACATCACACAGTGGGCGGAATGTTCTCTGCAGCCTGGAGGGCAGACCTCCACACAGAAAGCTTCCCTTGCCTCCTCAGCTCTCACCCCCAGCTCAGAAGCCTGTAGAGCCAGAGTCCCTGAGGCTGTGCCACCAGCTAGGACCCCGGAGGATCTGAGTAGAGGAAGCTTCCCAGAGGTCATGAGACTCTGCCCCTCCCTTGACAGGAAGAGGTTCAGGGAAGGAAGCCTGGGCCTGGCTGGTCTCAGGAGCTAGTCCTTGGAGGGACCTGAGGCCTGGGCTGACCTGGCTTCTCCTTATGCCCGGCAGATCCAATTTGCCTGGGCAGCAAGTGCTTGTTCCCGCTGGCAGCCCAAGTGTTCAGCCATCGCACTGCAGGGCTGACGTCCTCGCAGGCAATAACCATCCCTCAGCAGGAGCTAGGTTGACAATCTGGTTCCTGCTGTGTGACTGCCTAGGGGATGGGAAGAGGAGGAGGTGCTCTTTAAGGTGGGGTGCTGAGAGGGGCTGGGGCACCCAGTCCAGGCTATCTCCTTAAACTCTCAAGAGTCACCATGCTTCACTAGCCCATCAACATGTGATTTTCTGAGGCTGAGGGGAGATTTGGAGAAAAGACAGGCAGAGAAGCCGGGGCAAGACAGGGCCCCTCTCTGAGCCCGATCCTCTGTGGGATGAGGGTATGAGGGGCACCGCACCACGAGGCAGACAGTGGGTCAGAAATTGCTCTCTCGCTGCTGGGTGGGGGAGGCAGCAGGCTACTGCTGCTTGGCTGATGCACAGTGAAAATCTGTGGCTGTTTGGGGGGCTCTGACATGGGGGCTGCCCTGGCCAGTCCATGGGTATGATACTTGGATTAACCATGAAAGGAGCTGGGGAGGGAAGAAAGGAACTGTGAGGGGAAGCCTGGCAGGCCCACCTCGAGTCTCCCTGCCTAGGCTGATTGAGCCCCATGCCCTGCACAGGCCTACCTGGAATCCTTCTACAAGTTCTGCACCCTGCTGGGTGGGACCACGGCCGACGCCATGTGCCCCATCCTGGAGGTGAGTACCTGCCTCCGTCCCACCTGCTGGTGCCCTGGGCCTGGCGTGGGGAAGCCCTGGTAACTGGCTACTGCCTCCCTCCCATTCTCTCTCTCCGGCACCCCACAGTTTGAAGCAGACCGCCGCGCTTTCATCATCACCATTAACTCCTTCGGCACAGAGCTGTCCAAGGAGGACCGTGCCAAGCTCTTCCCGCACTGTGGACGGCTCTACCCAGAGGGCCTGGCCCAGCTGGCTCGAGCTGACGACTATGAGCAGGTCAAGAACGTGGCCGACTACTACCCGGTGAGTGCCCTGACTGTAGGACGGGGGGCAGGGCTGTTGGCACCCACATCCCCACCCCGCACCCAACAGCGCCCTCGTGCTCATGCTTCCCTTTCCCCCACGCCCCGCCCCCGCTCTCCTGAGTCAGGAGTACAAGCTGCTTTTCGAAGGTGCGGGCAGCAACCCTGGAGACAAAACCCTGGAGGACCGATTCTTCGAGCACGAGGTGAGTGCTGGGCCTGCTTGTCGAAGGGAGGGGTTGGTGGCCCAGGCCTGACTTCGGTCCCAGCCCCTTGCACACCACTCCTTCCTGTGTCTGCAGGTGAAACTGAACAAGTTGGCGTTTCTGAACCAGTTCCACTTTGGTGTTTTCTATGCCTTTGTGAAGCTCAAGGAGCAGGAATGTCGCAACATTGTGTGGATTGCCGAGTGCATCGCCCAACGCCATCGGGCCAAGATTGATAACTACATCCCTATCTTCTAGCACTCTGGACCAAGGCTCCCTAGTGTGTGTGTACATGTGTGTCCGTGTGCTGTGACAAAGCTCACGGCTCACCCACCTGCCCTGGGGGAGCATGCTGTCCCCGTGGCTGCCCCGCCTCCCTGACCCTCTCTGAGACCGCTCTTGGGCCTGCAGGGGGGCTGGGCACCTGCTCCCACACCAAGGATGGACCAAGCCCCCACCTCCAGAGTAAGGAGGCCCCCTCAGCCCTGTGTTTACAGCCGCTGACGTGTCTGAGAAGCATGTGGTCACTTTTGTGTCCCTCCCTAACCCAAGAACCCCTGGGGGGAGTGTGAACCTTCTCTTCCCTCAGTGGGCCCCCCCCAGAGCCATGGCCAGGATAAAGTATGTGTGTTCTTGGGAAATGGGGGAGTAGCTCTGCCCTTCCAAGATAATAAAAACTTCTCTAAGCCCAGCTGTCTTCTGTCTCCTTTGGGCCCTGGCCCCTCTCCCAGATCCCCAACTTGCCTCAGGCCTCCTGAGCCCACCCCCACCTAAGCCTTCTACCTCCCTTCCTTGGGTGGCAGCCCTTGGCTGGCCTTGTCCCTGTGCAGCCAGGCTCCTCGGGGCGGGAGGTTGGTGGCAAATGGCCCCTTTCTCTGCTGGAGGCTCCAACAGGCCCATGGAGTGGGCTTCTGGCTCTAGAGGGCCCCTAGGGCTCCCTGTTTGCTTCATTGAGCACCACAACTCCCTGGGCTGGGGTCATTACCCCCGTTTCACTCTGAGGAAACCTATGGATACGTGATCTGCCCAAGGTCACTGAAGGGGGTTGGATGTAAACCAGGTCCTGTGCCCAGGCCCCCATGCTGAGCCCTGGGGGTTGCCCAGGCAGTTTCTGGTCTGTCACACGGCCACAGCCTGTCACTAGCCAAACAGAGCATTTCCCCCATTCTAGGAGAAATAAAAATTTATCTTTATTCAAAAAGTGTCAATCAGGTGAGTATGTAGCCTCCCTGTGGCTTGAGGGGTTTGGGGTGGGTGGTCAGGGCCCTAATCCTTGAGCCAGTCAAGAAACAGGATTCACCCTTCAAATCACAGCACTGAGGCACTGGTGCCAAGAAATAATCCTGAGGGGGTCCCCAACCTACCTAATCTCGCCTTAGTTTGCAGAGGCACTGTCTGTAGGATCCTAGCTAAGGCTCTAGTTAAGCCTTGAACTAAACTTCCCATCCAGCTAGGTTCTGCAAGCTGCATGGTGGAGCCTTGTGCCCAGGAGGGTCTGTTTGGGCTCATGAAGCAGGAGAGGCCCAGAGTTCACTGGAAAGCCTTCACCTCACCAGGCCTGGCCTGTGGCATCGGCAGTGCATGGGTTGGGGTCCTTTGGGCCAGGCTCTAGGGCAGACCTTGGGGGTCAGAATACCTGGAAGAAGAGCAAGGGCACAAGGAACCTCCTCTGCTGGAGCTGCTCTACATGTGCCCTGCTCACTGGGCAGTGGGAGAGGGGTCCAGTCTGGGGCCTTGGTCCTGGGCTATGTCCCGGGCAGAGGTAAGGCCAGGCTGGCCAGCCTGTAGTGCTCTTGGCACATAGGGACTGATGAAGAAGGACTGCAGGAAACGCTGCCGCAGGCCCTCAGGCAGGTAGTAGTGGATGAAGTATATGAGCCCCAGGCCATGACCTGGGTAATAGCGGCGGCGTGGCTGGGCCGCCAGCAGCGCATCGGTGATGGCATCTACCACCGGGCTGAGGTCTGGCAGGGCCTGGCTCAGAGAGTGCAGGAACTGCCCATTCAAGTGCTCGATGTAGTCCTCACCATAGGCCTGCAGCAGCTCTTGCGGCAGGGTGGCCAGCAGCTGCTGCTTGCGCTCTTCCCACTGGTGCACGTCCTTCACTGACTCTGCGGAAGGAGTGCCAAGGCCAGAAAGGGGTCAGAGAGGGAAGCCAAACCCAGACCCAGGTCTCTAACTCACAACCTGAGACCCGCCCCCAGCCAAAGTCAGGCCCATTCCTCAGACCCAATCCCACTCCAGAGAAGACCACACCCACCCTGCCTTCCTCCTCTCCCCCGACAGGCCCCACCCCCAAATCCCTGAGCCTCACCTGTCTTGAAGCAGGCAGGCTGGATGATGCTGACCTTGACACCCCAGGGCAGAAGTTCACAGCTAAAATTGCCCATGAGCAATGCCAAGGCTGCTTTGGAGGTCCCATAGGCAGCCAAGCATGGAAACGGCATGTCTCCTGGGGATGGATTGGGAGTGGCGGATGCCTCAGCCTGGGCCGGGGACTCCAGTATCTCTCCCTGCCCAGCAGAGGCATCTTTTCTGCTCCAGTGCGGGAGGACCCTCACCTGCTGGGCTGCTTACGGTCACAATGCGACCACTCGAACGACGCAGCAGTGGCAAGAGGCCTTTGGTCATCTCTAGTGCACCAAAGAAGTTCACCTCCATGCAGGTGCGGAAAGTGGCCACCGGACACAGCTCTGCATCCGCCACGAAGATGTTCTGGCCCGCATTGTTGACCAGGCCCCACAGACCTGAGGGCATGGAGCCAGGAGGGAAGCTGCGGGTCAGTCCCACCGCACACCTCCAATCCTGGCCCCTTCACATCTGCCCAGCCATGCCCTTTCCTGGCGAAGTTGAGCTTACTGACCAGTGCTGGCGGTGTGGACCTTGGTGAACTCCAGCACACGGCTAATGTCTGCTGGCTTGGTCAGGTCCATCTGCAGCAGCTGCAGACGAGAAGAACAGCAGGCACGCAGCTCTAGGGCGCCAGGGCTATTCAGATCCAACACGGTGGCCAACACTGTGAAGCCCATGGCGTCAAGCTTCTTGGCCGTCGCGTTGCCAAAACCAGAGTCACAGCCTGGTCAGGGAAGGATGGACAGCCAGTAAATGCCACCATGGCCCAGTTCAGCCTGAGACAACCCTGGGTCACCATGGCCTGGATGAGATCCAGGCTCCTGACTCCTGACTTCACAGCATCAGCAGCCCTCCCTTCCTAGGCTCATCTCTGGGAGGCTTGGACCCTCTGGCTGAGCTCCTGAGGTCCAACTCTTTCACAGCTGTCATCTCCCTGACCCCTCATAGCAACCCTATCAAACGTGGCTTATGATCCCCACTTTAGAGATGAGGAAACTGAGATCTAGTAATGCTAAGTTGCTTCCCGCAAAGTCACTCAGCTGGCACACAGTAAGGTCAGGACCCTGTTGGTAAGTCAGCTGAGACCAGCCCCAGCCCTGATGTCCTTCTGTCTGCTTGAGATCAGGCCTCAGCTCGCATGTGCAGATATTACTCCCTAGCCTCCCTTCCTTTCTCACTGCCCTTGCCCAGCATTCTTCCTCTTACCTGGACACTGAAGCAGCCCCCTTTTTTCGTTCTGTCCCACCTTGTCTCCTTGAATCCATTCTCTGCCTAAGTAGCCCAAGGGATCCTTCCCAAAATAACAATACCCTCTGCTTCTGGAAACTTCTCCAAGGCTCCCCACAGCCCTTAGGATAAAGCCAATGTGCTCTGTCCCCATCATCTAGGCCCTGTACCACCTGAGCTCCACCTTCCTTTCCAGTTCAGCACCCTCTACTATTCCAGGCTCTAGGCAAGCTGGAGGCCCATCCCCACCTCATGCTTGACCCTTGGAATTCCAGTGAATGGCAACACTGGGACATTCTCTGAGCCTCAAATAACTTGCCCCCAGGACAGGGTCACAGTGGATGAAGACAAGAACAGATCTGCATTAGAATCCCCTCCTACATCCATCAAATGTGATCTGAGGTCAGTTACCACTCTTGGAGGCTTAATTTCCTGGTTTTGGTATGCAGAGAGATAAACCACGAGGCAGAGCCAGTGTAGGGGTCTAATAAACTCCGGCTCCTTTGATTGTTCCCATTCCAATCCAGCTCCTTGGGTGGTCAACAAGAGGGGGTGTGGAGAGGGGGGTGACCAGTGAGGAAGGAAGCTCTTTAGAGCCTGCCCCCATGGTGGTCCTGCTGATCAGAGGTTACAAAGTGGTTCTGCGCAACCAGCTCCCCCCTTCTCTCTGTTGAGGGAGAAAACAAAGCTGGGGGACTGCAAGCTGGGCTTTGTGTAGCTGGGAGCCCACTAGCCAGCCCAAGCTGAGGGGTACTTCCTGGGCAAGTCTGGCTGGAGGAGGGGAATGAGCACGTGTGTGTGTGTGTGTCTGTGTGTGTGTGTGTGTCCCCACTTGCCTAAGCTCCCTTCCAGAGCAGACAAGCCCTTCACAGGGAAACTAAGGCCTTCCAGAACCTCAGCTCTGAGGTCCCAACACAATCACCCCCACCTTTCCTTTCATACCCTCTTGCTCACCTGTACACACTCAGAAACCTACACATACCTCCAACCTACCTGCAGAGAGGCGTGAACAACAATGGCTCACTCCCATGAGACCCATACTGCCCAGCAATGCACAGATGTGCACACAAAGCACCCAGTCACTCCACCCAAACCCTGACCCCAGGGCTGAGCTTCCCAAGTAGCCTCGGCTAGGGCTTCTCAGGAGCATTCCCAGGGAGGGGTGTGTGGCAGCTCTGGCAGGCTCAAGGCACTGTGTTCCTAGCAAGTGAGGCAGGGCCTGGTCACCTACTTGTACTGCAGTCAGTAGTGAGTGAAGAAACCCCAGAGTTTAGGGGCATTGGGAAGCTTGGAGGTCAACTCTCGATGTTTAGATGGGGTGGGTTGGGCAGTCTGCTTCCCCTCCTCCATTGCGGGACTTTGCAACCAGAACTGAGGGAAGACTCAGTCTTACCTCACTCTCAAGATCAAGGGTAGGAGGTCTAACAGTAGCGGCACAAGGACCTGAGGTGAGATCCCAGGAAAGATTGCCTGGGTCACTAGTATCTGAAGATGACCTGGATCCGGAGGAGGTGGAACTCACTAATCAGAAGGCAGGAAGGGAGCTATCCGGTCCGTGGGGGCAGAAACTCTTTGCTTTTATACTAGGAGGTCTGTCATCTCTCCTTCCTCAGACCACTAAAACTGGGGACCCTTGAAACTTCTCACTCTACCCTGAACTCACATCTCTCCCACCCAACCTGAGCCATCCTCTATCTCCACCATCTTTACTGAAGCTCAAACCCTCCTGCTACCTTCACCTGAGTACATTCTGACTTCTTGCTGGGCATTCAAGGCCCCTTCCAAGGAAACAAATGCTTTCTCACCTCATCTCAGCAGCTAGACTGCTTACTGGCTGGCCCCCTCCCCCTCAGGCCATGCTCATTCCTGCTTCAAGCCTCTGTCCCACACCCTTTGTCTGATCCAAAACACCTTCCACACTCTTACCTATCTCCACTTATCTTCTGAGGCCCAGCTCAAGGATGGCCTCCTCTGGGAAGTCTTCCCAGCTTCCTCTGATCATGCAGGGCCCCCTACTGGACCGAGGTCTCTGAGAAGCCACTCACCAGTGCAAGAGAGAGAACCCTGAGCACCTGTCCAAAGCCATGGGGGTTAGGGGAGAGCCCAGGCTCCCCTTCCCCGACACTGGAGCCAGTAGTGTCCTATACAGTAGTGCCCACTTTCTCTCCCTCTCCACTCTGGGTCTCAGCTCCTCCTTCCCTCCTTCTGGTGATATATTTATTCCTTGTTCCAGACAAAGAGAGCTCAACAAGGTGGCCAGAGGCACCTGAGCCCAGCTCTCTAAGACCTCACCTCCTTCCCAGGCACAGAGGACCAGGAGGAATGGTGGTGGCATAATGAGTGCAGACTCTGGACAACTCCTTCACAGTTTGGGTCTGGGTGGTGGGATCTGAGAGGTGGCTGAATGTCCAGCTGTCCCTCATGATGACCCCAAGCTTTTCTGAACTCCAAGGAGCCCAGTCAGTTGGGAGAAGGGGGTCCCAACTCTCCACTTAAGCCTATTCCTCCTGGTCCCAGGGAAGAGACAGGACCTCCCACGTGGGGATGTTAGGCAGAGTTCAAGGGGTGAGGATTTTCTGAAGTCCCTCAGAGCAGTGTCCTCTGTCGGAAGACTGCTGTCTTGGAGAGGGACATAGCATAAACCCCAAGCTCCAGGAGGCTCCTTTAGCAGTCTCCCCTGCGCACCTGCCCACTCCCTTCCTCCTTTTCCCTTCAACACTCCCCAAAGCTGTAGGTAGTCAACCCGGACTTGGGGAGGTGCCCTGCGCTTCCTACTTGGCTAGCTCCCTGAACCCAGGGGAGAGGGGCTTCCCCACTTCTCGGCTGGGGGTCCCGCGTTGCCTTGGCATGCCCACAAGGAGCCCTCTGGGTGTCCGGTCCCGCCCTCGAACCGGGAGTCGCCGCGCTCCGCGCCCCGCGCACTCACCGGTGATGAGCACCGCGCGAGTCGCCACGGGCAGGCGCTGCGGGCGCGCCAGGCGGGACAACACGATCCAGCCGGTGGCGGCCAACACGGCAAGTGCGGCCAGCGGGGGTAGCAGGCGCTGGCACAGCCAGTCGAGCGCGGCCAGCAGTGCCAGCGCAGCCAGCAGCGGGCGGCCCAGACGCAGGTCTGCGCGCAGCAGCTGCAGCAGCGCACGGGCCGCCACGAGCAGCCAGGCGCCGCCCGACGGCCAGGGCCAGCTTTCCATGGCGGCCGGGGCGGGGCGGGGCAGGGACCGGGCTGGAGAGCAGGGACTGGGACTCGGGGCTGGGACGCGGGGTGCAGCAGGACACCAGCCAAGGGCGGGAGGGGATACTCGCTTTCTCTGTTCGCCCTCGGGCCGAGCTTTTAAAGAGCCCCGGGGGCGGGGGCGAGGGCGGAACGGAGGCGGGGAAGGGGCGGGGCTTTCCTTTACTTCTCTGCCCGCACCCCTTGCCGGGCAGGTGCCCCCACCTCCACCTCCCGCCCTCTGCCCCGCCCCCGCGGTCAGATCCGCTTTCGAAGAAGCCGGAACCAAGTGCCAAAGTTGCTGCTCAACTGCTCAACTCGCCGCTGGCCGTTCCCAGGAGAGCTGCGGTAGGTCTAGCCCTAGTGCCCCGCATGCGCTCACTCCTGCGCTGGTCCGCTGAGCCACGACTGCCAGGTGAGCACATCCACAGCTCACACTTGCTCGGGACACCTGAGGACACACGCAACCTCCATCCTCACATTGACCGCACCTCCGCGGCCAGCCGTGCCTGCCGGAACACCTCGGGGAACCAGCCCGCCCTCACCCGGCAGCCTAGGCCAACGCCGGCGTAAGCACCAAGCCTTGAGCGGCCGCAGGTGCCTAGCGCACACGCTCACACCTAAGCTGCCTGCGGCCACCGACCGATTTGGGGCTGGGGGCTAGGTGGAGCAGGGTGACAGACCAGATTCTTGGGAGTCTCTGCCCCGCAATTCCCCCCTTCCTTCCACTTTCCAGCCCTGGGTTTGCAGCAAACCCCTTCCCCACAATCTACCCCCACACACAATCCCTCCCCCCCCCCACCGCCCCCGTCCTCCTGCCACACAAGTGTATGTGTGTGGGCGCGGGTGTGTGGAGAGGAAGTTCTGAGGAAGCATCTAGGCCTCCCATTAACTCCAGCCCACTCTCCAACCCCAGGGACCCCAAGAGCCAGGCCAATGGGGACATCCGGGGAGTCAGTGAGGGCAGCCTCTAGGACAGGGTGATTTCTGCCCTGCTCCCAGGATCCCTCAGGGTATAAAGTGAGTGAGTGTGGGTGCCTTTCCTTGCCTGTGTGTATGAAGGTCTGTGTCTGTGTGTGGCCCTATGGGCCCCCACTCTGCCCACCCCCATGTCTGGCACCCCATGCTTGGCATCCATGCCAGGCTCTGCTGGCACAGGGAAGTGGTGCCAGTACCTCACTGCCAGGCCTTGTGCTGAGGTCAGTAGGTCAGCCTGTGGTACAGGGGGTCCCTACTTCTTCTGAACCCTTGCCCAGTGCCTCATCTATGCCCACACTAGGTCCTGGAGGGGTCATGGACCCCTCCCAATTATGTTGCCCATTCTCTATCTTAGATGCTCAGGTTCTGTGCCAGGGCTTCAAGGCAATGCCTCCTCGAAGCCTTCTCTGCCACCCAGGCATGGCCCCCTGGTGAGCCAGGGGCATCTCAAGGAGGAGCAGGGAGACACTCACTTAAGAGGTTCTTTCCAGAGCCACTGCTGAGCTTCTACTTCTTCCTCCTCCTACTGTAAGTACGGATGACAAGTTAGGCATGGCCCTGGGAGGCAGGGCTGGGGAGGGTATGTGTGTCTGACCCTGGGTTCGTGACCTTGTGTACCTGTGTATGCCTATATTTGTGTACACTCTGTCCATGGACTCCATAGCTTGTCCATACACAAATGACATGTCTCTTCCCATGCCATGACCCTGTATATGCATGTAAGTATATACACATGTTTTTGGTGACTCCCTTGGTCTGCATCATTCTTTGGAAACTCAGGGAAACATTCATTTTCCAAAATGTGCTGACTCCTATCATTCTGAACCTGTGGCCCAGTCTCACAGGTGGACACAGCAACCTTGACCTGGCATCTCAATATGAGCTGTAGACTCTGGGTTGTGGGACCCACACCTTCCCAGCTTTAGTCACCCTACTGAGAGTCTGAGTGTGGTTTCTGCAGCTTCAGACCATTAAGTCCCTTGGGACTGTGGAGGGAATGTAGAGGAGAGGATGAAGTTTGAGGGGGGAGTGTCTCAGGCAGCCTTCAAGGTTAAGGCCACACAGGTAGTACCAGAGCTTGCCAGAGTAGGTGTCAAAGGGCAGGGAGTTGGAGGACTTCCCTGGTGGTCCAGTGGTTGAGAATCCATCTGTCAATGTAGGGGATACAGGTTTGATCCCTGGTCTGGAAAGATTCCACATGCTACTGGGCAACAAAGCGTGTGTGCAGCAATTACTGAGCCTGTGCTCTAGAGCCTGTGCTCCACAACAAGAGAAGCCACCACAATGAGAAGCCTCCACACCACAACAAAGAGTAACCCCTGCTCGCCAGAACAGAGAAAGCCTGTGCGTAGCAACAAAGACCCAGCAAAGCCAAAATGCATAATTTTTTTTAAAAAGGGTAGGGAGGTGGAAGGTGGAAAGCATAGTGAGGACAGTCAGAAACAAGATGCTACACTTCGGGGAGGGAACCATGAAGGGCCCTGACCCACTGGGAAGCGTGGGATGGGGAGAGAGACTTGCTGGGAGGGAAATTTAGGGAATTGTCTTTGGTTGTGGAGTGTAGGATGCTAGGATGGGTGGGGCATGTTTCCAGTTCAGCTGCTGGGACCCTGCGCCACCTTAGAAGTATTTGTCTTATGTGGTTTGGGTCTCGGGGATGATCTGCCACGTTTGTATTTAACACCCCTCTCTCCCAGAAATTCATCCTACTTCCTAGGCCAGGCCTTCCTCCCAGGATCCATACTCCAGCCCACTGTGGCCACCTGAGCAGCTGACTCCTTACCTTTCATCAGGTGGAGACATTCTGGAAGTAGAAAGAAGGTGGTTTAGGCAGTCATGGCTGGGAGGGGCTGGCCCAGCCCTGTCTGAGGCTTGGTGCCAGGCTGTGCCTGCCCAAGGGCAGAGAACCAGCCTCTGCCAGAACCAGGAGTCTGGGCTGGCAGGGCCCTCCAGGGAGAAGGGGGAGCAGAGGGCAGGAGCCTCAGCGGATAAGGCAGGGTTGGCAGGGGCAGAGGAATGAAGGGCAACCAGAAGGAGTGGAGCCCCTGAGCCACCTCACCCCTAGGCCCTCAACCCACAGTCTCCCTTAGTCTCACCACCCACCCCGCTCCTTAATCAGAAACTGGGTGAGCCAAACCTTCAGCATGCCCCAGGCTCTGGAGGGCCATGAGGTGGGTTGGGGGCTGGCAGTCTGGCTCCAGCTGAGTCCAACAGCTCACTGGCACCACCTGCTGGCCATTGGGGGAGGGCACGGCTCTGAAAGGGAGAAAGTAAAGGTGACTGTTGGATGTGAGGATGGGAGGAACAGAAATCCAGGATGGGGCCTGCCAAGTGGCAGTCTCTAAGAGCTCACTTTCTGTTCTCTTACCATACTGTGTTTCTGGAGCCAAGCACTCCCTATCAACCCTTTCTTGCTCTGTGGTCAGGTTCAGAGGCAGCAGAATCCCAAGGAGGCCCTGCTCTCTGCTCACCCATGGCAGAAGGGAGCCTCTTCCTACCGATGGCCACCCCCTTGCCCAAGTTCCACACCCCATCCCTCCCCGTTCTCAAAGACAGCAAACTTGTACTGCGTTCCTACTATGTGTCAGGCTCTGTGCTGGGGACTGTGGTTATAACAACTAACCACTGGCTCCTTTCTGGTAGCATGTACCCCAGTTTGGCTCTGCCCTCTCCCCCTGGGAACTACCATAAAGAACTTCTCTCACTCAATCCTGTATCCCTTTCCCCAAGCATTGTTCTCATGCTCTCCTCCCCACAACACCCACCCTCTTTCTCAGCTGCATTTCTCTAAAACTGTCTCCAGTCACCATCTTCACGCTCCTCTCTCCCACTCTAGCTCTGAGTCAGCTCCAGCTCCTGGCCGTGCCAGAGGTCACCAGTGAATGACAAGCTAGTCCTCAAATACCAAGGACACATCTCTGCTTTCAGTTAACTCCTCTGTACCCTGGGCCCTTTCTTCCTTCGGCACCTGCAAAGCCACTGCTACTGGGTTCCCTCCTACCTGTCCGGCTCTCCTTCCCGGCCTCCTTCATAAGCTTCTCTTCCCTGTGGGTGAACCTCTGGCTTTGGAGGGCTGATGCTCGGTCCCTCCCACACCATGAGCTCATCTTCCTACTTGCATGTTGGTGACTCCCATGCTCCTTTCCAGCCAAGACTCTTAATTCCAGGCCCACATGTCCAGCTTCCCCTGGATGCCTCCCCTGGACACCCATAGGCCCCTTACACTCAGCATGTCCAAAACTGGTCTCATCATCTTCTCTAGTTCTGGCAGCCACACCCTTCCCAGCTCATCCTCAATCTTCATTCCATGCACTGGCCTCCAAACTTCTTGCTCTGTCCCAAGCCTTGGGTTGGGTGCAGAGGCCTCACAATAGCCCTTTGTAGTAGGTGTCATCATTACTATTTTGTATTCAAGGAATATAAATCAAGGAATATAAATATAAATTCAAGGAATATAAATCAAGGAATATAAAATATAACTGAGGCTTCCAGAGGCTAAGAAAATTGTTCAAGATTCAAACTCAGGTATACCAGAGCTCTAAGACTGAGAACTGTGTTAACATAGAGCGACATTTGCCATGCATTTCCCTGGTGGCTCAATGGTAAAGAATCCACCTGCCAATGCAGGAGATGCAGTGTCAATCCATGGGTCAGGAAGATCCCCTAGAGAAGGAAATGGCAACCTACTCCAGTATTCTTGCCTGAGAAATCCTGTGGACAGAGAGAGGAGCCTGGTGGGTTACAGTCTATGTGATCTCAAAAGAGTCGAACATGACTTAGCCACTAAACAACAATGTTTCACCACCTCTGACTTCATTCTGAGGGCAAAGGAGAGCTGGGAAAGGTCTTGAGCAAATAAGACCCTGTCCTGATTGGCTAGGAAATGGGTTTGGGGACAAGGCACGAGGGGAGGCTGGGCGTCCTGTTGGTGCATCCCTGTGAGGGACAGCAATCTGTTTTGGACAAACTGAGTCTGAAGTGCTTGTGGACATGTGAGGGTTGAGCCCAGAGGCAGCTGGGTGCCTGTGGTCCCCAGCACATCACTCATGTGGTACAAGAGCCTGGGAGATTGTCAACTCACCAGGCATGAATGAGTGCCCCATCCATCTCCTCTAGCTGTGCACCTGGAGGCCAGGCGCTTCGCTTACTGGGCAGAAGGAATGGGGACATGTGGGAAGCCAGAAGTATCATTTGTATTCTTCAAACTGTGTCCAGCACCCTCCCCTGGACTTCTCTGCTTCCAGGATTGAAGGCAGATATTTGGGGATTAGGGCCCTTGAGCTTGGGAAACACTAAGAGAGTTTGCTCTCAAGGGTTTTCTGGACAAGTCCCAGGGGAAAGGCAAGTCCCAGCTGAGAACACTTACTGGGCGAGCTTGGCTGACTCCAGGTGAAACTGGTCATTTTGAGTCCTGCAGTGCAGCTCTGAGTTATTCCTAATCCTCTGCCACATTTACTGTGTGCTTGCCAGTCCTTGCGTTCGACTTCCTCATACTTAATTTTCTGTACTATCCTCACATCGTCCAAATGAAGCAGGCACCACAATTCTATATATAAAAAGTTCAGTGCTTACTCAGCCGTCCAGATGCTCTGCTCCCCAGCCATCAGGCAGCACTGTCCCTTGTCAGCCAAGGAGGTTGGCATTATCCAGTGGCCGATACCCAGGCAAAAGACTATCAACCTTTTAAAACTTGCTTCTGGGAGTTCAGGGTTTTTGAGCACAAGCCACCCATTTTCCTTGCTTGGCCCTGCAATAAGCTCTTCTCTGTTCCAAAAAAATAAAAAAAAATAAAATAAAATTTGCCTCTGGATTAGAAACATTTCTCCCAATGGTAGAATTAAGGCAAGTTGTTACAAACTAATTCCAAAACTTGCTTCCTTACAGCTTCCATCACCCTGATTCAGGCCTTTTCTTGGCAGAACAACTGCAAAAGATACAAAAATTAGTTGCTGTTGGCTGTCTGGTTTAATTCATTTGCATATACATAATTCAGTCCCACCCCTCATGGCTAATACCCTACTTGGGGAGCTGTGGCTGTTTTCTGATTGCTGGTAGGAGGCCTATGTGTGTTGTTTTTTTAAATAAACTGAAACCAGATGGAGGAGAGTTTTGTTCACTGCCTTGCCTACAATTTTCTCCAGCAAATTCTTTGAAAAGCCAACCATCTATGAGTGGTGCCTATTCTCTTTGGAGGTCCCTCACCGCTGGCATGCAAATAGCAAGCAGAACTGGGATTTATAAAAGTGAAAACAAAAAGGAGAAAGAGAAGTTTCTTGGCCCAAGGGCTCTTGGGTACACAGCGGGGTCATCTCCTCGTGGAGCCCCAATTTTAGGTCTGCACTTACAGTCTGTGTCTTCCTCTCCTTCTCTCTCTCTCTTGAGTTGGGAACTGAGCTGGGGTTGAATCAGAATCACCTGGACTAACTACTTGGTGGAAATATGGATTCCAGATCCCCACCCGCTTTGCAGCACTAACTGATGGCAGGAGAGCCTGACTCTCAGGATGGGTCGATCTTTGAGTCAGTTATCCTCCGGAAGGGGTCCGAGCCACTCTTGCTTTCATCTTGGGAAGACTAGTTGCTCAAGATGGTTATAGAAATATTTTTAACCGCCAGCCAGGTCTAAGGCTTTGTAATGCCCCTTGAGCACCTTGTCAAGAGATTCCTTGTTCTGAGAAATAAGAAAGTACAACCCCTGGTCAAGGGGTTAAGATTTTTCTTTGGAATTTGAATTGAACATTGTCCTAGTGAAGTATGACCCAGTCCCTAGGCAGGGGAGAACATGTCTTTCCCAGCTCTGACCTTCATTCCTAGCTCAGATCTCTGTTCTTTTGGATTCCAAGGCTTTTTAGATAATTGTGTCAGGTTACATAAGCTTTTGAGATATGAGGGAGCACTCAAAGGAAATTCCTCTGGGAGTAGGCATGAGAGGTTCTGCCACATAATTTGTTTTAAAGTATTTGAGGAAAAATTCAGGTGCCTTAGCCTTGCACATTTTTGAAATAAAGTAAGAACAGTCAATGACTTTGTACGTATGCACCATTCCCCCATAGAAATGAGGAAACAAAAAGATACACCAAAGAGCAAGCGAAACTGTTCCCAGGGAGCACATGCAGGGCCAGCGCCAAGAGGGCAGCTTTGACTGAACTGCCATGGAAATCCTTATCAGCACAGGATACCTTTCCCCATCTGCCTTTCTGCATATTAGATAACACATGTAGTAAATACAAGCCTTCATTTTTCTAAGAAACATAAAATAAAAACTGAATTACTGCCAGAGAAGCTTTAAAATCATTAGTTCCTAGGACACTGTGGGCACATTCTCCACACACCATCATTTTCATGTCATTTGCCTCCAAGGGATAGCCCTGCATCAGCTCTGTTGCATAAGGTGCTGCTTCCAAACACCTTGTTCCTGACTGGAGACACAGAATAAGTTTTATCTAGGTCTGCAAGAGTTCTGGAGGGGTGACATCGTGTTCCAAGCTGTACCAGTTAGTGTCAACAGTAAGAAAGCTGCCAGAGTCTTCTTACCAAGGAAGCTGAGAGAATATTGTATATACCAAACAGCGCTCCTTTCTTAAAGCACAAAGTGGTCATAAAAGCTACTCAAGAAGGGAAAATTAATAGGAGGAAAATGTATTCAATGCAGTGAAGGAAAAAAAAATCTTTACAAGGGACGTGGAAATAACAAATTTACTATGATGAAGGGACGGTAGTATAGGAAAGTCCATTTTTACACCAAAAATAATTCAACAGGTATTATTTACAAAAGGCTTCACAAAAGAATTCCTGTTAAGTAACACTATCTTTTCATGTGTTTGTTCCTGCCTTCATTCATACAACAAACATCTATTGAGTGCATTTGTGTTCCAGGCTCCATGCTCAGGGAATGCCATGGTGAGCTAGATAACTATTCCCCCACTTGTGGGCTCTGCATGTGGCTGGAGGACAGTCCCTAATCAGATCAACACACAATCCAGCAGCCGCGACAGACAGGAGGAACTAGAAAGCAGAGTCTCAAGGCCTCTTCTATTCTGAGGGTTGAGAAAGCTTTCTAGGAGGAAGTGGTGTTCCAGGTAGCAAGAACATCGCATGCAAAGACCCCTAATATAAGAGGGAACCTGCTTCTTCAAGGAGAGGGGAGCCAGGAGGCTGCAGAGGTCAGAGGGAGCTAGGGAGTAAGGAAGGTCTTGGAGGCCATGGTGAATGAGGAGGTTTTTATTCTAATTTCATGGTATATGGAGATGCTGCTTCCTGTGAAGCAGGGAGAGTCACTGAGAGTGGTAGCAAGAAGTAAAATAGTCAGTTCGCCTTGTTTTTCTTCCTTCCTTTCATTTATTTTATTTTGGCTGTGCTGGGTCTTCATTGCTTCGCGTGGGCTTTCTCCAGTTGCGGCAAGCAGGGGCTACTCTAGTTGCAGTGCGTGGGTTTCTCGTTGCTGTGACTTTTCTGTTGCAGAGTATGGGCTCTAGAGCACAGGCTCAGTAGCGGTGGTACACAGGCTTTGTTGCTCCACAGCATGTGGGATCTTTCCAGACCAGGTACCGAACCTGTGTCTTCTTAGCCACTAGATCACCAGGGTAGGCCCTCTTCCCTTTTTCTTTTCTTTCTTTCTTCTTCTTCTTCTTTTTTTTTTTTTTTGACAGCCCCAAGCTATCAGGAGAATGGATTGATGGGGAGGGGAGCAGTCACGAGGTGACAGTCACGAGGCCTCTATGTTTGCCAGGGCAAGAGGTGCTTGTGGTCATGGGGACAAGCCAAGTAAACGGGCTGACTCATCCAAGGTCCATTGGAAAGGGTGCTGTGATTCAGACAAAATGGACCCAGAGAACAAGATCTATGGCTAACCACATCCCACCAGTGAATCTGATAATTAAAATTTAATTCCATTAATTAATGAAACGGAGAGCATCATTTCCTGATAGAAAGACAAGTAGGGTCTAGATTATATGTACCAGTGTCCATTACCAGTGGAACATTCTGTGTGCTTCATATGCAGGACTGCATTTTCAGGCTTCATCATGGCCCTATCCAGTAAGGAGCTGTTGTTACTGCTACTTCACATAGGAGCAAACTGGATTTAGAGAAGTTGGGGGATTTACCCAGCTGGCGACTGGCAAAGCTGGGATTGAAACAGGTAACCATTGATATGCCCTGGGACAAGAAACAAGTCCCAGGAAGCCTGGGGATACATTGACTGTAATTAAGGATGGGCTGTGGGTCTAGCCCAGGTTGGGGTGAACTGCCCCGGGGTCTCTTCTGGCAATTCTAGGAGTCAGGTAATGAGCTTGGAACCTTCTCACACACATGTGTACAAGTTCTTTAAACCACAGGTAGGTCTTTTTGTCTCTCTAGCCTGGGCTGTTCACCATGGACAGACCTGCCTTGCTAGTCAGGGACAGCCACTCTGGACAAGAACAAGTCCTGCCCTAGGGGATGACTTCTGTCCCAGAAAAATGTGTCTCATGTTTTCATAGAAACTGGCCAGAGCGGGGCAGGAGGAGCTGAGACTAACTACATTTTGAGTAAAAGCAATGCCTTGGGAAAGGGCCTGGGGGTGGGAGCTAATGCCTTGGGTTCCAGGAGATCCACTGATCAGGGGACAGGGATGAGGAGGTGGACAGGAGCTAGCTGAGCTGGGCTTTGGAAGCCAAGCTTTGGCATTTCAGTTGATCCTAAGGTCAAAGAAAGCCCTGGAGGTAACTTAAACAGAAGACTGATGAGGTGGTGTTAGCAAAGTGTGGCCTTCCTCAGTAGGTGATACCCTGGGCAGTGTCAGGTTCTGGACTGGTGACCACACCACGATGACAGAATCAGGACCATCAAACTGCGTGTGCTATTAAAACTCAGATTTGGCCAGAGGAAGTCTTTTCAGAGAGCTTGGTCTGGAATCACTCAGATACCTGGGCAGTCATTGTTGTTTCAAATGAAACAGCTTTGGGACTTCCCTGGTGGTCCAGTGGCTATGACTCCGTGCTTCCAATGCAGCGGGTATGAGTTTGATCCTTAGTCAGGGAAACCGCAACCAAGTTTGCATGCTACAACTAAAGATCTCGTGTGCCGTAATGAAGATTGAAGATCCTGCATAACACAACCAAGACCTGGTGCCACCAAATAAGTAAGTATTTTTAAAAAATGAAATAGCTTTCATTGGTTACATATACATGTACTTAATCCTATTTGAAACCCACTGTATTATTTCCTATTGCTGATACAACAAAGTGCCACTAATTCAGTGGCTTTGTTGTTGTTTAGTCGCTAAACTGTGTCTAACTCTTTGCAACCCCATGGACTGTAGCAACCAGGCTCCTCTGTCCATGGGATTTTCCAGGCAAGAATGCTGGAGTGGGTTGCCATTTCCTTCTCCAAGGGATCTTCCCAACCCAGGGATCGAACCCACATCTCCTGCATTGCAGGCAGATTGTTTACCCATGAGCCACCAGGGAAGCCAATTCAGTTTCTTAAAACAACACAGGTGTATTATCTTCTAGTTCTAGAGGTAAGAAGTTTGAAATGGGTGTCACTGGGCTAAAGGTAAGGTGTCAGCTGATTGGTTCCTCCTGGAAGTTCTATGGGAGAATGTTTCCTTGCCTTTTCTACATTCTAGAGGACACCTGCATTTATTGGCTCATGGCTTCTTTCTCTGTCTTCAAAACCAGGAGTATAGTGTTTTCAAATCTCTCTGACTTCTGCTTTCACCATCACGTCTCCTCTCACTCTGACCATCCCACGCCTCTCTCTTGTAAGGGTCCTTGTGATTACACTGAGCTCACCTGGGTAATCCAGGATACTCTCTTCCATCTCAAGACCCTTTCATATCTGCAAAGTACACTTTGCCTTGAGAGGCAGCATATGCATAGATTTCAGAAATTAGGATATGTACATCTTTGGGAGGCCATTATTCAGGCTACTACCCACTTTAACAAATGATCAGAAAAGAATGCTAAGCCTGCCAGCTAAGAGGAGAAGGGACTGGAATCAGGCAGGCTGATGTTAGGGAGACAGAAGGCTCCTGCAGAGACAGCAAAGGGGAAGCTGGTGCTGTGGGCTAGAGTGGAGTGGGAAGAATGGACACAGGACATATTTCAGGGGGAGTGAGAAGAATGGACATAGGACATATTTTGAAGGGAGGAACTGCCTGGTTGTGGGGACTGTCTGGATCAGATGGGCAAGGAGTAGGAGGAGAGTGGGTAGGCAGTGGTACCCTTTGGAGGGCCTAAAGGGAGAGGGAGGTTTGTGGCAAGGACAAAAAGGGCATATAGGGATGTGCTGCATTTACTCATGGGACAGCTAGGGGGGACGTCCCAGGTGACACTGGTGGTAAAGAACCTGCCTGCCAATGCAGGTAGACATAAGAGACCTGGGTTCGACCCCTGGGTTGGGAAGATCCCCTGGAGAAGGGCATGCAACCCACTCCAGTATTCTTGCCTGGAGAATCCCATGGACAGAGGAGCCTGGTGGGCTATGGTCCATAGGGTCACAGAGTCAGGCATGACTGAAGTGAATTAACATGCATGCATGCACAGGACATCTAGGAGCAGTGCCTGGGAGGCAGATGGACCCAGGGTTTGGTGGCTTGACTCTCCAGTCCCTGCCTTCCCCGTGGGCATATAATGGCTCTTCCTCCACCTTGATTTTTGGATCACCATCTCTCTTCAGCCCTAAATTATACAATTCCAGATTAGAGTTGAGTTGTCTTGTACTTTTGAGGCCAAAGTAGCCTTGATATTTAGTCCATATAGTTTACCAGTTCTGGAAACAAGCATTTATATGGTAGACAAATAAAGACACTTGCATAGGACCCAGAATCAGCACATGACAGAGCAGGAGTTGCTATGTTACCTTTATTGCATGCTTGTGGCTGATAATTTTAGGGATAGGGGTATTTTCTGTCCAGCCCATGTTGAGCAGGGAGCCAGCCAGCTGCTCACTTTCCTACAGCCTAGAAATATGGATAGGGCAGCTGGTGGAAGACAGAGCCTCTTCCTGTCTTTTGAGAAAGCCTGAGCTCATGAGAGGGTCCATTTTGAGTGTCCCCAAGTGGAGGGGAGAGGGCACATTCAGGGAAACCAAGTTCAGGAGGGAGGGAAGAGAGTCTGCAGCCCCTGGAATGGAGGAGGCAGGTGCCTGTCCCCCAGCAGCCCCAGGGCAGCAGGCATGATCCCATGAAGCCCAAATGTGAAAGTCCTGTGGGTTGGGGCAATGACTGTGGCCTTAGTACCAGATAGGACACATGACCAGAGAGTGCTTCTCACAGTGTTAGCTGCTGCAGGAGGTTCTGAATCCTTGGAATAAACTGGGTAAAGAGGAACCTAGTAGGGACGAAGACCAAATTTCCCTCCAGCCTGGACTATCGGAAATCCCAGTAGGATTTATGCTTGACTTAAAGGAAATAAAGAAAAAAAGAACTTATTCTTTTGGCCACATGGTGCCAAAAGTGGGACCATGAGTCGGTGGGACCTTAGTTTCCCGACCAGAGACTACACCCGACCAGGGACTGAACCCAAGCCCTCGACAATAAGCGCACAAAGTTCTAACCACTGGACCCAGGGAAGTCCCAGAAAGGAGATATTTTGAGCTCTTACACTTCACACATTATATTATGGACCACCTCCATATTTATTTGCTTTTAGATATATATTCCTCTTAGCCTGTTATCTCTCTGAAGGGCAGGGATCTCGTGGGTATTCCCTAGGGTACGTCCAGTGCCCAGCACATACTCTCATTAAAATGTGCAGGCTGGCTGAGGGTTTCCCTAAGAGTGATGGGCTCAGGGGAGAACCTGGAGCGGAACGCTTACGGGACAAGTTAGGATTTCGAGAAGACAAGCTGTGGATTGGGGGTAGAGAAAAGTATGTTTTTGAGGAAGAATGTTGAGAAGGAATGGAGAATGGGGAGCCAGGGGGTCCGGGTGAGCCCCGCCCGAGCCTGAGTGCCAGCGCGACGTGACGCAGCGCGGTTTGGCCGCTGTGGGGCGCCGTAGCCCACGCCGTTGCCAGGGGAACGGGCCGAGCGCCTGGCGAGGCCCAGCCAGCGTCTGCCTGGCCGGGTGGTACAGCCAGCCCGCTCAAGTAGGAGCCGGAGGACTTGCGGGCCTAACCTCCGCCTTGCGTCCCGGGATGGAGCTCCGATCCGGAGCGCACCGCCGCCGGGTCCCAGGGACCGTCTCTACCGCGAGAGTCTGAAGCGCGGCCGCTTTGGGGTGGGTAGACGGCCTGGCGCTGGGGCTGAGCCGCTGAGTGACCTTGGCAGGGCCGATCTGGCTCGGCCGACGACGCGCAGGTGAGGAGCCCCCTGTGCAGTTCTCACCTCGAAGCTGAGCCACGGGGGCAGAGCTGCCGCCGCCCGGCCGAGCTTTTCGCCTGGAGCCCGCTGGCGGCCTGGGCTGCAGGTCTTGGGCAGGGCGCCCGGCTTCCTTCTAGCATTCATCAGGTTCGCAGATCGGCATTGAGTGTCTGCTATGTGCCAGGCTCTTTGCCAGGCGCAGGGCCACCAAGGGCTCCAGAGAGAAGGCCGCAGTTCTCCAGAACCGGCAGTGTTAAGAAGGGGTCGGGCGGGGGTTGCGGGGAGCAGGCGCCAGATACACGACTAAAGTGATTTCAGGTCAGGTTAAATGGTCTAGTGCTGAAATGGAGGGAGGTCCGGGAGGATCCCCTCTCTCATGTGACTTTTAAGCCAAGATCTAAGGTTGAAAGTCAGCATTGTGATCAGGATAAGGGTGTTTCTGGAAGAGGCAAAAGGAAATGCAAAGATCTGGAGGCCGCAGGTACAGAGGAACAGAAAGGGTGAGGGGCACTTTGAAGGATGTGGTGGAACTTTGAACTTTATCCTACCAGGAGGAGTAAACCACTGAGGAGTATTGATGTGTTTTTAAGTTTTGAAAATCTCACCTCACTCTGGCTGCTGTGGGCAATGTGGTTGTGACAGGGCATACCAGGAAGTCAGTTGAGGGTCCTCCTAGTTCTGCCAGTGTAGCTGTGCCTCCTAGAACTTACTTAGTCTCTCTGAGCCTCAGTGTCCTCATCTGTGGAAAGGGCATATTGCTCTGCATGTTGTTTATGAGAGAGAAATTGAGGGGCTAGCCACATCTCAGACCAATGACTAGAGAGGCCTATGAGAACAGTTTGAAATGATCGGATCTACTTCAGAGAGTTGTGAGGGATAATAAGCAGATTCCATCAAAACACTTAAAGCGGTAGCACAGAATAAGTGCCTTCTAAATGGCTGCTGCTGCTGCTGCTAAGTCACTTCAGTCGTATCCGATTCTGTGTGACCCCATAGATGGCAGCTTACCAGGCTGCCCCGTCCCTGGGATTCTCCAGGCAAGAACACTGGAATGGGTTGCCATTTCCTTCTCCAATGCATGAAAGTGAAAAGTGAAAGTGAAGTTGCTCAGTCGTGTCCGACTCTTCGTGACCCCATGGACTGCAGCCTACCAGGCTCCTCTGCACATGGGATTTTCCAGGCAAGAGTACTGGAGTGGGGTGCCATTGCCTTCTCCATCTAAATGGCTAGCAATGGTTATTGTTGTTGTTGAGACACTGTAGGGGAGCAATGATTGGGGCTTGGAATAGAGTGATGGCAGCAGAAATGGTAAGAAGTAGCTTAACTTCCCTTCTTGAAGGAGAGTTGGATTTAGAGATGTGTAAGGGGTGGTCCCTGTTTTCACAAAACTGGTGATTCACAGCGGGAGACGGGTGTATAAACAGACCATCACCATGAGATTCAATAAAAGCAACATTGGTACTTAATTAGTCAGGTTTTGTTTTGTTTTTCTTACTTTGTTCTGTCACAACTTTGTTCTAAATGACTGTTTCTTGGTGGGTGTTCCTCAAGGCTTGCTTCCACAATCATAGGATTTGATTTCCTGGTTAAAACCAACAACCCTTGCCTCTGCTCATTGGCCTTATTTCAGCTCCATGTTGCTCCCTTCTTCTTGTCCTGTTTCCTTGGTTTAACTTGAAGCCCAAACAGTTTGCAGTGATTGCTTCAGGAGGAAAATGGCACAGGAAATGTTTGCAGACCACGTCAACTCAGAAATGACTAAGGTTTCAAGCTTTTCTTGCCCTAGCATCAGACTTCTGCATGTTGTTGATGTGAGGAGCCCAGCCACATCTGAGACCAATGACTGGAGAGGTCTATGAGAAAGGCCTGAAGCTCCAATTTATTTTCTGGGAGTTTCTGTGATGTGTGTCTCTTATTCACGTAAGCACTTCCCAGAATTTTAAAGCCAGAGACTTCTCTGGCACCTGTGGGGAATTCTAATAAACAAAGTACTTGCCCCTTGAAAGTTTTTTTTATAAATGACTTTTTTTTTTTTTTTTTGCTGTAGAACAGTGTGAACCATGTAGCATTTTCTTTTCAGCCCCTCCTTTTGGTGGTTAAATTGGGCATTGGTCAGATCTCAGTGAAAATGGGTTTAAAAGTAGATCCTGGGGGAAAAAAACGAAACGGAAAACTTGTTTCGAAATATCGACAGAAAAGCACACATATGCAATCATAAATCCTCTAGCAAAAGAAAAGGTTGTTGAGAGTGAAACCTTCCTGTGGTGTGCACCTTCCCTTTGGGTTCTGGAGTCACAGGAAGCTTAGCTGACCTTCAGCTGAAAACTGGAGCAAGGTCCTGCCCGGCTGCTCTTCTGTCGTGCCACCTGGTTGTCTGATTCCAGCTTGGACAAAATCCCCAACAGCTCATAGGGAGCTCTTCAGCTGAACAACTCAGAACTGCTTTTGAGAATGAGAAAGCATTGAACTACAACTGAGTGCTCTTTTGTTGCATGGTTGTTAGGCAGGATTTCCTTCTTTGTCTGGTGCGATACTATGCTCTAGATCACACGTGCACATTTGGTCTACATGGAAGCCCATTGGGGCCAGGAGGGTAAGAGATGACACCCTTCAATTATTTATTTGACTTTTTGTTTCAAAAGTAGTACACATGGTGAAAAAAGAAATCCAACAGCACCAAGGAGTACGTAGTAAAAACAGATCTCTCTCATCCCTAGCCACTAGATCTCCTTCTCGCAGGCTACCTGTGTGTTTGCTTTCTTGCATTTCTTTCCAGAGGGAATCTGCGCATATAGGAACATACATATCTATCCACCCACCTTGGCTTTCACTTACTGGTAAGCACACTCTACAACCGTCCCACATCTTGCTTTTCTACTTAGTTCAGTTCAGTCCCTCAGTTGTGACCAACTCTTTGCAACCCCATCGACCACAGCAAGCCAGGACTCCCTGTCCATCACCAGCTCCCAGAGTTTACCCAAACTCATGTCCATTGAGTCGGTGATGCTATCCAACCATCTCATCCTCTGTTGCCCCCTTCTCCTGCCTTCAATCTTTACCAGCATCAGCGTCTTTTCAAATGAGCTTTTCACATCAGGTGGCCAAAGTATTGGAGTTTCAGCTTCTACTTAACTGTGTATCAAAAGTCATTTCATCCCTCATTTTTGATGTTATGTAGCATTCCATTGTGTGGATGCACCATATATTTTTTTAATATTGATTTTTTGGGTCCTTTCTTATTACCAACATGACTGCAATGAATCTCTGTGTACTTTATAAGCATCTGTATAAGATAAATACCTAGAAATGGAAGGTCTGGGCCCAAGACTGGTATATGTGTTCTCAAGTTTGGTGCATGTGTGTGTGTGTACGTGTGTGTGCTAAGTCTCTTCAGTCATGTCCGACTCTTTGCGACCCCATGGACTGTAGCCCACCGGACTCCTCTGTCCATGGGGATTCTCCAGGCAAGAACACTGAGTGGGTTGCCATGCCCTCCTCCAGGGGATCTTCCCCACCCAGGGATCGAACTCCGGGTCTCTTATGTCTCCTACATTAGCAGGCGGGTTCTTCACCCCTAGTGACACCTGTGAAGCCCCCTCAAATTTGGTAGACATTACCAAATTGCTTTCCAGCTAACCTTTTTGAAAAATAAAGGAGTGATCTAAAGTGACGGCTTTGTGAAATTCGCCTGCCAGTTTCCTCAATCTGTGGGCATTATGTAGGGACCAGAAGCAGGCTCTGTTTCCAGCCCTAACCCATTTCCCTTGCTCCACCGTGTTTCTCCCTGTTGGTAACTCAGTTCTCAAGGTCCTCCAAGCCTCCACATTGGCCCTGTCACCTCTCTTCTGATCCCGGCACTCTACCCTTCCAGTTCTGTGGCCTCCGCCAACAAACCCTCTTTAGTAGTGAAGTAGATTCTTTCCTGAAATTCTCAGACATCTTGCAGAAATGCAGGGATGCCTACAGCCTCTCCAGGGCTAGTACTTTTCAGCTCAGTCTGGTTCTTTTGACAGCACTATTCATGAATCTCAGAACAGCATTCCTAAATATTTTTTTTTTGGTGGGAGCAGAGGTGGGCAAGAGGGAAGTGAACCTGTCAGGTAACTGTTCTCTAGTTCATAATGAGAACTTGAAATGGTAAGCTTTTCCTCACTTAAATTAGGCATATGAGTTAAAGTAGCCTAATATTATTTTGCAAATGCTATTTTAGGCTTTTAGCAAGTGAAGGTTAACATAGATTATTGTCATCCCAGCAATGGCCTTCACCTTGTTGGGACAGGGAGAGACCTGCATAGCCCTTTCAGCCTACCTCAGAAGCCTTACCTTAACACTCCATGGGGCCTCTTTGTTCTTGCCTTCTTTCTGTCTCCAACAACTTAACTCTGTGGTTTGTTCTATGGCAGCTGAAGGTACTTGAGAATCTTTTATCAAGGTAGGTCCACATACCTGCCAGCCCATCAAAGATGCAGTGGGTCATCAGGCGGGCAGTGGGAAACTTGTGGGCTTCACCCCCACCTCCCGCCCATCTCCTCCCAAAGCACTGGGCTGCTGGGCGATTGCTCTCCCTGGGCCAGTCTGCTGTGGTGTCACTTCCCCCAAGTCCATTCTCTTCTTGCTCATGCCCTCCTTTCCACTGTGAATAGAAAGCTTTCTAAAACACCCGTCACCTTTATGTCAATTCCCCTGTTTAAATTTTCTGTGACTCACCATGGCTCTTTCACTAGTACCTAAGCTTACTCACCTGGCCTCCTGTCATCACCTTCTTACAGAACTGAAGTTGGATCTGCTTTCCTAACACACAGCAAAACAAATCCGCTGACACCGGGCTGTGGTGAAGGAAAGTACAGCATTTATTGAAGGGAGTGAGAGCCAAGCGAGTGGGAGTGGGAGGGGTGGGAGATATGCCTCAGGTCCACTCCACCGTGGTCTTTGAGTTAGGGCTTTTTTTTTTTTTTTTAAGAGAAAGAACCAAGAGGCTGGGATTAATCATCATCTTGTGACATTTTTGTGACATGTCTTAATTGTAGTTTTTACAGTATTCTAGTCTCTGGTTTATGATTTTCTATCCAGGTGGTCCATGGCACAGGGATCTGTTAGTTCATCTTGCACTAGAGAGAAACCCTGTGTTGATGATGACAACCATAGTAGCCATTTTAGTACATGTTTTCAGTAATTTTAGTCATAAGACTCTGGTTGTTTAGTTTTCAGTTAGCACAAGATTGAAGTTACAGGAGACTCAAAAGGGAACAAAGTTTTAGATAGATTAATCACAATTTCAGTAAGGGAACTTGATTTTAGGGGGACTTGGTTTCAACCTAGGATCTGACCCTGCAACTTCCCAGGGCTCATCTCTGTCTCTCTCTGTGAATCTTGCTCTCTGACCCCAAACCCATCCACTCTGTGTCCTGTCATACTAGGCTGCCAAAATATCCATTCACCCACTTCCCTGATATCTGTCTGGGTCTGTCTGGGCCTGCAGAAGGCAGTCCTCTGAGGGCAGGAACCTGGTCTCATATGTGTTTATATCATTAGTGAACAAGGGGGCTGGGCCAAGACATGAGTGCACAAGCTGGCCATGTCTGGGAGCAGGATGACACATCTTTTAGTCTGATCTCCTAGGGAAGTGCCTAGAGGGGAAGGACAGCCAGAAAAGTCCCTGGGTCTGATGACAGTACTTAGTCCCTTCCATGCTTAAAGCCCTATCTCCTATTCTCTCCTACCTCAGAGCCTTTTTAATAAATTTTTTTTTTGGGGGGTCAAAATAATTTGTGGCCACCAACTCCATAAAGGAAAATGTCATCTGTTAAGAGTGGGTTGGATGGGCCAAAGAACTAAATAGACATTTCTCCAAAGAAGACATACGGATGGCTAACAAACACATGAAAAGATGCTCAACATCACTCATTATTAGAGAAATGCAAATCAAAACCACAATGAGGTACCACTTCACACCAGTCAGAATGGCTGCAATCCAAAAATCTGCAAGCAATAAATGCTGGAGAGGGTGTGGAGAAAAGGGAACCCTCCTACACTGTTGGTGGGAATGCAAACTAGTACAGCCACTATGGAGAACAGTATGGAGATTCCTTAAAAAATTGCAAATAGAACTACCTTATGACCCAGCAATCCCACTGCTGGGCATACACACCGAGGAAACCAGAATTGAAAGAGACACATGTACCCCAATGTTCATCGCAGCACTGTTTATAATAGCCAGGACATGGAAACAACCTAGATGTCCATCAGCAGATGAATGGATAAGAAAGCTGTGGTACATATACACAATGGAGTATTACTCAGCCATTAAAAAGAATTCATTTGAATCAGTTCTGATGAGATGGATGAAACTGGAGCCGATTATACAGAGTGAAGTAAGCCAGAAAGAAAAACACCAATACAGTATACTAACACATATATATGGAATTTAGGAAGATGGTAATGACGACCCTGTATGCAAGACAGGGAAAGAGACACAGATGTGTATAACGGACTTTTGGACTCAGAGGGAGAGGGAGAGGGTGGGATGATTTGGGAGAATGACATTCTAACATGTATACTATCATGTGAATTGAATCCCCAGTCTTTGTCTGACGCAGGATGCAGCATGCTTGGGGCTGGTGCATGGGGATGACCCAGAAAGATGTTATGGGGAGGGAGGTGGGAGGGGGGTTCATGTTTGGGAATTCATGTAAGAATTAAAGGTTTTAAAATTTAAAAAATAAAAAACTAAAAAAAAAAAAAAAAGAGTGGGTTGGCTCAGACTTTTAATGCAGGTGGCATGCCACCTGGGCAGCTCAGTCTACTCTAGAGTGCTACCACTTCTGCAGAGGACTTAGACCCAATAGCACCATCCCCCTATCCACGGTCTCATAAAAGTGGTACCTCTCTGAGCCAAGGGTACTGGGGTTTGGAATCAGAGCAGTCTCTAAAGCTGTTGGTGGTAGGCCCCTGGCCTCAAATGGTGACTTCTCCTGCCTCAGGCATCAGGGACACTGGGGCACTGGGGGGTGCCTGTGGCCACTGCCAGCCCACTCCAGCAGTGGGGACATGTCAGCCAGCCATGTGCCTCTGCTTCTTTCTTTCTAAACTACCTCAAGGTGTAGGGCTGTTCAGGAGTGAGGATGGCAAGGAGAAAGTCAGGATTTAGGGGCCCTACTTGATGGGTTCCCTTCAAAGAAGTTGCCCTATTGGATCACCAGAGAACCTATGTTGGAGCCACAAAGATTTGTCTTCCTGAGCAGAACTGCCCAGCTCAACTGTATTCATTGGGCTTGACCTGATGACCTTTGTTTCCAAAAATCAAGGACAAAGATTTGCTACCTCTGGGGACCTTCCAAACAAAGTGATGCCAGCTTTTTGATCACCTTTGTCATCTTTCATCAAAGCTGAGAAGTTTAGAATGACAACCCAGCTCAGCTCTTATGACAATGTGTTCCTTGGGACTACTGACTTAAGAAAGCAACTTCAACCAGCCCCATCACTTTGGGCATAAACCTCATAAAACCTCTTAGGATATCAGATATAGTAGCCTCCTCATTCTGGAGAGATGAGGATACCCTAGAGGGCTGCTGCTGCTGCTGCTAATTCACTTCAGTCATGTCCGACTCTGTGTGACCCCATAGACGGCAGCCCACCAGACTCCCCCGTCCCTGGGATTCTCCAGGCAAGAACACTGGAGTGGGCTGCCATTTCCTTTTCCAATGCATGAAAGTGAAAGTGAAGTCGCTCAGTCGTGTCTGACCCTCAGTGACCCCATGGACTGCAGCTTTCCAGGTTCCTCTGTCCATGGGATTTTCCAGGCAGGAGTACTGGAGTAGGGTGCCATTGCCTTCTCCACCCCAGAGGGCTATTTAAGGGTAATCATAATGTCTACCATTTAGGGAACATTTATGTGTCAATATGTGTTACTGATCTGTATATAGCCCTAGGTGGGCATCTCTACCCCTGTTTTCAGATGAAGAAACTCAAGCCCTTCAGCTAGTAAGCAAAGAAGCAGGAGTTGAACCTAGATCTGTTTCCTCCAAAGCTGGGGTTCTTTTCCCACCTTTCATTGGTGTTTACTGAAGACAAAGCAAATGACCAAAGGATTCCAGTTGAGTTCCTGGGAGAAAACTAGGATCACTCCATTTAGCTTTGAGATGAGGCTACTCAGAATCTCCAGGTTTGGTTTGTGGGAGGCCCTGGGCCTTGGGTGGTATGAAGGGCAGAGTGGCTGAGTATGAATGTTTGGCAGTTAGGGAAATAGCCATGGGGCTGGAGGAGCTGGGGTGGGAGTATGGGTGCCTGGTGACTATACAGATTGAAGGCAGGGCAGAACAGGGCAGGAGGCTTTGAGTGGGTCAGGATTTCACATCATTTACTGTACCCATATTTCCTTTTATTTCAGATGTTTTCAAGTCAGCAAACATTACTGAGCACCTACCATGCACAAGGTATGTTCTGCATGTTTGGGGGAAGGGATGTGGGGGAACAGAGGTGGATGAATCACAGTACCATTGCTGCCCTTAGGGGAAGCTGGCATAAGGGAGCAGACATAGAGATGGCAAAGTGTACCAAATGGCAAAGTGACTTGCCCAATAAAAACTGAGTGCAAAGACCCCCTGACTCACTTGGAGCATCAAGGAAAGCTTCCTGGATGAGGTGGTGCTCGCACTGGACTCTGAAGATCAAGTCACATTTTGTTGAGTTGAGAAGTGAGGAAGGTGTTATAGGCAGATGTGCTGGTGGGGGAGGGTCCTGCCCTCCCTTTGTCTTAGTCAGACTCCCTGGCCAAAGGCATGGGCTCCTGAAAGGAGAGTCCAGCTGCCAGGGATTTTTGATCTTCCCACCAAGAGCTCCGAGCTGGCCTGTCCACCCAAGTGGGGCACAGCCTGCCCAGGCTCTGGTTTCACCTCAGGTTCAGAAGATACTGGGGGTTGGGCTCTTTTTCCTGTAATACTAGGTCCACCTGTCTGCTCTGCACGTATCCTTTGACAACCAGGTCAGCTCTTGGGCTGAGGGATGGTGGGATGGGAGTGGAAGAGTGCTGCCATCTGGTGGTTTGCTCTGGACAATGCTTGTCTTTCCCTGAGCTCCCTCAAGTGAGTCAAAAGGCATCAGCTCACTTTTTTTGTTCTCACCGCACTAGGCCCAGGTTTACTTAGAGATACATGGTCATTTCCACTGCTGGAGAGAACCAGTGGGAATCCTCCCCTGTCTCTTGTGTGCTGTCTTCTCTTCAGCCAAGAAGCCCAGGCAGTTTATCTGAGGCACAGGGGAGATGGTTCAGGGTCCCCCAGTCCTTGAAGAGCATGTATATGTTTGCTAGGACCAGAGGCCAGATCCCTCTCCTGAGTACTTCCACTCCCTATTTCCCTTAGCAGAGCGTATGGGGGCCCTCTCTGACACTTGCATTTGGGCCTCGGGACAGAGGTGACTAATCCTAACAGAATCAGCATGTGTTCTCATCACTCTGGCTCCAGCCTGATATTGTTACCAGATGAGAACATGTCTTATTGGGCTTAATTTTGATGGCTGTGGAAACAGAGCACTTTGAGTAACAGGCAGTCACACTGTGTCCTAAATAAACCCTGGACCCTCCTACCTTGTCCTGGCTAGGGCTGGGGCCAGAGCTCGCTCTGGGGCTTTGAGGCCAGCACTCTACTGCCATCCTCCCTTCACTGTCAGGCTCCTCATGCTAGGGTCCTGGATCCCCCTGCAGAGTAACTGGGAGAGAGCTTCACATTCCAGCCTGCCCCTCCTGCTGAAACATGACTGCAGGCATGGGGCTTTGGGCTCCAGCCTGGGCCTCCTCAGGCTAATGCTGTCTCTACTCTTTCTCCCTCTGGAGATGAACATCTGCAACAAGCCCTCTAACAAGACAGCCCCTGAGAAGAATGTGTGGACCGCACCTGCACAGGCCAGCGGACCCTCCCCGGAGCTGCAGGGCCAGCGGTCCCGCCGGAATGGGTGGAGCTGGCCCCCGCACCCACTCCAGATTGTGGCCTGGCTGCTGTACCTCTTCTTTGCTGTGATTGGCTTTGGGGTCCTAGTTCCCCTCCTGCCTCACCACTGGGTGCCTGCTGGCTATGCTGTATCCTTGGGAAAGTGTGGGGCTGGTACATGGGAGAGTGCAGACAGTGGATGGAGGGACATGGGCAAGGCCTGAAGCTGGGTTCCAGAGCCTCAGACAGTGCAAATGGGCCCTATCTCTGCCTCGGAGTCCAGCTGCCTACCTGGGGCCTCCAACACCCATCTGACCCCTCTGCCTGACTGGATGAGGGGAAAGACCTAATGAACCTTGGAGCGTTGAAAGCCCCACACAGATGGGAACTTCATCAACTGAGGTACAACAAGAGCAGTTATAGATGAGAACCTTAAAGCTCTCTTTAAGCTAATTGTATCCAGAGCTCAACGAAGGATGAAAGAGATGTTCCATTTATGAAATAATTTTTCACTTTTTGGAAAGAATCATGGTAGCCTCCTTTATATATTAAGTTCCTGGTATATTTAAAATATGATTTTATTTACAGAGATGATTATGCCATACCCAGGACTGTTTGGGAGCTCATTGATTTTATAAATCAGACTCTTTTAGGGTAAGGAAGGTTGAATTGACAAGAGGAGGGATAAAGATGCCCTGGAAACTCCTGAAAACTGTGACAAACACGCACTTGCCTGAGCTTGGTGATGTGACTGTCCCTGCCCTGGCCATAACCCCCAGGAACAGAGGATTAAGGTGCAGCGGGTGGCTATGTGCCCCAGTCCAGAGGGTGCCTGTGAAAATGTGCCCTGGTGTGTATGCTTCGTGGAGACGATTCCTTGGGCCTCTGGGAGAAGGTAGCCTAGGGTGAGCTAAAGGAGTTAACAGGGATGAATTTGAAAGTCTCAGGCGTAATCAGCACCCTTCAACTCAGCCCTTGAAGGGCTACACCAGGCTGAACTGCTTCTGCCAACTGCGCATCTCAGCCTCCTCCTCTGTTTGACAGGAAGAATCCTGCCTGCTTCCCAGGCAGGGGACAGGGAGCACACCAGATGTGTGTGTGAGCTCCAGAATGTATGAGCCGTGAGTGTGAGCATGCTCTCTTGGGAAACCATAGAGCCCTTGGCTGGTAGGTGACAAGGTCAGGTGAATGGAGAAATACTCTAGAGAAGGTTGTTTGTCTCAGATGCCAGCAGTGTCACAGGGGGACTTCCTGGTTCACTGGGACCCAGGACCTAGTCCTCAACTCGGAAAACTAGACTTTCTCTGAGGTAACCCACAGGGCTTATTCAGTACTGTTAAGTAGAATGCTTCATGGGACATTCCTCCCATGACCTGGAATGGGTACACCACTCACTCAAGACTACCTGGATTTCTGCCATCAAGGTACCTGATTAATAATCACATGGTTTGGAATGAGTAGAATTAGAGCAAATAATAGTAAACATGAGTAACTAGAATTTATTGAGCACCTATATGTGCCAGGCACTGTGCCAACCCTGTACATGGATGATCTCATTCAATCCTCATAATAATCTGTAAGGAAGGTGTTCCCCTGACTTTAGTTAAAAAAAAAAAAGAAAAGAAACTGGGGCTTAGAGAGATTAAATGACTTCCTGAGGTCACATAGCTGGTATCCAGTGAGGCCAGAAGGACTGCCCAGACAGCCTGACTTGGAGGCTAGTGGGATGGTTTGAGAGTTTTGTCTTCTCCATATTTACTGCTTTTGGCAATGCTGGAGGCTCACAGAACCACCTGGTTTGGCACTCCCATTTCCTGGCCTGAATGGTTCTCTGTCCTCCCATCAAAGCTACCATCCTTCTGCAGGATCCCTTAGGGCCCCTGAAGAATGAAGTAGGGTAATTGTGCGTACCAAGCACTCACCTTGTGCCTAGAACTGGCCTGGGCCCTGGGGTTGCAAGGATGAGAACACAGGGCCCCGGTTCTCAGTGCTCAGCTTCCAACTGGAGGAAAACCTAGTAGTGTGGAGATCATCACTTGGTAAGTAAGAGGGTAGGGACTCATTCAGCAGAATGTGGGTGCAGGAGGAGGGCCATGTAGACCAACATCACCAGGGGCCCAAATGCGCTTCTATTGCTCTCAGCTCCCCGCCTTCCTTCCTCCTGCCCTCGCTCGGTATTCTTGGCTCCACCCTCTCCCTTCATCATCTATGTCCAGTCAGTCATCAGGTCCTGTTGATTTTGCCTCCCAAAAGGTATTGTATTTGCCCTCTTTTCTCTCCACTGTCAGCTGCCTCTCTTACCTAGATGATCATTTCGTCTCCAAACAGGTCTCCCTGCACATGCTCTCACTCCAGCCAGTCTGTCTCTCTCTGCAGCCAGAGTGCCCTTTCAAAATACAAAAATGATAAAGTTACTAAGACCCTGTAATGGCTTCTTCCTGCCATAAGGTTCAAGATCCTCAAGGCTCTCCACATTCTGGACTCTGCCCACTTCCCCATCATCATCTTATTTTATTTCCTCTGTTGTTCTGTTGTGACAACACTGGTCTCTGTGGAAGCCCTTAGCTCCTCTCTCCGTCCCAATACCCAGCTAAGTCAGAAGTCAAGAACTAGCAGTCCATGGGCCAGTTTGGCCTATAGATTTTTTAAAATTGAGTGATAATAACACACTAAATAGACATATCTGAAGGGCTTCTTCAGCAGGTACATTTTAAAAATTACTTATTTCTTTGTCAGCATTTTAAAATTTTAAAAATTAAAAAAATGAGATGCCTCATACATCCAGATACAAATCCAGATTTCTGGTTTAGAAAAGCCAGAATTTGGTGACATAGGCTCTCTTTCTGGCATGGCACCAACGAGTTGAGCTAGAACCACACATCAGCCACCCTGTTATTTGGGGCTCTGCTTGCTCCCGGCACCCAGCCAGGCCCCCTTTCCTCTTTATATTTCCTGCTGGTTCCTGTGCCACTCCAGGTATCAGCTGACATAATACTTCCTCAGGGAAGCTTCCCATATCCCTTTCGACTAGAGGAGGTCACCCAGTTGCAAACTCACATAGTCCCATGAACTTTATCACAATCAACCTACTCTTCGATTAACATCTGTGTTTCCTGCAAGACTGTGGGCTCCTTGGGGATAGGGACCAAGTCTGTTTGTTCCTGCCATATGCCCCAGTGGCTGATGTAGAGAAAGACCTCAGTAAATAGTTGAATGAATGAACCAGGGGGTGGGGAGTGGGAGAAGTATTGAAGCAGGCAGGAAACTAAATGTTTGCCTACATTCAGTGTGTCTGAAAAGAGGCTGGAATGGTGAGGAGTAGTGGTTGGTAATACCAAGAGGTTTGAGAGGAGCCAGAATGAAAGGGGCCATGAGCATTGAACCTGAAGAGTAAACTTTAGCTTGAGAGCCATTGAAAGCCACTGCAGGGGTTTAAGCAGTCAAGGCCTTAAGTTTAAGCTTTTCGGAGCTTACTTCAGGACCAAGTGAAGAGTACACTCAAGGGGACCCAGACAGGAGGAGCAGAGTCCAGAGACTATGGAATAGCCCAACAAGCAAGAGGTGAAGGCCTGATCCAGAGCCAGGGTTGTAGGGATAGAGAGGTTGTGGTGGGTCACAGGATTGTCTCTGTCAGCTCTGGTACAGCAAGTTAGGGTGGAGCCTGGCTCCTGCAGACGTGTAAGAAAATTTGGCTGCTGGGAGGAGGAAGAAAAAAGGAGGTTGGACAGCTGATGGATGGAGGATAAATGATGGAGAGATATCTGACTGGCTAGCAAAAGGACAGATGGATGGATGAATAACTAGATGGAGGGTGGATGGCTGACTGGGTGGAATCTATTTATAAAGTTTTACACATTCACTTTGCAGTAAGTTGTCTGCATACTTGTGCCCAGCCTTTGGTCCAGTTGCTGAGCAGATAGGTCCTGGAAGATCTGTGTTTCAGGAATTGGCCATGTGCCCACTGGCCAGCCCTTAAACATGTCAGGCCATCCCATTCAGCCCCAGGATTCCAAGTACCTGAACTCTGGACTAGGGAGGCAGTGGGTCTATGAGGCTCTGTCTGCAAGTGTTTCTCCAGCTGGCCTGGCTTCTGGGAGGGGATGTTTGCATCCTTCTCAGAAGCAAGATAAATGAGCTTAGAGTTTATATTTTGGGTCCTTCAACCTTAGAGGAGGATCTCTTTTAGTCTTATTTCACCATTCAGAATCTGAAACCAGGTCAGATTCTGAGGTAAGACCAGCCAGGGTCTGCACCACGTCTGGGGCAGTGAGGCCAGGGCCCTGTAGTTGGTCTCCTCAACAGCAGCAGTGCTGATTTGTGAGCTCCATTACCAGATAGCCCCTCTGTTCTTCCATCTAGGGCATGGGTATGCTAGAGATGTCTGACAAGGAGGCTCTTGGGGGACTGGAGATAGGAGGTAGCACAGGCAGAGTCTCTGCACTGGGGAATTGGATACAGGTAGAGAACAGTTCTTTGGCCACAGGAAGTAGGGGTGGGCTCTCAACCAGCAGTGTGGTGAGTCTTTAACCTGCTGGGCCAGTGCATGGGCGCCATCTTTGCTGGTCACCTCGTGGTGCACCTGACTGCTGTTTCCATCGATCCAGCAGATGCCAATGTGCGGGACAAGAGCTATGCAGGGCCTCTGCCCATCTTCAACCGCAGCCAACATGCACACGTCATTGAAGACCTACACTGCAACTTGTGCGACGTGGATGTGTGAGTGCATGTGGACTGGGTGTGTGTGACCGATGAGCGCGCCTGGGGAACTGCCAGCGGGAGCTCAAGGCAGACAGGGGCATGCCCAGCCTTCACGGTTGTCCCGAAGCCTCAGAACCCTCATATTTCACACAGTCAAGAATCTTGGTGGAGTGACAGAGAACTGGGTGAAGGAGAAGGTGCCTGGAAGCAGAAGATGAGGAATAGCATTTCCATCAGTTAAAGTAGGAAACATTTGGCACTGCTACAAACATTGCTAATGACTAACTCTGCCAGTAACCACCCCCTTCTCTCACTAGCATCCCCAGGTATGGGCAGGGAGGGGAACTAACAGAAGCTAACACCCAAGTATTTATCATGTGCTAAGTGCTTATGAACAACCACCCTGCAGGGTGGGTAACATCTTTCTCACTTCACAGAAGAGGAAGAATCCAGTGCTCCGAAAGGCTGAGGTTGGTCATATGGCTCTTGGGCAGCAGAGCCGGATTCACAACCCAGCCTGCCTGGAGCTGGAGACAATATACTGTTATCCTTGTTTATGCACAACTCTGAGCCCCAGAGAAGCCAAGTGACTTACTCCAGGTCGCATTGAGGAGTTAGAATGTACAGAGCCCAAACGCTGTGGCTGGTCCAGACTGCCTCCCTAGGCCCTTCCCTGGAGCATCCCAGTCTCTCAGCCTTGAGAAGGGGATCTGGGATTGGGTATGGTTCAAGGCTAGCTCCCCCCACCCCACACCAACTTTTAATATTAAGACCCAGGAATTTTGTTGAAGGAGCTCTGTCCATAGGACAGAGAAAGAGCCAGTGGTGTTAAGATGCTGAGGACTTTGGCATCAGACAATCCTTTCCTTCACTAGACGCCAGTCAGTGTTCTGTTCCTCAGTGGATACTCTGGCAGTTGTTGCCTGTTCCAGGGCTCCATTCTGTTCTGCGAAAGGGGACTGAAACTTATCTTTCCACTCTCCTTTGGGCTTTCCTGTTTCCTCCATGGGGCAGGGAGATTCACTTGCATCCCTAACTTGGCCTCCCCTCATCCCCTGTGGTGAACTGCTTGCTGCTCACCCAGATGTCTGCCTGCCCTGCTCCCTTTGGCTCCTTTGGTTTATCCCAGATAGACTGGAGTTTTCTGGAAGAATGCCAGAAAAATTCCCACAGTCTGGCAGAGAAGCAGAGACTCAAAAAAAAAAAAAATGGCGATATCAGGAAGAGCAATGCAAGCAATGGGTCCAGCAGCCTTGCTCTCTTCTGCTACCTGGCCCCATACCTGCATTGTCTCCTGACTGGAGAAAGGGGGTCCTTGCTTGGAAAGGAACCTCCATTTTCATTTCATATCACCATCACCCATATGCATAGTTCCAGAGGGGGACAGTATAGCGCTGTCTACTCCTCTCACCCCTGGGTACACCTCCCTTCCCGCCTGCGCCTCCCCACCCCTTCAGAAGCGCTGTCTCCTCTAGGTGTCCCGCCCCACCGTGCCCGTCACCAGAGGGCGCGCGCGCTCCCTGTAGATGCTCTCTGCTCTGCGCTTAGGCGCGGGTGAGTGACCCGCTCCAGGCACAGAACCGGCAACCCCCAGGCCAGGATGGTCAACAGAGGGTGGGGTACGCCCACGATCGCTCTGTGCCCCCTCCCACCGCAGGAGTGCTCGTTCCAAGCACTGCAGCGCCTGTAACAAATGCGTGTGCGGCTTTGACCACCACTGCAAGTGGCTCAACAACTGTGTGGGCGAGAGGAACTACCGGTGAGACCCAGATCCGGACCACAGGGGTACCTGGGGATGCATGTTGAAGTGTGTGAACCAGGGCCCTTGAACCTTCATATGGGGCCAGGAGAGGATGGGAGGTACTTGGGGGACCTGTGCGCTGGTCTGAGGGTGAGGCTCTCCATGGCTTCCACCTGACAGGGCTGAGGGTAGGTTTGGAATCTTTCTCCTCTTGGCCCAGGGAAAGGTGGAGAGCCTATTGGGGGTGGCTGCCTATCTTCACCTTTGCCCTAAGCCTTCGGCTTCCTGAGGAGTTAGGGCGGTGGGGTCAGAGGCCCAGCTCCCCCTCCCAACCACTGGCCCTTCTGAGCTCTGGGCCCTTGCCCAGCTGGAGCACCTGGGTGCTGACAGCTGCCCATGGCTGGGCCCAGGCTCTTTCTACACAGTGTGGCATCTGCCTTACTGGGTGTCCTGCTCCTCGTACTGGTGGCCACTTATGTCTTTGTGGAGTTCTTTGTCAACCCCATGCGGCTGCGTACCAACCGCCACTTTGAAGGTCAGTCTGGGTTCCAGGCCCACCCCCACCCCCTAGCCTGTTCTGGTCACTTGTCATAGCCCTGGCTGAGCACAGTCTGCTCGTGCCTTGCAGTCCTGAAGAATCACACAGATGTGTGGTTCGTGTTCCTGCCTGCCGCCCCTGTGGAGACGCAGGCTCCTGCCATCCTGGCTCTGGCTGCCCTACTCATCCTTCTGGGCCTGCTCTCCACAGCCCTGCTCGGCCACCTGCTCTGCTTCCACATTTATCTCAGTAAGTGCCACCCCGCCCCACATACACACCCACACCTGCCTTGCAGGGGATGGGGTCCCTAGGCTGGAGGAAGTTACCCAGTTTGGGCTGTGGAGCCCTGAAACTATGCCCCTTCCTGGTGCTGGCTCTCTAATGGTGACTCGTCTTACTCTATGGCTTAGTGTATATGGACACAATGGGTTTTAGCCTGCGTCTGGGTACCCTTCCTCACCTTCTGAACCCCAGGTTCACCTTCCTTTTCCATTACACTGAACCCTATCTTCACCCCCCAGTGTGGCACAAGCTCACCACCTACGAGTACATTGTGCAGCATCGTCCACCACAGGAGGCAAAGGGGGCCCACAGGGAGCTCGAGTCATGTCCCCCGAAGATGCGGCCCATTCAGGTATAGAAGTGTCCCAGAATGCTGAGGGAGTGGGAGAAGGGGTGTGGGAGGGGTGTTGGGCTACGCAGCAAGTAGTCAATGATAAGACAGGGCAAAGGGAAGCAGGCCTGGAATAGCAGCTGGTAGGGGGTGCTGGAGGCAGCAGGGGCGAGGGCAAGTGTGTACTAAGCATGTGCCTGCTTGTTCAAGTGTGAGCACAGCCAGAGGGAGTCCTGCATTTCCCTGACCCCAGGGGAAAGGCTCCAAGCACACGCTGGAGGGTGCAGAAAGCGGGAGCCTGGAAGTGGGCAGGGTGGGGCTGAAGGAGAAGAGAGAGGGATGGACCGAGGACTGGGTCACCGGGATGGAGCCATCAGATCTCTTCACCTGTGACCCTGAGCCTTTATACCCATTATCCCATTCAAATCTTGAAACAGCCCATGAGGCAGGTCATGCTACTATCCCCATGTTGCAGATGAACAAATTGAGGCCAAGAAAGATTTTAAAAGCTGGGTCTAGGAAGAGTTAAGGTCTCCACACTCTGAAGCAGGAATCCTCCAGCCCAGGCTCAGGGCCTGGCCAGCCCAGCTGCTAATCAGCCTATCCCCATTCCCACGCCCCTTGGCTTCCTGAGGTCAACAGCTGGGGGTGGGGTGGGCCTGTCTTTGGAGCCCCCAGGGACTGGGAAGGCAGGGGGCCCAGGCAGGCCTTGTTGGGAAGGCTGAGTTCTGGATACAAAGTCCTCATGGCAACTGGACACAAACACAGGCAAGCGGGTGGATTGAGGAAGGGTTTGGGACCCCACCTCTCCTCTTCTCATTGCCATGGGATGGGCCAGGCTGCCAGGTCTGGGAAGGCCTGGGGGAGTGATGGCTGTTAGTGGAGAAACCTCCCCCCAACCCCTGCCACACTGCTGTGTACCTGCCCTAGTGCTGGGCCCTGAACCCTTGTAAGCACAGTGGCAGCCATCCTGGGAGTGGGCATCACCCCACTTTGCAGAGGAGAGAGCTCAGAGAGGTAAGCAGGAGACTTCAAGCTTCACAACAGTGCCCATTTGGGCTGGCCTTGGGATCCCTAAACTCAAAGGCTCAGGGCCCTGGCTCTGCAGTTACTGCCTGCTTAGGCTTCGAGGCTAGATGTGCCAGCAGCCAGGGCACTTAATATCATCTGAAAATGACCTGAGGGAGACCTTCGCAGAGGGAGCAGGGTGGAGAGCTGAGGTGAAGAGGTTTCATGTATTATACCACTCAGGAATGGGCATGTTTGAAGGTCTCAGGGAGGATTGTAGGGACAGCTGTGAGGAGGGGAGTTTGAATGGGGACACCCTGGTGGCATCTTCAAACCTCCCCAGCTGGCTAGGGCCTGGCTCCTGTCTCATTGTGACTCGTCAGGCTTCTGGGATGATCCTCTACAACTGCTGCCCTCAGTCCTCCGCTTCTGGACCCCAGGAGCACCAGGGTAGGCTTTGCCTCCTCTTTCCTGGGCCCTGGAGGGTACTAAGTCCACACTGGTGCAGAGGAAATGTGTGGGGGAAGGATTACCTTGATGTCCCAGTCCTTGTGACTGGGCTTTGACCCCTTCCTCTTTCCCAAGGCTCCCCTTCTCAGGCTGGCACCCCCACAGTCCTCTCCAAAGGGCCAGCCTGAGCAGATGTTGCACACAGGGCTTGCCTGGGGCCTCCTTCTCCGCATCTGTGTAGCCAACCCGTGACTGGCTGGGCTCGTCCCGAGACCTGCTAGGGCTGTCCTGCAGGCAGCCTCCCCACCCCCACCCTGAGCAGGAATGCGGGAGGGGCCCCACTCTGGAGCCGTTGCCCCCAAACATAGGCTTGTTTTAGAGACGGCGTTGCTGTTACAGTGTCTTCTCTGCATTAGTCAGGACGCCTGGGTCTCCATGGAAACAACTGCGGAGCCAGCGACAGCTGTCCGGTGCCCTGCCCCGAGCCCGATGGGGGCGGGGCCTCGCCATCCTGGCTCCGCCCCACATCCTCCGCTAGGTTCCCATCTCTGGCCTCTTTTCTGGCTTTTGTTTCCTCACATGCAGTCCTCTCCGGCGCGGAAGAGGCGCATGCTGCGTGCCAGGGTGCAAGCCCAGGCCACTGCTGCTACCTCCGGCCTCACTTTCAGGCGTTGGGTCTGCTGCTCCAACGGTCACTGCGAGGATCAGCAACTAAACAAGACAGAGAACTCACCCATAAGCCTGGTCCCAGGTGGGACCGTGGCGCTGTTTTTTCCACCACTTATTGCCTTCCGTTTACCAACAGAAGTTGGGGAGACCACTCATCCCCCCACTTCCCTCCAGCAGCTGAGATTGTGTCTAGTACTCTGAGGACTCAGCTCTCAGGGAGCCATGGATCCCTGCATGTAGCCTTGCAGCCGCGGGTGCACATGCGAGTGTGTGAAGTGCCGGGTCTCCCAACCAGGGAAAAAAGTTGGTTTAGAGATTGAAGAGTTAGAAGGAGCCAGGAGCAAGAGGAGGCCTCTCTGAGTCCCTCTTTGCCCCACCCCCACTTGGCCAGAACAGCCCTAGACCGGGTACATTGGACCCATGAGGCTGGAGGCTTCCCGGAGGAGGTGGAATTTGACTGAAGTGAGGAAAACAATGGGGTTGGGGTAAGGTACAAACACAGGTGTTTTAAGCCTCATTCTGCATTGGGGTTTTCCCAGCATAACTGGGAAGCCTAGAGAACAGCCCTAGACCTCTTCGCCCACACTTCCCAGAGAGAACAGTAAGGGGGTGTGTCCTAGACAGAGTGGGCCTAAGGACCCAGGAGGCCCTGGACCCATACCTGGCTTCCCAGCCTCCCTCACCTCCACCTTCCCCAGGAGATGGAGCTCTACATGCGGACCTTCAGCCATGTGCGCCCAGAGCCCCCTGGCCAGGCCAGGCCTGCCGCAGTGAATGCCAAGTGAGTGCAACTTGGGCAAGTGCCACCTCACATCTCCCACTGGTGTGGCAATGAGGTGGGAGAAAGGAGTTAGGCCAAAGCCAAGGCACGGGTCTTGGTCCAGCCCAATGTGGCCTTGGACAGATCAATGCCTCCTTCCAGCCAGGAAGGGAGGCTTATTTTAGAACCTCCAACAGGGTGGTATTTGAAGGAACAACAGCATCCAGCACTTACCCTCGCACTTCCCCTTCAGTCCCTCCCGATTCCTTGCCACCCGCGGCCAAGTGGAGCCTCCACCGCCCTCCTCCTCAGAGACTCTCGCTCTGCCCCCCCGGATACCACCCCAGGTAGGCGGCACTGTGCTGGGCTCCTGCCCAGGTGGAAGGGGATGGGAAACAAGCCTCTACCCTCTCCATTCCTCCGCGTCTTTTGGCGAGGTAAGGTCTGGGGAAGGATTATTCAGGCTTCCCCCTGTCTCTGCAGAAAAAGAGGAAGCGGCGCATGTATAAGGTACCGACCTCTGGGACCTTAGACCGAGAGCCCCAGTTGCCCAGGCTGCCGGGTGAGCGTCCCTTCCTGACCGGAATCTGCTCGGGCAGCTCCAAGGGAGAGAAAGGTAGGGCCCTTAGTGACTAGCAGCTCCTAGTCTTACGTTCTCTTCCAACCCCAATAGGGCCCCGGACCCCCGGCCGCCGCTCCAGCTCATCGTCGGATTCCGCGGACGCCAGCCCTGTAGGAGCCTATCACTCGGCGTCAGCCGAGTCCTTGGACGAGATCCCAGTGGCTCAGACGCGCCTAGGCAGCGCCGCTCTGGCCGCCCCGGTGGGTAGGCTCCGAGAGCCCCGGCTGGCGCTGCAGGCGCTTGCACCCGCGGTTTTCGTGAGCCCGAGCAGCGGCGAGCCCCGCGTGCGGGGCGGCCCGGAGGCTGATCTGGCTTAGCTGGGCGGAGAAGCAGGGATGGCGGAGGAGCGGCGGACCGACTCTCTATGCAAAACCCTATCCCCGCCGCACAGAGTGCACTTTAGGGGCCCCTAAGGGCCGGCAGGATCGGCCCCACTCCCCATTCCACTACTCAGCAATACCCACCCAACCAGCTGTGATACTCCAATAAACTTTTTTATGCTTTTGCGGACTTGGTGCACACTTTCTTAATGACAGGGGTCACGGGCCCTCTTGGAGCCGCATCATTGCCTATTGGCCTAGGAGCAGAGGGTGAGATGGGTCCCCCACATTGGGTGGCCATCCAGATTGTCATATGGAGAAACTCAAGTACCAGGCTCCTGGTTGGGAAAGGCCCTAGAAGCTCCCTAGCGGAGGTTATTTTTCTTGAAGATAGGGTTTGCACTTGGAGAGAGGAGGAAAGCAGCATTTGTGTTAGGAAGGCAGCAGCGGAAGCAGAGATGCCGAGGCTGATACCCGGGTGGGGTGAGAATAAATGAGGGTGCGGACCCAGGAGGTCCAGGAGCTTTTCCCCGCCCGCAAGGCCAACGTTGGTGTAGATCCCGGAGCACTCAGGATTCGTTCACTGTCCCCTCCCGCCCCCAGTGACCCGAAGTTGTGACCTGGGATGCTACACGTTCATTGGAGAGCTGTGGTCTTGAGCCAGCTCTAGACCCCATGTCACTAAGGGAAGGGACGCCTCACTCCTCTGCACGTCTCCCCTCCCCCGCCCCCCCTCCCCCCCGCCCCGCGCCAGTCCCCCACCAAAGGCCTTTTTGGTTGCTGCTCTGGGAAGCTGGATCTCCCCTGACGCTGGGGACCAGCTTTGAACTTCGGGCGGAGGCCAGGATAGGGGTCTTCCAAGGACCGCCAGAACTACAAAGGTCTGGCTTTCCCCGCCACAGAGCTGCCCGGGGAGCAGCGCGATGAGACAGTTGCAGCAGCTCCGCCCCCAGCGGAGAGGGGAGAAGGCGGGGTCGGGTAGGTGGAGCCAGTGTGACCTTGGTCACTCTAGAGCTGGGACAGCCCCGAAGGTGGGGCTCACCGTCTCTATGGAGACCAAGAAACAAGGGATAATACAGCGGAACCGCCCCGGCTGCAGTCCCGCCCCAGAGCCGGCAGGGAGCAGAGCTGCCGAGTCGCCTAAGTCTCCTACGACCATCGGTTCATTCTTGCGTGCTGCCCATCGAACGCGCACTGTAGGAGCAACCACGAAGTAGAAAACGGTAGGAAATCCCGGCGCCAGCCATTCTAGTCAGTATCCAGCACGATAAGAAGGGGGTGGGGTGGCAGCGGCGTGGGAGCGGTCCCAACCCGGGATGGTCCTGAGCTGAGGACACCAGCTGAGCGGCCCTGCCCTGGGCCCAAGTGTTCCACCCCACCCCCAACTGCTTGCTGATTGATGACTCCAGGTGTCCCAGAGGAGCCTGCAGACCCCTGGGACTAGGGCCTGTCACTTGGTGCCACCTGATCAGCCTGCCATTACCAAGAATCCATCTTCTCACAGACAGCAGCGAGCATGGGTGCAGAGTCATGCTAACGTCCCTGGGACAAGCATCCCTTGGCACTCAAACTTCCTCAGACTAGCCTTAGTGAACAAAGTGCTGTCTCCTCCAGGTCCCTGGTGGGAGATTGCAGTGCAGGAACGGGGAAGGGGAGTGCTGTTTCAAAGGGAGCCTGGGCCTGCAGAGTCGATGCAATGTAGGAGCTGCGGGTGCTCTCAGTTCCCAAAGCCACAACTTAGGGATGGGTGTGTGTGCTGATCCGGAGAGGGTTTTCAGTGTTAAGGCCAGTGGTAGTGGAAGGGAGCTAGGCAGGCAGGGATTCAGGCTGTGGTCACTGGAGGCTCTAGTATAAAAGGGAGAGGTGGAAGATAGTTGCTGAGGACACAATTGAGGGTGTGGTCAGGAGGCTATTGTGGAGGAGATGGGAGTCTCAACACAGGGGTGTCACAGCATAGTACCTGGGAGTCTGGAAACGCAAGCCTGTGGGTGTGTGGACAAGGGGGTTATAGAGGGTGTGGTCAGGGGCTGCAGGTGTGTGGAGAAAGGGTGAGTTGTGAGGCTCTGGTTAGGGGTCTCAGTAAGGGCTGTGGGTGTGTGGACAGGAGACCTAGTTCCAGGGCTTCTGGGGGTACGGATAGAGGTGGGCTGCATTGAGGGTGTGGTCAGGGAGGCTTCTGTACCAGGCTGTGTTACATGGAGGGAGTTTCAGTGCAGAGCTGAGGGTGTGGTCCAGGAATGCAGTGGGGGCTGTGGGCAAGTGTAGGGAAGACCCTTCAGTGCATGGCTGAGGGTATTATTGCGGGGCCTTAATACAGGGCTATTAGTGTATGTGTGGGGGCTAAATGCTGATGGAGTGGTCCAGGCCCCAGTTCCTGGGCTGTGGATGTGGTCAGAGGACTGCAGTGAGGGCTGTGGGGGACTCTTCAGTGCAGGGCTGGTGTGGTTAGGGAAGTCTGAGTACCAGGTTAAGGGTGTGGTCAGTGGGAATAAGGCTGAGGGCATGGATGGCCAGGGCTGAGTGCTCTCAGCTGTGGAGTGTGGGCTAGTGTGGTGGTGCTCAGGGTGTGGCCAGGAGGCCTCCACGGAGGGCTGAAGGTGTGAAGGTATAGACATGGGGGAAGTGTGCTTAAGTGCAGAGGGTAGATGTGAAGATAACAGGGCCAGGGCTCATAACTCTGCAACCCCAACTCAGGCTAGCCCCCCACAATCTCCTGCTCCTAAACTCCACAAACTGGGAGGTTACAGCGCCAGTGGCTGGCAAGGGGCCAGGAAGCCATGGTTGTGCCCCAGGTGCTGGGAGTGCTGGTGTGCCCCACCCGTAAGCCCATTCTCCAGCCCAGCCCAGCCCAGCAGCACTGGGAGCTTCTCCCTAAGTCGCCCTGACACCATCCTGCCCTTAGCAACATTCTCCAAGCAGCACCACCCTCCCTTAGCAACTGTCTCCAGGCTTCACAAACTGTGGCCAGGCCAGCCCCAAGTTCCCCCTTCCTTCATGTTTTTGTTTAACAGCAAATAGTAACAAGGTCGCAGCTGGGCCAGCTGCTCCCCTGCCTGGGGCATGCACCCCTGCCTGTGCCCTGGCTCCTATCTCAGCCTGGGGTGAGTCCTCATGACCCTGACAGAGACACCGTCCTCACTAAATACCTGCCCAACCAGCAGCCTGGCCAGGGCCTGACCCAGTTTGGCATGAAACTCCCAAGGAGGGGGCCTGATCTGCCACCCTCACTTCCACCCAAGCAGGCCTTGTGCCAGGGCCAGACAAAGCCATAGCCCCAGCTGCTGCCCTCACAGCTTTTCTGGACAGTGCCACTCTGTTCCCAGCCTGGTGCAAGGATCATGATTTCATCTTCTGAACTCCACTCTGAGCCAAGGCTGGCATTAAGTGACAGGACCTTTCCTCTCAGTGCTCTTCCTCATGGCTCTGGGGCCCAGTCAGACACTGAATACTGGCCCCTTCCTCAGGCAGCTCCATCTCCAGCTCTGAGAGTGTGTGGCAGTGTCTGAAACTTCAGCCTTGCAGGTTTTGAGCTAGAGGCAGTGATACGCCGAGCCTTGGTGGAAGGGGGAGGAGCTTGGCTGGGAGGTGACCAAGGTGGGTCCCTACAGGGTGGCATGGCAGCGAGCACAGATGTGGCTGGCCTGGAGGAAAGCTTCCGCAAGTTTGCCATCCATGGTGACCCCAAGGCCAGTGGGCATGAGATGAATGGCAAGAACTGGGCCAAGCTGTGCAAGGACTGCAAGGTGGCTGACGGAAAGGCTGTGACAGGGACCGATGTCGACATCGTCTTCTCCAAAGTCAAGTGAGCCCCAGGCATTTCCTGCTTCTGATGTCCCCAGAAGGGGAATTGGGGGGCTGGAACCAGGGAGATTGTGGAGCAGAGGGCAAAGTCACGGTGTCCACATACCTGGCAGGGTGAAGTCTGCCCGGGTCATCAACTATGAGGAGTTCAAGAAGGCCCTAGAAGAGCTGGCACCCAAGCGATTTAAGGGGAAGAGCAAGGAGGAGGCCTTTGATGCCATCTGCCAGCTGGTGGCAGGCAAGGAACCAGCCAACATAGGCGTAACTGTAAGTGCCCTGATGGTCTTGAATGACCACTGACGGGGTGGGGCAGGGGGATTGGAATCTTGGCTGGGGTTGGAAGGGCTGGGCTCTCTAACCAGGTACCCCTGGGGGGGGTCTCTGTTCAAACAGAAAGCTAAAACAGGGGGTGCTGTCGAACGGCTGACTGACACCAGCAAGTACACGGGCTCCCACAAGGAACGCTTTGATGAGAGTGGCAAGGGCAAGGGTATTGCTGGGCGGCAGGACATCCTGGATGACAGTGGCTACGTGAGTGCCTACAAGAATGCAGGTACCTATGATGCCAAGGTGAAGAAGTGAGGCCTAGGAAGGCCCCCCTCCCCCACAGCGCGACTGCCCCTGCCAGAGGCTCAGGCCTGGCCTAAGGGGCACGTGGAGCAAGAGAGCCCGGTCCCCTCCTTGCTGGATCTGCCACCCAGCGCTTCCTGCCCAGCCCTTCAGGGCCAGCCCACCAGGCCTCTGACCCAGACTGCTCTGCGTCCCCTTCCCCATTTTCTTTCCTCCTCAGCCTCTCTGTCTGAGGAGAGTCTGTGCCTATAGCCTCACCACCCCAACCTAGCCCTGGGCATGGCTAACCCCCTGCCTGCTTGCCTCATATTTAAGCCGCTGCTCTGGCCAAGTGCCTAATTCTTTCCTGGACCTCAATAAAGACACTTTTTGTACCAATATGGACTGTTCAGGTATATGACAACAAGGGTAATGACATTCACATCCTGATGACTTCTCAGTGTCATCAACCCCCTCCATGTCACACTCTGCTGATTCTTCCACTGGCAGCCCTGCCCAAAAAAAGAGATATACCAGGCCCCTTCCATTAGCACCAAGCCAGGCTGCCTGTGGATGCTGCAGAGGGATATCAAAAGCCTTTTTACCTCAGCCCTGACCCAGAGATCTGGCAGCATGGCTCCTTTTCTGCAGTTTGGGCCTCAGTCTTGGCCTCTCTGCTTTCACAGCAGGGGGAGGGATGAGACAGCAAACTCAGCCTGGGCTAAGCGCTGCTGGGGCCCAGTGCCAGGCCTCAGCTCTAAGCTTGCTGACAGGCCTCCACTTCAGGGGGCCACCAAGGCGAGTCACTTTGGGCTGCATCTCAGAAGTTCAGAAAATGCAAGACCAGAAAGAACCTTAGACAATAGACAGTTCAACACCCAATTTTATAGTGAAGGAAACTCAGGCCCAGAGTTAAGGAGCTTCTGCAGTATAGAGGCCAGAATCACGCCTGTGTCTCCCTGGCCAGGCTCTAACCCAGCAAGCCCCAACACTGATTTCCAAAAATGACGCTGAAGGCCCAGTGATAGAACTTGGCACATAACATCAGCCTTTGACGGGCAAGCAGGGTGTCCAACAATGAATGGGCCTCTTCTTGCTGATCCCCTCCCATCTGTTTACCACCCCAGGCTGGGTGGGAAGGGGTGTCTTTCTCTGATCCTGAGTAATCCTGGGAGCTTCCAGATCAACCTTTTCTCCCTTCTACGTTCTCAATGTTTGGACAGAGTTACTCCCTAGTCTAAGGCTTTGGGGCAAACTCTTCTTCCTTCCTGCTGACAAGTGGACTGGATGGAACTTAGGGACTGTCCATTTCTAGCAATGGTGCTAGAAAAGGCTTAAAAAGCACACATTCACAAATATTTTCTTTCCTGACTCAGATAACAAAGCAAAGCAGCACAACTATTTATTTCCTCATCCCTTGAGCTGTTCTGGGATGTTTCTGCCCCAGGTGGCCCCCGAGTCCCTTGAGCCCAAAGTCACTTGGAGCAGGAGTTTAGAGGGGTAGGGAAACTTGAAACAGAGACTCTGGGGATTAAGTGAAAATTAGAGAGCAGAGACATCACCTGATCACAGCAGAGCCTTGCCTAATGGCTGACAGCTGTGGGATCTCCTGACTCAGCTGACCTTGCATTGCTTAGAGAAGAGTTTCAGAGAGCTCTACCTTTCCCACCAGCAAGTAGTAAGAGGAATGTTTCCTCCAGCCCTGGGGAATTGGTTTAAATTGCAAGTTTAAGTAAATGAGCCTAACAGGATTGAAATCCAAATCCTTCAAATTGGCCTGGTCCAGGTTATTAAGCTGCAGGTGAGATGACTGTCTAGTATGTATGGGAGCAGCATGCTGGCCCCTCCTATGATTGGCAGTGTGGCTTAGGGGAGCCCAGAAAGAGAACTGGCTGAGTTCTGAAACTCCACCTTGTAGGAGTAAAGTCCCCTCTTCTTGAAAAGTGGTTATGGCACCTGAAAGAAACCAAGGCCCACCCAGAGCCAGAAAACCTTTAGTCTAATAGAATCTGGTTTCTGGCAGCAACTGACCAATGCCACTTCAGCCCTTTGGTTATCACTGCTCCACTCCCCACAGCTCCTCATGGTGGACAGGTTTGGATACCCTTGCTAGCAAACCCAGTTGGGCAAGGAAGAAAGGTTAGTATCTGTGGGATGGAGCCGTCAGAACCCACTATGTATAGCTGGTAGGAAGTTGAAACCTGTCAAGGGGCCCTGCCTCTCCTTTTGGGCATAGAACTTCCCTGAGGACCTGTTTTCCATGTCAGCCTTGTTTCTGTCTTTCTTCCAACAGTCCCAGGTCCAGGGTGAGGAATTCTTCTCCACTTATTTTCTATTCGATACTTGCTTCAGGGGACTTCCCCTGCTTCATGTTAAGCCCACATAGCCCCACAGGGCAATAACACTTTGGCCCTTCCCTGATGCCACCAATCTACTGCTGCCCCTGGACCAAGGCCACACAGGGAAAATCAGAACCATAGTTGACTTCTGCAGGAATGACCAGCAACCCTAGAGAGGGGCCTGGCCTAGCGCAGTAATGGCCATTTTCAGTGATAATAGAAAATAGGGTGGAAGGTGACTTAGTCTTAGTCAGGCTCTGCTTCTCCTTAGAGGTACTCTGAATAGGTTCCAGGTTGGCATTATCAGATAGGAGAAGGAAGTGAGCCTGAGTTGTAGAAAGAAGCACATCATCCCTGACCCCACCTCCCCTAAACCTCATTGGCTGTCAAGTAAGTTGGCCTGTGCACTGGGTTGGGACCATGAAATAGGTCAACATAGGGCTATAAGGCTATTGACTAAGGCTACACTACCTGGGCAAGACTTAGGCTCTTTGGCAGTCTCTCAGTGGAGTCAAGACAGGACCAGCAAAGTAGGGTGGGGGGTTGTCCTTACTGACACTTCCACAGAAAACAAGCTCACTCTTAGCTCCCTCAGAGCCATGCCACACAAAGAAACATGGCTCCACTGCACATGCTCCTTTTGGAAACTTACATGAAGTTAAGAGGTCTGTAGATTTTAACCCAGAGATGTGTGATCTTAGTTATGATTTTCATGTCTCATTACAGCATAGCTCTCCTTCCTTGCACAGCACCTGGGTCAGGGGAGCAAATAAGTGTCTAATCTTTCCACCTTCCTCTCTCTCTGACATCCTGAAGATGAAGAGAAGTACAATATGATGTTAGGTTGACAGTCCTTCACCCTCTAGAGCTCTCTGGCAACATGAGCTACTTGGGCAACCTTGAAGCAGAAACGCAAGAGTCACTTTCATTATCCTTTCCCATTGATGCCTAATCAATCAGGATTAAAGAAAAGATTGATCCTCAGTCTGAAATACCAGGTATTCATGTGTAAAGTGGATGCTGAGCTCAGAGCTAACTTTCAGAGGCTGTACCTCTGGTCTGGACTGAGCCAGCCTTCTCTCTCATCTTTCTAGCTCCTCTCTGATCCAGCCCACTCCACATGGCCAGACATCAATCCACTCTTTCTACAGAAAAAGCTTCTCAAACACAAATCTACTACCCCTCTGCCTTCCCAATCTAAAATCTTTAAGGAGCCATGCAACCTAGATGGTGCGTATCTCTTCTCAGGCTTTCTGTCCCCTGATTGGACTTTCTTCCCATTCCATGGCCTTGACTTATGCTATTTCTCTCTCCAGCTCTCCCCACTGCCTCTGTCTTCAATCCTATGTTTGCCTGGTAATCTTCCATTCCACTTCTTCAGATTTTGGTTGAAAGATCGTTTCTTGAGGGGACATATTCCTGACATTATACCTCCCCCCCAAGCTAGGAAGGTCCCCTAGTTACATACTTCATGGCACCATGACCTACATTTTCCCTGCCCAGTGATCCCTGGGGGCCCAGACATTTCTACCCTGTACCCTTGGCCTAGGAGGCTCTGCACCCCGCTGTACCTGGTACCATTATACTCATTTTGCATCTTCCACTCAAACAAGTCCTCACTGACACCTTCTCCAATTCTCCAGAGTAGGAATTACCTAATCTCTTTCCAGGGTCTCTCTAGGCTTTTATTTAGGCCTGTTTGGTACCAATGGAGGCTTTCAGCTCCATCACACAACTAAACTGTTGGCTGCTCCAGGAAAGACATAAGACCTTGTCACCTTTAACTATGATGGGAGGAAACCCAAAACACATTTGATGAACTGATCAATAGAGATTCTCTGAAATTTCTTCTAACACAAAACATACCTGGCCATGGATATTCTTTTCTAACTTCCTACTACACAGTTTCAACTGACATTTGGGAAAAATATCTAGTGTTTTTTTCCTTTTTGACATTTTCAGCCAAGTGTTCCTATGTGATGTGATGCCTAGGACTAAGTGCCAACTATTTATGTGGGCAGAAGGAAAGAATGACTTGATGGGAGGAGATAAAAAGAGAAATAAAAAGAAAGACCAATACAGTGTAATTAAGATTTTTTTCTTAATCTTGTGGGAAAATACCACCATACTAGTGGTAATGACACTGAGAGCCCCCTGGGGCTGAGAGACAAGCTGCAAAGAAGGTGTACAGTGTTAGCTCCATAGACTAGGCTCTGGGACAGAGTCTGAAACAGTCTGTATTAAATACTGACCCATATCATGTGCTACTGGTGAGGAGGAAGACAGCGTGCTTTTCCCAAACGGTGATGATCTCCCCAAATGATGACTCTTCTCAGGAGGCAGGAGTGCTTTCCCAGAATAACCTTTTTGCTCTTTATTCAGCTGCTGCAGCAGATACTCATTAGTTACCACCAGGGATCTGAGACACGGGGGAAAAAGACAGTGGTGAAGTCATAAAAGCAAAGTAGATGTCATTTAGAAATGTTTGCTAAAGATAAATGTAAAATGAAGTAACACCTTTAAATAGAAAGAACTATCCAATTTATGAGTGGGTTATTTTAAAAGTGGGACAACAGTTTCTTTATTACAGTCCTGTTTGATTATGTTCCAGGTTGACTGTAGCAATAACACAATTCACATTTTACATAGTGACTGTTCTATTCTTTCCAAAGCACTTTTCATGATGAAATAAGTAGAAACACCAGGAGACTGGCCCCTGACCAGGCCTGCAATTTCTATTCCTATTCACAGATCTTAATTTCTACTTCTTCTAATCTATACTGCCTCAGCAATTAAACTAATGGTGCTAGTCATAAACGTATTCTTGGACTCTGCATTACCATGTAATGTTAGAAGCTATCAGAGACTTCCCTTCCCTGCCAAAAAAGATGTATGCACAATGCTATTCACTGCAGCACTATTTGTAATAGCAAGATACCATGAACTTAAATGTCCATCAGTAGAGGATTAATTACACACACCATGGAGTCCTATGTATGTATAAAAAGGAGTGAGAACTTACTCTAAACATCACTGTGAAATGATTTCTAAGATAAAATGTTAAAGCAACATTATGCCTCTTTTTATATAATAGAGGGAATACAAATACATACCCACGCCTGCAATGGAAGGCTAGTGGGAGGGAAGGAAAGGATAGAGGAGACAGGTAAGGAAGCTAAATTTGTTTGAATTTATCTGATTTCATAGATCTGACTTTGGGACCATGTACGTTTAACATAACCGTACTCAGGATTAAATCAAAATAATAAAAATATTCCCTATAAATCAAAACCAAAATGAAACAAATTGAACCTATATATTGAAGTGATGGTTTAACAAAACAGAGAAGAATTAATTCAAGTTATTCTAAAATACAGCCATTTGTACATCACTAAAGAGATAACCTTAATGTTCTCAAAGTGTGGTCCCCAGGCCGGAAGCAACAGTATCACCTGAAAACTTACTAGAAATGCAAATTCTCAATTCCCAGCCCAGATCTGCAGAATCAGAAACTCTGGGGGTGAGACGCAGCACTCTGTAGTTCAACAAGTTTTCAGGTGATTCTGTACACACCCAAGTATGATAAAGACGAATTTATGCTATTCACTATACTCTTGTATGGGCTACCACTATACTATACCCCTATAGTATAGGGATATGGGATGTATATCTATACCCCTATATAGTGGTCAGATGGTAAAGAATCTGCCTGCAACGTGGAAGACCCGGGTTCCATCTGTGGGTAGGTTGGGAAGATCCCCTGGAGAAGTGAATAGCTCCCCACTCCAGTATTCTTGCCTGGAGAATTCCATGGACAGAGGAGCCTGATGGGCTACAGTCCCTGAGGTTGAAACAAGTCAGACATGACCAAGCCACTAACACACACACACACACACACACACACACACACACACACACTTTTGTATATGTTTGCAATAATTAGAAAAAAAGTTTTTTAAAAAGTCAGCCAGAATGGATCTGGGTCGAATCCTCCTTATATTTAGCTATTCTAAGAAAAATTAGGAAGTGCAGTTAGGGACTGAAGGCTTGGGGAGTAGAGTTCTTCTATTTAAGCTTCACTGATGGTCCTAGCAAAGGTGTTTGGCAAATCAAACTTTCAAGGGCTTGTCTAAATATACCAATAGTCTTGAGGCCTCTTCTGATTTGTCTAGCCTGTAGCCTGGGGAAACTGTTCTTTCTTTGAAGAGTCTCATGTTACTGAACTCCTCTGAAAGGAACACATACATTGGATTCTTTCCCTATCACTCAGAGTGCTTGACCTCTCTTCTATGTTCAAGAGTAGGTAGACATTTTTTAGAAGAGCAAGATGGCTGATTTTAGGGGTATATTGTGACTGAGGAAAGCTAGCTGACCCAAACAAGGGTCCTTTTGGATCCAGTGAGAAACTACTTATCATTGAGGTGTTGTAACCCACCAGTGCCAGCAAAGATATTTAGTCCCTGGTGTGTTCTAGAAAGCAGTATTTTGACCCCTGAGCTAACTGGCTTGGATACAGGTTGTTTACATGCAGAATATAGTTAATTTGAAAAGTATATAGATATTAACTTGCCAAGTAAAACAAAGGAGATAAAGGAAAATAAATATCTGCTTCCAGAAGCCAGGTAGATGGATCCAATCCTACCTTTGACTTTCGTGGAGAAGAGTCACGGTCTCCTCTAGCTTTTTCAGCTGGGCAAGCTCCTGGTTCAGGCAAGACACCTGCATGTTCAGCTGTTGGTTTTTGCGCAGAAGATCATCTACAAAGGTTACAGTATATAGGGGTGAGAGGATTCCAAGTGGTTAGTCTTTGAGCAGAGCTTGAGTGAACAGGTGGGCACCTTGAAGAATTGGAGGCCCCACTGCACCCACCTCTGCACTACATTCACCATTCCTTCTCTTGAAAACAGCAGATATAGTGACAAGAATATACAGTCTAGCAGAAGACTATATCTGAATTAAAATTCAACCACTTGATCTTGCACATGTTCATTTTTGTGAATTTCACAACCCTGCCCCGCAGCACTGTTATGAGGAGTCAGTGAGATACCTGCACTTATAAGCATAGGCAGTCAACAAATATTAGGTCTCCCTGTATTCTGCATTTTAATTCATGAATGTATGTCCCTCACTCTGTATGGAATATGTGAAAACACCTAGAACTGTGTTGGGCACAAGATAACCGCTCAACGAGCACTTGCAGAAACTGAATTTGTGGCCAAGGCATTCATATTTAGCTTTCCAAATATGTTATCAAGGCTTGCAATAATAAGGTAATGAAAGCACAAGAACTCTGGATCTTAAGCAAGTCAGTCTTCTAGAATAGTACTTAAACTTTAATATGCTTACAAATTGCCTGGGGAATCTTATTAAAAAACAGATTCTGATTCAGTAGGTCTGCTGCTAAATCGCTTCAGTCATGTCCAACTCTGTGCAATCCCATAGACGGCAGCCCACCAGGCTCCCTCATCCCTGGGATTCTCTAGGCAAGAATACTGGAGTGGGTTGCCATTTCCTTCTCCAATGCATGAAAGTGAAAAGTCAAAGCGAAGTCGCTCAGTCGTGTCCGACTCTTAGCAACCCCATGGGCTGCAGCCTACCAGGCTCCTCCGTCCATGGGATTTTCCAGGCAAGAGTACTGGATTGGGGTGCCATTGCCTTCTCCATCAGTAGGTCTGAGGTGAGGCCAAGTATTCTATATACATAACAAATCCCCAGGTGATGCTAATGTTGCTGATCTCTGGTTCACATTTTGAGTAGCAAGATTCTGGAAGGTAGAAATCAGGGCTGCAACAGCTGTATTTATCACCAGTAATCCAAAGAGAGTACTGGGCCTCACAGCTGGTTGAAAATAAGTATCTAGTGAATAAACATCTATTTATTTTCAGTATAGGTAAGTGGAGACTGATGTCTTGATTATTCAGGCTTATAAACATTAGATAGACGAGATTCAGCTCTGGAAATTCAATGCTGATTTCCAAATCAAATTTCTCATACAAATATCCAAATACCCATAATGTTTGTTTCAGTGTGCTGAACTAGAAGTTTAAAATCAAGGGTAGACTTTTATCTACCTAAACTATACTAAGAATAAAGTAGAACAAATCACAAATTCAATAGGATATTACTTTTCACTTGTCATAATGAAGAAAAATATACAATACCAAGTGTTGGCAACGGTGAAATGAAAAGGCATTCAAACACATACTTGCTGCTGATGTGCGTATAAACTGAAACTACCTTTTTAGGAATGATTTGGTAATGTGTAACAAAAACCTCAAAAACGTCCACATCCTTGGACCCACTAATTCTACTTCAAGGAATGTCTCCTAGGAAAACTGGTCAAAAATGTACACAACGATTTATACACACAGTTATTAATAGCTGCATTATTTATCACAGCATAAATATTAGGTCTCTCAGCTCCACCAGAAGAGAAGATGATCTTAGAGAAGCGTTTTCACTCTAGGGTCTTTTCTTCTATTTCAAGTCTTTGAATGTTTGGAAATTCTTTGAATTATTTCTAATATAAATAATGACAGCTTTATTTATAATAACTAACATTAAAAACAACTATACAGAGGACTAAATAGATAAATATGGTATAGTCATGTGATATTAGAGGAAATGCCTAGGCTATTAAATTAATAACATTAGCTTGTAGAAATCAGATTGCTGAGGGTCGATGGTAGGGGAACCTAAATGCACCAGAGTTGAACTTTTTAGAGTAGGGAAGCGTTCTGTATTTTGATTGGATGGAATTAAATGAGTATACATTTTGAGAAACTCATCAAACTTAGAATGCGTGCATTTTGTTTTATGTAAATTCATTTTGAAAAATCAAAACACAAATTTCAGTTCTGACTTTAAAATATATGTATAGAGATATAGGTGAAAGAAAATACACCCAAAACACTAATGGTAGTTATTTCTGGGTAATGCGATTTTATTTTCCTTATATTTTTCAAACTTTCTGTAAGGAACATGATCTTCTGCTATAATCAGAAAAAACAACAAGTGTCATTCTCAAAAAATAATGACAATAATAACATTTGTAAATGCTTTACACTGATAAAAGAGTAAACTCTCTTACTCTGGTAACTCAAGTCACCTGCATTACAACTCTGAGGCAAAATGATTGTTTCCATTTAGGAAGCCATGTGAGCTCTGGATGATGAAGCTTATTAAATGGGTTATCTATAAACAAAATGTCTTGAGATGTACCATACATTGCTTTCCTGAACTTACCATAAGTGTGGGACGGGTGCCCACTGACAATTGAAGTGGTAGCACCTTCCTCCAAACGCTGGATTTTTTCTGACAAAATGAGGTTTTCCTCTAGCACTCTGACTAGTTTTTGCTTCAAACTTTCCTTTAGATTAGAAAACAAAATACAAACACATTAAGAATCTGAAATTCTGGGAAGTGTTTTTAGAAGATTGAAAGAATCTTTGCTCTTTTTAGTGATAAACTGAATGGAGGTCAGCCTCTTTCTTTCTCACTAGAATTTTAATTCATTGGTAAACATAGTTCAAGTGCAGCAAAGAAACTTACCACATGCATTTTTACCACATGTGAATTATCCGCTACTATTACAAAACAAGTGGTTGTTTTGACAAGTGGCCAGCATTATGAGTCACCTATTTAGCGTTTCTAGAAAATAAACTTGATGTCTGAAAATCCTCTAATGTTAAGAAAAGGTTGGGGGGGGGGTAGTCTAAGAAAATGAATCCCTTCTTTCCCTCCCAGCACTTGAAGCCTAACGCTCTAGGAGTGGCCCCTGGTTTACGGCTCTCCATCAGAATGGAGGAAAGACAGTCCCAGAGACATTTAACTTCCCTCATCTGAATCAAATCATAACCTTCAAGAACACAATCCTAAATGTTTTCACTCTAGGGCCTTTTTTTTTTCTTTTCCATTTCAAGCCTTTCCCTAGAATTTTTGGATTACGGAGTCAACCCCGAAGAACCTCCAAGCTGTCCCTGCAAGTTTTGTGTTCCTAATTTGCACAGACTGACTTTTCTATATTTCAGTTCATAAGCATCTAGGTGTTCAGGTGATGATGATCTTTATGGCACAGAGCTGTTCTAGCCTTGCTGCCTCGTCCTTTTCTAGTAAAGGAAGAGTAGGAAAAGAAGATGAGAGCAGCATACCATGTCATTAGGGACCAGCTGCCCTGTCTCCTTCAGTTCCATCTCCCTCCTGTGGAAGGCTTTTGATGTATCTTCCGGATGTGAGCGACACCACTGCTGAGAAGGAGCAGGGACTACCAAGGTCAGAAGCAGATCTCGGGCAGGACCTGCCAAAAATTCAGGTTGGGCACACGGGCCAGTCTTAAAAGCTAAAGCAGAGAATTCCTAGTCAATAACTACCAGCTCTGTTGGACAAATAGGGTAATCTAATGTCTCCTTTTTACAAGAATTTAGTAACTGTAAGAGATGTTTCATGATGGAGATAAAAAAGCTATATCCCACATCTATGGAGAAACAATAGCAGACTCTCATGAGTGCATGCTCTGTGCTATTCTCTAATCACTGATGAATGGCTCCTGGGGATAATTTCCTACAAAACAAGAGCAAAGGATCAATGTGGGAAGGAAAGTAACTGGGCTAAGACTTTTTCTTCTGTATGTCACTTTAGATATTAAAAAACAACAAAAAAGCTAAGCCTAAACAACTTTAAAGTCATATCTGACTCTTTTATGACCCCATGAAGAGCCCTCAAGGCTCTTCTGTCCATGGAATTCTCCAGGCAAGAATACTGGAGTGGGTTACCATGTCTTTCTCCAGAGGATCTTCCTGACCTAGGGATCAAACCCGGGTCTCCTGCACTGCAGGAGGATTTTTTACTTCCCGAGCCAATAGGGAAGCCCTTAAAGTTCCTAGTTTTTACTTAAACTCTTACCACTACTATTAAGCAACAAAAAGACACATAGGGACAATATTTGCAAAACTGTTTTTCCCTAAGTTCCTAAAAACAAAGTCCTGAAAAAGAGTCCAGGTCATTTAGTCCAAATCATAACATTTCCATAGGCATCACAGACCTCTGATGATCAAACTCAGTTTCTATTTATTTATTATTGGCATTTTCCCCAAGGATCATAAAATCCTTTTGTAATCATTAACATGACCATGCTTTATTTTATATATCATCACTTAAAGACTACCAAAAAAAAAAAAGTTACAGGAAAACAAGACAGCTGGTACAGGAGGGAAGAGTGCTTAAGAAAATATAGAGAATGGAATTCCCTGGCAGTAGAGCAGTTAGGATTTGGTGTTTTCACTGCCGTGGGTCCAGGTTCAATCCCTGGTCAGGGAACTAACAGCCTGCATAGAGATGGCAAGCTGCACGGTGCAACCAAAAAAGGAAAAACAGGGAAGATGATTATAAGAAAAATGCAGATTTGTCTATCATTGTGCGGCTGACAAATTTTGGTAAGTGTTCATGAGAACAATTTTCCCTGCAAGTAAAGGGGGCTGAGCGGCTTTTATCAGAATGTAGAGCAGAAACAGAGCAGAAGCAAGGCTGAGCCCCTTCTCTGGGAACTGAGAATGAATTCACTTTACCGAGAAACTTCTTGTTCAGGAGGAGGGAGCCGGAGCCATTCCAGTGCTTATCCACAAGTTCCAGGAGCTGTCTGAGGACAGTGGCCACATGAGAGGTTCTGGCAGAGACTGGGGGACTGTGGTTTCCTGGCAAACCATGCAAACTGCCCAGGTCACTAGAGAGAGGCTCAAGAAAAAAAAAAAAAAACACCCAACCATTTGTCATTCTTACACAATAAGGGAAGTAAAAACCCAGACATTTAAAGGGTTAACATTAAGCAAAAGAGAAAGTTGACTTCATCTTTCAGTTCAGATTTGAGTAGAATATTACTTATGTCTAAGACAGATACAATAATATATACAAGGATAATTTCAAAGCAAACAATATCTTCTATCATAATTTTCTATAGAGATTTTCAGAAAAGTACAAAAAATACTTTAACACCTATGTCTATGGCTTAACATATTATGTTATGAATATGGAAAGATTAAACTGTAGAACATTTTTTAAGGTATTATATTATCATAAAATAAAATGGGGAGTAATTCAATAAAAGTTATAACTCATAAGCTTATATTTAGTATATTAATATATATAAACATAACTGTCCTATAACATTTTAAGTGTTATGTTAAATGCTATTGTTGGACCCAGTACTAAAGATACTTTTTATTCAGTAAAAATCTTATGTATATAGATGCATAGGTAGAGCTCTCTCTCCAGCGAAACTTCCAATTGTTTTTAATTCATTCAGAAATGATGTATGTGTCAATATATTTAGTCATGTCTGAATGAATTAAAGAACAATTGGGGACTTCCCTGGTAGTCCAGTGGTTAAGAATCCACCTGCCAATGCAGGAGACACAGGTTCAATCACTGGTCCAGGAAGATCCCACATGCCACAGGGCAACTAAGCCCATGTACCACAACTACTGAGCCAGCGTGCCCTAGAGCCTGTGCTCTGCAACAAGAGAAGCCATTGCAATGAGAAGCCCAAACACTACAACTAGAGAAAGCTCATGAGCAGCACCAAAAACCTAGTGCAGCCAGTAAATAAAATTTTCAAAAATTAAAAAAAAATTGTGAATTTTACTGGACAGATCAATCTTTTCTGTGAGTTCTCAAGGGACTTCAAGAAAGCTGTTACATATTAAAAACAGCCAAATTATTTCTCAATCTTTGGCTCTCTTGATATTAAAAATACATAAATGATTAACTAGCTAATGCTGTCATATCTGACAACCATGAAACAGAACACCAGACAGTGATATTTATGACTTGAGTCACACATGTGGGCTATGATTAATAAGGAAAAGCATTATAAATGGGATAAACATTTATTAAACAGATCTGTGCAAAACACTGATCATGTGCATTGAGAGTTCTATATAAGGTCTGTGAACATATGAAGTAAAAGATGAAGTCCTTAAGAAATTAATCTGATTAGGAAGGAAAGTCATAGAAAGACTGGTTACACTACAAGCCACTTTAGAGGATCTTGTGAAAAATGGATATTGAAATGTTCATCTCAAAATCCAACCAAAATGTCATTGGTTTTTCATGTATTGGTAATACTGTGTGTACATCATGAAGCAACTTAGAAACACACATATGCCTTATGTATTTTCTTTCACTTTTCATAATGTGGTGAGAGTGGGGGATAATTTTTTTATGAACTTTGGAATAATTCTGTTACTTTTAATTTTCAGCAAATTATGCCTTATGATTTTTTAAATTTAATTTTTATAATTTGTGATTCTAAAGTCAGTTGGTTAAAAATAAATTTTCTCATCAAGAATTCATATTTGATTTAATTTTGTTTTTTTTTTATATGGGGTTATTTTTTAAACAACTTTTAAATGCTCTTCTGATTTATACCTTTCTAAAAACTAAACAGTGTATTTCTTTTATAGTTATATTCAAGCAGCTCTTTTATAACTTTTCATATAAAGAAATACAGTATCTAACAGGAAAAAAGAAATGGGAATTTTTAAGACAGTCCAGAAAAGTTGAGATTTTAATTACTGTTGAGATTGAGATTTTAATTACTGTTTTAACAATATAACATGAAATAGAGGTGAGAAAATTTCCTAGAACATATCTTATTAATATAGCACCCAAATATCCTAAATGTTGCTATGGCTTTACCCTAAATACATTAACACTAGTGCTCTTTTCTAGAACAATAGGCATCAGTGACTGAAGATGGAAAACAAAAAAGGACCAAAAAGTCAAAAAAGTATTACAAGACTGCCCCCTTTGGTACACAAAAATTATAACCAATTCCAAAGTTTTGAAAACTGAATAGAAAGTATTTAAAAGCTAAAAAAAGCCAACCAACCAAACAACAAAATCCCTTTATAAAGCCCATGTCGATGTGCAAAAAGATTTCCAGCAACTGAAACTAAAGTGACTAGAAATAGTTGTTTTTGACCAAATAACCTGCTTTTTCACAAGGTAGTGACTAAGACTATGGGTTCAAGGGAAGAGAATGTCCTGAGAGCTATAGTTCCTTTAACTAATGAGAAGGCTTCATGATGGAATTAAAGCCTGGAGAAAAATTAATATTCAGATAGATGAGAGGAGAGAAGATGGCATTCTCCATGGAGGGATGTATACAAAGGCAGTGACAAAACTTAGTTAGTGAGTAAGAACAACACTAACTATCGTACTACAATTTTATAAAATGAATTAAATAATATGTGTGGGAATGTTTTTTGATTTGTTTACTCCCTGAGCCAACTGTCAGCTAAAAATCCTTTGGATTTAATTCATCATCTTAATCTAATTCATTCTGGGGAAAAACTGGAATAATTTTAGTTTTTGGACAGGAAAGCAATGCTTTCAGAAGAAAGGTCCCTAGCAAGTTAGTCATTTGTAGCCAAAGCAAATGTGTAAACATGGTAAGATTATAAGCAACAATGAAACAGAGATCATTCTTCAACCAACCCTGAGCCCCTGGCAACTTGCGTATTCTTTCCTATCATAAACTCTGTCCACTTATTATCAAAGTACTTCCCCCCATGTTTATGCTCTGGAAGTAGATTAGGGACCATTCTTCCTGTGACAGAAATGCAGCAGAAGGGGACTGACTTTCCCAAAGGCAAAAGAATCACAGCCTTTGGCCTGGCAGTATTACCCACTGACCTCTGAAAATCCCTTTGAATTTCTATCACTCTTGATCGAAACTACCACCACCAAAACAGAACCCCATTCTAATCTTGGACCTGATGTGTTTTTGTACAAGCACAAACAAGCCAACACTTGCCTCACTGCCTGTAGCATCTCTGAAACCATGTTTTGTATTCAGGGTGGCAAGGATATTTTCCTTTCGTCTGAATCCTCTTCTTGATGGGCTTAATGACCTCTTGGTCAAATTCTCTCTGTTTTCTGATGTCCCAGTAGGCAATAGCAGTGTCCTCAGAGAGTCTCCCAGGATGGAGTTGTTTGGGAAAGAACCATGTGCTTGTGTTAAATCACTGAGGCTGGTGGCTAACTGTTGCTCTACATTCACCACCAGAGCAGGGTCACTGTTGAAATGGGTTGCGGCATACAGATCTGTGAAGGAAACAGGCCAGGAGATGAACCTGCTCTTCAACTCTCTCAAGTCTCCCTTCCTTCCTTAACCTGTCAGAAATCCAAGGGTCACAATGGCCTCTCCGTAGTATATACTCTCAACTGTCTGGATTCTCCCTCCCTATCCACCTGACAAAGCCCCAAATCTGGTTAAATACTCTGTGCACATAATCCAAATCTACAGAGCAGTGGGAAGTGACTAGAGAACAATATGCATCTCTTTCCATCATCTTCACTTTAAATTCATAACCATTATCTTAACTGGGCCCAGCTATTTTAATACATTACCCTAATCAATTTACTCTCCTATTCTTTGAGATCACTATTTCACATCTCTTCTCCTCAAACTTCCAACACTTTCTCCTCCCTCCTCACTCTCAGGTGCTTTATTTCTCTGAGCAAATCAGAGGCAATCAAAGAAAACATTTATGTGATCTCACCACTAAATCTACCAGTTCCACCTGTATTTGGGTCTATAAATTATCTGCCTTCCTTCTTATTGTAATAGATGAACTGTCTGTTTCAATCCAAGGCCCACTCTCCACTGGTAGACTAGATTCCATCTCCTCTAGACCACTCCGCTATTTTGTTGTTGTTTTTTGTAATTGTCCCTTTTCTCTCCTGCATCAATAATTTTACCTCTACTGGGTCATTTCCACCATGTTCTCTTTGATCCCATCCCCTCTTCCAGCTACATTTCCACATCTTTGCTCCCCTTCACTGCAAAACTCCTTGAAGGTGTTGTATATATTTGGCAATTCTATTGCTTCTCCTATGATTCTTTCTTTAATTCACCTCAACAAGGCTTTTGTTAATCACGCATCTCCTGAAGCTGCTCATTACATGGGTTCAATCCCTGGGTTAGGAAGATCCCCTGGAGAAGAAAATGACAACCTACTCCAGTATTCTTGCCTGTGAAATCCCATGAACCAAGGAATCTGGCAGGGGCCATGGGATCGCAAGAGTCTGACACGACTTGTGACCAAACCATCACCACCAATGCACTGCCAATACCATGATCATTTCTCGGTCCCAGAAATGTTAAAGGCATCTGTTAAAAACATCTGACACTGTATTTATCACTGTCTCCTTCCTGAAACACATTTTTCATGTGGCCTCCTGGTTGCCACTCCTTCTTTGGCTTTTTTCTTTTCTCTTACTTAGTGGCTGCCACTTTCTTGCTCTCCATGATGGTTTCTCTTCATCAGTGAGATTTCTAACTGTTGGAGGACTCAAGTTAGTCCTCAGATATCTTTTCTATCTATATTTACCCTCTTGGGGAGATTATATCCAGCCTGTTTTAATGTCATCCACACACTTTTAATTCCCACCTTCTTCCCTGAACTCCAGACTAATACATCTAATTATCAAATTGGCATCTCTGAGAAGTTTTAATAGGCACCTCAAACTCAACATGTCTAAGACCAATTCTTGGTATCTATCCTAAAACCTGTTCCTCCCACTCTTTTCCATCTGAGTAAATGGTAACTCCATCCTTCCATTTATTCAGACTTGAAACCTGAGAGTTACACTTGACTGCTTTCTCTCATACTTCATCCTCAACCCAGCAGCAAATCATGGAGTGTTATCTTTGGAACACATTCAAAATCTATTTCTCACCACCTATACTGCTTTCTCTCTAGTTCAAGTTACCATCATCTCTTATCCAGATTCTGATCTACTTTTAGAATTTTAGAAACTTCTATCCTTACCCCCCATTGTGTATTCTCAACTAAGTAGCAAGAGTAATTTTTAAGTTAGATGTCGCTTCTCTACTACAAACTCTCCAACAGCTCCTGATCTGACCCAGAATAAATGCCTGATTATCTGACTTTATCTATACACCTCATCTACCTCACTCTGCTGTAGCAGCCCTGTTTCCTCATTGTTCCTTGAACATGCCAAGCATGTTCCAGTTTCAGAAACTTTGCACTTACTATTTCCACTGTCTAAAATTTCTCCCCCCACAAGTTATCGACATGACTCACATGTATTTTATTTAAGTCTGTACTTTTACTTCTCATTTGAGAAGCTTTCCCTGACCATTTCATCTAAAGCTTTACCTCCTTCATATACTCTCTAAGTGCTATGTGCATGTGTGCATGCTAGGTTGCTTCAGTCTTGTCCAACTCTTTATGACCTTATGGACTATAGCCCACCAAGCTCCTTTGTCCATGGGATTCTCCAGGTAAGAATACTGGAGTGGGTTGCCATGCCCTCCTCCAGGGAATCTTCCTGACCCAGGGATCAAACCCACATCTCTTATGTCTTCTACATTGGCAGGTGGGTTCTTTACTGCTGGAGCCACCTGGGAAGCCATTCTCTAATACCCTTATGTTATTTTTCTTCACAACACTTATCATAAGCTGACTTCTATATTTATAATTTATTTATCATCTGTCTTAACTCTTTAGAATAGAATTTCCATGAAAGTAGGGACCTTTTTTATTAATGCAAAAATACACATGGAATTTCACTTTTGTTTGATATGTTATCTATAGAGCTAGAATAGCATCTGGCATATAGTAGGTATTTAATACATTTTGTTGAATTAATACATACCTAAAGAGTGGTCTCCCAACACTTACTTTCCTAAAACTAGCTTTTTCTGAAAAAGTAACTCTCAATAGAAGTGATTGAGACCAGAGGAGACTAAATGTTACTAGAAATATATCCCAGGTGCTATTTAACTGAAATAACATATAGTTATCAAATTTGCATTTATAAGAATTTTCTCTAATATATCTATCATGTTAAACTCATACCCTGTAGATTTCTTGAGGCTCTGACTACTGGTCATGATTTATTTATTTACTTTTGGCCGCATCATGCAGCTTGCAGGATATTTTAGTTCCCCCGCCAGGAACGGAGCCCACACCCTCAGCAGTGAAAGCGCAGAATCCTAACCATTGGACTGACAAGGAATTCACCAATGTAAGAAATATTTATTCCAAAAGATCCAGTTAAACCTCAATCTTCACATTTATTAAAGAAGAGAGGCCTACAAACTGATAGGAAGCTATTACCTGAACTAAGCTTCAAAAGCCTTCCGGTGCTGGAGTCAGGGTTTGACAGAGAAGTCAGTAAGTCTCCACAGGAATGGGATGTGGTGGCTTTCATGTTATTTGAAGGCTTTGTGCTATATTCTCGGTAGTTCTTGTTTCTCTGAGGCCTTTTACCAATACTTCCGTGAAGGGACAGATTTTGAGAATAATGACTATCATAATTTTCTAGACCAACATCTGAAGGTAACTGATAGGGATGAATCTGGCTAGAATCACCCACATCCAGGCGTTTACCCAATGAAGCATCATGGGTAAGCTGATAAGTATCAGGTTTTGGTATCAAGTCCTTTTCTGGAGAAGAACCTGAAGACTTGTTGTCCAAAAAAGATATTCGGTACCCTTCTTTAGCCATCTTCTCTGGGGATCGAATTGTCAACTGATGAGGTGAGTAGCGTCTGATTTCTAACCATCACCAAACGGGTGGGGGGGGGGGGAAAGACAATGAGAATTTTTAGGGTAGCCTTGTTCACTAGATAAACTCTTGTCTACAAAAAAACAAAACAAAACAAAACAGTTCTCAGGAAGAGATGGTTTATAATTTTTATAAGTGGTAGCATAATATTATGGAGGGATTTCTATATGGAAGAACAACAAAACATGCTGGACATTGTGTAAACAGTAAAGACCATAGCATTCTGAAGATAAATTTTACGTCAACCTAATTCCCTAGGAATTTCCTTCGAAAACTATAGTGTCAGAGTTTTCTGTATTTACACTTCCACTATTTTGGTGCACCCCCCACATGACAAAAGTTGTGATCTTATGTATTCAGTCTATGGACAACAATTGGTAGGTCTCTGATTTCACAGAATCCTCACAATAAAGCTAAACCCATTCCCACTCCAAATCTCCACCCAGAGGATATAGGTTCACACATTGGGAACCACTATCATAAACCAATTAAATGACAGGAGATGCAAAACCTATGAAAACCCCTAAACCAATTCCAAAACATTTCTCTCAGTCAGCTGTATCAGAATCTCTGAAAAGCCTCAGAGTGGGGCAACTAAAGCATCAGACAAAGAGAGAAGTCTCTGTGTTCTTTGGGGTTTTCAGATATTCATATGTTTGAAGGCCTTCCTGAGTTAGTCACATTAACTCAGAACAGTGGAACTTTCTATCTCTATAGAATCTTTAAGAATATCAAAGTTTTTACTAAGCGCCAGTCCATATAGTGGAAGAAATGGTAAAGAATAATATTTTTATGTAAGAAAAAGAATCTAATAACAAGTAATGAGATTAGATAATTCAGACTATCCCTCCTGTTGAAGATATCTAAAAAGTGGGATGATACATATATCCTTAAAAGCATTAAAGAGCTAACAAGTTAAAGAGAAATTTCTAGGCCAAAATCTAGAAAACAGCAAGAACTCTTATAGATGAGTCTAGCACTTAAAGTCATTTTTTCTCTAAGGAGATTTAGGATAAAAGGTATAAAATCCTAGTCCAGGAGCCATCCAAGGTAAAGAGTATGAGAAACCACCCCCTAACTACCCACCCAACATTAAGATGGGAACCTAAGCAGGAAACAATTTTCAGAATAAAGGTAAACTGGAAATAAACTAGCCCTTGTACAGTGGTAATCCAGGTTTGTATTATCTGGGTGATCCAGGGAACCTCAAGTTTTGAGCATGGATTAAGATGATCCCAGATTGATAGTCCCCTAGCCAACTGGTAAAAGCAAATGAAAGTCTGGTCTGGAAAAGATACCTTCACGTAAGACTTTAAACCATTCCTACAAATAGTTTTTAAAATACAATATCCAGCAAGTAGCCAAAGGAAACAAAAAAGGAAATAAGACAAGCGAGAATGAGTAGGAAAAAACAGACAATACAGGCACACAAAAAATGGAATAGATGCAGCCTATACAATGGCTATTTTTACTATGTTTAAAGATATAAAACATCTGGGAAATTTCTGCTTATAAAAAGTGGCCCAGCAGATTTGAAAAAGAACCAAATCAAATTTATAAAACTGAAAATAAAACTGGTGAAATTAAGAATCCAGCAAATAAGCTTAGCAGCAGATTAGACACAGCTGAAAAGAATAAATTTAAAGTATGGGTCAGAAGGAATTATCCAGAATGTAGATTTTTAAAAAAAGATGAATTACATGAAGAATAAGAGGCAAAGAGGACAATGTAAAAGTCTCTGACATATATTTACTTAATCAAGAGTTATAGAGGGACAAGAAAGAAAAAATAGGACACATTATTTTTGAAGCACTCTGCAGAAATAATGAGACAGAACGTACCAATTCAAGAGCAATAAATACCAAACAAGATAAATAAAAAGAAATTCACACATCATAGTGAAATCACAAAAACATCAAACACAATCGGAAAATCTTAAAAGCAGCCAGAAGAAAAAAAACATTATCCTTGCAGGAGTGACAAATTTCTAGCTAACTTCTCAAAAGCAACCATAAAGGACAGACTACAGTGGAATACCTTCACTATTTTGAAAGAAATAACTGCCAACATAGAAATTTATACCCACCCAAAATACCCTTTAAGAATGATAGTAAGATAGGGGCATTTTCAGACAATCAAAAACTGAAAGAATTCATTACCAGTAGACATACACTAAAGAAAATTCTAAAAGATGTACTATGAACTACAGGAAAATTATCTCAGAAGGGAAGTCTAGGATTTAAAAAAGAAGAAATAAGGAGCAAAACAAAGTAGTAAATATATGGATAAGCTTAAATAAACATTGACTTTATAAAAATAGTATCTAGTGAGTTTTTAAAAATATAATTAAAATCCATAATAACTATACATTAATCAGAAGGGATTAAAAGGAATAAAGTACTTTAAGCTTTTTGAATTTTCCAAGAGAAGTGTTAAGGTGTTGATTAACTTTGAAGTTGAACAAGTTAAGGACTCATATTATAATTTGGGGCATAATAATATCAGAAGTACATAAAGAGTGTATAACTTATAAATTAGCAGAAAGAAAAAATTGGTGATTAAAAACATAATAAATCCAAAAGAAGGCAAGAAAGGTAAAAGAAACAAGTAATAGTTAGCCAATACAAAAAGTCAAGAATAAAGGAAGTCAGACTATCCTCTCCTCAACTAGAAAAACCTCAGACGTCTCTAAGCATCCAGGGCAACCCTTTATGAAAGCAGAAAAGAATTCACTGTGTAGCGCCCCCGGACGGAGACATCTCCCTCTATCTTCTCTCAAATCCCATCATATCTAGATTTCTCTGACTAGCATGGAGAAGAATATTGTAAGCAAAATATTTACCATCTTCCTGGTTATTCTCACTTGGCATCTCCCTTCTTGCCACTTCCTGCATCTAAAAAGAAAGGTTTTTAGAAGAGCGTCAGTGGGCATTCAGACATGAGTTTAACTAGAACAGAGAGGGGGAAGGGTTCAGAATACTTCCCTGTTAGTAAGCAAGTCCATCCTTGCAAACTAGGGACCCAAATTAAAAAACTAAATAAAATTGGGGGGAAAAATTCTTTAAACTAGCCACAATGCAAAGAGTTTCTAGAGTTGTTTTGAAGCAGATAAAGAGATGCCTTGCAAAGACAAAATACTCTTTAGACAGTAAAGAACACACCAAATGGTGAGATACTCTATTTTCTCTATTTTTGATAATTCAGCATAGAATTTAGATGGTACCACCTTTCCAAATTTATTTCTGTTTAAAGAACTCACATATTTATATTACCTCTGGTAAAGCTGAGCATCAAGCACAGGCGCTTTAATAGGGGACCTTTAATAGGCTGAAAATTAATCTAAGGCATAATTAAGCAAGGATTTATACAAAGTAGAAAGCCATTCCAGTTCAGTTAGTTGCTCAGTCGTGTCCAACTCTTTGTGACCCCATGGATTGCAGCATGCCAGGCTTCCCTGTCCATCACCAACTCCCGAAGCTGACTCAAAACTCATATCCATCGAGTCAGTGATGCCATCCAACCGTCTCATCCTCTGTCGTCCCCTGTCGTCCCCTTCTCCTCCCGCCTTCAGTCTTTCCCAGCATCAGGGTCTTTTCCAATGAGTCAGTTCTTCGCATCAGGTGGCCAAAGTATTGGAGCTTCAGCTTCAGCATCACGCCTTCCAATGAATATTCATTCAGGACTGATTTCCTTTAGGACTGACTGGTTGGATCTCCTTGCAGTCCAAGAGACTCTCAAGAGTCTTCTCCAACACCACAGTTCAAAAGCATCAATTCTTTGATTGCTCACCTTTCTTTATAGTCCAACTCTCACATCCATACATGACTACTGGAAAAACCATAGCTTTGACTAGATGGACATTACTTGTTGGCAAAGTAATGTCTCTGCTTTTTAATATGCTGTCTAGGTTGGTCATAGCTTTTCTTACAAGGAATAAGTTTCTTTTAATTTCATGGCTGCAGTCACCATCTGCAGTGATTTTGGAGCCCCCCAAAATAAAGTCTGACACTGTTTCCACTGTTTCCCCATCTATTTCCCATGAAGTGATGGGACCAGATGCCATGATCTTAGTTTTCTGAATGTTGAGTTTTAAGCCAACTGTTTCACTCTCCTCTTTCAAGAGGCTCTTTAGTTCTTCTTCACTTTCTGCCATAAGGGTGGTGTCATCTGCATATTTGAGGTTATTGATATTTCTCCCAGTGATCTTGATTCCAGCTTGTGCTTCATCCATCCCAGCATTTCACATGATGTACTCTGCATATAAGTTAAATAAGCAGGGTGACAATATATAGCCTTGATGTACTCCTTTTCCTATTTGGAACCAGTCTGTTGTTCCATGTTCAGTTCTAACTGTTGCTTCTTGACCTGCATACAGATTTCTCAGAAGGCAGGTCAGGTATCTCGTATTCCCATCTCTTGAAGAATTTTCCACAGTTTGTTGTGACCCACACAGTCAAAGGCTTTGGCATAGTCAATAAAACAGAAATAGATGTTTTTCTGGAACTCTCTTGGTTTTTCGATGATCCAACAGATGTTGGCAATTTGATCTCTGGTTCCTCTGCCTTTTCTAAATCCAGTTTGAACATCTAGAAGTTCATGGTTCACGTACTGTTGAAGCCTAGCTTGGAGAATTTTGAGCATTACTTTGCTAGCATGTGAGATGAGTGCAACTGTGTGGTAGTTTGAGCATTCTTTGGCATTGCCTTTCTTTGGGATTGGAATGAAAACTGAGCTTTTCCAGTCCTGTGGCCACTGCTGAATTTTCCAAATTTGCTGGCATATTGAGTCAGCACTTTCAAAGCATCATCTTTTAGGATTTGAAATAGCTCAACTGGAATTCTGTCACCTCCACTAGCTTTGTTCATAGTGATAACTCCTAAGACCCACTTGATTTCACATTCCACGATGTCTGGCTCTTAGGTGAGTGATCACACCATTGTGGGTATCTGAGTCATGAAGATCTTTTTTGTACAGTTCTTCCGTGTATTCTTGCCAACTCTTCTTAATATTTTCTGCTTCTGTTAGGTCCATACATTCTGTCCTTTATTGTGCCCATCTTTGCATGAAATGTTCCCCTGGTAGCTCTAATTTTCTTGGAAGAGATCGCTAGTCTTTCCCATTCTGTTGTTTTCCTCTATTTGTTTGCATTGATCACTGAGGAAGGCTTTCTTATTCTCCCTGCTATTTTTTGGAACTCTGCATTCAAATGGGTATATATTTCCTTTTCTCCTTTGCCTTTAACTTCTCTTCTTTTCATAGCTATTTGTAAGGCCTCCTCAGACAAACTTTTTGCATTTCTTTATCTTGGGGATGGTCTTGATCACTGCCTCTTATACAATGTCATGAACTTCCATAGTTCTTCAGGCATTCTATCAGATCTAATCCCCTGAATCTATTTGTCACTTCCACTGTATAATTGCAAGGGATTTGACTTAGGTCATACCTGAATGGTCTGGTGGTTTTCCCTACTTTCTTCAATTTAAGTCTGAATTTGGCAGTAAGGAATTAATGATCTGAGCCACAGTTAGCTCCCGGTCTTGTTTCTGTTGACTATATAGAGCTTCTCCATCTTTGGCTGCAAAGAATATAATCAATCTGATTATGGTATTGACCATCTGTGGATGTCCATGTGTACAGTCTTCTCTTTTGTTGTTGGAAGAGGGTGTTTGTTATGACTAGTGCATTCTATTGGCAAAACTCTGTCAGCCTTTGCCCTGCTTCGTTTTGTTCTCCAAGGCCAAATTTGCCTGTTACTCCAGGTATCTCTTGACTTCCTACTTTTGCATCTAGAGTTTGCTTTTTAAAAAACCATCTTCAAGTATTCAGTATCTTTTTGGTAGTTATGCAGAGAAAGAAATCCTACTTCCTGTTTCTTAAACTAAGAGTACATAAAGCAGGCTATTTATTCAATTTCCTTTTTTCCTCTCACTTCAAGAAGTTATTTCAAAGTTTTGGGTTTTTTTAAAATATAAAAAGTGCTATTTAATGTTAACTGTAAATTAGAGTAAGGCTTTCCTAATGGCTCAGCAGTAAAGAATCTGCCTGCCAATGCAGGAGACACAGGCTTGATTCCTGGGTTGTGAAGGTCCCCTGGAGGAAGAAGTGGCAAGACAGAGGAGCTGTCAGGCTACAGTCCCTGAAGTCACAAATAGAGTATACTTTTGTCTCCATTTCTTTAAAACAATACCAAGTTTTTAAAAAAATGGTAATTGAAGTAGTTTCTAAATTAGCCAAGGAGAATCTCTAAAAACGAAGAAACCAACTAAATGCTAATCTGTCCTTTTATAAAATGAAGGCATTATAACAGTTCAACCTGAAAGGAAATCTTACTATCTTTTTCCTTGTATATAGTGTTGATTATCCAAATTGTGGATTAATCAGTCTTTCCTTCTTTTCTTTCTCCTTCTGAATATTTTCAGCAAATTTACTACTCAATAACTTATCAAAGAAAATGCAAACAAAAGAAGTTGAATATAAAGTCATTGATTCTGCTTCCTGCATCATATTCATTCATATAAATAAGTAATGGACTCCCACCAATTTTTTCTCTAAGAACTTTTAAAATTCTTCCCCCATCTTTCATGATCTCTGCCTCTTCATTGACCAAGAGACAGTGTTAGGAGAGCCATCCCTGAGATGTTAAGAGTCCAGTAATTAAAAGGCTAAGAAGTAGAAAATGTAAAGAAGCCAAGTAACAGGAAATGGAGACACTGGGAGAGAGGAGAAAACTGAAAACCAGCCCAAATCTGTAACAGTTGTATCCCTCTGAGTGCCAAAATGCCTGGCATACAATGTGTTGAAGTTATATGTACACTTGATCAGGTACTAGGCGAGAGGGAAAGGGGAGACTAAAATTAATGGAGAAGGCTCTTTGTATCCTGTCTTGTGCTTTCCTTTTCCTGTGTCTAATGTGCCTTCATCAAAAAAGTCTTAAGTCAGACAAAGGCAAATGTCATATATCATCACTTACATGTGGAATCTTAGAAAAGAAGTACAAATGAACTTATTTACAAGACAGAGTCACACTACTTAGTGTGTATATGTCAATTCCAATCTCCCAATTTATCCCTCCCCTCCTTTCCCCCTTGGTAACCCTAAAATTGTTTTTTACATCTGTGACTCTGTCTTGTAAATAAGAGGGCTTCCCTGTTAGCTCAGTTGGTAAAGAATCCACCTGTAATGCAGGAGACCCTGGTTCAATTCCTGGGTTGGGAAGATCTGCTGGAGAAGGGATAGGCTATCCACTCCAGTATTCTTGGGCTTCCCTTGTGGCTTGGCTGGTAAAGAGTCTGCCTGCAATGCAGGAGACCTGAGTTTGATCCCTGGGTTGGGAAGATCACCTGGAGAAGGGAAAGGATACCCACTCCAGTATTCTGGCCTAGAGAATTCCAAGGACTATATAGTCCATGGGGTCAAAAAGAGTAGGACATGACTGGGTGACTTTCACTTTATACCAAAGGGAACTCTATTTGACACTCTATAATGACCTATATGGGAAAAAAATCTGAAAAAGAGTAGGTATATGTATATATGTAACTGATTCACTTTGCTGTACAGCAGAAACTAACAACATTATAAATCAACTACACTCCACCTCCTACACTGCTGGTGGGAATGTAAATTGAAACAGCTGCTATAGAGAACAGTATGGAGATTCCTTAAAAAAAAAAAACAACTAGGAATAAAACTACTATATGATCCAGAAATCCTACTACTGGGCATATACCCTGAGAAAATCATAACTGAAAAAGACACATGTACCTCAATGTTTATAGCAGCACTACTTACAGTAGCTAGGACATTGGAAGCAATCTACATGTCTATCAACAGATGAAAGGATAATAAGGATAAATAAGGATAAATAAGGATAAATAAGATGTGGTACATATATACAATGGAATATTGCTCAGCCATAAAAAAGAACAAATTTGAGTCTGTTCTATGAGGTACATGAAACCAGAGCCTGTTATACAGAGTGAAGCAAGCAAAAAAACAAATATCATATATTAACACATATATATGGAATCTAGAAAAATGGTATTGATAAACCTATTTGCAGGGAAGGAACGGAGACTCAGATATAGAGAATGGACTTGTGAACACAGTGGGGAAAGGAGAGAGTGGGACGAAGTGAGAAAGTAGCATTGACATATATACACTACCATGTGTAAAATAGATAGCTGGTAAGAAGTTGCTGTGTAACACAGGGAGCCCAACCTGGCACTTTGTGATGACCTAAAGGGGTAGAGTGAGGGGAGGGGAGGGAGGCTCAAGAGGGAGGTGATATATGTATAATTATGGTTGATTTGCGTTGTTGTACAACAGAGACTAACACAACATTGTAAAGCAATTTCCCCCAAATAAAAATTTTTAAAAAGAGAGAAAAAATATTTAAAGTCCTCTTAGACCTTCATGAATAACTGAGAATCTACTGGATTATTAGCATTGATCATTAACTAGTCAATAGATCCAGCAGGAGGGTGAATACATTACCTGTGTTCCCAATAGGAAAGGGTCTAATTTCTGATCTGGTATAACACTGCCCTGGGTTGCAGAAGTACTTGTTAGGGAGTCCTTTATTTCCCGGTTAGGGAAGGGAATAAAAAGTCCTTTGTTTGAGTCTGTGTTAAAAGAAAAGGCATACAATAAAGCACTGACAGACTTTAAAGGCAACATGTCTTATGGAAAGATACTAGAAGTCATAAGATTGAGAGTACTATGTCACCACTTGGAAACAATGTGAATTTGGGCAAACTGCTACTAAACCTCTTTCAATCCCTTCACTTGTAAAACAGTGATGATAAAATCTAAATTTTCCATCTCTGAGTCAAGGTAAGGTTAAAATAAGATAATGCATATGAAAGGTTTCATAAATTATGAAATGCTAAAGAAAAATTAAAAAGTCAAATGTTTTTGCACACTTCTGAAATGAACATACAATAAACTTTGACATCAGTTCAACAATCTCCAGCTACAGGGGGAGATGGCTGGAAATAGACTCCTGAGATCAGGCATCTCCAGGGCTTTAATCAGCAGTCTGCAGTGATTCATCATTTCAAATCAGCTTCATCATTTCTTTTTTAAAATTTTGTTTGTCTATTTAAGCTGTGCTGGGTCTTCTTTGCCGTGAGGGTTTTTTTCCTCTAGTTGTGAGCAGGGGCTACTCTCTAGTTATGGTGCACAGGCTTCTTATTGCAGTGACTTCTCTTGTTGCAGAGTACTGGGGGGCAGGTAGGCTTCAGTAGTTGCAGCATGCAGGCTCAGTAGTTGCCGCTCCTGGGCTCTAGAGCACAGGCTCAGCAGTTGTGGCGTATGGACTTAGCTGCTCCATGGCATGTGGGATCTTCCCAGATTAGGAATCAAACTCAAGTCTCCTGCATTGGCAGGCGGATTCTTTACCACTGAGCCACCAGGGAAGCCCCAGCTTCATCATTTCTAATCAGCTTCTTTCCGCCTTGATTTCCTCATTTATAGAGAGAAAAAGACTAATCAAGACCTATTTCATAGAGAAGAATACCAAATCTTTAGGTCTCCTAGTTTTGTTTGTTTGTTTTTTGCCTATTATTAGAGAAACAACTTTAAAAACAGAGAGGAAAAGCAAGTAAAAACTATATCCTACTCCTGGCCACCTCAAAAGGAGCTAGTTAAGATTTCTATTAAATTGTAACACTTGTACAAAAGGTTTTGCAGATCCTTGATCAAAACATTAATTGCAGAATTCTGGGATTTGGAGTCTTCTGGGGGACTCATTAATAAAAATAAGAGATTTTTGTTTAGAGAGGCTTTTTTCTTTAGTAGGATTGTATGTAAGAATTAAGATATTAATAGTTTCAAACATTTGTGCCTTAGTCAAACAATGTGCTTTTTACCTAGTTTCCATGTGCAGGCTCTGGCAGTAGAAAGATACCATAAGGCAGGGCAACTGAGAACCCAGAATGAGAATAAAGCCAGCCTTTCTAAAATCCAGCCCCTCAGTCCATTTGCGGTTCTAAAATGCTTTTTACTTCTGAGTTGCCTTCTGGGAATGAAACGTCATGCTATTTCAGTACAAAATGTCCTTCTATCCTTGTACTTGACATAATTTTATTTCTCAAAGTGACAAGCTCTCAAAGTTTATGTTCTTTGGTTCCTTTGCAATTGCAACACAGAAAAAAAAGGGGGGGAACAAAAATTGCTGTTTTAAAATCTGATTCTTAGTGGGAAATTAGAACGGTTAGTAAGCTGTGACTTTGGGTTCAGGGCTCCTCTTACCCCTTTCCTACAGAACAACACAAACTTCCCAGGTATCCAAGACCCTGTTTCATCTTGGTTTTCCTATCTTTCTAATGCTCTTTTCTAGATTCACAGGTTTTTGTTTTGTTTTTTTAACTGAACCTACTTCTCGGTTCAAACAAATCTCCTGAGGTCCCAACTCTTTGCTGAATGCTATCATAACTTCTCTCTGGTTTTAGCTATCAATCAAATCTGGATGACCCTAAGTCTAAATCTCTTAACTCTTATCTGTCTTGTTATGTCCAGACTTAAGTTTTTTGAACTGCCCCCCAAAAGAGTGCTCTATAGACAACTGAAAAGTCAGTATTTTCTCTCTTTTTTCTTTTTGCTGTGCTGCGTGGCTTATGGGATCTTAATTCCCCAACCAGGGACTGAACCTGGGCACTGGTAGTGAAAGCGCTGAGTCCTAACCAAAGGACCACTAGGGAAATCCCAAATATTTTCTTTTTAAAAAATGTCTTTTATTGAATTTGTTACACTACTGTTTCTGTTTCGTCTTTTTGTCTGAGAGGCATGTGGGATCTTAGCTCCCCCACCAAGGATCAAACCCCAAAACCCAGCATTGGAAGGCAGTGTCTTAACCACCGGACTAACAGGGAAGTACCCTAAATATTTTCTAAATTAAACTCATAATCTTACTTCCAGGCCTATTTCTGATGATGTCCCACCTCCAACCCTAACCCTCATTTTAATACTGGCATTACTATTCACCTAATCCTTCAAGATAGAAACTTGTTCTTTGACTTTCTCTCACTTATCTCAAATGTCAATTATCAAATTCTATAGAATTACTTTTTTTGGAGGGGGAAATCTTTAATTGAGGTATATTGTACATGCCATATAAGTCATCATTTTACAGTATGCAATTCAGTGATTTTCAGTGCATTCATAAAGTTGTACAACCATCACCACCTTCTACTTTCATCACCCCAAAAGAGGCCAAATTAACTGTGACTCTTAATTCTCTCTTCTTCATCAGTCCCTAGCAAACATCAAATAGGATTTGCCTATTCTGGACATTTCATGAAAATGGAATAATACAATATTTAACCTTTTGTATCTAGTTTCTGTCAATTAGTATGATATTCTCAAGACAAACATTGTAGCATGTATCAGTACTTCAATCCTTTTTAGGCTGAAAAATATGCCTTATATGGATATGCCATTATTTTGTTTCTGCATTCATGAGTTGATAGATTTTTTGGCTATTATGAATAATGCTGCTTTCATTCCTGCACAAATCTTTGTGTGGACATATGTTTTCATGTCTCTTGGGTATATATCTAGAAGTGGAATTGGTGGGTTAAAAGGTAACTCTAACTTTTTGAGGAACTTCCAAATTGTTTTCCAAGGAAGCTATATCATTTTATTTTCCCACCAGAAATGTATGAGGGTTCCAATTTCTCCACATCGTTGTTGTTACCTGTTGTCTGTCCTTTTGATTCTAGCCATCCTAGTGGATGTGAAATGTTATCCTTGTGGTTTTTACTTTCATTTCCCTTATGGCTAGTGATATTGAACATCTTTCATGTGCTTGTCGGCTAGTTGCATATCTTCTTTGGAGAAACGTTTGTTCAATCTTTCGCCCATTTTCTAAATTGGTTGTTTGCCTTTCTGTTGTTGATTTTGTAAGAGTCTACATCAGTTCAGTTCAGTTCAGTTTAGTCGTTCAGTAGTGTCCGATTCTTTGCGACCCCATGAATCGCAGCACACCAGGCCTCCCTGTCCATCACCAATTCCCAGAGTTCACTCAAACTCACATCCATCAAGTCGGTGATGCCATCCAGCCATCTCATCCTCTGTCGTCCCCTTCTCCTCCTGACTCCAATCCCTCCCAGCATCAAAGTCTTCTCCAATGAGTCAACTCTTCACATGAGGTGGACAAAGTACTGGAGCTTCAGCTTTAGCATCAGTCCTTCCAAAGAACACCCAAGACTGATCTCCTTTAGAATGGACTGGTTGGATCTCCTTGTAGTCCAAGGGACTCTCAAGAGTCTTCTCCAACACCACAGTTCAAAAGCATCAATTCTTCGGCGCTCAGCCTTCTTCACGGTCCAACTCTCACATTCATACACGACTACTGGAGAAACCATAGCCTTGACTAGATGGACCTTAGTCGGCAAAGTAATGTCTCTGCTTTTGAATATGCTATCTAGGTTGGTCATAACTTTTCTTCCAAGGAGTAAGCGTCTTTTAATTTCATGGCTGCAGTCACCATCTGCAGTGATTTTGGAGTCCCCCAAAATAAAGTCTGACACTGTTTCCACTATTTCCCCATCTATTTCCCATGAAGTGATGGGACCAGATGCCATGATTTTCGTTTTCTGAATGTTGAGCTTTAAGCCAACTTTTTCACTCTCCACTTTCACTTTTATCAAGAGGCTTTTTAGTTCCTCTTCACTTTCTGCCATAAGGGTGGTGTCATCTGCATATCCGAGGTTATTGATATTTCTCCCGGCAATCTTGATTCCAGCCTGTGTTTCTTCCAGCCCAGTGTTTCTCATGATGTACTCTGCATATAAGTTAAATAAGCAGGGTGACAATATACAGCCTTGACATACTCCTTTCCTATTTGGAACCAGTCTGTTGTTCCATGTCCAGTTCTAACTGTTGCTTCCTGACCTGCATACAGATTTCTCAAGAGGCTGGTCAGGTGGTCTGGTATTCCCATCTCTCTCAGAATTTTCCACAGTTTATTGTGATATATATATATATATATATATATAATGGATATCAGACCCTTGTCAAACATATGATTTGTAAATATTTTCTCCTATTCTGTGGGTTGCTTTACTTTTTTAAAAAATTAATTATTATTTTGGTCATACAGTGCAGCATTTTGGATCTTAGCTCCCCCACCAGGGATTGAACCCATCCCCCAAGCAGTGAAAGCACGGAGCCCTAACCACTGGACTGCCAAGCAATTTCCTAGTTTTTTTTTACCTTCTTGATAGTGTCCTTTGAAGTACAAAGTTTTTTTAATATTTATTTTTATTTATTTGACTGTGTGGAGTCTGAGTTGCAGCACATGGGCTCTTTCAGTTCTGGCATTTGGGATCTTTTTTTTTAGGAGTAGCATGTGGGATCTAGTTCCCTGACCAGGGCCCCTGCATTGGGAGTGCTGAGTCTTAGCCACTGGACCACCAAGGAAGTCCCAGCTCTCAAGGATTTAATTAATCTGTACCTCCTCATTTGTATTCACACTATTATTGTCCTATGTCAGGACAGGTCCTTATTATCTCCCACTTGGACTGCTGTCTTTAGTTGCTGCCTATCTAACTAAATCAATCGAGTTATTGCTCTAAATTATACATTTAATCATGCTTACCACCTAAAACATCTTTGTCACCCATTTTCAAGAGAATAGAATGAAAATGTTTCATAAAGAGACCGCTTGCAACTTGGCTTTAATCAAGCACCTTAGCTCCAGTCACGTGCATGTATGCGTGCCAAGACGCTTCAGTCATGTTCAACTCTCTGCGACCCAATGGACTGTATCCTGCCAGGCTCCTTTGTCCATGGGATTTTGCAGGCAAGAATACTGGAGTGAGTTGCCATTTTCTTCTCCAGGGGATCTTCCCTATTCAGGGATCAAACTCACATCTCTTATGTTTCCTGCACTGGCAGGCAGGTTCTTTTCCATTAGCACCACCTGAGAAGCCCCCAGTCACAAGCTGAGTCACAAGCTGAGTCAATTTCCTAATCTGTCACATCTGTTTTTTCTACTTCTGTTTTCTATGCATTGAATGCCCAACTATGCCCAATGAATTTTATTTGAATGCCCAACTTAAATGTATCCTTTTGGGGAAGGCTTTACCCAGGTCAACTGGTAGTGTCTCTCCCCCACAGTTCTTTACCTCTGCCAAAGTCGAACTCATGTCTCAGCCTGACTTGTAACCTAATCAGCTAAGATAAATCTCTCTGGTGTGGGAGTAGCTGAAGCTCTGACATTGTTGTGTCATTTCCTAATATGCCTAGCCTCTAACACAGGAATTTTCCAGTAGATAGACACCTGTTTGCTGAATTGCTCTTACATGCATCGCACCAGAGAATGCCAGTTGCCCCTCACTATATCCTTTTTCATCTGTTAGAACCCCCAGTAACAGCCCTAGATTGCCAACATCCAGATTTCTATATGAGAGAGAAATGAATTTCTGTCACAAAACCTTTCCCCATTTGCTCCTAGTATACTCTGAGCCTCTACAGCATATGCCCATCTACATCAGTGTTTCTCAAACTCAACATTCTCATAAACCCTGAGACTATCAATCTAGTTTGAGAAATTTCAGTTTAAGAAACTCAGTGTGTGAAAAGATATTTTAAAAAGCAGATTACATTAGGTGACAGTTTGGCAATTTCTTACAAAACTAAAAACTTGGTATTTACCCAAAGGAGTTGAAAGTTTATGTCCATACAAACACCTGCATATAGATGTTTATAGCAACTTTTTGCATAATTGCCAAAACCTGGGAGCAATCAAGATGGTCTTCAGTAGGTGAGTGGATAAATAATCCAGATAATAATAATAGAATATTCAGTTCAGTTCAGTCACTCAGTTGTGTCTGACTCTTTGCGACCCCATGGACCACAGCACCATTAAGCCCTAAAAAGAAAGCCACAAAAAGATATGGAGGAAACCACTGCATATCACTAAGCAGACAAAGCCAATCTGAAAAGGCTACATATGGTATGACTCCAATTATATGAAATTCTGGAAAAGGCAAAACTGTGGTGACAGGTGAAAATGGCAGTGAGAAGCATCTTGCACCTGTCTCCCCCCTAGACAACAACTGCACTGGCAGAATTCTCTTGATATAACTATTTTAGAATTCTGGAGTCTACTGAAGGCTTGCAACTTCTGAGGGAAGGCATGGAAGGTAAATTAGGATTAATTTTGGTTAATTTCAGTTCTTAGCAAAGTAGCTAAGGCTTCCCTGGTAGCTCAGCTGGTAAAGAATCCACCTGCAATGCAGGAGACCCGGGTTTGATTCCTGGGTCAGGAAGATCCCCTGGAGAGGGATAGGCTACCCACTCCAGTATTCTTGGGCTTCCCTAGTGGCTCAGATTGTAAAGAATCTGTCTGCAATGTGGGAGACCTGGGTTTGATCCCTGGGTAGGGAAGATTCCCTGGAGAAGGGATAGGCTATACTTCAGTGTTTTTGCCTGAAGAATTCCATGGTGAGGAACCTGGTGGGTTACAGTCCATGGGATCACGAGTCAGACACACCTGAACGACTTTCACTTTCAGCAAAGAAGCAGCTACCAGTCCCTCACCCCTCATGCAAAAAATTTAAGCTGGACCCTTACCTAACACATACACAAAAATTAACTGGATGGATTAATGGATCAAAGACTTAAATGTAATACATTAAACTATAAAACTCAGGATTTCTCTAGTGGTCCAGTGGCTAAGACTCCACACTCTCAATGCACGGGGCTGGGGTTAGATCCCCGGTCAGGGAACTAGATCCCACATGGCCCAACTAAGACTGGGGGCATCCAAATATATGTTTAAAAATTAAATATATTTTAAAAACTATAAAACTCTTCGAAGAAAACATAGAGAAAATGCTTACTGGATTTGGCACTGTGACACCAAAGGCAAAGCAATAAAAGATAAAACAGACAAATTGAACTTAACGAAAAATTAAAAATTTTGTGCATCTAAAAACAATACACACAGAGTAGCAGCCCACAGGCAGCCCACAGAATGGGAGAAAATATTTGCAAATCATATATCTGATATAGAATTAATATTTAGAGTATATAGAGAACTCCTAATACTCAACAACAACAAAAAAGCAACTTGGTTCAAAAGTGGGCAAAGGACTTGAATAGACATTTCTCCAAACGAAGATTTACAAATGGCCAATAAGCACACACACAAAAATACTCAACATCACTGATCATCAGGGAAATACAAATTAAAAACATGAGATACCACCTCACACCCAGTAGGATGGCTACTACCAAAAAATCAGAAAGTAACAAGTGTTGGTAAGGAGGTAGGGAAATCAGAACTCTTGTGCACTGTTGGTGGGAGTGTAAAATGATACAATGGCTATAGACAACGGTATGGCAATTCCTGAAAAAAAAATTAAAAATAAAATTACTATATGATCCAATAATTTCACTTCTGGGTACATACCCCAAAGAAGTGAAAGCAGGGTCTTGAAGAGATAGTTGTATACCCCTGTTCACAGCAGCATTATTCACAAAAGCTAAAACACGGGAGCAACCCAAGTGTCCATCGACAAATGAATGGATAAACAAAATGTGCTCTATACATACAATGGAATATCATTCACCCTTAAAAAGGAAGGAAATTCTGACAAATGCTACCATGTGGATGAACTTTGAGGACATTGTTGTTGTTCAGTCACTAAGTCATGTACAACTCTTTACGACTCCATGGACTGTAGCATACCAGGCTTCCGTGTCCTTTACTAGCTCCTGGAGTTTGCTCAAACTCATGTCCATTGAGTCAGTGATTCCATCCAACCATCTCATCCTCTGTCCCCCCTTTCTCCTCCTGCTATCAATCTTTCCCAGCATCAGATCTTTACCAATGAGTTGGCTCTTCGCCTCAGGTGGCAGAAGTACTGGAGCTTCAGCTTCAGCATCAGTCCTTCCAATGAATATTCAGGGTTGATTTCCTTTAGGATTGACTGATTTGATCTCCTTGCTGTCCAAGGGACTCTCAAGAGTCTTCTCCAGCATGACAATTCAAAAGCATCAATTCTTCGGCACTCAGCATTCTTTATGGTCCAACTCTCACATCCATAGATGACTATTGGGAAAACCACAGCTTTGACTATATGGACCTTTGTCAGCAAAGTAATGTCTCTGCTTTTTACTATGCTGTCTAGGTTTGTCATAACTTTTCTTCCAAAGAGCAAGCATGTTTTAATTTCATGGCTGCAGTCACCTTCCACAGTAATTTTGGAACCCAGGAAAATAAAATCTGTCACTGTTTCTACTTTTTCCCCATCTATTTGCATAAAGGGATAGGACTGGAAGCCATGGATCTTAGTTTTCTGAATGTTGAGTTTTAAGCCATTTTTTCACTCTCCTCTTTCACCCTCATTAAGAGGCACTTTAGTTCATCTTTGCTTTCTGCTGGTATCATCTGCACATCTAAGGTTGTTGTTACTTCTGGCAATCTTGATTCCAGTCTGTGACTCATCCAGCTTGGTATTTCACATAATGTACTCTGCATATAAGTTAAATAAGCAGGGTGACAATATACAGCCTTGATGTACTCCTTTCCCAATTTGGAACCAGTCTATTTTTCCATGTCTGGTTCTAATTGCTTCTTGACCTGCATACAGGTTTCTCAGGAGGCAAGTAAGGTGGTCTGGTATCCCAACTTCCTTCAGAATTTTCCAGTTTGTTGTGATCCACATAGTCAAAGCCTTTAGTGTAATCAATGAAGCAGATTTTTTTTTTTTTGAATTCCCTAGCTTTTTCTACGATCCAACAGATGCTGGCAATTTGATCTCTGGTTCCTTTGCCTTTTCTAAATCCAGTTTGTACATCTGAAAGTTCTCGGTTCATATACTGCTGAAGCCTAGCCAGAAGGATTTTGAGCATTACCTTGCTATCACGTGAAATGAGCAAAATAGTGCAGGAGTTTGAACATTCTTTGGCATTGCCTTTCCTTGTGATTAGAATGAAAACTGACCTTTTCCAGTCCTGTGGCCATTGATGAGTTTTCTAAACTTGCTGGCATATTGAGTGCAGCACTTTAACAGAATTATCTTTTAGGATTAGCAATAGCTCAGCTGGAATTTCATCACCTCCACCAGATTTGTCCATAGTAATGCTTCCTAAGGCCCACTTGACTTCACATTCCAGGATGTCTGGCTCTAGGTGAGTGATCACACCATCATGATTATCTGGGTTATTCAGTTCAGATCAGTTCAGTCGCTCAGTCATGTCCGACTCTTTGCAACCCCATGAGTCGCAGCATGCCAGGCCTCCCTGTCCATCACCAATTCCCAGAGTTCACTCAAACTCACATCCATCAAGTCGGTGATGCCATCCAGCCATCTCATCCTCTGTCGTCCCCTTCTCCTCCTGACCTCAATCCCTCCCAGAATCAGAGTCTTTTCCAATGAGTCAACTCTTCACATGAGGTGGACAAAGTACTGGAGTTTCAGCTTCAGCATCAGTCCTTCCAAAGAACACCCAGAGCTGATCTCCTTTAGAATGGACTGGTTGGATCTCCTTGCAATCCAAGGGACTCTCAGGAGTCTTCTCCAACACCACAGTTCAAAAGCATCAATTCTTCGGCGCTCAACCTTCTTCACAGTCCAACTCTCACATTCATACATGACCACTGGAAAAAACCATAGCCTTGACTAGACAGACCTTTGTTGGCAAAGTAATGTCTCTCTTTTCAATATGCTGTCTAGCTTGGTCATAACTTTTCTTCCAAGGAGTAAGCATCTTTTAATTTTATGGCTGCAGTCACCATCTGCAGTGATTTTGGAGCCCCCAAAAATAAAGTCTGACACTGTTTCCACTGTTTCCCCATCTATTTCCCATGAAGTGATGGGACCAGATGCCATGATCTTCATTTTCTGAATGTTGAGCTTTAAGCCAACTTTTTCACTCTCCACTTTCACTTTCATCAAGAGGCTTTTTAGTTCCTCTTTACTTTCTGCCATAAGGGTGGTGTCATCTGCATATCTGAGGTTATTGATATTTCTCCCAGCAATCCTGATTCCAGCTTGTGTTTCTTCCAGTCCAGCGTTTCTCATGATGTACTCTGCATATAAGTTAAATAAGCAGGGTGACAATATACAGCCTTGATGTACTCCTTTTCCTATTTGGAACCAGTCTGTTGTTCCATGTCCAGTTCTAACCGTTGCTTCCTGACCTGCATACAGATTTCTCAAGAGGCAGGTCAGGTGGTCTGGTATTCCCATCTCTTGAAGAATTTTCCACACTTTATTGTGATCCACACAGTCAAAGGCTTTGGCATAGTCAATAAAGCAGATGTTTTTCTGGAACTCTCTTGGTTTTTCGATGATCCAGCAGATGTTGGCAATTTGATCTCTGGTTCCTCTGACTTTTCTAAATCCAGCTTGAACATCTGGAAGTTCACAGTTCACGTATTGCTGAAGCCTGGCTTAGAGAATTTTGAGCATTACTTTACTAGCATGTGAGATGAGTGCAATTGTGCAGTAGTTTGAGCATTCTTTGGCATTGCCTTTCTTTGGGATTGGAATGAAAACTGAACTTTTCCAGTCCTGTGGCCACTGCTGAGTTTTCCAAAATTGCTGGCATATTGAGTGCAGCACTTTCACAGCATCATCTTTCAGGATTTGAAACAGCTCAACTGGAATTCCATCACCTCCACTAGCTTTGTTCATAGTGATGCTTTCTAAGGCCCACTTGACTTCACATTCCAGGATGTCTGGCTCTAGGTGAGTGATTACACCATTGTGATTATCTTGGTCATGAAGATCTTTTTTGTACAGTTCTGTGTGTTCTTGCCACCTCTTCTTAATATCTTCTGCTTCTGTTAGGTCCATACCATTTCTGTGCTTTATCGAGCCCATCTTTGCATGAAATGTTCCCTTGTTATCTCTAATTTTCTTGAAGAGATCTCCAGTCTTCTCCATTCTGTTATTTCCTGAACCTGGGTCATTAAGACCTTTATTGTACAGTTCTTTTGTGTATTCTTGCTGCCTCTTCTTAATCTCTTCTGCTTCTGTTAGGTCCTTGCCGTTTACTTGAATGTGCCCATCCAGTTTTCTTGAAGAGGTCTCTAGTCTTTTCCATTCTATTGTTTTCCTCTATTTCTTTGCATTGTTCTCTTACAGCTTTCTTATCTCTTCTTGCTATTCTCTGGAACTCTGCATTCAATTTGGTATCTTTCGCTTTCTATTTTGCCTTTTGCTTCTCTTCTCAGCTATCTGTAAGGCCTCTTCAGATAACCATTTTGCCTTCTTGCATTTCTTTTTCTTTGGGATGGTTTTGGTCACTGCCTCCTGTACAATGTTACAAACCTCTGTCCATAGTTCTTCAGGCAATCTGTTTACCAGATCTAATCCCTTGAATCTACTTGTCCCCTCCACTGTATAATCATAAGGAATTTGATTTAAATCACACCTGAATGGTCTAGTGGTTTTCCCTACTTTCTTCAATCTAAGTCTAAATTTTGCCCTAAGGAGCTCATGATCTAAGCCATACTCAGCTCAAGTTCTTGTTTTTGCTGACTGTAGTATAGAGTTTCTCCATCTTTGGCTGCAAAGAATATAATTAATCTGATTTTTGTATTGACCATCTGGTGATGTCCATGTGTAGAGTCATCTCTTGTGTTGTTGGAAGAGGGCAACAACATTGAGGACATTATGCTAAGTGAAATAAACCAGTCACAAAAAGACAAATACTGTATGATTTGTCTTCTATAAGAGACTCAGAGCAATCAGTATCAGAGAGAGAGAAAATAAAATGGTGATTTCTAGGGGCTACAGGGAGGGCAAGATGGGGAGTTATCATTTAATGGGTATAGTTCAGTTTTGTGAGATGAAAAGAGTTCCAGAGGGCTGGTGGTGATGGTTGCACAATGTTATGAATGCATTTCATACCAGTGAGCTATTCACTTAAAAATGGTTAAGATGGTAAATCTTATACACATTTTACCACAGTAAAAATTTCTGAGGAAAAAAAAAAAAGTAAAGAGATGGTAAAAATATCAGTAGTTGCCAGGGTAAGAAGGGAGAAAGGGAAGACTACATGAGCAGAGTTTAGGCCAGTGAAACTATTCTGTATGATACTAAAATGGGGATACATGTCATTATATTAATACATTTGCCAAACCCATAGAATGTACACTACCAAAAAGGAACTCTAATGTAAACTAAGGACTTCAGGTGATAATAATGTGTCAATGTAGGTTCACCAGTTGTAACAAAAGCACCACTCTGATGCCTGTTGTTGGTAGTGAGAGAGGCTATATATGTGTAGAGGCAGGAGGTATATAGGAACCCTGTATTTCCTGTTCAGCTTTGCTGTGGGTCTAAAACTATTCTAAAAAACAGTCTATTTTTTCAAATAGCAGACTAATACTGCAAAGGAATATTTTTGCTCTTACATCTTTTAAATGTTTTCCATAACTGCATCAAACAAAAACATGAAATTAAAGGGCCTCACACTGTCTGTGGACCTCTGAGAGTATCCCTGCTCTAGGAGTTCATGACACTGAGTTTGAGGAATACTGATCTGTGTCATTTATTTAACGTTTTCATATGCACTGCCTGAAATTGTGTTATTTAGCTTTTTCATGTTTGTCTCATTATCTTATATTGTAAGTGATTCAGGAAATGACCAAATTTTCTATTTCCAGAGTATATGTTTCAGAAGATAATTTATGTGAGTTTACAAAAAGAAAAAAGAAAAAAAAGTTGGATGAGAATCAAAAATTTCACTAAAAAGAATGGACTTTGATTTGGGTCATGAAGAGAAGGATTTTAATGCAAGCACTGAAGGCAGAAGGGACAGCATTAGTTCAAGGGCAAAAGAGAGAAAAAGGAGAGAGTGGTCTGACTTGATTGAAGCATCGTATATTGTAGTTGAGAAACAGGAGATATAAGGTTTCAGGGTAGGCTGAAGAGATGAGCTCTAGCAGTTTTTTTTTTTTAATTAATTATTTGGCTGTGCTGTCTTAGCTGCTGCACATGGGACCTTTGATCTTCATTGTGGCACGTGGAAACTTTAGTTGCAGCAGGTGGGATCTAGCACCCTGACCAAGGATTGAACCCAGGCCCCCTGCATTAGGTGTTCAGAGTCTTAACCACCAGGGAAGTTCCACAACTACAACTTAGAGGAGCCTTGTATGGACTGAGGACTCTAACTTCAGCTATGAGTGGGAACCATGCAAGTTTTTGAGCAGGCAAATAAATAATAATTACGGTTGAGTTTTAAGAGAATTAATCTGACAGGAGAAACAAAATGAACGGAATAAAGAAGAAACTAGGAGGCAGCACAGTATAATATTTAAGAGGACTTAATGACTGACAGACTAGAGTTTGCATCACAGCTTTGCCATTTACTGTATAATTAGAGCAAATTATTTCACCTCTTTTGGGCCTGGTTTCCTCACACATGAAACAAGGATAATGATAATCACCGTCAAGGTTGTTGTGAGGATTTAATGAGATTATACACATAGCCTGGCCTAGAGTTTATAGTCAGTGAATGATAGATATTAAACATGCCTGTTAAGAGGAAAGGGAAAAGAAAGCTTGTTAATTGTGAATCATACTCTACGGTATGAACATTCAACTGGATCTGGGGGAGGGAGAGAATTATATCCCCCTCTCATTCTGAGCCTGAGTAATAGGAAAGTGATGGTAACACTAAGGAAACCCTGAGAGCTGTTTAGGGCTCGAGGAAATGGCGTTCATTTGAGTTTTTAACATGTTTAATGTGGGAGGCTGGAAAATTATTCAGTGGTGATTCCAAGTGTATGTTAATAGTTGGTCAACAGAAATGTGGAACTGATGCAGAGAAACTGTACAAGTTGTCAAAGCTAGACCAATATGTTTAAGAGTCATCAACAGGGAGGAAATAAAGCTAGCTGTGGAAACAGATGAGCTCAATAGGGCAAAGAGTAGAGAAAGAAGAGAATCTGAGGGCATATCCTAGGTATGCTTACTTTAGGGGTATGTGAAAAGAGAGAGGGAACTTTGAAACAGTCAAAGATTATGCAGTGAAGAGACCAGGATGAGGATACAAGACAGTGAAGATTCCCTACCATCCTAAATGACTGGTGGGAAAGCACTGTTTGAGCTGCTGCTGCTGCTAAGTCGCTTCAGTCGAGTCCGACTCTTCGAGACCCCATGGACTGCAGCCCACCAGGCTCCTGCATCCATGGGATTTTCCAGGCAAGAGTACTGGAGTGGGGTGCCATCGCCTTCTCCGGAACAATTGAGCTAGTGGGTAATATTTTCTAGAAAGTTTTGTCCTAGCCTGTGGCACAAACATTAACATGGTATAACCACTTTAGTCATACTGGATCACTAACAGTGCTTACAGGCAACACTCCCCAGGGATCTAGCACAAAATGTAATTTTCAGCAGAAAGCAAAGATCTTTAACGTTTCAAAGCAGCAAAATAAATCTAATATTAAAAAAAAATTCCAGCAACAGCTGGAGCTTCTGAGCACCTTTAGAAGTGGGCCCCATGTCTAGCAAAGCAGTTTGTTCTCAGTAAAGGCTATGTACTTTAAAACATTTTAATTCATAGAGTGACTGTGTGTGCTTATGACATATAATGATATAAATGACATTTAATTCAACTCATACAAAAAATGTAATCAAATTATGCTTCAGTGTATCTTTGTCATTCTGGAAATGGATACATAGATGCTTATACTTATAAAAAGATAGGAAAGCTGTATATCAAATTAACTGAAATTCTCTTTAGGGGACAGTCTTCTGAGTGATTAAAATGTTCTTCGGGCTTTTCAGTACTTTCCAAAATAATTACAATAGAATTTCATCAATTTTGAAATATAAAAAATGCTATTTAAAATGAAATAGAGCAATCTATGGTCCATGACTTACGTGTGACCTCTAAGACCTCTGAGACCTCTAAGAAAGGAAAATAAATATCATACCTCACTATGGCTTATTTTACCATGAAATACTACATGAAAATACTTTGTCAATTAGTATCTACATGGATAGATACAAAGTCAGGAAATAAAATACTGTATATTACAAATTGAAAACCCTTTGTGTCTAAACTACATCATCAATCTATTAATTATTGTTGAGACTTTAAGGATTAATTTTTAGAGTTTGTAGACCCTTCAAAAAGGGACAGATACCTCAAGCCAGAAAAAATTTTCTCAAGTGAAAGGTCATCTGATGAGTGCCAAATTAATCGATATGGGCTCACTGCATGCAAGTTCTCTACTGGAAAGCTTTCTTCTAGCATGTGGGATGACCATGAATGTAGCATAACACTTTAGTCACGTTGGATTACCAATACTGCTTACAGGCAACAACCCCCAAGAATATAGCACAAATAGATTCTGCAGCTGCAAAGTTTCAAGGTGGAGACGCCAAGAGGCTAAGGGTGTGAGCTGCACTGATGCAGATGAGTCCTGAGTCTGTGGCTAATGAATCCTGTGGGGATTGGCAATGCAATTTTCAGGATGTACTAATGATATAAAGTGATGTAAGTGAAACTGAACTGAGTACAGCTTGTACACTTTGATGGGTTCTGGCTTAGGCCTGCTTAGTAAATAGGGCTTTTCTGGCAGTAAGAGAAAGAAGGAAAAACACAAACTGGTAAATCTCGTGCTTGCTTCAAATCTATGTTATTTCTCAACTATTTTGTCTTCATCCTACTCAAGATGGGACATGAAAACAGAAACAGTTAATGTTTTAATTGTTTTGTGGTCAGAAAGGGAAAACTTACCAGGTTCAATTCTGTTATCACTATCAGTGCTGACTTTTGATGCAGTGCTCTCATTTGTTACACAGTTTTTTACTGTCTTCTCCCTAGAGCTGTCACATCAAATAATTTATTTAAAACTGAAAGAAGCTTCTGAGATCACGAGTAAAGGCTATTTAGAAAAAAAACATTTCAGGGTGATCAGATATTTTTTCCCCAAATGCTCCAGAACATATTATTTTCACGAATATTTCAGTTAAGACTATTTTTTTTTAAGTCATAGTATTTTCATTGGGAAATGAGAAAGAAAGACACTATAGTTCACTCTCGAAAGCATGAAAGCCAGAAAATTCCGAACTTAGATACTCTGTTTTCTTGACATAAACTTAAGTCTGGATGACTCAGGGAGTATTATTTATATTATAAAATAAAAATGTTTTCTTTTGAATTAAAAACTTCATAGGACACAGAAAGGATGGTTCTTCTACCAAGAATTACAGTGGATACAACTATAACCATTAGTTTGAAAAAGAAATAAGAAAGGTGAATGTTTGCACTTGATTGATGTAGTATGGTAAGACTGGTGTGTACAGATTGGGAAATACATTAAGTACAAACAGCCTAAACTATGAGCCAAGCACTTTACTCTCATCATTTTATTTAATCATAAAAGCTCTCCCATTAATCTATAATCACCATTTTATAGGTTGGGGGACTTGGGACTCAGAAAGGCTTAAAAGAACAGTCCTTCACCCAAGGTTGGAGAGCTTTTAGAGTACTAATGTTAATTCTGGACACTTGAGCAACATTTTACTTCTGTTTTTGCAATCACTATAAGGTAACTAAACAGAAATATAGCACTGATAATTGTTTGCCTCACTAGGAAGTTTATTCAGTTATACATTTACTCACCTCTGGATTTCTATAGTAAACAAGGTACTCCAATGCATTTAAAACAGGAATTAATTTACAAAGTACATATACAAATAATTTTTAAGAAATATTCTATAATTCTTTCTAGGGTGAACTTTAGTCTATGTAAATTAATCTCATTAACCTCAGGGCTTCCCAGATGGCCCAGTGGTAAAGAATCCACCTGCAAGGAAGGAGACCTGGGTTCAATCCCTGAGTCGGGAAGATTCCCTGGAGAAGGAAATGGCAACCCACCCCAGCATTCTTGCTTGGGAAATCCCATGGGGAGAGGAGCCTAGCAGACTACAGTTCATGGGGTTGCGAAAGAGTCAGATTTAGCAAATATACAACAACAAATTAAACTGGACTTTAAAATATAGGGAACTTATGGGCTTCCATGGTGGCTCAGTAGTAAAGAATCCACCTGACAATGCAGAAGCCACAGGTTTGACCCCTAATCCAGAAACATCCCACATGTCAAAGAGCAACTAAGCCCATGTACCACACCTATTGAGCCTGTGCTCTAGAGCCACAGCTACTGAATCCCTCGTGTGTGGAGTCCATGCTGTGCAACAAGAGAAGTCATCTTAACGAGAAGCCTGCACACTACAGCTATGGAGTAGCCTTTGCTTGCTGCAACTAGAGAAAGGTCTGAGCAGCAATGAAGACTGAGCATAGCCAAAAATAAACAAATATTTTTTTAAATAGGGAACTTAAAAAAATAGAGAAATAAGGCTGCTCTCTGAGGGTTACATTACAAAACATATAATGGATAAGAACAGAGACAGGCAGAGTCACCAGAAAAGAGCAGGATCCCAGGCCAACAGGCATGGACTTCACTTAATCATCATTCAGCAAACTATTTCTTTGCACCGCTCATGGGCCAGACATTGTTCTAGGCACTAGGGCTACTGCAGTAAACAAGACAAGCAAGGTCTTTGTTCTCATGGAGTTTATATTCTAGTGGAGGGGAAAGATAATAAAGAAGTAAACAAAAAACATTCTGAGGAAGAATATTTAGTGTTGCATGGACATTTTCACATCTTATCAAATTAAAAATGGTATGTATAGGAAGTAAACTGCTATAAAAGAAATATATTTAATTATTAATATATATTTATATTGACTGTATTATATATAAGGTCCAATGTTGTTATAATATATAAATATGCACAGACACAATACACACACATATATACATATACCTAAAACTAAGACGATATTTACCATAATATAATTAGTGTTTCTTTCTGGGTAGTGTGATTATAAGTGACTAACATTGTTTTTTCCTCTACTTTCCATATTCTCACAATAAAGACAATTCTATCATCAGAAAAAAAGTACTAATAATACATCTACATATGTGTATAGGTACACAGATGTCTGAAAGGATATATACCAAACATTACTAGTAGTTAACTTAGTAGCAAAATATAGGGTGATTTTTGACTTTTTCTCCTGTACTTCTGTGTTAAATTGTTTATCATAAACTTCTATTTTTCAAAAATTATAAAACAACTTTAAAAAAATCATGAATCTGGGGGTAGAAGATATGGTTCCTTATTTTGACAGAATTTTAGTAATAAAAATGGAAAAATCTACCATTTAGATTCCTTAGAGCTTAAAGGGCCATTTACTTTTGGTTTTGTACAAAAATGCTTATCATTAACAAATTTATCTCTAATGATCCTTCCCATGGTAATGTATGTAATCCTCCTAATTCAATAGGAAAAGACCATGTACTGATTTATAACTCTACCAAGAAAGGGCTGGCAAACATTTATGGGAATAACTAATCCCATAAAATCCCTATCTATAAACTCTGAACAATAACTTTAGAGAATGTACAATTATATCCAAAGAAGACACAATGGTTCAAGAAAGCAGAAATGTTCCACTGACGGCCAGATTTTCACCCCAGATAAATCTGAAAATTCTGCATAGATACTTTGATTTCTAATCTGAGGATTCTTACAATTTATAGAGATTTCTGCTGGATAATGAAGACGGTTAAGCAGGAATTCACTACTCTCTGTCCAGAACCAAACTAAAAAAATCTTTGGTAAAAATCTTACCTCTTTTCCATCTCTAAAAGAAAATTTTCACTGTTGCCCAACTGACTAAAATGCAGCTTGGCAGCTTTTCTCTCACTTTCTCGTACGGCTCGGTCATCTGGAGGCAAAAACCGTGGTCTGAGCATATTTCTTTTTTGGAGTAAACAGTAGTGGGTCAGAAAAGCATATTCACAGAGTAAAAACTAAAGATCAGTCTCATCTTTTGTTTGAGACGGGTCACAGAATAATGCTATTATGTTGTCATTGGAGTAAGTAGTAACTCAGGGAGACTACAGGGACACCATAGCAACAACTGTCACCTAAGTGTAACTATCACTACAGGAAAGTACAGTTTGGGCAGCAAACAATCCAAATGGCCTAATCTTAAAGGCTGAAAGTCACACCATTTCTAAAAGACTTTACTTAGCTTCCCTATAGCTTTCTCAGGAGCATGTAACATAGAAGTTTATATCAATGAGAATAAAATTATAAAGAAATACAGACTAATTCATTTGAAGGAATATTTATTGTTCCTTGCCAAATAAGCCTCAAAAAGTTGCTGTATTTGTTTTCTACTGCTAATGTAGTTACAAACTTGGGGCACCTGGAAAAATAAATGTCAACTTGGAAACTTTTTGTTGGGGAGGAAGTGGTGGTGAAACCATCAACTGAAGAAAACTAAAGCTGGAAGTAACTGATAAAATCATAGATTGTCATTCAATAAACAATAAAAGGACTCGTCATACATCCTGCCAACACAAAAGTTACATAAATATTGACTAATAAACAAATATATCCTGCCAGTGCACACTCTGGGCCAACATCCAAAAGGTTAGGAGGCAGCTGGTTTAAAGTAAGATTTGGGGACAAAGAACAAGGGAGGAGGGTCTCACCCAGTTTCTCCAGAGTTTGTAGCGTATAGACAGCAAAAAGCCTATAATCTGTATCTTTCCTGACAACAGGATTGAGTCTCAAATCTAGTTCTTTGAGGAAGGGTAAAGGCTGTAGGCGGGACACCTCCACTAATGAAGGAATGTTGTTATAATATAAATTCAGGTCTTGGAGTGAACATAAATACTGGATGCCCTGCAAGGAAAAGACCACATTATGAAAGTGCATGTTGGGAAGGACTAGGAATCTCACAGATAAAGGTAGAAATATAAATATTATTTTCCATCCTTAAACAGTTACCCGAGTCACCCATGACAAAGGCAGGGTTGAAATTCCCATTTAGTTGCCTGAGAATAAGAATGCTGCAGCCCATGGGCATTGGGTGTGCTATACATTAAATAATTCACTGATATCATACATTTCCGTCTTTATAAGCTCTGACATCCAAATATCTGCAGTCAGTTCTATACTTCTGTTGCCTCTCATCACATTTCCAATCTAATCCCTCCCGGTAGTAACCAACCCAAGTCACTTTTGCACTTCTCTCACCCTTGCTACAAGCACTCTCCTGACCCCAAAAGCCCTCAAGAGGGAGGGAGGCAAAAGAGAGATGGTTCTAAGGAAAGGGTATGGAAAAAAATTAAGTGTGTATGTATTTTGTTGTTCTTCTGTCACTAAGTCGTGTCCGACTCATTGTGACCCTATGGACTGCAGCACGCCAGGCTCCTCTGTGCTTCACTATCTCCCAGAGTTTGCTCAGATTCATATCCATTGAATTGGTGATGCTATCTAACCATCTCGTCCTCTGCTGCCCCCTTCTCCTTTTGCCTTCAATCCTTCCCAGCATCAGGGTCTTTTCCAATGAGTCAGCTTATCACATCAGGTGGCCAAAGTATTCCATGTATATGTTCTTATATTAATATCTCAAGACCTCACTTTTAGGATGAAAGGACTACATGGCAAAACCAAACAATGCGATCTCCAAGTTTTCCCTCCTGGACCAATCTGGAGCACCCCCTTTTCCCTTCAGAGTTACTGCCACCACACGAGCTCCCCATCTTCTAATCAGTTAATTCCTCTTGGTAGAAATGCTCTTCCTTCTTCTGTTCTCTCTCTGTGGACTTAGCAACCCCAGCCCCTCCACTTCTCTAGCAACAGTGCAATCAGAACTGGGACACTTCAGAGGAAAAGCCACAGTTTTTCTCCTTTACTAAAACCTACTATTGAAACTAATTGCTTAATTTTCATGTATTTAGCTGGTTAGGTACTTTGGCCCAACACTAAATTTCAGGACAATATTTCAAAACATGTACATATATGTATAGTCACACACTTTTAATATTAAAAATACTTACCATAAAAGGAACTCTGTCATTGAGAGTTATTTCAGAAAGGTAAAATTATTTTCCATCACCTATTTATAAAATAATGTTTATCTTCTTTTCTCATTTAAAATTAACCTTTTTTAGTTACAGGAAGTTTAGAAAACTCAAGGATATATTCAAAACATTTCTACGTTGAACCCTGCCTACAGTTCAACGCATTTCTTTCTGGCTATTTTCAGTTACACTAACTTCTACATTGTGAAAGGATCAATGGTTAGGAATATTTATCAATGCTTTTGGCGTCACTCTCAGGGTAGCATACCATTAGGGCTGTCTTTAAATGTATCTAATATCCCAGCTCAAGTAATCTTTTCATGTCTCAGTATAATAGTCAAGGAACCAATTCCAATCCTCCTCTCATGTTTCCCCATTGGCATAAATTCATGTAGTTTCAATGCTACACTAGAAATAAACACAAAACATTTCCCCCTTGAAAAAAATAAGCAAAATGATTCAGAGCTGCTAGAGATGAATACCTGCAGATAAATCACAGAAGTAAAAAAAAAAAAAATCTAGAAAACTGGCATTTACTAAGTGCTTTTTATACGCCAAACACTACCAGGAGTCTTATATATGTAATTTTTGATTAGTTGTGCTAATTGATTAATCTTCACAACAGTTTTTCAGGTAATTTGCAGAAGTAGAAAGAAAAGGAGTGCAAAAGCAAATGACAGCAATGTTCATTCAATCTTTTTAGTCTGAAAAAACAAACAGATAAAAATACATATGAGAAGAGGAGGCCTAAATAACTCTGTATTAATACTTTCTGATATAGGTGAGCCAGATACAAAGGGCTATTATAGAAGATTCTAAAGACCTGGTTTAACTTGGAATTTCTGCTTTTAGAACCCTAGCTGGAAATTTGATCTAGCTTGGATTTCTTCTTTCAGGGCCCTTAGTTTTAGATCTTGAGATTTGTGTTGTTGAACAAGTTTCCCCTAAGAAATGGAAAACTAGCAGAATAATCAGTAACCAATCTTGGACAGCATCTGTAAGTCTTGCACCTTCAGTCTTGCAAAGAAGGGCTTTATCAAGAGAGACTTGTAGCTGGGCAAAAAGGGAATAGTGGAAGAAATACTATTTGGGGGTCTACACAAAGAAAAGAAATTTTCCATTTCTGTGTGTGAGGGTGTTTATGTTTGCAGAGCTCTTGCTTTGTTTGCTAATCCTCACACTTTCTGCTTAAGCACCTACTTTCCTGAAATGTCGTCTGCTCCACCAGCTCCTGGCCTGGAAGTTTTTCTTTGTTTTCAAGACCATCATTTTCTCCCCATCCTGGAAAAAACTCACAATAGCAATCTAGGCCAGTGTTTCTCTATATATGTTCCATGCATCAACATCATCAGCATCCCTTGGGAATGTCCTGGACCCACTGCATATTAACTCAGACTCTCTCTCTCAGAATAGGGACTAAGACTCTGTATTTTTATTAATATTTTATTTATTTATTATATTTTATTGTTTATTTTGCCATGCCACACGGCTTGTGGGATCTTAGTTCCCCAACCAGGGATCAAACCTGTACCTTCAGCAGTGAAAACATGAGTCCTAATCACTAGACTGCCAGACAATCTCCAAGAATCTGTACTTTTAACAGTGTTCCTCATAATTTTTAACACACATTAAGAATCATAACTATTGCCCTAGGCAGTGACAGTTTTCTTTCAGTATAAAAGAAAATTTTTCGCACTATCTTATAATTTAAAATGTCAAACGTAAAGCAACATTGAAAGAATTTTATGGTGAATAACAAAATTTAGTTTGGAAACATTTAAAAGGATATTCCCCAAGCTGATATTCTTTTATTTTTTTCCCATCAAAAAAACAAAAAACTGTCTGGTCATAAAACACAGAACTTACCTTCAAGCTAGTGATCAAATTTCTTGATAAATCTAAGGATCGGAGACTTTTAAAATTTCTAAAGGCATCACCGATGGAATGGATTTTTCCAGCATAAGATCCCTGCAATGAAAGAGACTCCACCAGTTCTGAAAAGAGATCATCAGTAGATATATTATGATCTCTGCTTGGAAAAAGAGCAGAGTCGTTGAAAACAGGCCTTTCTTTCTCCCGTATCTCATCTGTGAAAGGTCCTACATTTAAGGCTCATAAGAAGAACAGATCTTCCTTTTAAGATTAGCAATATGCTCTAATGCAGTGACATCAAGACTTGGTTTTATAGAAACCTTGAGTTTCTTTAATTACCCTGAATGATGTAGTAAAAATCTCCCAAATTTCTCAAAACAAACAACAAATTCAGCAATCCCACTGCTAGGATTTAGCCCTATAGATAGTACAGCATTTTGCCAGGACATATGATATAGACCAGAAGGATGTCAATTTCAGGAAAGTTTCAGGATAGTGAAAGAAAGAAAGAGAGGGAAGGAGGGAGGGAAGAAGAAAGGGAGAGAAGGAGAAAGGAAAAGGAGAAAAAGAAAACTGTCAAAGGGCTCATCAGTAGAAGAGCAGAACTAGATGGACTAAGCAGCAGTGCATTGAACAATGTACTAGATCTGTGACCTTGTAAAAGTCACTTAACTTCTCTGTGCATCCATTTTCTCATGTGAAAAATGGAGATTATAGCATTACTTACCTCATAAGATTTTGTAAGGATTTAATGACTATATGTATTGTGTATTTACATATATATAGTTGTTGCTGTTGTTTGTCATGTTCAACTCTTTGCGACCCCATGGACTGTAGCGCACCAGGCTCCTCTGTCCATGGGATTTCTTAGGCAAGAATACTGGTATGGGTTGCCATTTCCTTCTCCAGGGAATCTTCCCAACCCAGGGATTGAACCCGCATCTCCTTCATTGGCAGGTGAGTTCTATACTGCTGAGCCACCAGGAAAGCCCATAAACATATACACATACATATGCGTGTGTGTGTGTGTGTGTGTGTGTGAGAGAGAGAGAGAGAGAGAGAGAGAGAGAGAGAGAATACAAAACTCAGTGTCTGACACATGGTGCTATATATATGCTAATTATTATTCTATAGTCATTTAAAAGAATGAAGTAGATTTGTTGATGTTTATATGGAAAGATCTCAAAGACACTGAGGAAAAAGTGTGACTTTGTGTCTGTATATGTATGACTGTATTTTAAAGAATATATGTGTGTGTATATATATATACATACATACATGTATGTCAAACTAGACTTCTGATAGCACTGAAAAGAGGAGAATCTCAAAAGCCAATAGGAACTCACTGGCAAGTGTGGTGGGCCAAAATGAGAACAGGAACAGAAACTGGAAGGAGGTTCTGCAGAATCCCATTTGCAGGTGACTGCCAAGGAACTGCACCAAAATAAGCTCTTAAGATACTGGAGCAGTCTAGGCCCTATAAACTATAAAAACATGAAACAAGATCCTTTTCAAGATAAGACTCATCCCTGAGAGAAATAACTGGAACAGAGTCCACATTGAATGGAATACAGACAATAGGTTCAAAAGAAGGAGAAGGTCTAGATACAAGTCCAGGAGGGAAGCAGAGACTGCAGATCTCAGGAAGCTTAAAGCCCTATTTTAAGTTCTTCGTGAACAACAGAAGAGGGAGCTCCAAACCCTGAAACTAGAAAAGTTATTCTGGCCCAGCTAGAAGTATAGAAAACTTAACGCACTTTAACAAAGAGACACAGGAAAGGTTTATAGTCAAATTGTATATGAGGTTATTAAAACAAAAAAGAACAAAAAACAGAATAGCATCGCTAAAGAATGAAAGCACTCCAAAAAGATACATCCACAAAACAAATGAAACTTTTAACTTGGTATTTCAAAACAAATTTCAAAAGCTAAAAGATGTCAAAACAGTGTAGCAGTTCTCAAAACATCGTCCCTAGACCCCTGGAGGTCCCTGAAACATTTACAGGGGTCCACAAAATCAAAACTATTAAAAAAATTATTAATATTAAAACATTAACAACTCTTTTTATTGTGCTGATAATTTGCACGTATGGTATAAAAGCAAAAACTACTGAGGCCTTAGGATGACTTGAGGCAGTGGCATCAAACTTTACTCTTAGTCATAATATTGTATTCTTCACCATTATACGCATGCAGTTATAAAAAAAGAGCCACTTTTTCTGAAGAATGCCCTTGAAAAAGCAGTAAAAATGGTTAATTTTAGCAAATCTTGACCCTTGAGTATGTCTTTCTTATATTGTGTTCCTAAACGGGAGGTATGCATGAAGTATTTCTGCTGCATACTGAAGTATGGTGGATGCTTAGCAGGAAAACACTTCTGTGGGTTTTGAGATGCCAGCTTAACTAGCCATTTTTTTGGTGGGGAGGTAACTATTGTTACTATAAAATTCTGACATACTTGAATGGCTGTGAGACATTTTCTGAAAAATAAAGAAAGTGAGACTATCACTTCAGTCAAAACAAGTAATAGTAACTGTTGTCAATTATTAACATATAAGCTTCCAAGCCAAAATCAGAATTTTGATAAACTTGTATTTGCCACCATAAACCTGACAGATTCCAAAACCTAAAGCTCTCTCTAGTGAAATTTGTGATGATATTAACAAATATGATTTCTTAATGTTATATAATGAAATTTGTCAATATTTGGAAGATCTACATAAGTCAGTGAGTTAATACCTTTCAAATGATGGATGCATGATGTTGATGTACCAATGGATTTTAATATAACAGAATACAAAAAGTTCAATGATATGGTTTTAGATTTCAGATACAACTAATCTTTAAGAAACTACCACTTGCTCAGTTTTCATGTCATAGCAAAGAAGAAAATTCACTGAAAAGGCTAAATACTTCTTCCTTCCGGGAGGGCTTCCCTGGTGGCCCAGTGGTTAAAATCCATCTTGCAATGCAGGAGACAGCAATTGGATCCCTAGTCTGAAAGATCCCACACGGCACGGGGCAACTAAAGCTGTGTACCACAACAACTAAGCCTGTGCTTTAGAGCCCACCAACCATGACTACTGAGTCTGTGCAGCAACTACTGAAGCCTGTGCACTCTAGAGCTTGTGCTCCACAAGAGAAGTCACTGCAACGAGAAACCCGCAAACTGCAACTGAAGAGCAGCCTTCATTCTCTGCAAGTAGAGAAAGCCCGTGCGCAGCAGTGAAGAGCTGACATACCCTAAATAAATATTCCCCCCTTTTCCAACTATATATCTATATAAGGCATGACTTCATATATATATATATATATTTCAATCAAACAACATATTTAACACAGAAGAAGATATGAGAATATGGATGTCTTCAATTAAGACATTAAAAAGATATTATATATGTTAACATGTAATGGGTATGTTACGGTTATCTTTTAATGAATTACAAATAAATATTTTAAAATTTTCTGTTTCAACAATAATAATCCACATTAACCAAAGCTCTTTGAATAATATTTAAGTAAGAGTGTAATGGAATCCTGATACCAAAAATTTTGAGAATTGTTAAAAAATGTAAATTAGACTGAGTGGCTTATAAACAACAAACGATTATTTCTCACAGTTCTGGAGACTGGAAGTACAAGGTCAGGGTGTTGGCATAACCAGGTTCTGGTGAAAGCCTTCTTCCAGGTTCCAGACTGCCTACTTCTCCATGTGTTCTCACATGGAAGAAGGCAAGGGAACATTCTCTTTGATCTCCATTATAAAGTCATTAATCTCTTTTATGAGGGCTTCCCTGGTGGCTCAGATGGTAAAGAATCTGCCCACAATGCGGGAGACCTGGGTTCAATTCCTGCATCAGGACAAGCCCCTGGAGAAGGGAATGGCAAACCACTCCATTATTCTTGCCTGGAAAATTCCATGGACAGAGGAGCCCGGTGGGTTACAGTCCATGGAGTTGCAAAGGGTTGGACACAACTGATCGACTAACACTTTCTTTCACTTTCAAGATCTAATCACCTCCCAGAGGCCACACCTCTTACTACCATCATATTAGGCATTAGAATTTCAATATATGAATAGTTTTGGGGGAGACACAAATATTCAGACTAGAGCATGAGGGCAATAGGAACTCTCATTCACTGCTGCTGCTGCTGCTGCTGCTGCTGCTAAGTCACTTCAGTTGTGTCTGACTCTGTGCGACCCCATAGATGGCAGCCCACCAGGCTCCCCCATCCCTGGGATTCTCTAGGCAAGAATACTGGAGTGGGTTGCCATTTCCTTCTCCAATCATTCACTGCTAGTGAAATGCAAAGGAATAGCCACTTGAAAAGATAATTTGGCAGTTTTTTACACAGGTAAAGACGGCATGCTGTAGTGCTGCAGTCCATGGTGTCACAGAAGATATGACTGAGCGACAACTGAACTGAAACACAGCTTTTACTGTAAGATCTAGCAATTATAGCTCCTTGGTATTTACTCAAGTAAGTTGAAAATTTATGTCCCCACAGAAACCTGAATGTAAATGTTTATGGCAGCTTTATTCATAATTGCCACAACTCAGAAGCAACCAAGATATTCTTCAATAAGTAAATGAATAAATAAAACTATGGTACATTCATATAGTAGAATATTACCCAGCAATAAAATCACCTATGGACCAAGCCATGGAAAGACATGGAGCACCCTTAAATACACATTACTAAATGAAAGAAGTCAGGTTGAAAACATTCTGCATAATATTCTGAAAAAGGTAACACTAAAAATATCAGTGATATACAGTATGATGACTAGTTGCTAATACTGCATTGCATATTTGAAAGTTGCTAAGAGTAGATCTTAAAAAGTTGTCATTCTAAGAAAAGAAAATTTTTGTTACTATGTAAAATGATGTTACACAGACTTATTGGTGTGATCATTTTGCAGTGTATACAAACATCAACCATTATGTTGTACACCTGAAACTAAGTTAATATTATATGTCAATTATACATCAGTGAAAAGGTTTTTTTTTTTAATTTTTAAAGAATCAGTGGTTCCCAGGGAATATATACTGTATGATTACAACTATATGACATTCTGAAAAAGGCAACAGGATAAAGGTCAGTGGTTTCCAGAGGTTCACTGGTGGGGGAGAGATGAACAGGTAGAACACTGAGGATTCTTAGGGCAGTGAAACTGTTCTGTTGATACTGTAATGGTGTACACATGACTATATATTTGTCAAAACACACGGAACTGTACAACACAAAGAGTGAATCCTAATGTAGATTATAGATCTTAGTTAATAATAATATATTATTATTGGTTCAATAACCATAACAAATGTACTGTGTGAATGCAAGATATTAATTACAGGAAAACTGGAAGGGGATATAGAGAAGGTGTGACGAAGGAAGAGTATATGGGAACTCTGTACTTTCTGCTCAATTTTTCTGTAAACCTAAAACTGCTTTAAAAATTAAAGTCTATTAATAATAAATAGTTTTTTAAAGGAATCGAGTACACTTTGTGCTAAAATATGGACGAACCTTAATAATAACATGCTCAGTGAAAGAAGCTAGACACAAAGGCCACATATTGTATGATTCCATTTATATGAAATATATAGAACAAACAAATCCATGGAGACAGAAAGCAGATTTGTGGTTGCCTGGGACACTTATTGCCAGAAGCTGGAAATAAGGACTGACTGATTAAAGAATATGAGGTTTCCTTTTAGGCTCTGGAACTAGACAGTGGTGATGGTTATACAATGCATTAAGTGATACTGAAATGCATACTTTAAATTTTACAGGATGTGAATTATATCTCAAAGAAAAAAATACCAACTTTGAGGGCACCATATTGGTAGCTCTGTAGTATGCAATGACCAGTATCCAATGACCTAATACAATGAGAATCTTGTTACCATGGGGCAAAAGCTAAGGTCAGTTATGATTTCATTCACTGCCCTGCTGCATTTCACATGCCTTTCACTGTATTTTATTTCAAAAAGCAGACATTTTAACATTTCTAAAGGGAACTAGAATTATCAATCAAGTGATAAACTGCCACTTGGATAGATGTTCTTTGATGATTCATACGAAGTACAGGTCTTGGGCTTTCCTGGTGGCTCAGATGGTAAAGAATCCACCTGCAATTCAGGAGACCTGGGTTCTAACCCTGGGTCAGGAAGATTCCCTGGAGAAGGGAATGGTTACCCACTCTAGTATTCTTGCCTGGAGAATTCCAAGGACAGAGGAGCCTGGTGGGCTACAGTCCATGGGGTCTCAAAGAGTCAAACATGACTTAGTGACTAACACACACAGGTCTTAAGAGATTATGCACTCAGTTTCAACAGTTATAGAGTGAAGACAAATAGGCTGTAGAACAAATCAAACGCACGTTATAGATCTCAAGAACAACAGAATGATCTTCCAATTTTACTCCATGGGATATAATAACTCCAATGGGCAAAAACATGTTTTATTGATGAAAACAACAAGTAATTCCTTTATAGAAAACCATTTATATAGTTCACTTACAAACTGAATTAATAATAAAGTTTATTTATAATAATGATGAAAGAGTTTCAAATAAATAAAACAAATTAAAAAGGCCTCAGGAATCTACATGAAAGATCTCCCACTACTAAATTCAGGACAAATTCAGCATCAATTATAACAACTGCAAGGGACTGGAACACATCAAAATATTTAAATTCGTAAGTTTATAATATTAAGAAAACAATGCTACAACTAGTGAAGCTCATACACCTAGAGCCCAAGCTCCACAACAAAATAAGCCACCATAATGAGAAGCCCAGGCACTGCAACTAGAGAATAGACCCTGCTCACTGCAACTAGAAAAACCCAGCGCACAGCAATGAAGATCCAGCAGAGTCAAAAATAAAAGAAATTATTTTTTAAAAGAAATTACTGTTAAATATTTTTAGGTTTTATATGTGATTTTTAAAAGAGTTTTAATCTTTTGAAGATAAATACTAAAATATTCATGGGTTAAGTCATATGACTAGGACTTGTTTCAAACTAGACAGTGCACAGAGCTTTCCTGGTGGTCTAGTGGTTGAGAATCCACCTGCCAATGCAGGGGACACGGATTCCATCCCTGGTCCTGGAAGAGTCCACATGCCTTGTGGCAACTAAACCCATGTGCCACAACTACTGAAGCCTGTGCTCCTAGAGACTATGCTCTGCAACAAGAGAAGCCACCATAATCAGGAGCCCTTGCATCACAACTAAAGAGTAACCTACACTTTCTGCAACTACAGAAAGCCCACAAGCAGCATCAAAGACTCAACACAGTCAAAAGTAAATAAATAAATAAATCTTTAAAAAATAGTTCAGGGGACTGAAGGTAGATAGATGATAGGCAGGGTATAGATGAGAGAAGATTGACCATGAACTGATGATAACTATTGATATTAGGTTGATTGCAATTCACTATTCTGTCATCTTACTCTTGGATATATTTGTGAATTGCCATAATAAAAAATTATAAAGTAAGTACAAATGCTCATATATGTAGAGAATATGTAGAGAGAGCTATCCAAAATATTAATAACAGTGATCACTGTTAGGAAGGAAAACTGGGGCAGGGCCAAGGAGGGGGGGGTTGGGGCTCAAGACTTACTTTTCATAGTACAGTTATTATAGTACCCATATAATAAGTTAATTAATGGAATTATTTTTAGGAACCAAAAAGTATATAATTGCATATTTTATCTTCCTTCCTAGTAATTATCATCAGCCTGCAAATATGCTCTAGTGTATCATGTCTTTAAAAACTTGTTCTTAATTCCCCTTCATATCCTCTAGCTAATATTCCACTTATGCATTATCCTTTATAGCCAAATTTCTTGGCAAAAGTTTTTATCTTCTCTATTTCTTTTCCTTCACATATTATACCCTTTTCATCCCAACCTGGCCTGGCTTGCTTCCTCCCTTCTCTTCCCTAGTTAGTTACCAATGAGTTCCATGTTGCCAAATCTAACAGACACTTCTCTGCATTAGGTTGCTCAGCCTGTCAATAGCATTAGACACTTCTGACCACTCCCTCCTTGATACAGTGGTTGTGGTTTAGTCACTAAGTCCTGTCCAACTGTTGTGATCCCATAGACTGCAGCCCACAGACTCCTCTGGTGGTTTAGTTGCTAAGTCTTGCAACGCCATGGACTGTAGTCTGCTAGGCTCCTCTGTCCATGGGATTTTCCAGGCAAGAATATTGGAGCAGGTTGCCATTTTCTTCTCCAGGGGATCTTCCAGACCTAGGTATCAAACCCCAGTCTCCTGTGCTGCAGGCAGTCTCCGGCACTGCAGGTGGGTCCTTTACTGACTGAGCCACCAGGGAACTACTTGATACAGTGAAAGTGAAAGTGAAGTCATTCAGTCGTGTCTGACTCTTTGGGACCCTATGGACTGTAGCCTACCAGGCTCCTCCGACCATGGATTCTCCAGGCAAGAGTACTGGAGTGGGTTGCCGTTTACCCTTTATTAAATTCCAAAACATCACTTTCCTTCTCCCCTATTTAAGCTTTAAACATTGAAATGTCCTAGGGCTGAGTCTTAAGCCTTCTATTGTCTATCTACATTATCCAGCCCCATGGCTGTAAACCCTATTTATGGGACTTCCCTGGAAGGAGGGAGAGGGAAAAATATTTTTTTACTTTAGAGACTTTTGTATTGTTTCAATGGTCAGAATGAGGAAAATTAATTTTGTTATTCACATTTAATAAAAACAAAGAAGCCCCACCCCCCCAAATCCTGCCACATATTATTCTAGCTGGATAATGGAAGGCATATGTGTCCCCCTAATCAAATAGAATAAATTTTTTAAAACAAAGGAGAGGAAGAAAGAAAGAAAGGTACACCAGTATGTCAAGCCAATGAAGCTTTTCAAATTAGGGGAGCACAAAGTGGTTTGGAAACGAAAAACCTGAAATATCTACATCAATCTATTGATATGCACACCAAACCATCATGTAGTGTTTGTTACCAGCATATACTAATTTCGATAAATTTTAAATAAATTTAAATAAAATAAAACCAAATTATTGCATATTTCCCCAATAAAAAGTACTAGAGAAAGCAAGAAAGGCAACTTTTTGTTGTGGTTAGAGGACAGGCTCTGGAATCTGGATTAATAAACCATCGCTGCATTACTTAGGGCTGTGCGACTTGGGGCATGAGTCTTAACCTAATTTTCCTCAACCGTTAAATAAAGGGGAGTGGGGACAAAATTGAATCAGGAACGCTGATAACTTTTCCAACATTTCTACTCCATAAAAACTTGGAAAAGCAAGCTGCGTGAATCAGACCCTGGGTCAAAGGTGGGGTCAGCAGTCACTCTGCCAGGTTCAGCTCTGGGACGGAGCGATCTAAACGCTTCGATCTATCAGCTACTATTCCTTTTACCTCAGGCCCCTTTCTGAGTCTCATGAGGCGACACATACAGATGGATCAAGGAAATGGCCAAGTTCTAGAGGAGAAGACTGGACGAAGAGAGGGCTGGCTCATCAAGAAACATCCTTTCCTATTTCATCCTAATCAAGCAAGTTAGGGTGGAAGTTTCCGGAACTGCCAAAATCAACCTTTCGTGTCTCCTCCAAAAGCACCCCAACTTCGAATGGCCATTCTCACAGCTCTTCCCTTCTCCCACTAGTAGCCCCTCTTGGGGCTCAGTTTCCTCCCACTTAGTCCAGTTCTCTGTTCCTGGCCTCAGAGTCAGCTAACCTCGTTTCTCCTCCTCCCTTTTAGACTCTGCTCCCCTCCCTCAATTTCTTGCCCTCTGCCCCAGACTCGCCGGTAACTGCAGTTCCTTCACGGCTACCTCAGCGTAATCCCTCCTCAGCCTCAGGGGCCGCTCCTCTAATTTAGAGGGGCCCTCTACCTCAGGGAGCGCTTCTCTACCTCAGAGACCGCTCCTCTGTCGCCGTTCCCCCATGACTACCTCAGGTTCCTCTGCCTCGCCCTCAGTTTGCTCCCCTCAGCTTCGAACCCCATGCTCCCGACCCAGACCCTCCCAGCAGAGCCCTACCGGGCTGCTCCAGGGTCAGCGCCCCCAGGCGGCGGATGCCCTCCTCGTCCAGCTCCCACTGCTCCGCCATCCCTGCTCGCCGGCCCCGCGGCGTCGCTCACCTGTCGCGGCCCGCGAGACAGCCTGTCGCGCGCCAAGCCCCGCCCAGCGCAGCGAGGCCCCGCCCCGCCCCGCGCACCGCCGCGCTCCCAAGGTCCGTTATCGTCCTGGTCACGTGCCTGTCCACCCGCTTCTGGAGCCTGGACCATGGTATGGAGCCCACCCTGGCGGGGGCGCCAAAAACACTAAAACAGGGAGTGGTTGCGTTGTGGTCGAGGATTAGGGCTGTGGGGTTAGGGACCTGACTCTGGGACACAGGGTGGATATAGCCCCAGCTTTGAAGAGTCTGGGGGCTAGTTTTGAGGAGTCAGAAGAATCTGCCTGCTTTGTCAGTTGAAGTGTTGTAACTCTGAGGATGGAGGGTGGGACTCCAGGTCTGAAAGGTGAGGCTGTGCCTCGGACGGAGTAAAGTTCTTCAATCTCAGTGCTTGGGGAATGTTGACTTTGAGGCAAAGCGGTGGCCTGGTGGGTGAACGTAATGGCGGGTGGGGGATCTGAAGGATTGGGTTGGAGGGGAGCTCTCTAAAGCATGATGGAAAGCTCCCTGGGTCTGCGAAGTTGAGGTCCTGTCTGTAGACCATGAGGTAGTTCTAGTTCTAGAAATTGATTTGGAAGCGGGATCAACTGATTGATCTTTAGGGGTGAGGAATCAGTGTGGGGAAGAGAGATACACTCTTTGGGACAGAGCAGTGATGACTAGAGGCTACCCTGTTTCCTGCAGTCAATCTGACAAGCGTTTTGTCTTTCAAGAACTACAGGCCCCTGTAGGGCCAGCTAATCACCTTTAAGGAGAATAGAAAGCAAAATCGTGTTTGCTTGCATATTCATGCTTTCTGGTCTAGGTGGAGCCCTTACTCTCAGCTTGTCGTGCGTGTTCAGCCTTAGCCATGTTAAGGGAGGCCAGGATTTAAAAGCTTAGATTAGTTTATTAGATTGGTTTTTCCACCTCTGCTTCTCAGAGTCTTGTCACCATTTTACAATTTGTAATCCTTCTCTTCATGTCCCCTTTAATTCTTCTAGCCTCAAACATGACATGTGTAATTGTTTTTCTTTATATCTGAATATTTAAATCAGGCTTCTTATGAGAGAAAAGAACCTCACTCCCTTCTTCATTGCATGCATTTATTTTCTTTACCCAGATGTCAAAATTGGAGATGGCAGGTTTTTGTTGGAGAAGTGGACTTTTCCTCCCTTGAACAACCACCTTATTTTAACAATCTCCCCCACCTCCCAGCATTCTAATGCAGATTTTGAAACATTTAGAAAGTTTGAAAGAATTTTACAGTGAAACTACATAGCCACCACCTAGACTCTACAATGAACATTTCGCTGTAGTTGTTTAATCACATATCCTCTATCCATTCCTCCATTGATTCATCTTATCTTTTGATAAATTTAAAAATAAATTAGAAATATTGGTACACTGCACCTCAGTCACTTCAATGTGCCTAAGTTTTACCTAGAATTTGTTAACCTGAAACAATTAGGTTTTGTTTTTGACTAGTAAAACAGATTTGGGAACAGTAAAGAACTGCAACTTGGGACATGCAATTATGGTGAACCACATGCAAGTCTGGTAAAGTGGAAGAGAGGAAACTTTTGTAGAAGAGAAGGGGAAGTTGGGAAGGGCTGTTATAAAAAAAAAATACAACAGGAAACTGGGAGTTTGAAGTTTAGTGACTTTTCATTGGCTGAGTTGTGTCTCATTGGTTGAGCTGTCCCAGGCAAGGAGAAAATCATTCATCCTCTGTTGGCCAATAATAGGGTAGGAATTTTAACATCAGCTTGTCAATTTTTGCAAAAGAAAAATCAGTTGGAATTTTCATAGGGATTGTGTTTCATAGGGATCAATTTGAAGAGTATTGCTACCATAACAATATTGTCTTCTGATCCACAAATATGGAAAGATTTTCCATTTATTTAGGTATTTTAAATTATCTTTCAACAATGTTTTGAGTTTTCAGAGTACAAGTATTATACTTCTTTTGTTAAATTTATTCCTACTTTGTTCATTTTGATACTATTGTGAATGGAATTGTTCTCTTAATTTCATTTTTGTATTGTTCATTGCTAGCATATAAAAATACAGTTGATTTTTTATATTGATCTATACCCTTCAATCTTCTTGAACTTATTTCTAGTAATTTCCTAGTGAATTCCTCAGGATTTTCTATTGCAAGATGACATCATCTACAAATAGAGATAATTTTACTTCTTCCTTTCCAATATTGGTGCTTTTTATTTCCTTTTATTGCATAGATCTCTTTTCATTTTCCCTTTAGGAGGAGCCTGGTACGCCTCATGAGTCAGCAGAGGATTTGTTTCATTTCAATGTTGGGGGCTGGCATTTCTCGGTTCCCAGAAGCAAACTCGCTCAGTTCCCAGACTCCCTGCTATGGAAAGAGGCTTCAGCACTGACCTCTTCAGAAAACCAGAGGTTGTTCATTGACAGAGATGGTTCCACATTCAGACATGTGCACTATTACCTCTACACCTCCAAACTCTCCTTCTCCAGCTGTGCAGAGCTGAACTTGCTCTATGAGCAAGCACTGGGTTTGCAGCTGATGCCTTTGCTGCAGGTAAGATATGCATATCTTCCAGGAGTGGTGCTCAATAATATAGGCTTTACATTGCTGAAACTTTGTGTCCTTTTATATATTGGTTGCTGAGATGATCCTCTAATGAGAAAGTGTGATGAGAGAGTTAAAATATTAAACAGTACACTGGAAATGCATGTTCTGGATAAAGGATTTCATCCTAACTCTGCCTTGTCTATACCAGCGGTCACCACAGACCCCTGGATAGACCTTTCCATCCCCTGAGAGGGTGTTCTTAACTCTTGGAAATCCTAATTTAAGCTTAGTTTTGTTGTTGAATTTTGAAAGGTGAATACACTAGAAATTATAGGATTTACTACATGCATTGTGTTTGAGATTTAAAATCTGAAAGATGTGTCAGATAACATTACTTATGTAATGTTCATTGTGCCTGTTAGGTACACAGTGTTCACTTACAGCAAAGCAAAAAGTCCTGCAAACTGCAGAATCTTTCCTTTGTCTTCACTTCTCTGTTTTCCAAGACTATTCTTTTCTTGGTATAAGAGCTTTAAATACCTTTACTTTGAAACCATCATAATATCACCAGAGAACATTACCTTCTTTCCTAATTTTTCTTCCAACTACAGAAATCATTTCTATGGTTTATCTTAAGTAGTTTATTTTTTGTTTTTAAACAATGACTTTTTTAACTTGGAAGAGCTAAATATTATAACCGGGAAGGACCGTTGGTCTTGCTCCATATTAATTTCACTGTCTGGACAAGGTGGTGTTTACTCTGTCTTCAGAAGCACTGACTCAACAAGCCACAGTGCAGCTCAGTGTGCTACCAACTATGCCTCCCCAACACCTCAAAGAGGAGAACTATGTAGTCCCTGTATATCTGGATCATATAGGATCGAGAACATTTCACAATGCATGTTGTTATGGACACTATTTACTAAATCAGTATTTAATATTTAAAAGGTATTATATATTTGGAAATCAAAATCCATATACTCCAGTGCAAATTGTTGTATATTCTTTTTATTTTTTTTTAAGTTCAGTTCAGTTCAGTCGCTCAGTCGTGTCCGACTCTTTGCGACCCCATGAATCGCAGCACGCCAGGCCTCCCTGTCTATCACCATCTCCCGGAGTTCACTCAGACTCACGTCCATCGAGTCCGTGATGCCATCCAGCCATCTCATCCTCTGTTGTCCCCTTCTCCTCCTGCCCCCAATCCCTCCCAGCATCAGTCTTTTCCAATGAGTCATCTCTTCACAGGAGGTGGCCAAAGTACTGGAGCTTCAGCTTTAGCATCATTCCTTCCAAAGAAATCCCAGGGTTGATCTCCTTCAGAATGGACTGGTTGGATCTCCTTGCAGTCCAAGGGACTCTCAAGAGTCTTCTCCAACACCACAGTTCAAAAGCATCAATTCTTCGGCACTCAGCTTTCTTCACAGTCCAACTCTCACATCCATACATGACCACAGGAAAAACCATAGCCTTGACTAGACGGACCTTTGTTGGCAAAGTAATGTCTCTGCTTTTGAATATACTATCTAGGTTGGTCATAACTTTTCTTCCAAGGAGTAAGCATCTTTTAATTTCATGGCTGCAGTCACCAAGTTACCCACCTGAAATAAAAATTTTTTCAATTATCCCAGGAACTGAACACTAGAATTGCTTATAATTGCTTCAAATTCACTTCAGGACCTGGAATGTCAAGATAGCTGCTGACTTTTTTTTGGTTCCACCGTATGACTTCTTCCCCAACCAGGGATCAAACCCAGACCCTTAGCAGTGGAAATGCAGAGTCCTTATACTGAACTGTCAGGGAATTCCCAAGCACCATTTAATGGGGGAAAGGAGTGAGTCAGTTGTTCATTGCAGAAAATCAAAGAGATCTATGCAACTTTTTGAAGAACTATTTTAAAGAGCACAAGGCTATTACACAATTTATCAAGCCCTTTAATTCCTTTGATGTCCTTATTTCCCAAATTGAGACAAAATATATTTGGGAAGCAATTTCTAAATGGGAGGTAACAACTCAGCAGCCAATGAATTGGTCCAATTCCAAAGTTGCAAGTTGTGTGAGCAGTAGCAGTATTTGAAGAATCATATGGATCTGCCTCCCAAAACAGACCATAAAACAAGTGCTTATGTTTCAGAAATGTTGCTCTCAAAGAAATAAACATTTAGGCCAACCCAGCTTAAGTGGTATTTATTCACTGAAGCAGAGTGTAAATACAGCTGGAGAAAAACACAGCAATCTCAAGCAAATCAATAGCCTCACACATTTCCATCACTTTCCTTACTGTTAAGCCCTGTCCATGTACTCAGGTTCTTGCCCAAATGTATAAACAGTTTGCTTGGAGAAAACGGAGTTTGCCAGTTCTTAGTCTAAAGACCCTCCTCAGGCAGCTGGCTTTAATGCATTTAGCCAGTATTTACTGAAAATTTTCTAGGTACCAGACATTATTCCTCTGGGTTTTAAGGAACACATAGGATGACCCAATAAAAATATAATGTTAACCACTTTTGTGAGCCATATTTTTCTAGTAGACACATAAAAAAAAGCAAGTGAAATTAACAGTATATTTTATTTAACTCAGTACTTAAGTGTTATCATTTCAATATGTAATCGATATTTTCTTTTTTATAAAGTATTTATTTTTAATTCATTTATTTTTGGCTGTTCTGTGTCTTCATTGCTGCACACAGGCTTTCTCTGGTTGCAGTGAATAGGGGCTACTCTTTATCTGTGGTGCATGGTCTCCTCATTGTGGTGCCTTCTCTTGTTGCGGAGCATGGGCTCTATGAGCACAGGCTTTAGGACACTCAGGCTTCAGTAGTTGTGGGGCATGGGCTTAGTTACCCTGCTCATGTGGAATCATCCCACACCAGAGGTCGAACCTGTATTCCCTTCACTGGCAGGCAGATTCTTTAGTCATTGGATCACCAGGGAATTCCACGTAATCAGTATTTTAAAATTAATATATTTTACATTCTTTTCATGTACCAAGTCTTCAAAATCTGATGTGTGTTTTACACTTACAGCACATCTCAGATTCAGGCTATCACATTTCAAGTAGTCAATAGCCACATATTGGACAACACTATTCTAAATTGTTCTAACCTATTAGTGCTGCTCATTGTAGAGTTCTTCAGATTTAGCCCCTAACAATAAAAATGGGACTTTGCCTCCCACTAACTAAAGTTCCCATGCTCTTAACACGTGGCATATCCTACTCAGGATTATCTATAATATAGTAAGTTTTGTTGGAAAACCATACAGGAACCAACTAGTAGAATGAGATAGCAAGCCTCTGGAGGATAGGTGGTTGAGCTCACAGTCCTACTCTGCTCTCTACCCTTCCTCATTCCCTCACATCCCTACCCTTTATCTCTCTCATTCCTCCTTGCCATCTACCTGCCCATCCTACTTCCTTCCGGCCTATAGCTTTGGCCTTCAAAGGGCACACTCAATACCTATTATTGTCTTGATTCTAAGTGTAACATTAACATGTATTGAGCACCAATCACAGGCAAGTACTGGAGACACAGAATGAACTATATAGTCATATAAGGTCAGATAGAGGTGTGTGCTATGAAGAATAGAGCAAGGTTTCCTGTGTAATAGTGAAAGAGGAAGACATTTCTGTATTCTAGAACTTCTTGGGGTTTCAGAATGTGTTTATATGATTTTCTCTTTAAAAAATTTATTTGGTTCACTTGTTTTTTGTTAATTTCTTGGCCACATTGCATGGCATGTGGGATCTTAGTTTCCCAACCAGAGATTGAACCCACGCTCCCTGTATTGAAAAGGCAGCCTTAACCCCTGGACCACCAGGGAAGTCTCTGATTTTCTTTTTTTCATGTGTAACATTTATTTATTCTATCAGTCACCACCCTTATAGTACTGGAATATGTTGAAAGAATAAAACATTTATATCTAATCTGTTTTTTAATATACAGTTGTGTAGTATGTCATAAGGAGATAGGAAGTGACTGAGGTCAGCTACTCCTTTAGAAAGAGTGGTCAGGGCTGGATTTATTGAAGGCAGTATTTGAGCAGAAGACTGAATGAAAAGGGGATAAGATATGGAGATGTCTAGGAAAAAGCTTTGAGGCATAAGAACAACAAACACAAATGCCCTGAGGTTAGAATGGCTTGGAAGAGGCAGACTCAGCGGCCATTGTCAGGTGCAGTGAGAAACAGGGAGATACCAGGACTTCCCTGGTGGTCCAGTGGTTAAGACTCCACACTTCCACTGCAGGGGACAAAGATTCAACCCCTTGTCAGGGAACAAAGATCCAACATGCCACACTGTGGTGGTGGGGAGTAGAGCGATGTCAAAAGTAGATGAGGTCAGAGGTCAGAGGATGTTACAGATCAGATCTTGCAGAGTTGTATAGGTGACTATACAGGATCTATTCTAAATGTTATAGGTAGCTTTTAGAGATGTTTAAATAAAGAAATAAAATTATCAAATTTAAAATTTTAAAAGATCATTATAGCTTGAGTTAAACAATGGTTGTACAATGTCAGAAACATGAGCAACAAAAGAATAAGATGAATTTTGAATTTCATCAAAATTCTAAAATTGTCCTTCAAAGGACACCATCGAGAAAGTGAAAAGACAACACACAGAATGGAACAAAATATTTGCAAATCACTTATCTGATAAGGGACATGTATTCAAAATACATAAAGAACTCTTACAACTAAACAACAGAAAGACAATCAAAATGAGCAAAGGGGATTACCCTGCTGGTCCAGTGAAAGTCCACTGGAGAGTTGAGAGTCCACCCTCCAATGCAGGGGACACGGATTAGATCCCTGGTCCAGGATGATCCCACATGCCACAGAGCAAGTGGGCCCATCTGCCGCAACTACTGAGCCCGAGCTCTAGAGCCCATGAACGACGACTAATGAGCCCACGTGTTGCAACTACTGAAGCCTGAGTGCCTAGAGCCTATACTCTGCCAACAAGCATAACCACCACAATGAGAAGCCCGCACATTGCAATGAAGAGTAGCCCCTGCTCACTACAACTAAAGAAAGTCTGCACTCAGCTACAAAGATCCGGTGCAGCCAAAATAAATAAATTTAAAAAGGATTTGAATAGACATTTCTCCAAAGAAGATATACAAATGGGCAATAAGCACATGAAAAGGTGCTCAATATCACTAGCCATCAAGGAAATGCAAATCAAAACCACAATTAAGTTACCACTTCATACCCACTAGGATGCTTCTCATCAAAAAGACAGCAACAGGTGTTGGCAAAGATAGGGTGAAATTAGAACCCTCATACACTGCTGATAGGAATGTAAATTTGTACAACCTCTTTGGCAAGCAGTCTGGCAGTTCCTCAAAAAGTTAAACATGGTGTTACCATATGACCCAGCAGTTCCACTCCTAGGTATATACCCAAAATAAATTAAAACCTACAGAATGTCCGCACAGACACTTCTAGACAGATGTTCATAGCAGAATTATTCATAAAAGCCAAAAAGTGAAAACAACCTGTATGTTCATCAGTTGATGAACAGAGATGAACAGACAAACAAAATGGTATATTTATACAATGAAATGTTATTTGTCAATAAAAGGAATGAAGTACTGATACCTGTAACAATGAAAATGAACTTTGAAGTGTTATGCAAAGTGAAAGAATCAGACGCAAAGGACCGTATATTGTATGATTCCATTTATATAAAATGTGCAGAATAGGCAAAGTTACAGGGACAGAAAGTAGATCAGTGGTTGCCTAAGGCCAAGGTACAGGGTGAGAAGGATATAGTGAGCAAAAATGGGCAACGGACTCTAAAATGAGCATAGGGTTTCTTTTTATTATGTTAAAATAGATTGTGATGATGGCTGCACAATTCTGTGAATATGCTAAATATTACTGAATTGTATAATTTAGGTGAGTAAATTTTTTCATTTATATATATAATATGAAATTTATTCACATTACATCTCCTGCATTGGCAGGCAGATTCTTTATGACTAACACCACCTGGGAAGCCCATATAATATGAAATTTATTCACATTAGAAATAATATGAAACATTTCAATAGAGCTATAAAAAATCATTAACTTCTGGCTTAACATTAGGAGTCAACAAACTACGTCATGAACCAAATTCAGCCCATTACCTTTTTTGTACAAGTTATGAACTAAGAATTGTTTTTATATTTTTAGACGGTTGAAATAAATCAAAAGAAATATATTTGTGACACATAAAAATTATATGAAAGTCAAATTTCAGGGTTCTGAGATGCGGGCTCAGAGGGAAAAATCAGGAGTTTGGATGTGAATGTATTAAGTTTGACAGGCAAGAAAACGGTGCTCGTTAAAAATCTGGATGATGATGGGGGCAGACAGCCAGATGTATAGATCTGGAATTCAGGGAAGTGGTCAGGTCTAGAGACATAAATTTGAAGTCCTCAAGGTTGGTATGTAAATCCTCAAGCCTGGATGGTTACGAATGTCGTATCTTGTTCACAGGGGGAGCAAAACTAGTCATTACAAGTCTGTACATTAATGCCACAGTGCTTCCTAGATTTTTCTGTGTAATTCGGGAAGTCCCCTTTGTGTAAATGTAAGCTGCTCCAAGCCTCACACATACTGTCAGCTTGGTTGGGAGCCACAGCTGCTACTGCAAAGTGCGAAATTTTTCTTCAGGATAACTCACAAGGCTTCATGGTTCATGGCAGACTTGATTCCCTTTTTCTTGCCTGCCTTAAGTCCACCAAGGACTTAGTATGTTGACAGTACATGCTAATTGTATTTCCTTTTTCATGCCTTCTAAGGACTTGTAAGTTTAGAAACTTGAATTGTTCCACCTGTGAGTGTTCTGCTACCAGCAAGCAAACCAAATAAGCCTGCAACCCTTGTGCTCAAGGGGGCCAGAGAGTTTTTATGTTGATCACACTTTTAAGGAAAAAAGACCACTGACAAGTCTCACATTTCCAGTTTCTTATGAGACAGATTTCCACTGTGATCTTGTAAAGGAAGGTTTCATAAACAGCAGATACTTACCCCAACAGTGTACCTCATCTGTAGATGTGGGTAAGTGGACAACTCAAGTATAAATGCTTCAACATGGCATCAGGGCTCCTCACAGGACAGCCCATCTGCTTGTCCTGGCTCACGTCCCAACACATAGATAAACCTACATGCATGCATAGACACACATGCATGCAGACATGTGCACACTCGCACACATACACACACGCCCACCTCTTAATGTCCAGTCATGTCACTGATCACCCTAAATGCTTCATCTCAACATTTTTTCACTTGCTGTTCCCACTTTCTAGAACATTTCCCCTTCAAGAATTAGCCGAAATGAGGCCCACAGAAAGACTAGCCTGATATTTCCGGGTAGTTTGCCTCTGCTCGGGCTTCCCTGGAGGCTCAGAGGGTAAAGCGTCTGCCTGCAACGCGGGAAACCTGGGTTCGATCCCTGGGTTGGGAAGATCCCCTGGAGAAGGAAATGGCAACCCACTCCAGTATTCTTGCCTGGAAAATCCCATGGATGGAGAAGCCTGGTGGACTATATACTCCATGGGGTAGCAAAGAGTCGGACACGACCGAGCGACTTCACTTCACTTGCCTCTGCTCTCAGATCAGTGCTAATTCTGTTGGGAGCATGTATTCAAATGTCTTCCTCCCTCACTAGCTTGTATTCTTTTCATGTTTACATTCCCAGCATCACAGTACTGGGCCCATAGAGGGGTGTAATAAATATGTGCTGACCGAACACTGAATGATGTATCCAAGATAATGAGTGATGGCTATTTCAGGGTGGGGGACTGGAGCTAGCAGTGGAGGGGCAGGTTAGAGATGCTGATAGGTGTGTCTTATTTGGCTTGTTTGGCTGATAACATCTATTCTGCGTATCCTTTTGTTCAACCGATCTTGCTCCTCTGAGCTTCCAAGTGGTGCTGGCCCTTCTTGTCTTTACAAAGCACTTGGAGATTTGCAAGCTCCCCCAGGCTCTCTTACCATCACATTCCTTCCAACAGCCCACATCAGAGCATAAGGCTTCTCTGAGCACTGCTGCTGTTTTGGAAAAGCTCAGTTAAGTCCCAGGGCTCTGCCAGTAGGACATTTGTCAGCCATCTTTTGGCAACTGTGCATACACACACTCGCCCCCATGCCATCAGTCTTGTGTTACTTCTGATTGACATGTTTTCACTATAATCTGAGCCAAAAGCAACATTAATTACCTTGTGCTAGCAGTTAGCCATTTGAATTTGGGTCTGTATTTCCCTAAAGAAATCCTCCCTCTAATTTCTAGGTCATAACATATGAAGAGTAAAAGTATTAGGAGTAGTATTCAGGCAGACAAAAGGGGAATTAAAGTCCATGGAAGACCAGCCACATTCTGGCAACTTTAGTCAGCAAAGCCAAGGGGCAGCTAAAAGCATAAGCTCTCTGAAATGCTCTTCACTCATTCATTCATTCCACCAAAATATATTGAGATCCCACAAACACTACTGTGGTTGCTGTAAATGCAGCAGAGAACAAAACAGACAGGGTCCTCATGGTCTTGAAGGTTATATATATTCGTGGAGACTGGCAGACAGTAAATAAACAAGTAGGTGTTATTGAGAATAATAAAGCAGAGTAAAGGGATTAGGGGTTCCATGGATTCTTAGAGCAGCCAAATGACTTCCCATGAGTGGAAGGCCTTATATTTCTAGAAATCAGAGGAAGGATTGTCTGAGAGAGTTTAGGAAAAAACCTAGTTGAGGCTCCTGGGTCTAATACATGCAGCATGTTCTTGACTGGCAAGAATTGCAATCCTTATAGATTTACTTGTTTGGGTTTTTTTTTCCCTGTTTTAGATTTGTCAAACACCTCTTGGAGGAAACGATACTGCTCACACTTTACATTAGTGGAAGTAGCAGGAAATGGAGACAATTTATAAAAATTTCATTTTTATAAATTAGACCATTCCTTCAACTAGCACACCTCTCAAGCTAATTGAACTCTCACTTCTGACCTGCCTCAAAGGACACACCTGGGTACCAAACAGCACCTCCAAATAGGGGATTTAGGTCCATCCTCAAACAGATTGTTCTCCTGGGTGGCATTTCGCTCCCTCAAGATGTCCCCTCCCCAGAGGTCAATTTAGAATTGTTCAAGAGTGCCACTGTTCCTTCCACTGAGACAGAATCTCAGGATTTAAATCTGCTGCTGCTGCTGCTAAGTCGCTTCAGTCGTGTCTGACTCTGTGCCACCCCAGAGACGGCAGCCCACCAGGCTCCCCTGTCCCTGGGATTCTCCAGGCAAGAACACTGGAGTGGATTGCCATTTCCTTCTCCAGTGCATGAAAGTGAAAAGTAAAAGTAAAGTCACTCAGTCGCGTCTGACTCTTAGCGACCCCATGGACTGCAGCCCACCACACTCCTCCGCCCATGGGATTTTCCAGGCAAGAGTACTGGAGTGGGTTGCCATTGCCTTCTCCTATTTAAATCTGCAGATGAACTAAATGGCCAGTTCAGGTTCTTGTGATCTGGTTAGATTAGAATAGGCTTTGAATGATAGGATGTCTCTTGCAAGCTCTCACTAGTTTCACTCCCTTTTCATACTACTTCACTCAATTTTGTTGTTGTTGTTGTGCCAGGTCTCAGCTACAGCAGGCAACCATTTCTCGAATGAATGACAGACTCTCTTCTGCTGTTTCACATATGCACTTTTCTCTTCCATTGTTCATTGCCTCCAGGAAAGCGCTCCCCATGACCCCACCATTATCCAGTCCTTCCACAAATCCACCAGCCACTCAAAGTTGGGAAGATTCCCCACTGTGGTCCCCTCCTTTTGCAGGTCTTAAGCAGTTATGGGGGTGCAGTTTATAGCCATGGCCACCAGAGGGCTCTTCTCAAAGCTCAGGATTCCTTGGGCAGCTTTTGGAGAGCACCTGTAATGTCAAGGCTGTATATTGTCACCCTGCTTATTTAACTTATATGCAGAGTACATCACGAGAAACGCTGGGCTGGAAGAAACACAAGCTGGAATCAAGATTGCCGGGAGAAATATCAGTAAACTCAGATATGCAGATGACACCACCCTTATGGCCAGAAAGTGAAGAGGAACTAAAAAGCCTCTTGATAAAAGTGAAAGTGGAGAGTGAAAAAGTTGGCTTAAAGCTCAACATTTAGAAAACAAAGATCATGGCATCTGGTCCCATCACTTCATGGCAAATAGATGGGGAAACAGTGGAAACAGTGTCAGACTTTATTTTGGGGGGCTCCAAAATCACTGCAGATGATGACTGCAGCCATGAAATTAAAAGACGCTTACTCCTTGAAAGGAAAGTTATGATCAGCTTAGATAGCATATTCAAAAGGAGAGACATTACTTTGCCGACAAAGGTCCGTCTAGTCAAGGCTATGGTTTTTCCAGTGGTCATGTATGGATGTGAAAGTTGGACTGTGAAGAAAGCTGAGCACCGAAGAATTGATGCTTTTGAACTGTGGTGTTGAAGAAGACTCTTGAGAGTCCCTTGGACTACAAGGAGACCCAACCAATCCATTCTAAAGGAGATCAGTCTTGGGTGTTCTTTGGAAGGACTGATGCTAAAGCTGAAACTCCAATACTTTGGCCACCTCATGTGAAGAGTTGACTTATTGGAAAAGAGTCTGATTCTGGGAGGGATTGGGGTCAGGAGGAGAAGGGATGACAGAGGATGAGATGGCTGGATGGCATCACAGACTTGATGGACGTGAGTTTGAGTGAACTCCAGGAGTTGGCGAGGGACAAGGAGGCCTGGTGTGCTGCAATTCATGGGGTCGCAGAGTTGGACACGACTGAGCGACTGAACTGAACTGTGTAGTAAGCATGTTCTTAAATTAGTTTCACACTGAATCTGAGGTGTTCTGTCCATTATGAGGCTCTTAGAGAATAAAACAGCCACTCCAGTGTTCTTGCCTGGAGAATCCCAGGGACAGGGGAGCCTGGTGGGCTGCCGTCTATGGAGTTGCACAGAGTTGGACATGACTGAAGCGACTTAGCAGCAGCAGCAGCAGCAGAGAATAAAACTGGTCATGTGGTGCCTTTAGAGGACTACTTTTTAATTATTAACTATAAATTACTCTTAAAGTTGTATAAGATAATATTTATCACTCAAAATTATAAAGCAGAAAAAACTGCCTCAAAATCATAAAGGAAATATTCATCAATATTTTGAATAACAGCATATCATCTTATAGACTTAAATTTTTACCTGAATTGAGTGAGGGATTCAATTTATTTCAAAACACTTTAGCAAATCCTAGTATTTTTATTTTACCCCAGGATTGGTAGATATTTACTTGGTTTAAAATTTTCAAAGCAATAACCTTCTTTATCTAACAGACTCTAGATAATCTGAAGGAAGGGAAACACCATCTACGTGTGAGGCCTGCAGACATACCTGTTGCTGAGAGAGCATCTCTGAACTACTGGCGAACATGGAAGTGTATCAGCAAACCCTCAGAATTTCCTATAAAAAGCCCAGCCTTCACAGGTATCACCACAAGCTGACCTTTTCTGAAGCCCAGATTGGCTTTCCATTTGCTTACTCTAACAGAAGTGGAGAGTGCCCTGATTTCTGAACTAGTTCTAAATGATTTCTCTACCTTTCTGGCATCTCCTTTGATTTTGTACCTGCCATGTGCCCTCTGCATGGCTGCTTACCCACTGGAACCAAGCATCCTTCTCCATGTTCATTCCTCTGCATACTGGTTTCATCTGGACAAGGCTAGGCTGCCCTCCACCCTGTCCTAGTGGTCAGGGAACTCTTACCATCACCTCTAACCACCACACAAGGAATGTCTCCAAATGATCACTGCTTGGTGGGTGTCTTGTAGTATAGACTGACCTATTTGAGACACAAGAATAGACATTCATGATTACTGATGGTTTACAGCTTTGGGGAGAGGTAAAAGGATCTATTTTATCTGTAGGTCATTTATCTGTAGTTGGTTTGACCAATTAGAAAGAAACAAATGAGTAAACCAGTATGAATTTTTCAAAATTATTTTTCTATTTTATTACTTAAAAAAACTAAACTTCTCACCATAGCCCACCCCAGGCCCTTTCTTACTATCCTAACTTCATTTTGGCCATTTCCCTCCCCCATGCCTTCCTAAGCTCTGGTCACCTTGGCTCCCTTTCATTCCATGAATCTGCAAGTAATGTCTCCCCAGCTGGAAACCAGTATGAATTTAATGACTTTAAGTATATGAGCCAAAATCTCACATGTCCCACGGCCCTTCACTGTAGAATAGATAGATTTCTCTTGCCCTGTTCCCCACCACACCCTTGCCAAACCTAGGGATACACTGAAAGGAGTGAGAAGGAGGAGGCATCTGGCAGGGGCCATCTCTGGGATGGTCTCTCCAGCTTCCTCTGGGCCTCCTGGGTCAGTGAGCACCCCACCTCTGAAAGCCCTGACCTCTGGAAGTTGGTGATGCCCTTCTGCACATTTTCCTCCAGGCCTACATGATAAGGCGCCTTTGGGACTCATGGATACACCATTGTTAGACACAGAAGAGGAAGTGCACTACTGCTTCCTGCCCCTAGACCTGGTGGCCAAGCATCCAAGCCTGGTGACTGAAGACAACCTGCTGTGGCTGGCTGAGACCATGGCCCTGATCGAGTGCGAGTGCAGCGAGTTCCGCTTCATTGGTGATTGTTTTATCATGGGGAGGGGAGGTGTGTAGGGGTGGGGTGGATAGGTGTGTAGGTGTGTAGGGTGGATAGGGCCCATCCACCCCTCCTGACCCCACACCCCTTGGAGGCCCAGCTTGGGCCTTAGGGCCTCAAGACCTTCCCCGAGCAGAGCTGGTAGAAGCATGACAGAGCCTTCCTGGAGGCAGATGGATTCCCAACCTTAGGCTGCCACTAGCCTCAGGGCTATTTTATTCCCTGTTCATTTTGGAAGGGCCTGGGTGTAAAGGGGCACTGGAAACCACCTGTAGTGTTATCAGGGGCCACAAGAGTTGATGTGAAGGGCAAGACCCTGAGCAGAACTCCAAACTACTCTTATTTCTCTGCTTTTATGTATCCATCTAGGCTGTAGACTTCAGTTTCTCTTGCTATAAAATGAGGAAATAGAGTTGTTTCAAAGGATAATCCCCCCCTGCTCTCATCTGCACTAAACTCAGGATAAAAGGGAAGAAGAGGGGATGTTGAAGGGTTCCCCCAAATCATTGCAGAATTGTCTGCTTAAGCTAGTGGCCTAAAGAGGGATAAAACTTTCAACCCTGGACAGAAGAGAGCCTCTGTTCTGCATTGCCCAGGACAGGCTCTGGTGAGGTGTGAACTGAACTGACTCTAAGATGCTGCTGCTGCCTAGACGAACAGGGAAGGAAACACCCAAATGGTACTGGGGCCCAAATGCCTTGGACCCCAGCCTTTCCTGTTCATAGTCACCTGGGAAGTTGTCTATAATATGTTTCTGAACCTCCAAGTTGATTCACACAGGACAGTAGCGCTGGCTCCATCTCTGCCTCCCACACTGCATCCAGGCAGGGGCAAACTGCACGCGCCACCTGCCAGCCCAGGCCCTTCCTCTCTAAGCGACAAGACAGCTCCCTCTTTTGGAATGACCTGCTCTTGGGTCAAGACTCAGAGGGTAAGTCTCAGGGCCAGTGTGCTCACCAGGAGAGCCTGCCTGGCTTGGGAGCCAGGCCATGGGAAGCCACACCCATGGACTCAAACACAGGAAAATAAAGTAATTTGAGATCTTTCACCTTGAAAACCACAGACTGAAAGCTAATCTAACCAGGTATGTTCAGAAATTGTTTCAGAACAAGGAGAGCCTAGGATAAGCTGCAGCATCAAAAATCTCCCAAAACCTGGACCTACAATTAGATCAGAAATAAACTCCTTAACCCATTTTGTTTCCCTTTGCTTTTCAAGTGAATTTTCTCCGCTCACAGAAGATTTTGCTACCAGATAATTTCTCCAACATAGATGTGCTTGAAGCAGAAGTGGAAATTCTGGAAATCCCTGAGCTCAGTGAAGCTGTGAGGTTGTACCGAATGAACATGGGTATGTCTCCAGGGGAAACGTGCCCTCCCCTTGACATCCTAGAGCAGTCTGGGCTTTGACCAGAAAAGCCAAAAACAAACATCTTCCCTCCCACCAACCACTTTGGTTGGTGGTGACAGAAGCAGGTGTTTTGACTGACTTAGAATCTGAGAAGAGAAATTTCAGCCTGAAACCTGGCATGCCCTCTGTCTGCTCAGTCTTCCCACTGAAATGTAGATAGCTCAGCCCAGACTGGCTGGAGAGGGAGGCTGGGCCTGAGGGCAGGTTTCCCAAGGTCAGGGGAGGTCTGCCCTCCTTTTGAACAAGTCAAACAATTGGGAACTTACAACTAACCCCCACCTGCCACTCCCGTCCTTCTTCTTCCAGGCACAGCTGGAGGGCATGGGAAATTCTTGGGCGAATTCCCCATAGTACTTCAGTTATCCCACCCACCCCCAAATTCCCTTGTCCTTCCTACTTCGAACCCCTGGCTGCTGTGCCTGTTTCTGCCTGCTCCTGCTACTTCCTGACCCTGGTCCAGTCCAGGCCTTCAGGCTCCCAGTCCAACGTCATGCTAATTTGTTCCTCACATTTTTTTATTAGCCTTTCACCATCTCATTTCGAAACCCTGCATGTCCATGGAAGCTACTGTATATACTGCAAGAGTCAACTACCTTTGCATGGCCTCAGTGCGCATTCTGAGAATGCATAGAACTCTTACACATGTGAAGTTTGGCCTGCATGTTGCCAGATATTTATTCTGTGGGAATCAGATCTTCCCTGCTTTGAGGCCCAGTTCTCCCAGATTTCTCCCCAGGCGATTGGAGTCCTATTCTATTTGGGGGTAGTAGAATCCTGCTGCAGGTCTCAGGAGCCTCTTAGGATCTTCCAATCCACTTCAGAGGGTGTGAGTTCAAACCTCTCCCCCAGGTCTTCTGTTCCTCAGAGAACAGAAGTCAGAGAGCTGAGCATAGCAGGGCCTGCTGCTCAGGAGTTATGTGAAGATAGAAGGGAGGCATGCTGCTGGACAGGCTCTGTAAGCCATCAGCAGCCCCCCAAACACAAACCCTGTTTTTTTGCCTTTCATAAAGTACCATAAGTAAGGGAAACAGCCCTGGTAGTCTTGAAAACAGAGTTACCCTCAAACCCCTGCTCTGGCCTACCTAGCTTTGCTGTTTGGGGCAAGGTACTTAGTAACTACGCTCTCAGGACATAGTTTCCTCATCTGTGATAGGAGGAGAATACCACTCCCCTGCAGGGTTGGAGACAACCCACAAAAATTACCCGGCAGCTTGCCTTTGGCCCACGGGTGCCACTGGGCCAGGCTCATATAGACTGAGCATTATGGCCACTGCAGGAGAACAGTGAGCCAGGAACACGAACACCCAACCCACAAGTAACACTAGACAGTGCGTCTCGGGAAAATTCTGCCCAGGCGTGTTAGGGACTGAGTCTGGGAAGCCTGTAATGATATCAGGTTCTCTGCTATAGTTGTCGTTCTTTACCCATGGATAATTAGAGCAGAGCTTAGAACTAAGGGAAATTCCTGCTGAGACTGGGCCCGATGGCTGTTCTGAAATTCAAGTGTTAGTGATACAGCAAATTAATCCATCTCCCACACCCACCTTACCTCCCAGTGGATAGTTTTGACCTCAAGCAGACTGAATATAAAAACTATACTGATGTTCAGCAGATTCAGATGTGGCTGTGCAAGGAAATAAGTTCCCACTAAGCCTCTTCAGTACAGATTCAAGACAACAGTTGGAAGCAAGACCCAAAGCTTCCAATACTGTTTTGACCATGAGCACCCTAGGAGTCACCCTTTCTCTCCGGCACAGGTGGCTGTTCCCGGACCTCCTGTCCTCCTCCAAGCCCTGGGAAGGGGGGCCGTTCAGCAGGCCTAGAGTCCGTGAAGCCACTGTACATGATGGCCCTGAGTCTGCTTGTCAAGTACCCAGACTCTGCACTGGGACAGCTCCGCATCGAGAGCACACTGGACGGGAGTAGACTGTACATCACCGGGAACGGGGTCCTCTTCCAGCATGTTAAGTAAGGCCCTCCTTAGAGAATGCTTGTCCCACTCAAGCTGAGCTTTACCTTTCTCTAGGCTCAGCCTGGGGCCCTGTCCATGAGTCAGAGGAAATACAGGACAAACCCATCATTTTAGCCACTCCCACCATCTGCATCAGCACCACCAAATCTGGGCCTCAGAGGAGAGGCCTGGTGCCAAGGTGTATGGTTCCTAAGGTTCAAAGGTCTCAAACTGTTTCATATTTTCATCCTCTGCAATCCATCTTGGTTCTAGCCCTGTGCTAGGTCCAAGGTGGCCAGGCCACAGCCGCAACACTCAGGGTGCTGGATATTCCCCCTGCCATATTCCCCCTCCTACATAAGTCCTCCCCAAGGACACAAAGAAAGTCCAGAACCAGGGATGAGCACCCTGCGCCCCCTTCAAGAGCAAGGCAAAATAGGCTTCTTGAAGGAAGTGATACCTGGCCTATGCCCTGGGGAATTGTTCCTACTAGTGCTGGGCACAGATTCTAATCCTGTTTTACAGAAGGGCAAACAGGTTCTGAATAGAACTCTCTTAGGCTCACAAAATACACTGGTACCAAAACTAAAGATAGAAGTGGCTTTTCCTGAGCACCTGCGGAGAGGGTCAGCCAACCTCAAACACTATCTTATCCCAAGGGTGGGGCCTTTGTGACCCACCCCCATCCATCTCTCCCAGAGATGTCCCACCCCTGAGGTCACAGGGCACAGAGGGCAAAGAAAAGTGCCTTTAGAGGCAGTGGGGTTGATATTCAGGTCCCTAGCTTCTTTCCTAGGCATACAAGGTATCAGTTATCTCCCAAACCATGACTGGCTGCCACACAGTGATTGAGATGTCTTGGGGCAGAAATAGAGTGGCTAGGCCCTGGCTGGATTCTGGAACCCAAGACAGGGCCTGGAGGCTTGCAACTAGTCTATTTAGAGGGCTTTGCTGAAACAGGTCAAGCTCAGCCCCAAAAGGATGAGTCTATGTGTCCAAATTTACCCACTATGAGACATCAACAGAAACCAGTTAAGGAAATGATGTTAGTAGCCACACGTTTGAGTCAGTGTTTAGGGCAAGACCTTCTAGATATGGAAAGTTGACAGGCTGGACTCCCTTGGGGTGCAGTGCTGGATCGCTCTGTGACAGGTCTTTCCTCTCGGCAGGAACTGGCTGGGGACTTGCCGTCTGCCCCTGACTGAGACCGTTTCTGAGGTGTACGAGCTCTGTGCCTTCCTGGACAAGAGGGACATCACCTACGAGCCAATGAAAGTGGCTCTCAAGACTCATCTGGAGCCAAGGACTTTGGCATCCATGGATGTGCTCAGTAAATAAAGAAGCTTCTCAGTTTGGATGCAGCATCAGAGGAGGGTCTAGGGGATAGGAGAGGAAAGATAAAGCTGGCCAGAGCCAGGAACTATAGATGGAACAGGAAAGGAAAGCCAGACTAACATTTGTGGGTTTTGCCTAAAAGGAAACTTTCATGTTAGGTGACCCCCTCCCCACACCAAGCCCACAAGTAGCCTCAAGTATTAAAGGCTGAGCAGTGCAGACGGGCCCAGTGGGGGCTGCATGGGTCCCCAAGGGCAGGCCTGCTCTGGCCCTGGAAGCTGACACTGTGCCCCTTGGGTCTTCACAGCCATCCAGAGAAGAATGGTCCCTGGGTTCATTTAACAGAGGACATGGAGGCTCAGGGAGGGAACCTGCTCATATTATGAGATTGTGGTCAAGCTGGGATTAAAATCTGAGTCTAAAGCCAATGTTGTTTCACCAGCTGCCTATAACTGTTTACTAACAGAAAGTTTTATATCAACTTATGCTATATTACTATCATTCAGAAACAATGTTTATTGGAGCACCTACCATAAACCAGGACATCAGATAACACTAGGAGTATAGAAGAGAGCAAAACAGACCCAGTCTCTTATTTTCACAGGGTTCACAGTCTAATGATATACCTCTTGGTTATATTGTCTGTTTATATACCCTTCATTCATGACAGTTCACTAGAAACTGATTCTCAAATACCAGAACAAAGCCTAAGTCTAGTCATCCCCAGGAAAATGGTCATGAATTCACCTTCCTGGAATAAAGCCTATTCTCAAGGCTTGGTCTCTGTAATGATTTGACGAGAGGCTGGGTGTGTGATATCTGCCAAACCATAAGCACAAACATACAGAGGGACTCCTAGCTCCAGTCTGAGTGGCCATGTGGAAAATTACACACCCAGGACACACCCAGCCAGAAACTGAAGAGCTTAGCAATGTAGGCAGAAAGGAACATTAGTCAAGCTTTCTTGGGAGAGGTGGGCTAGGGGTAGAACAGTGGTGCCCTTGGGGTTGGTGGCCCTCCACCAACTCAGAATCACCAGCTGACCCTCCAAGCTACTGTTCTAAACCCATATCACCACCCAGGAAACTCTATGGTAAGACACAGGGAAGGCCTGAGGAGCAGAGAGGGCTGGTGTTAGGGATTTCTGCTTCTCAGAGTAGGCAACAAAATATGACTGATGAAGATACTGAGTCTTAACATGTGATACCTTATTGACCAAATGCCCTACCTAATGTCCTTCTGGCCATGTGACATGTTCACTCTCATTGGTTTCCTTAGATGAGGAGTGGACGGCAGAAATCACTGTGTATTCCTCCCAACAGATTATCAAAGTTTATGTTGGAAGCCACTGGTATGCAACCACCCTGCAGACGCTGCTGAAGGTACTGCTGGCCTGAGGCTGCCCTCCTCTCCTTGCAGCTTCTGTGGCTGAGATCCTCTGGAACCTGTCACTGACTCTCACTCAGCCTCCAGCACCTGCTTAGATCAAGGATTTTTCCCCCTACTTCTAGGTCTTACTGCATGAGCAGCAGGCTGGGAAAGCCTTCAGGAGTCTGGGTAGGGAGGGGCCTGGACCAAGGCAGGATGTAGGGTGAGGTCCCCGATGCCTCAAGAGAGTGGTTGAGGAGCCAGCAATACAAGCAGAGATGACATGCTTCTCCCTGGATTCTCTGCTCCTCATGTGTCTCCTTGTGGCCAATAAGACAGGGAGATAGAAATCCCAAAGCCTCTGCTCTGGAATGGGTGGGAAAACGAAGACTGCCCTTCTCCTTAATGAGGACATAGCCCTTTAACTAACAGACTAACAGACTAACTAACTAACTAACTAACAGACTAACAGAGTCTGATGTCCAACCCTTTGCAGTATCCAGAACTGTTGTCCAACCCTCAGAGAGTGTACTGGATAACATACGGACAAACCCTGCTGATCCACGGGGATGGCCAAATGTTCCGACACATTCTCAACTTCCTGAGGCTTGGAAAACTATTTTTACCATCTGAATTTAAGTGAGTGCAGGAAGGAAATCATATGATGAAACTCCCATCCCTCTGCAAGGAGGAAATTTGAGTTTGCAGCCTTGATGGAGGAGATTATGTTATTTCCAACATGTGAACTGCTGTTCGGAGCAGCCGCTCTGGAGTCCAACAACCCCAGCCACATTCCCACTCCAGAAGCCCAGTGTGACTGCTTCTTGTCATTCACAGGGAATGGCCCCTCCTCTGCCAGGAGGTGGAGGAATACCACATCCCATCTCTCTCAGAAGCACTTGTCCAGTGTGAGGCATACAAGTAAGGAAACCACTCCCTTGATACCATGATCTAAAGTTTGAACCTTTATATGCCTCTTGGGAATCCTAAGTCCTACCTCCCAGTAGGACCTGTTCTCCTTAGGGTTAAGGGGGTGGGGCAGGCTCAGGACTGGGAAGGGACCTAAGCAAAACTCTTTAAGGCCCCTCCTCCCTGAGTGAACTCTCAGCCAAAGGGCACACCTGGTCAATGGACTAGTGGAAGCTTCTGCTCACTAACCAAACCCTCTTGGGATCTGCAGGTCATGGATCCAGGAGAAAGAATCTGAAAGTGAAGAAGCTTTTCCCATCAGAAGGCTGCACGTGGTAACAGAAGGGCCAGGGTCACTGGTGGAGTTCAGCAGAGACACCAAAGAAGTAAGTTCCAGCCTCCTCTGGTTTGGTGGTGTCCTGAAAGGGCACCAGCACAGGGCTCAGAGGGCAGATCCCACTAATGGGGAGCATGGCAAAATGAAAGAGACAGGCCTACATGGCTCTAGCACAGTGACTGGTTTCTGAACACAAGTAAGTGCTGGCCCCATGAGGCCTGGCATGCTGATATGCCCTTTTGGTGTTTGAGAGGCCCGTGGGCTGGTTACCAACCCCACTCCAACTGAGCAGATCTCAAATGTTAGACCCACGTGGGGGATGACATTGTTCTGGGTAAGCAAGTGAAGTCTTAAGAGACCCAGCTTATCAGATCTTGGGTAAGGCTTCAGTGTGGAAGTACAACATGCCCAGAGCTGCTGTGCCCTCTCCCCAGACCACAGCTTGCATACCAATGGAGTTCCAAGACTGCAATGACCGAACTCTGTGGAACAAGGCCAAGGGGACCCTGGCCAGGTCCAGCCAGATAGAGGAGGCCGAACAGTACTCCCAGACAATCCAGATGTCCTTGTGCCGAGGTGCCAAGAGGGAAGGTAATCCCAGCACATACTCACACTGTCCTGGCCTATGTGCCAACCCTAGACACTGGGGGGACCACCCTGAGAGTCCTCCCAAGAAGAAGTGTACCACTGTCAACCTCACACAGAAATCTGAAACCAAAGACCCTCCTGTCACCCCCATGCAAAAACTTATCTCCCTGGTAAGGGAGTGGGACATGGTCAACTGCAAACAGTGGGAATTCCAGCCACTGTCAGCCCCCCGGAGCAGCTCCTTGGAGGAAGCCACCCTGCAGCACTCCTCAGGAAGTGAGGCTGTTTCCCAGCCCAGCACCTCAGCTTCCCGGAAAGGCCATTCCACAGCCTCAGAGAAGGACCCAGGCCCACAGGCAGGGGCTGGAGCTGGAACCAAAGACAAGGGGCCAGAGCCAAACTTTAATCCATACTTCCCCATGAAAAGAGCTGTCACCCTGAAGGACTGGGGCAAGCAGAGGTCAAAGGAGAGAGGTGAGTCCTGTCCCATCCTTGAGCTAAGTCCCATTTACAACAGAGAAGGCAAACCTTGGCCAAGACCACAGAGTGAGTTAGTGATTAAAGGAGACTAGAACTGCATTCACTACTGCCAAGCAAAAGACCCAGAAACGACAGGCACACTGGCATGGCCTGGGGGCTTGAGAAGCCACATGAGGCATATGAAAGGAAGGACCTACAAAGCAATAGGGGCACAAAGAAGGGTTCAGGGCTGAGGAGTCAATGGAGGAAAGGAGAAATCTTGGGTGCTTGTGGAAACCTAAATCATGGGTCTAGCAGCTGGAAACCAGTCTTCATAAAGTGATGAAAGGCTGAAGACATTAGGATTCAGGACAGGTCTTGTGGGTCAAGTTCAGGACCTGGTACTTTGTTCCAGTTCTAAGTGGAGCAGCCAGCCACTGAAGCATTCTATACACGGGAGCAAGCACAATCAGGTATGCATTTAGAAAGTTTGTTCCAGGGGCAGAGGAAATGCAGTAGCAGAAGGTAAGTGTTGGAAGTGCCAAGACCATCCTAGGTGAAACAGGTTAGGCAGTTGGAGGAAATAGGAAAGGATTGGGCCAAGGAGGGGACAGGTTTCTGATTTGGGTGACTGCAAGGGGGTGGACAGTTACTGAGGTGGGAAGGAGGAGTAGGACTTGGGGAAGAGGACACAGTGTGTATCAAGTACTGATGGGCGTCCAAGGGGAGAAGTCCAGAAGACAGGAGGGTATATGGGGACCAGGCTGAACAGAGAGGAATGTGTGTGGTGGAGAAGTGAGGAGCAGCTCAGAGAAGTGGGCTGAGAACTGCTATTATGGAATGTTTCCTCTGCTCTCAAAGCCCTTCCTATAGTATTCTGTCATTTTCTCTTTCAATGGCTTGTGTCATGCTTGGAGGGGTCTTCCTGGGCCCTGCCTGTGAGCCCCTAGTTGGTTTGTCAAGCATGTTCTTCAGAGTAGACATGCATCAGCAAACCCCCCCCACCCCCCACAAAAGCTCATTTCATAATTTTACAAAGATTTCCAGTCCCCAGCTGGGTTGTGATCAGCTCTATTTACTACTAGCCTAGTTCAACAGATGATTTGGAAAGTTCCTTGGAGTTCTGAAATTGAGGATGTGGCTTGCAGTGATTCCAGGGCGATGAAGAGAGGAGAGTTAGAACATGGCCCTGCCAGCCAAGGCTCCCGCTTCTGAGAAGCTGGAGGCGAGGGCTGGTGACTGACTGCACTGGTCTGTTGCTAGAGGTCTCCTCCCTGCTTGGGCTCTGATGGAGCTTAAGGAGAGCCCTCTCCCCACTTTATTTTCACAGAAAGTCCTGCCCCTGAGCTGACCCTGCCTGAGGCCAGTGAGGGGGACAACACAGGGGTCATCCTCAAGGTGACCCACCCCCCCGTGGTGGGCAGTGATGGCTCGTGCATGTTCTTTGAGGACAGCATCATCTACACCACGCACATGGACCACCTCAGGCGCACGCCGCCCCCAGCCAGCCCCCAGCCCCGAGGTGAGGCTCTGGAGCTGGGCCTGGCCCTGCCCATGGGCAGATGCCTGAGTCCCCAGCCAGGTACTTCAGGGATAGGGTCTCCCTGGAAGCCCTGCACTTCTCCCCCTAACCAAGGCTGGCTCTGAGACCCTTGCCATGACAGATGTGGCCACACACCCCCTCTCCTCCACAGAGGTGACTTTCCTGAGTTTCTCTCTGTCCTGGGAAGAGATGTTTTACGCACAGAAATGTCACTGCTTCCTGACTGATGTCATTCTGGATTCCATCCGACAAAATGACCCCAAAGCCATCACAGCCAAGGTGGTCTCCCTGGTCAACCGGCTGTGGGTACGTGTGATTGGCCCCAGGCCCTGTTCCTTCTCCACTGTCCCCTCGCTTCCACAATAATAGTGCAAGACAAGAGGGAGCAGCCAAGACAAGGGGGAGCAGCTAGGGGGAGAGATCAGGGGCAGAAGGGTGGCAAGACGGGTAGGGACTGGGAGACAGGGCGGCAGCATCTGGGCCGAGCCATGGCCAAGAGGCAGTTTGAAGTTTCGGTACCCCTTGACCTCTGCGGCTTCTGCAGGCCCAGAGAAGCCCCTGCTCCGCATCCCGCTCTAAGGGGCTGGGAGCAAATGTGTGTCAGGCTGTGGCCTCCAGCCCTGCCTGACTGTGGGCTCTTCTGGCAGACCCTGCACATAAGCCCCAAGCAGTTTGTGGTGGATTTGCTGGCCATCACTGGATTCAAGGATGACCGGCACACCCAGGAACGCCTATACAGCTGGGTTGAGGTGAGGGCCACCTGTACCCCACGGGAAATGGCGACCCTCTGGATGCCTCGGATGGACACTGTCTTGCTGTGTGAGGGCCAAGCCAGTGCTGCCCAGAAGGCGAAGACAGGGAACTAGAACTCTAGTCACTGGTCCCAGGGAGGGAGGAACAGTGGTTGAAATTAACCTGTCCAGAGTGGGCAAAAAGCAGTGTTGGGTCACCACTTTTTGTAGTTTTCTCCAATGTTTACCAAATTAGCCTTCATCACTAACAACCCTGACCAGGGATGCACATCATTATGAGCTCGTTTTGAGGTGTTGAAATCAGAGAAACTATTGGCAGTCACATGCTTTCAGTGAGTTATAGATACCAACATCACCTACTCAGCCATGATGTCAATAGTTTTGTATTATACATTCCTTTTCTACTTAAGCTGTTATAAAGCAGTTTTTGCAAAGAAAATTCTTCAATAAGGGCAAAGGAATAACTCAGGTTTTTGTTTTTTGAGTCCTTAAAATAATTTTAGGATTCAAATTTTTATTTGAACGTTGGCGGTGAAAAAGATTTGGCTAATTTTTCATTAATCTGGTATTTCTGTAATCAAGTATATTATTATAACACCTTTCACCATAAACATAATAGTGCCAAGTCACTAGCCTCTGCCTAGTCTGTTGACTGGAAATGAAGTCAGCATCTGCGACTAGGAAGTGGAAAACCAGTGACAGGAAACATGCACTTTAGATCCTCTATTCATTTCATTCTGCGCCCTGGCAGCCACTGAGCCCCAGGTCTGTGAGATGCCTTTAGGCAGAACGGAGGTCAACAGCACCAGCTGGCCTTGCCCCCAACCCTGCCCCCACCCAGATAGCAGGACCTCACAAAGCTAGAATAGCAGCCAGCTAGGAATAAGACCAGCCTTTCCTTCCAGCTCACGTTGCCTTTCGCCAGGAAATACGGCCGCTGTGTGGACCTGCTCATCCAGAGGGGCCTGTCAAAGTCTGTCTCTTACTCTGTCCTGAGCAAGTACCTACAAGATGGCTAAGGTGCCCAGCCATGCTTGGGGAGATACGCTGCCCCCACATCCCACCCATCCCATCACCAAGATGCATTTAAACCAGGGATGTCCCCACCGAAGGGTCCATTATCAGTTTATTTTTTTAAATAAAGAATAAATCACGAGTCAAGGGTCTGGACTCCATCTCTGAGAACCAAATACCTTACAACCAGTGAAATAATCTTATACAACTCTAACTGAAAGCTATTCAAAAACCTCTGAGTCCATGTAACCAAACTGGACTGGGGAGCTAGGGCATGCAAGAGGAAGAGTCCAGCAGGGATGAGCCTGGCTTTGAGACCCAGAGTTGGGAAGCAGTGGCGAGGAACCCACCTCTGTTCCTCCTGAAGGGTGGGGCAGCTTAGTCACTACCAGAGCCACTCAACATCCCACTAGCCTACAGCATAGAAATAAACATCCACCTTCTGCTCTGGGTGGGAGAAGATGGGGACAGAAGGGGACATGGGCCAGGAACCCAAAATGAGGGTGCTTATTTAGACTCTGCTGCCAGAATCCCCTGGAGAGGTCATTGCCAATCTGTCCAATGGACACGGACATCAGAATGGGTGGTTGACAGGACTGTGCATATGGGCTGGAGGTGACCCAGGTGCTGCCCATGGCCTGGTCGTAGCAGATCTCCAGGGAAGTGATGCTCCTTGGATCTAAAGACTCCTGGATCCACTGCCCACCTTCAAGCCCAGGCTCAGACCTATGGTACAGAGCCAAGTATGAACACATATTTCCCTGGCTCAGGATCCAGGTGGGATCTCTAAGGAATGGCTCTGTCCCACCACCCTCAGTTCCACCTAAAGACAAGGGTGCCATAGGCCCAGGTAGAGCTGAGAAAGCGCTGGTAGGTACAAGGCAAAATGGCACTCACGTAGGACAAGTCCTCCAGGCCCTTGCCCAGGATCTGCCCTGACACACAGCTGCTGTCTGAGCCACTGGAGCCACTGGCTGATGGGCACTGGGAGGAAACCTCTGAGTCCTCAGGAGCTGGTAAGGGAGACCAGGTGAGCCATCAGCAGGGGAGGCCCAGATCCCAAGTCATGCCCTTCTGCCTCTGGGAAAGCCCAGAAACCTACTCAAAGATGGCTGGCTGCCCAGTTCGGCATCAGTCTCCAGTGCCACTTCCTCTGGGAAACTGGTGGAATACAGGGGCCAGCGGAAGCCCAGAAGAGCTGGGTCTCTGTGCAGATGCAGGTTGAGGGACCCCAGTACGGAGCAAGAGGCAGGATCTCCAGGAAGGGCGCCTGAGGCCCCCAGGTAGGGGCTGTCAGAGTCAAAGGGAGCCACAGCAATGGAGGCCCGAGAGCGAACTGCTGCATGAGAAAGAGAGTCCGGTTGGGTCAGGCCAGAGCTCAGCTGGGCCGAGGTCCTGAGGGGAGTGCAGGCTAGGGCTGCCAGAGGCCCACATTGCTCCCTGAGCAGCTCTCCCTACCCCACCCCGCAGCCTGTCTGCTACCTCGGCACTTCAGGATATAGTTGACGGTGCGGTCATTGATAGCTTCTTCGCTGGGGGCGATGTCCCGGAAGGCCTTGTTCCCCACACCCATAGACACCATCTCAGCCATGCGCACCTCTGGGTGGAAAATGGGTATCTGGACATCAGGCCGGCCCTTTATCACTCCTCCTCATGTAAGTCTCTCCTGGACACCCAGAGCCTGGGGACTGTCCTGTTCACCAAACACTCAGAGGTTTACATGTCCGCAGCCTGAGATGGTGACATGAGGACCGCCTGGCTTGAGTTCTTTCTCCTGTGCTGGCTGTTGCTGCTGGACCTTTTCCACCCTCCCCAGTGTTTCCAGTTCTGAGGCCCTCGCTGGGGCCCCTTTGGGACAATGTAAGCTCTCCAAGGAGGGGATCATGGGATGAAATGGGACAGACACCCACCCTTGTTGTGGATGGCCTGCCTCCAGAGCAGGCGGGAGATGTCAGCTGTCCAGGCCTGCTTGGTGGCCAAGCTGGCGGCTTGTAGCACAAAGGTGTCCCTAGCCTTGCGACGGCGAAACCAGATCTCAAAGCGCAGGTTGTTGTTCCCACAGCACTCAGTGAGGCCAAGATCTGCCATCTGTGTGACCAGGAGAGGAGCTCAGTGAGGCTGTAGGGGTGCTGGGGGTACGGGGAGGGCCCGAGTTGAGCCTACCTTGAAGGACCGCTTGTAGGTAAACATGTCGATGCCTGTGGGTCCTCGGCGAGGCTTGCTGAAGAGCAATAGCTCCTCAAAGAGGAAAATGCGACGCAGGGATTTGTGGCGCCCACAGCGGACTGTGAACTCATCCTGCCGGACCAACTGGCCCTGTTCCTTGAGGTTGACCTGCCAAGTGGGGGCCCGGTGGGTGCCTGGCCTCTTCTGCCCCCTCCCTTCACACCCACTGCCCCTGGCCTGCCAAGACTCACGTCACAGCCCTGGATGGCATCCATGGCTAGCAAGTCATTGCCGTGTCGCAGCTGGAAGTGCACGAGGCTCTGGGCAGCCCGCAGGGCACTCAGCTCCTGTGCGGGTCCCCCACAGGCCCGCGCCAGCTCCTGCAGCAGCAGCGCATACTTGCTCATGCGCTGGATAGGCTTCAGCAGGTAGGAGGCCAAGTCCAAGTGGTCCCCCAGTGCCTGCTGCTTGTCCTGCCGGATGCATCAGACACCGTCAGGGAGCTTCCCGTTGTTTGCTCCATCCCCCCTCCCGCTACAGTCTCAGGCTCACCCACCCTGAAGAAGACATGACCATAGCTGGTCATTAGGGCATCGGAGCGCGGTTTATTCTTGCTGTAGAGTGCGTACATCCCAAACTGCACCCTCTGCAAAGATACACAGCTTGACCAGGTGCCAATGGGCCAGCATCCAAGGGAGTCAAACCACTCAGCTTGGGAGGCCCAAATGGCCGACGACATGTCCCCAAGGAGGCCTCCCACCGACAGATCCTACCTGCCCTGCTTGGAGTGACGGGTGATCTGGCAGGAACAAGCGCTGTGCAGGGAGGGGCTTGCCTACAGGGCTCTGGGGAGGAAGTCCTGCACACAGCCCTGCCACTTCCACAGCCCCAAGAGCTCTGCTCTGGTCTCCTCTCACCTTGGATGACCCTTCCCCTGCTCACAACACTAAGCTACACTGACCCATCTCCTTCTCAACCACTGGGCCTCTTTCCTGCCCAGCACATTGTACTTGATCTTTCCTCTGAACGGAATGCTCTGACTACAGCCCCTCCCTCTGGCCTTAGCTCAAACATCAGCTTCTCTTAAGATGCCTCTCTAACTGTTCTCTCTAAAGGGGGTACCCCTGCCTCACTGCTAACTCACCATCACCTATCTGGATTTTTTTCCTAATCCCAAATATAATCTGGAATTACCTATTTTACACTCACATCTCCTCTGCTAAACTAAAAGTACCCTGAAGAACAGGGGCTGGTTGGTCCTGCTCATAGCTGTGCCCATCACACGACCTGACACCAAGGTCAGACCCAATAGCTCACTGTTGAGTGTGGCAGGATCAGCCAGGGGCCACGTGGCCTGTGGGGCTTACATGGCGCAGGAAGGCATAGGCCACCCGGGGCGGGTGCTGGGTGCAGGCCTCCAGCTCACGCAAGAAAAAATGGCGGTGGAAGTCCCACAGCTTCTCCAGGTTGCCAAAGAGTTGGGCACGCTGGCCACGGAGGCCCTGGGGCACATCAGGGCGATCCAGCTCAGGGAAGTAGTTCTCTATGGTGTAGTCCAGGGCACGGACATATTCCCGCTCCGTAGCCACCATCTCCGCCAGTACCAGCTGAAGTCTACCAGGGAGGTGGAGTCAGGACCCGAGACATCCACCCTGCCACTGCCCTCCCTGCCCTGCCCACTCTGTACCTGTTGGGGCTCCTGGGGTCACAGCTCCCAGGAGGAGGCACGGTGGGGCATGACTCTGACTGGGCACCACCTCCAGCCTCTCGTCTGTGGCAGGCAGGTACAATGGCCTCAGGGTGGCACTGGTGGGCAGGTTCTCTGAGACTCAATCCCAGATTCTGATCAAGGCTATAGGCCTTCCTCAGGGGAGGGACAGCAGGTACTGCTGGGACCCGGCTGACACACAGGCTAGCTGTGCTACCCGTCAGGGGTGACTTCAGAGCAGCTTCTAACTTCTGATCCAGGGCCAGCCAGGTGTCCTGGCACTGCGCCCAGGCCCAGCGGCACTCCTGGCGAATACCCTCAGATCCCAGCCCTGTGGCTAAAGCCCACATCTTTCGGAAGTGGGCAGGAGGCAAGTCCGGGTGCTTGGTCCAATGCAGCTGCAGTCGCTGCAGCACAACCCCTGGGCGCTCCTGTTCCAGCTCTGCCAACACCTGCCGCCCCTCCTCGGCCCAGGTCAAGGCCTGCAACACCAAGGCCAGATGGGCACTGAGGAAGGATCTCCCCAAGACTGCTGAGCCCTCTCCTCTACTTCCCCCCATCCCCACAGAATGTTGGCCCCAGGCTGCATCCCCAGTGGATTTGGGCATCAGACTGAAAACAGGGAGAGAAAACAGGCACGACAGCCTTCAAAGCTCAGGCTGCCGTAGCACTAAGCAGCCACCCCCTCTGACTTCACTGACCACCTGGAACCAGGGACAGGACCCCTCACGCACCTGCTTGAAGAACTGCAAGAGTCTGTCGGCATCTGCCAGTCGCTGCCGCCGCTGGGCCAAGGCCCTAGAGAAGTCGGCCAGCTGGGTTTGCAGGGTCAGAAAGCGGGCCCCAAAGGGGCCCAGTTCGGCTGCATCACAGCCAACCAGTGGCTGCAGACATTTCTCCCCTCGCCTGACCTGTTCCTGGAGACAGAGTTTGGAATCAGCAAGCCTAGGCCTAGCATTGCAGTTGCTGAGCCCAGGTCTTTTCCATGGATGTCCACATGGCATCACCAAGTCACTTCTGTGAAGACCAGACCTCCACATCTCCTCCCCCAACCCCCTCTCTCTGTGCTCCTCTCCACAGCGAAACTCCCTGGAAAAACCGTTATTTTCATCACTACTTCTTAACTATGTTGGCCTTCTGCAGCCCCACTTCACTCCCCATCCCCAGCGCCTCTCAGGCTTCCTCTGACTCTTACCATTCAGTACTACCAAACCTCTCTCCTCTAGCTCCCCTGATCTCTCCCCTCTCCCTGATTCTCCTTGGCTTTCTCTAGTGCTTCCCCTCTCCTGATCCCCCATCCATTAGCTCAGCTGTTAAACCTTGGTGTTCCTGAAGACAGCCCACTCTCTCTCAGGCAATCATGTGCAAACACACTTCAAATATCACCCATACACCTACAACCACCAGATGAGCCTCTACACTCAGTGCTCCCTCTCCTTCCTTCATGGTCATTTCCAAAGTACATCCAAGGCTGGACAGATGAACGCCCTTTCCCCCAGAAGGTCCGTCTCTCAGGGAACAGTACCTATTCACCTTTGTAAACACTTCTTTCTCTCACAGCTTCACATGTATCCACCACTGAATCCCATCAACTTCTCAAATGATATCTCCTCTGCCACCATCCTGGCCAGAGTAAGCATTATTCCCACCTGGACCACTACAAGTGCCTCCTCAATGGACTCTGATTGTCCATCCACCAAATCACTGTCTACCCAGGAACTATGGTAATATTTCTAGAATACAGATCTGATTATATGATTTTCCTGCTTAAACTGTACTCCGTTATAGGACCCAGTTCCTGGCCACTGGCCATTCTTCCAGCCTCATTTTACCTCATCTCACCCCACTCTCCCTCCTTCTTCTGCTCTGTATTTCATCCTCACTGACTTTCTGATGGTTCCTCAGGCCAGCCACGCTCCTTCCTATCACAAGATCTTTGCACATGCTTTTTGCTTCCCCAGTCTGCAACGTGTCTTATCTCTAACCCTCTTCTGCCTGGTTAACATCAACCTATCCTTCAGATCTCAGATCAAAGTCACTATCTCAAGAGAGTTTGGCCAATACCCCTCCTCGTTCAGGACTTTTATCATACACTCAGATAGAAACACCTGTATTGCTTCTCTCTAGAACTTTTGTACAGAAAGAACAAATGTGCTCAGTCGCACAGTCATGTCCGACTCTTTGCAACCTCATGGACGGTAGCTTGCCAGGCTCCCCTGTCCATGGGATTCTCCAGGCAAGAATACTGGAGTGGGTTTCCATTCCCTTCTCCAAAAAAGAACATATACATGACTTTCAATCTTTGGTTACAACTGATCTTCTCCGCTGGATTGTAATTTCCAAGAGAATAAAGACTAGATTTACTTTCACCCACTCTGCATTCCAAGTTTCTGGCAAAGTGCTCCAATACCTACACAAGGAACAAGTAACCAAACTCACCTGAGCAATCTGGTCCAGCTCCCGAAAAGGGCCTTGGGCCTGAAGCAGCATGTCCAGTGAAAGCTCCCTGGGCTCCTCAAGTGCTGGCCAGCCCACCTGCTGAAGCCATACTTCCATCTGGAGGAGTACGAACACGGAAAGGAGAGTTGTTGCTATGGGGTGGGGGTGATGCTTAAGATTAGAGGTGAGGCCCACTGGGGCGGATAGTTCCCACCTGGTGCAGCTCGCCCTCCTGGGCCTCCAGCGTCTGGACCAACTCCAGTGCTTGTATTCGGCGGTTACCCTGCAGTGTCAGTTGGTGCAGCAATCCATCCACGCGGCCATACAGCTCCTCAACCTCGTCCACCGCTGACCTGGTGCATGGTACATGTCTTAGTGCCCCTTCCAGGTGCCTAGATCCACTTGACCCTGTCCTGGGACCATAATCCTGGCTGGTCTGGGCCAGACACTGAGTCCTTGGCATGGGATATGGTGGGCTGGGGCAAGACCTGGACTTGTACCTACCTGTAGTCTGGGCTCAGGGTTACCTCTGGGACCTCTTGCTTTAGCCACGTCAGCTCCAAGGCTCCCTGGCATTGTAGCCATGCCAACCGTGGAGAGCCTAGCACATGCTCCATCAGGACCCGTGCCTGCCGCAACAGTCGACCGGCTTCCTATGATTAAGAGCAACAGGTGGTGGAGGCGTGCATGGGAGAAAGGGAAGGAAAATAGGGAGAATTTGGGGAGGTGTCAAGAGGGGACACTCACCCCAGACTCCACAGGCTGGGGCACAGCCTTCATGCTCTCAATGGCTCCCTGAAGCAGGGCACAAACTACCTGGCAGCTCTGCAGGAGGGCTTCCAGACGCTGTGAACAGAGGCAGGCATGACTAGCGCAGAGCACAGGGCTGGTCCCAAGCAGCTTGGATCCCAGGCCACGGCAGCCAGCTATGCACTGCCCAAGCCAGCCCAGGGGAGGCTCCTCTGCTGACCATATCGCCTGTCTACCCACCCAATGCCCCACCCAGTGTACTGACCATCCGGAAGTCCAGCCAAGCCTGGTGACAGTAAGGCAGGCCTCCTCCTAGTGAAGTGAGCAACTCTGAGGTGGAGATGTGGGTCAGCAGGCTTTGGTGAGAGGATAGATGCTCTAACTGCAGAAAAAGAAGGTGTAGTGGACTCGGGCCTGGTGGGGACTCACCCCATCTCCACCCTGACTAAAATGGCTCAGTACCTGTAGCCCTGCAGGCACTTCCTCCGGCAGCTTTCCCACCAGCAGCACACGGTGCACTGATCCTGGGACTGCTTCCTGCAAAGAATCTGAGCTCAGCCCTGACCCCGACCCTACACAAAAGGAATGGCTAAGGGGAAGAAGGGAGCTACAATCCTGCACTCACTTGCAGTTGGCTGAGCCCCCAGAATATGGAAGAGCTTGGGGAACAAATCCGGGCATCCACTAGCACGGTCAGTCCCAAGGTCTGTACTTTGGGCCTAAAGGAGCAGGCTTTGGTTGAGTATTTCCCCAACCCTGCCAATCTCCTGGCTCAGGTTCTGTCCCCCAACCTCCGCCCCCAACCTGGGGATGCTTTGCAAGTAGAGCAGGAGGCGGACAAGCTCATGGCTGTTGCACTTGGGGTGATTCCAGGCTGAGTTATGGGCACACAGAAGCAGCACTGCCCGGCCTTCCACATCTCGAGTCCCTGTGGGGAAAAGGCAGTGAACACCTGCTCAATCAAGCCACCCCACCTGTACCGCCTTTAGTGTCTCCCAGCTAGCTACCTGGCAGGGCAGCCATGCCACTGGCAAGTAGCTCCCAGGCAAGGTCTTGGGCCAGGAGGTAGTCAGTGGACTTCAAGAGCCTGGATCTGTGGGAGTCTTGGGGAGGAAAACCGCTTGGGTCTACACTGGGCAATCTACCCAGAGACCCCCTATTTGCATCTGGGCTTTAGTCTGAGTAGGATCAGAAGCCTCCCCACCTTCAGGTACCCTCCCTCCTTCCCTCCCAAGACCTCCCTGGCCCAGCCTTCCTTACCTGCCTCCAGTAGCTCTGATGATGTCTCAGATAAAAGACCTCCATGGTTCACAGAGTCACTGTCCAACCCTTCAGGGTCCAAGCGGACTGGCATGACCCTGCCTGAAACTGAGTCCCCTGCCAAGTCTCCTCCTTGGCTGTCATTCTCACCCTGTGCCAGACTAAGGTGGGAAGACATTGGACTTAGGAGGATCTCTACTCCAGAGGAGGCTGGTTCCTTCATGTGGACAGAAGACCCTCTTAATGTGCCCTTCTGGCCATGCCCCGACTTATCTGCAACCATCTGTCCTGTGGGTGACTGAAGTTCACCAGGCAGAGGGCTGCCCTGGAGCTCCTCCCCCTGGGCTGCCCCTGATGGTGGGCTTGGAGGATGAGGGTTCTTAGCCTGCATCTGGGGAGCAGGTTCCCCCTCATCCCAGGCATCTCTGAAACTGCACACAGCAAATCTCCAGTCGGTGGCGTGGCCGTGGGACTCTGGAGACTCATCCCCATCCTCCAGGGGCCCTTCCATCACCCCTTCCTTAAGGGTGGGCCTGCTCCAAGCAAACGGGAGAGGAGCTAAGCCCTCGGTGTGAAGTGAGACCTCAGCTCATCCAGGAAACACGTTGAAGATGGCCGGGTAGGGCTCGGCGGGTGATGTAGGCAGAAGGCACTAGGCCGTATTAGGCACCAGTCTTGGTGCTTGGCACCAGCACCGGCACCAGCACCGGGAGCACAGCGGCTGTCGCAGTTGAGGCCTGAGGAGAAGGGAGAAAGGCTGGGGTCTCTCCCTCCAGCTAGGGACCAGCGACGCCACGCTCCCGTGGGCCTTCACCCGGAAGGCCCCACGCTGGGGGCCGGCCTGCGCGGGTGCGACGCTCACGGCGAGGGCGGGGCGCGCCTCGTGCTCGCGCTCACGCCGGCCTGGCCGACACCGGCCTCGCCACGGGCTCGCGCGCCCGTTCCCTCGCCCGCCCCGCCGGCCACGCTCACAACCCCAGGACGCGCCGACGGGGAACCGCGAACCCAAGACGCCAGGAAGCCGGAGCCCTCGAACGTACCGCACCGCTGCCTCGACGGCGGCTACTGCACGCAGCCTCCAGACCGCGGGGGCGGCACGGGCGCAGCAGGAAACACGGCGGCGCCGCACCGCCCCCTGGGGGCCGGAGGACGCAGCCACCGCCCACCCCGCCGGGCCCGACGGCAGCCGCCCGAGCCCCAGCCAGCCCGAGAGCGCCGAGACCGCGGCTCTCGCAGCGCCCCCTGCCGAGCCGTCCCCACGTCCCCCGCGGGCTGGGACGACTCGGCTTCACCCCCGGGGCTTCCAGCTGACTTTGACTTGGCTTCTCAGCCCGCTGGCAGGGGTAACGACCAGCGGCCTTCCCACGGCGCCCACTCCCCCGGCCTGCTCAGCGCGCCAGAAGCGCTCCCCCGCTGGGAAGGCGGCATAGGTGCGCGGGGGTGAGTGAGCCAGGGGTCCGCCTGGGAGTGTGGGAGGGGGCTGGCGGAGCGAGGGGGGGGAGGCTTCTGCTCTTGAATGCACGCGGGATGGGGGGAGTACAGCCCCAGCCTCCCTGGGCAAAACAAGGAGCGCTTCTGTCAGCCTGGAGACCCCTAAGAGAGACTCCGGAAGCCCAAACTAGCTACTTGGTGCTGCTGGCAGCCATTAGGGGTATCTTCATGGAGGGAGGGGCCCTTCCATTGCAGCCCCTATCTTCCTTTCCAGTCCTCAGGCCCAGGCACCGAGAGACAGCTTGTATGATCCCATGATGGGTCGTGGGGGCTGCTGTCTGGGCTAGAGGGAAGGAGGGAGCTCTGTAGTGGGTGCTGACCCAGATTCGCCAGGATCCACCAGGCCCGGACTCTCCACTCCCCTGCATTCTTGGCACTTCTGTCATATACACCCTCTCCCCAGCTCCCCACCCCCTGCCACAAAATCCAGCCAAAGAGGCTGGAACTGAGGACAGGATTCTGGAAGAAGAGGGCCAGGTGTGCCCTTCCACTTACCTGCTGGGTGAGCTTCTGCAACTCAGTACCCCTTGAGCCTCATCTTACTCACCTGTAAAAGAAAGAAGGAAAGTCGCTCCTTTCTCCTGGGATTCCCCCCTGAGAACTAGGAAAGACCTGTATGTCAGAGGTCCACTTGCTGCCAGCTCTGGGGCTGTGTTGGAGCCCTGCCCTTCATTTCATGCTCTGTCAGAGCATCCTGAACTGGTGAAAGTCACTTGGACAGCTGACCTATGAGATCTTGCTCAGCTTTGAGGTGTGAAGTCCCTTTGGGGACATGTGGGTCTGGCCTGACACTCCCCCAAACTTGTGGGAAGATTATAAGAAGGTAGCCTATGTGGCCAGAAGAAGACACTGTGCCCCATAACCTTATTCAGGCCCTGGGTTCCTTGTAGAGAGAGGGCGCTGGGTACAGTGGCTTCCCTGGCTCTAGGGTAGTCACCTCCTTCAAGAAGCTGCCAGAGGAGAGAATCAGGGCATCAGAAGGAGCACCAACAATCCTCCCCTCCCCACCGTCCCAGCTGCCACATCAGCACCAAGTCCGCCTCCCAGGAGCCTCCTTCTTCAGGGGATGTGGCCGGGAGTAAGGAGGCTTGGGGTTACCCTGCTCCATCCCCAACCCCCCGCAGGCCCTCTCATCCCACCCTCCTCTAGCTTCAGTGAGCATCAGGACCAGCCTTGGCTCCCTCCCCAGCTGTGTTAGAGCCGCCCCACTGAGTCACTGCTTCCAGCTCCCTCCCTCCCCTTCTGCTGCCCAGTCTGCCCACCCCCACCCCAGCCAGGCCCCCTGTGAGCGTTGGTTAGACTTGCTGGCCAGCACATGTACCCCTCCAGAGCCAAAGACAGGAGGCCTCAAACCACAGGCCATACCTGACCCCAGCACCCCTGGGCACAGGCGGATAGATTCAGGGGCAGGGCCAGGCCTTGGTTTAGTCACTCTGCACAGAATGTGCATTGTAAGCCTCATGAAGACAGAGACCATGTATTGCCCACTTCTGTATTTCTTGTATCTAGCACAGGGCCTGGAATAAATATTGAGGGGTGCCTGAGACTGGTCACACCAGCCCTGCCCTCCTGAGGCTCTCCACTTATGAGCCAGATGTAAACCAGAGTCACAAATGGAAGCAGATTCAGAGGCTCAGTCGGAGAGGGCCACAGAAGAGGCAGAGGGTGGCAAGATGCACAGCTCCGGGATGGCAGAGAGACAGATAGAAATGGGGACAAACTGGGCCTAGTGGGGAACACTGGGGGCTCGGCCTGGAGCCAACCTGAGCCGCTGACCACAGCAGGGTCTGTGGGCTGAGCTTGCAGGACTGAGCAGTGACTCATGGGGCCCAGCTCTGTGGCTCTTCTGGCAGCAGAATGTCCTCACAGCAACCTTTTCCACTGAGATCATGAAATGGGGATGGGCCTCCCTCCCCTGCCCCTTCACCAGCCAGCTCCACATTTCTTACCAACACGAGCCACTCAAAAATGGAGCGGGAGCTCTGTGCTTCTATGGGCCTAGTGATAAGAGAACCACAGTCATTGCCCTCATTCCACCCCAAACCTTCCCCTCTTCAGTACTGCCCTAGACAGCGCGGGTGACAAATGCTCTACGCCTTCCAGACCCATCTCACCTCCAGCCTAAATGAGCTCTAACTCCTTAGTGTGGCATTCGAAGCCATCCGGAGGCATAGTCACAGCCTTCCCATCCAGCTCTTACATAGGCCTGAAAACTCACCTGATCACAAGCTTGTCGCAATATGTCTCCCTGTTTGTGGAATGCCCAGGTGGCGCAGTGGTAAAGGATCTGCCTGTCAGTGCAGGAGACACAGGAGATGTGGGTTCGATCCCTGGGTCGGGAAGATCCCCTGGAGGAGGAAATGGCAACCCACTCCAGTATTCTTGCCTGGGAAATCCTATGGACAGAGGAGCCTGGCAGGCTACAGTCCATGGGGTCGTAAAGAGTCAGACACGACTGAGTGACTGAGTATACAGACATATGCACACTTGGAATGCTCATGCTCATCCCTCCAGGTCAAAACCCTTCCTCCTTCAAGGCACTGGAGGTTGTTCCCACCATCCTGCCTGGTCAGATGGTGACTTGTTTGCTTTTCTGCATCCCAGATGCCTGCCTCCCCTGGTTTTCTTACCCTCAGTCTGCTCATTTCTGACCAACCGTTTTCTTGGAAGTCCCCCCATTTTTAGTTACCCAGCTCTAGGCCCAGGAGCCCCTCTGCACCCCTTTCGTACACCATCAGTTGTGGATTTCATTTCTGAACCTTCCTAATCTAGTGATTTTTGAAGGATGTGGTCTCTCTCTCCTTCTGGAAAGCCAGTTCAGATTACAGATTTCTGGGCTCCCGTAGACCTGCTGAGTCAGAACCTTGGGATAGGCCCAGGAATCTGTGTTTGACAAGCTCCCAGTGGTTCTGACACCAGGGTCTGAGAATAGCTGCCGGCCGTCTCCAACATAAGCACCTTCACATCCCTGGGCCTCCCAGCAGGTCTTCCATCTCTAGCCTTTCCTCCTACCGAGCCTTCCTCCACATAGGCCTTCACCCATCCTCCCCCCAGCACCAGCTACATTCATGCTCCCTACTGCACATCACTGCCCACACTCCCTAGGTCACTATTCTCCCAGGCTGCCACCTCCGAAACTCGGCAGGGTCACCCCACCCACGCCTTTGTGTCCTTGGCTGGCCTCTCCCCAGCGTGTCACTCGCTGCTCCTTGCCTCTCACTGTGTGTGCTCCAGATGCCTTTTATTCATGCTGCTCTTCCCACCTGACATGCACCGACATAGCTTCACCCATGCTGTCTGAGCCCCATCATACACACACACTCATACCCCTCTCAAAGCTACCCCCCTCCACTAGATCTCCTCGGGCCTCACAGCACTTTCTATGTTCTTGGGCTTGTAACGAAACACCAACAATGACTAACATTTATAATCCTTTACAACGGGCCAGGCTGTGTACTAGATTCTTCTCATTTCATCATCTAATCCAGACAGCAGCGGTATGAAATAAGCATCCCATTTTAGAGATGAAGACACTGGAACTCGGAGAGAGTATGTAACATACCTAAGGTAACATACCCAGCAAGGGAGGGCTGGGACCAGCTGCTCGGCCTTATTGCAGCCGACTATAAGCCGTGTGAGGGCAAAGCCTGAAAGTCACTCTTCCTTCTCTTCCCACATTCCCCAGGCATAAGTCAGAAAAAAGGCTGACTAAATGTGTAAGCTTTGCAGTGTGTTCAGGGTTTCAGATCTGTGAAGACGAACAACAGGTCAGTGATTACCTAGGGCTCAGCAGAGGGTGAGGAGTGAATGCCGACAGTACAGAGTTTCTCTGGGAGATGATGAAACTGTTCCAAACTTAGCTTGTGGGGAGGGTTGCACTACTCTGTGAATATGTTCGAAAACCACCAAGCTGTACATTTTAAATGGGTGAATTTTATGGTGTGTGTGTGTGTGTGAGGTATCGATAGAAAGGCCCAGTGGAAACTGGGTCTGCTGTCATCAGGGATTTCTATCCCTAGATGTTTCTGGACCCCACACTCTCCAATTTGTATCAGAAACACTCAGGGTAACCAGCTCCCTGGAGATTGTCCTCCCACCCGCCATGTGTGGAACACATCTGTTCATTTGTCCTACCGCCCCCTCCAGGCATTTGAGGAATGTTTATCTGGTGCCAGTGTGTGTTGGCTGCATCTTTGGGCACCTTGGCATCTGACCTCTGGGGTCTTTCTTCCTGCAAGTCATTCCCATTTTGTGGACTCCCAGTTCTGTGACCCCGTGCCCAGAGAACAATCCCCTGGACTTGCTGCAGGCTTCCTGTAAGGTGACGTAGTGGGAAAGAATGGGAGCAGAGGGAGGGCCATAGGGCCTAACAGTCTTTCCCGGGACCTCCTCCCACCGTCCACCACCCATATCAGGGAAGCCCTGGGTCACAGAGTAGAAAGTTTCCATCTCCCTCACCACATGCCCTCTTGCCCCCTTCTAACACCTCAAAACACCCAGACACATGGGCGCAGGACACACATCCATCTGAGAGATGTTTAATGTATCTTAGGTTCAAGGTACACAATTCAGGGCAGGTCACCTGCCACCCAGTCAGCCCCCTTTCCATTGTAGTCAGGCCTCTCAGCCCCAGAGCAGTGGAGCAGTGATCCTGAGATACCTAGCTCCTTTCCTGTTCAGGAGAAAACGAGACAGTGTGGGAGGCCAGAGGCCACCATCTCCCCTCCTCACAAATCTCAGACCCAAGGATCTGAAAGGTCCAAAGCCAGGTGCAGAGCAGCAGATCCCCAGAGTGATGCCAGCTAGGAAGCAGCCATGACCCGAAGCCTGGCCCAACCCTGTGGCCTCAGTCCTGGAAATGGAGTAACTATTGGCCCAGAGACTGGCAGCAAAGGGGAGAAGATAAAGCAAGGAGTGGAGACAGATTCCCACTGCCCCAAACCAACTGGCTATGGGTAGCTGAGACAACAGGGTAGCAAAGCCTGCTGCACCTCCCAGCCCAGTCCCTCTGAGGACCAGCCCCTCGTGGAGCCTCACTGCCAGGGTACTGTCCTTGAGCTGACTCTGGGGCAGGGTGGAGTGCGGGACAGCCCAGTGTCAGCTGAGGAGAGATGCCCTTGCTTGGGGGACAGGAACTGCTCCCCAGGAGGACCCGCTGGGGAAGGGGCATGAGCTCCCCTTGTCTCTGGGCCTTGCCTCTAAAATGTCTGGACTGGGTTTTGAACCAGAGTTAGGGCCTTATTGAAAGGGAAGGTGGCAGGAGTTTAGGAGCAAGGAGGGTGGTGAAAAGGGTTCCTGTGAGGACCAGCCCAGGAGACCCTTCTGACCCGCCCCAAGGGAGCCCAGCTGCTACTTCAGTCCAGGCCCCTCTAACCCCATGTCCGGTTGAGTGGGCTCCTCTGCCCATTGTGCAGGGAAGACTTCCATGGGGGCCCCGGCCCCCTGCTCCTCCCCGAGTCTCTGGGCTACAGCCGGCCGCCTTTGTTGAAGTGGATGCACCAGTGGGAGTTGGCGGGGCCGGGGCTGAGATGGGTGTGGTCCTCGTGTCCCATGAGGGGCTGCAGCTCCTGCTGCCGGGGGATGTCAGCGCTGCTCTCACTGCGAGAACGACCCGCCTTGGCCAGGCTCGGGGGGAAAGCAAAGCAAGAGCGAGGATCAGAGGAGAGGGGCAGTTTGAGAGGGGCCTGGGGCTCTTCCGGGGCCCGTGGGCGGGGAGGCAGGCGGGTCATGGTTGGGGCCTGAGTACACGGTGGGGATGCCAAGCTCTCCAGGGATGAGATGCTCTGGTTCCAGCCTGTCTGCATGTCCACGGGCACAATCTTGGTGGTTTCTGAGGACACGTAGACGGCCAGGTCCCCCTGCCCACTCTTCCAGGGCAGCTCCTTCTCCGCACAGGTTGGGGATGGGGGGATGATGCGTGGGCTGGGGCACACCTCAAGGCTCCCTGGGGACAGAGCACACACACAGTCATTGCCAATCCAGTGGACACTTTCTCAAGTATAAGCACAGAAGTTCATTCTGCAGTCGCCATGCAGCATCCATTTGTGCAGTTATTGGATGCACGCCTGGCCAAGGGGAAGCACCACAGCTGGGTTTGCTCCCCACTGTGTCCCCAGCACCTAGCACAGGACTGAGCATGTAGCAGTTGCTCAACAAATACCTATTGAACAAATGAAAACAACTAGAACAAAACAAAGCGAGAGCAAGGCAGGAAAAAACCCATCTATGATCAGCCCTCAGCCAACTTGCAGTGCCAGGCTTAAACCACATCCTGCTAGGCCCCCGGCCCAGGGTGAGGAAGATCTCGAGGCTTGGCCACTGCGCTCCTTGCCTGAGTTCCCACCGCAGCCCTTTGGTGGGACAGAGTCCAGGAGTCTGAGCTCACGAAAAATTAAAATAGGCTAAAGCTGAGCCACAAAGGGGATGCCAGAGCACAGGGGATGTGAGCCGAGAATCCCAGAAGTGCGGGCACCCATAACGGAAGGCTCAGCCACGGCATTACAGAAAGGCTGAGGCTCTGAAAGAGGAAAGCAGGGAAGGAACAGCCCTCTGGCTATCTACCACCCCTTCATCTCCAAAGTCAAGCTCAGTGCCTTGCCTATAATAGGTGCTCAGTATGTGTCTGCTCACTGATAAAGTCCTGAGCAGTCCTGTGAACCTGACTTCAAGTGCTCCATGTTATGAAATGTATTGATGCTGTGACTGAGAGTGAAACTACCTCCCTGGAATGCTGTGTTAAATTTTAATAACAAACTTCAGTGTTCACCTTTAGAGGATATCAGGTAACTATTGGTCTGAAAACTGATAAGTGAAAGGAAAAATTCAAGCATTTATCCATTCTTCCCTATATGAACTGTACCTCAGACTGACTAAGTAATTGATAAGGGAAGGCTTTTTAATACAAGAATTCCTGCTAATCAATGCAAACAAAAAATAGACATAGAATATCAGCATTGCACAACCCAGAATGAACTGTTGGATGTGGCAGTGATCACCAGTGACTGGAAGACCACCTGATGAAAAACTGACAGGGAGTTTGATAATGGGTGGCTCAGGCTAACAACAACTGAAGCCAGTAGTCAATATTAACCTACAAAAAGAGAGACAGCCAGATGGTATATGCTCCCTGGTGAGATGTAGTGGGAAGTATAACATCACCACCTATGGAGTATGCTTATCAAGTCTGATCTAGATTTAATTACTGATTTGAAGGAAATATAAAGGTCAGTGAAACAGACTTATTAAATGATGCTTAGGGGATGCAATCAGCAAAATCCAGACAAGGAAAAACTGGGGGACAAATAACCAAGTTATTTCAATAAATACAGTGCAAGGAAAGAAAGTATGGTGGGGGGACCTATAAATCAGGGTTTTTCAAACTTGACACTGTCACAGGTAGGAGCAGAGACTCTGCTGTAGGGAGCTGTCCTGTGCATTGTAGGGTGTTTAACAACATCCCTGGCCTCTACCCACACATTGTAGAGGTACCCTGCCTGCTGTGACAACGCAAGATGTCTCCAGACAGTACCCTAGGGCAGGGGTCCCCAACCTCCAAGCTGTGGACCACCACTTCCTGTCAGATCAGCAGCGGCACTAGATCAGAAACAAAGTGCACGATAAATGTAATACGCTTGAATCATCCCCACCCATCCCCAGTCCGTGGACAAAATGTCTCCCATGAAATCAGTCCCTGGTGCCAAAAAGGTTGGGGGCCGCTGCTCTAGGAGACAAAATCACTACTACCTCTTCAAGAACCAGTGTTATAGGTTAAAAGAGACTTAGCCACCAAATTTCATGTGTGGGTCTTTGTCTGGATTTTTATTTGAACAACCTACTGTAAAATGACAATCAGAGAAATTTAAACATGGACTGGATATCTGATAAAAAAGATTTTGGATATGATAATGGTATTGTGGTTATATTTTTAAGAAGGATCCTTATCTTTTAGAGATACTTGCTGAAGTATTTGGCAATAAAGTGGTATGATATTTGCAATTTGCTTCAAAAGAATCCAGTGAAGAAAGGGGCATAGTGAAGGTGTAAGTGAAATAAGATCAGTTAGGAGTAGGTAATTATTGAAGATGGGTGGTAGAGAGATGAGAGTTTATTCTACTATTCTGTCTACTGTATATTTTGAAATTTTCTGTAATGGGATGTTTTTTAAAAGACACCTGAGAATTCTTGAGCCAACTGGCAGTGGTAGCATTCTGAGTTCATTAGGTCTCCACATACGGAAGCACATATATGTTGGTTTTTATCTACAGTAATGCCATTTTGATGAATGCAGGCTCCTCTCAGGTCCAGCTGCCACCCTTACGGGGGGCTGTACGTGAGGGCTGGTGTGCTGAGCATGGGTCACAGCAGAACCTGGTGTTAGGTTTGCTTGTCACCTTGTGTTTCTCGCCAGAGTGTAAAGGGAGGCAAGTGAAATGGCTGTGAGCTTTGGAATCAAATTCTGGTTCTGCTGATTTCTAGACAAGTCCCAAGTTCCTTTGAGCTCGGTTTCGCCATCTTGATTGTTGTGAGGATTGAATCAGATCATAGATGTCAGATGTCTGACATAAAAGAAATGCTGAGTAAATGCTGGTTGATGAATGAATGAGCAGATAGGCAGAGTGACTGTCTGGAGTAAAGGCCATCAGCAAAGGGGGAGGAGGCCAACTGTGTAGCTCCAGTTTGCTCCAGAGGGAGGCAGGCAGGAGGAAGCCGTTACCTGAGACCTTGCCCTCTTGGAGGACCTCACTGGTGGCCCGAGCCACAAAGATGATCCCCTCGTCATCCTCCTTCTCTGTCTCCGAACTGTCACTGTCCTCCTCCTCTTCAGACTCCACGGTTAAGATCACGGCAGCTGGACAGGGACAAGAGCTGAGTGGGATTGGCCAGCCCAGTAGCTGCCTCTTGGTACCGCACCACCTGGAGCCCAACCCCTCGTCCGTCTAGGAAGAGCCCACAGTTGGTAGAGACACCTGCTTTGTCCTGTGGCTGTTACAGCACTGGCCTAGGGGGGTGGGGAGCTTGAGAGGAGGGGGCATGGGGCTCCAGAGCCCCAGGAGGCAACAGGAAAGACAGATCCTCAGAGGAAGCATCAGGGACTCACACTTCCTAGCACCTTCATCTTCTCTCAACCCTAGATCCCATCGTCAGCTGGAAGCATAAACATCTGGAAGGCTGGAAGGCCCATCAGTGTGCAGCCCTTCTAGGGCCCTGGTTTTACTGCAGGGACACTGGACCCCAGGGCCCACCCATCCTTCAAGGCCCAGACCAGGCTCCATTTATGACACGTTCTCCAGGTCCTCAGGGTCTGTAGCCTGGAGTTAGCTCTCAGGTGTCACAGACGTCTAGTAACTGCTGAGACCTGTCCATCTAGTTCTAAGGGGAAGAGCCCCAGCTCATGTCATTGAGTGCCATGCGGAGGAGGTCCTTCAGGCTTCCAGTCGATGGGCCCCTGCCCTTCCCTTCCCCATCCCATCCTTAACACCACCCCACTCCCTGCTTGCCTGTGTCATGGAAGCCCAGGTCTCGAGGAGGTTTCCCGTTTGTAGCCTCAGTGTTAGCCACGCCATCCTTCTAGGGACCAAAAAAAAAAAAAAAGTCCTAAGCTTCTTGCCCTGACTCCAAACCCCAATCCTGTCATCTGGTGGGGTCAACAAGAAGATAGGTCTTCCTGATGCCACACAGAAGGGAATCTGTGTCAATTATAGTGGTTCTATCATCCCTTGACCCCCCCACCCCCAGCAAGTGTTGTAGAGTCTGATGACCCCAGCAGAGATGCTCAGTACATCAGCCTGGGCTGAATAAGAAATTCATGGAGTCCCCACACCCCTTCCCCAGCAAGGAATCTGCCTGTTTCCTGCTCACTCCACCTCTGGTAGGTGGTCCTGCTGTCTTGGGCAGGTGACCACAAGAGGCTGCTCTCCCTCTAAAGGCTTCACCTTCCCCTCTGGGGCTCCAGGAAGATGCAAAAGGGAACCCAAGCTGCTGCAGCCCCCAGGTCCCCGAGGCTGGATTCCAAAACCTGTGAGCTCAAAACCGCATGCCATCAGCCTGCAGCTGCAAACAGGAGTCCTAGAGAAAGCACATGCCTTCTTGCGGCCAGCCTTGCGAGGTCGTGGCTTGCTCTTGGTGAAGCAGATGTTGTGCTTGGTGGACTTAAAGGACTCCAGCCGCCGCTTCATGTTCTGCTGGAAGACTTCCTTGTCCTGGCGCTCCTGCGCGTCCTCAGAGATGAAGTGGCGGCTGCAGCTGGCTTTGTACTGGCAATGACAGCCCCACCCTGCCATGAGGTTTGGTGTCCTGCCGCCCACGGGAACCCCACGCCACAGCCCCAGGGTCACCATAGCTCCTACCAGCCTGCTGTTTCCAGAACTAGCCATGGAGTGAAAAAAAAAAAAACAATAGAGACCCAGCCAGACTCTATATTCTCAGTTCTTTATCCCAGAACCTACCCCCTCAAATTTGGCTTTCCTTATCCCCTCGTGCCCTCTCCCAGTTTTCTCAGATGTGAAGTGACAAGACACTGGGGATCCTGTGCCCTGTCCTCAGGGCTGCCATGAAACCAATTTCCTTCTTTGCACCTCAGTTTATCTGAGCCTAGTCCACATGCCTGGCCCGTTTGCCTTCTTGTGACTACACAGGACTCTGTCCAGCTGGCTCTCCCCACTTAGCCCTTTCTGCAGCTGCCACCATGACTCCTCAGGCTTGCCACCTCGGATCCTCTCAGTCCAACCATACCTGTGCCCAGTTCAGTACCACTCCCACCATCTGCTCTTTCCAATTCTTCCTCATAAAGAGCAAGCCCACTACACCCTCACCTGACCTGTCTCCACCTCTGGCCGTGACTGCTTAGCAGCCTTTTCATTACCTCCTGGTAATTTCCCAAAGTACCACCCACGTGTTCCCAATCATTCTTGTCCTGCCGCACACCCCCAGACTGGTTTCTTTCCTTTACGCTTCATATTTTCTGCTTCCCTGAGCCGGATCTAAGAGTCCCCTTTAAGTCTCCTCCCAACTGCCCTCTTCTACACATTCATGCAGAGGTGTGCCTCTCTCCCTAGGGTGGGGGTGGGTGGGTGCAGAAGCCCAGCTCCTTCACAGGGCTCCTCACTCCTCACTCCCTGCCTCCGTCAGTTCCCTTCTCTCCATCAGTTCCTCCCTCCCAGTCCTCCACCCTCTTGCATCTTCAGTCCTTCCCTGGCCACCGCCCCCTGCCTCTGCTTTTAGACCTGTTCCTGCCCTTACCTCCTTGAAAAACGCCTTTCCATTGACACCATTGCCTTGCTTTTACTGCTAAACCTTTACACTTACATTCTGACACTTCCCCTAGTACCCATTAATTCCTTGAATGTCAGAAATAGAGCTGGGGTGGGAGCAAGGGGGGTTGCCTGACTGCAGCACCACTGTGCAGCTTTCTGCCAAGTCATCAGTACCTTGGCTTCTGGTTAGGCAACATCCATGCAAAGTCCAGCCCTCCTCTTGCCCCAGGCCTCTGAGACAGCTCTGAGGAGCATCAGCTACTGCCCCTCCAAGGGCTCCTTCTCTCACCTCCTCTGCTGGCTCCCCTTCCTTTTCTTCCATATGCATTCCCCAGCATTATCCTTGGCCCCCTCTCCCATCTCAATGCTCTCCCCAGTGAAAGTATCGACTCTCTCAGTGCCAGCCAGCACAGTGATAAATCTGTGCTTCCCAGACACCAGCCATCAGATCAGCTGCATTTCAGCCCCCTCAAGGGGCTTATTAAGAGCAGATTCCTCATCCCACTCCACTAATCAAACTCTGCAGGAGGTGAAGCCAGGAATATGTATTCTAGTAAGCTCCCCAGGAGATTCTGATATAGCCAGGCCAGGAAACCTCTGCTGTAGATTGCTTCCAAATCTTTTTATCTCCAGCCTGTCTGTCTGTCTCTTAAACTATAATCTTGTGTTTCTAACTGTATACTAGACACTTCTGTCTCTAATGATATTTCTGTGAAGAACATGAGGAATTATGGATTGCGTGCTGGCATAACTAAGTGGATTTAGAACTGGTTCAGTAACCATACCCCCAAAATTCTTGATCCAGGTCAGTCTGGAGGAAAGTCTTTAGTAGCCGACCACAGGGCTCTGTCCTCAGCTCTATCATGTTCATTTTTATGTTGATTTTGATGAATACAGAGTTAACAGGCTTTACAGAATTTTATATGATGTGAATCTGAGGAGATTTTTGGTGACCGACATGGGATCCAAACGATGGAATGATGGGCTAAATCAAATAAGATGACATTTTAACAAGGATAAGCACAATCATAATCCAGTTTTTTTTAGTCGACTACACAAGAACTGGTTGGACGAAACCCATTGACCAATCTTACGTACACACACACACACATCAACAGCCAGCCAATCATTATGTATCAATACTTCCTAATGTGATACAATAAGAAATACATAACACAGCTATTGAATGTTCCTGAATACAACCAGGCCTCTAGATTGAACTACCAAGAAATACAGGGTACCAAGGATAACATATCAGATACCATCTCTGGAATACAATCAGCAAAATCTGTAAAATGGAGAATTTTCTAAGACGATCTATCCAGTTTCTTCAGCAAATAAATAAAAAGGAGGGAAAAAAGGAAGAAGAAACTATTACAAATTAAAAAAAAAATAAAAAGACATACTAAAAATGCAAAGTGTGGACTTTATTTGGATCCTGACTTGAACAAACCAGATGGAAAAAGGTATGTATTGAACTCTGGCTGGATATTTGAGGTGAGGTGAGAAGGAATCACTGTTACTTGTATGTGGTAATGGTACTATGGCTTTTTAAAAAAAAAAAAAAGAAAGGAATTCTTGCCACCTAGAGATACATATGGAAATATTTAGAGATGATATGCTGTCTGGAGTTTGCTTTAACATAATAAAGTGTAGATAGGGTGTAAGGGGAAATTATTGGAGCTGAGTGATGGTTAAATGAGTTTCTTTATTCTCTCTAGTTTTGTGAATGACTAAAATTTTCTATAAGAAAAAGTAAACCAAACCAAAAAACAAAAGCTCCGCAGGTTGGATGAGACAGGGTTTCAAAGTCATTAACTGAGGAAGACATGAGGGGTGATTGCCTGATTGTACGAACAGTGTGAGGTCTCAGGGTGATGAGCCAGAGCTGGAGGGATCCTGGGCTGTGAGAAGAGAAAGGCAACTTCCATAACTAGAAAGGTTAAAGGTCCCCTGTGCCTGGCCCTGGCCAACCACAACTAGCATAGCGCCTTCCATCTGGGGCCTCTTTGGCCACAGCAGTGAAAGCCTGGAATCCTAACCACTAGTCCACCATAGAATTCCTAGGGCCCTCATTTCAAACTGCTGAAGAAGACACACCAGGGACAGAAGCCGCTGGCCCGAAGGCAAGAAGGCCTCTGTGTGGAAGGAAGCTGTTTTGACATCTTTGCAGGCTTTTGCTCTGCAGAGGTGCAGAGAGTCAAATCAGGCCCAGAGGGAGCAAATTAAAGGGAAAGAATTCCCGTCTCTGTAGAAACGGCCTTGACTAACTGTTAAAGCTGCCAAGAATGGTCACAGCTGGCTTCTCATTTCAGAAAGGTTCAAGGTAATGGCTTGCTGCCCCCTTGCGGGGTTGCAGCGGATTCCTGCCTGGATGGGTTGGGCCTTTCCAACCCCGAGGTTTCACAACCTGCATGGGACTCACTCATGTTACCTAAACTGGATGTCTGCCTCCCCCAGGTTAAGCTGCACCCACAGGCCTCCTTGGCACTCCTGCTTCTGTGTGTGACCCCCATCAAGCCCTCTATAACTCCTCTCCTTTTCCTGGCAGATTTTACAGTCCTTTGTGCCCTTCTTCCTTCCAGCCACCCAGCTCTAAGCTGCAGTGTTTCACTCCAGCTTCCCAACTGGCTCTCCCGGCCTCTCAACTCACCCCGTCCAATTAGATCTGCTCTCTGCTACCAAACAAGACATCCTTAAACCATCCTTGTAACAGGCCAACCTTTCTCAAAACAACAACAACAAAAAAAACTAAAGGTTATAACCAACAAGATGAAGCCCATGCTTTTCAACTGGGCATCTACAGCTCTCTACAAACTGATGCCAGTTGCCTCTTGAGCCTTGGATCACAGCCTCCCCAGACCTCACTCCCCCTCAGGACTCAGAGGCCCTGCCTGCCCTCACCCTGCGGCGCGGCTTGTAGAGGCCTCCGCAGAGCAGGTGGTGCATTGCCGTGTCCTCCCGGTCCCGGCCACTGCGCACCGTGTCAATCACCTGCAGATCCAGACACGCTCCACTGCCACTCTCCCTCCTGCGGGCGGCGGGAACATGTGTGCTGGGGAGGGGCTGGGGGGCGCGGACCAGGGAAAGGGCAGAAGCAGAGGGGCTCACAGATCTTGCCCAGAAGGGATTCAGAGAGAGGGCCCAGTAGGAAGGAGCGTGGGGAAGCGGGAGGGGGCTCCAGGACTTACAGCAGGTTGGTGACGGAGGTCTCTGCCACGGAATTGCGGCTGGGCATGGAGGGCAGAGTGAGCCCAGAGGAGGACAAGACGTGGCCTCCCTGCAGGGGCCATGTCACAGGTCAGATGGCAGTCAGATGAAGGTGGTGCAGACAGAGCGGAACAAAAGGAATAACACCAGTTAACACACTTTGCTCTCGATATTCCAGGGACTACGCTAGGTGCTTTTTTATACTGCACCTACAAAACTCTGTGACAGAGGTACTCTTACTGTCGCTTTCTTACAGTTGAGGAAACCGAAGCTCAGAGAGGATAAATGACTTACCCAAGGTCACAAGCCTGAGATGATAAGAATCTGAGCCACGTCTGCTGATGCCAGAGTCCAGCTGTCTCCCACCTTTCTGCACTGCCCACTAGACTCTAAATGTCAGCATCAGGCCGGGCTCATTCCTGTAGCTGCCACTTCACAAGTCCATGGAGTCTACTGGGAATTCCCAACTCCCTGCTCAGGGCCTGCCTGCCTGCTTGTCACCGCTTCCTGCCTTGCCCTGCTGGCCACCCGCCCATTGTCCATTGTCTGCTGGCCCACCTGATCCACAAAGCTGATGGCGTCCCGGATGTTGAGTCTGTAATACACATCCCAGATCTGGTCCCGGATGCGGTAGGCTGAGCGCCGCATCAACAGTTGACTCAGGTACTTCTTATCAAACTGCTCCCACCTACAGAGGATGCCAGGCCCCATCCTGAGTGCTGGCCCTTCCTCAGACAGGGCCGGGGCACCGCCAGTGCGGGGCCCACATCTCTTGGTGTGGGCATTGGTCAGGGAGAATCTGGAAGCTGCTCCCTGCCCTTACGGAACTGACAGCACCTGACACTGACGAAGTTATGACATGTAACTATAAAGTCACAACCATGATAGGAACTACAAGGATATTATAGAGTCTGATGGGGATTTGTCCTAGTCAGGGAAGCCTCCCTAAGGACATGATGCCTGTGGTAATATCTGAAGGATGAACAGAGGGGTTAAGGAGGCAAGATGGAGGGGAGGGAATGTTCTAGTAGAAAGAACAACATGTGCAAAGGTCCTGTTGGCCAGGGCAGGGGGAGCATGGTGGGTCCTGAGTTTCTAAAACAGGGTTCGTTTCATTGGCAGGTGGAGAGTCAAAGTCACAGTGGACCACAAGATGGCTGGAGTCTGGAGATGCCAGACCACGCAGGGCAGGGCCAGGCAGGCCTCACTGGGGAAGCTTATCTTATCCTGAGAGTACGGGGACACCAGCACTGCCTGTCCTATGGGGACCTGCGGGGGGCTTCAGGACAGGTCACCCAGCCTATGCCTGGCTGCGTCCCTTCTCAGAAGTGTGGTATGTCCCCCATGCTGCCCTGGCTGGTGGGGGAGGGGTGCTGCTGCTGAAGGAGCCTGGGTGCAGCTCCCTCACCTGTCCCTCCAGTAGTGATAGCCATGGTGCCCCACAACGTCCTCCACTGCAGCCAGAATGTGGTCAAAAGTCTAGAAGGGGGGTGGGTAGGGGGACCGGATCAGGACTCTGCTCAGAATAGGAGAAGGGAGAGAGGGACAGGTTGGGGCATGGGGTTCTGGTACCCACGTGCTCATGCAGCTCCTGGTTCAGGGTGGGTTTGTGATGCTCACTCCTCTTCACCTTCAGCCACTTGACCAGTGGCTTGATGGTCAGGCCCTATGGACAGGCAGCTGGTGAGCCCTGCCCTGGCCAGTTCTCTGCCGCCTTTCTCTCCCCACGGTTAGGCTTCAGCTTCCATATCTCCACCTAACTGCTCTCAAAGTCTGGGAAGTCAAGCCCCTGCAGCCCCCAACAGGAAAAGGAGCCCCTCTCCCATAGGCTCCAGGCCTCCCCAGGGCCTGCCAGACCCTCTCCCCATCTGGCTTCCTGGGTGCTCCCACCTGCACGATGACTGTGAAGAAGACCACCACAATCGTGGTGGCTACAAAGTAGTCCTTGGCAGGGACCTTGGTCCTGTCCAGGAGGATGACGAGAGCGAAGGCCACAGCCCCCCGCAGGCCCCCATAGGACATCACCACCTGGTCAATCTTGTCCAGAGGGACCAGCCGGAACTGATTCAGCACCCACGTCTGCAGGACTACGCCTACAGCGGGAGGGAGGCCAGTGGGAGCAGGGTGTTGGGAGTGGAAGGCACTGGCTGCAGCTGGCACCCAGTATCAGGGCTCAGGTCTGAAGGGCTGGGAGGGCTGAGCAACACAGGGAGGACAAGGATGTGGACTCAGAGGGCGAGATGAGCTGGGGTGGGGGGCAGGAGCAGGGGGGGTAGGAAAGCAGAGGGTGCCGGCTATACCGAGGGCTCGGAAGAACAGGATGAAGAAGAGGGTGCCCAGCACCAGCCCAGAGTCCCAGGCCCACTTGGAAGAGTCCACGGCCGAGATGCCGAGCAGCATGAAGATGACGGTCTCCGCGCAGCTGGCTAGAGTCTTCATGGTGTACTTGACAGCTGTGCGGGACTTATGGGAGATGTTGGCCTCCACATACTTCTTACAGCCCAGGCCACACATAGTCACCCTGGGAGAGGAATGGAGAGTCAGGATGATGAGGAGGGGCAGCAGGAAGCACAGCCTCTGGGGTCTGAGCATGCACAGGAGAGGATGCCCGTCACAGGATGTCAGACTCAGAGCCAAAGCACAGTGAGGCATGGAGCCTGTCCCAGGCTGGTAGGGGTAATCCTGGGCTAAAAGGATCGGAATCGCCAGGCTTCCTGCTCTAACCCTAACCTTTCTGGAGGGGAAGGCAGGGAAAACATGATCTGACTGGCACAGACTGCCTGAAGCGACTTTCAGAGTTCTATAGCCACCAGAGCCATGGCACCAGGCCTCAACGTCCACGTGTGGCTCAGCGCACACTCAAGAGAACACTCTGGGCAAGGGAAAATTGGGTTCTGGGGGCCCAGGACAGTTCTAGAAGCGGGTCCTGTAATGTTCCCTGAGGTTAAAAGTCTCCCCTGGGAAATTTGAAGCTCCCACTTGGGGAAACCTATGGACTCCTCAAGGTCCTTCTGTCTGTGTGAAGGGCAACCATCTCCAGTGCCCCCTCCCAGCTGCCTGCGTGCTCAGCACCCCCAGGACTCACGCAAGAATGGCAGAGAGCGAGGCCATTTCAGCGGTAAGGTAGGCTGCATAGGCGAGGAGGAAGACCAGCAGCGGCTCGATGATGCGGACCCGCTTGGTGAAGCGTGTGGTCAGGGCCAGGAGGAAGGCAAAGACTAAGCCCACGGCTGCCCCGCCCAGACTGACCACAAACAAGGAGGCTGGGGGAGGAGTGGGTTGTCAGCACGACCCCTGGCCGGGACCCCTCCCGGGCCAACAAGACTGCTGCCTGGCGGGGAGTGGAGGAGGATGCCCACCATGCTCCCCAGGGGTCAGGAGTGCAGGAAAGCCCCTCCTTCTCGGGTTCTCAGGGCCCTGTTTCTCCGTGGAGGAGGGAAGGGAGGGATGAGGCACCCCAGCAGCATCCTCTGTCCAGACGCAGTGGGGGAGGGGCTCAGCAACCCGAGGGAGGCAGCCTCCAGTGCCCGCCGAGAGGGGGGAGATACTGACCGACTCCCTTCAGGTAGTCAGTGGCCCGCACGTTGGCAGAGCCCATCTCCACAAAAGAGTTGCAGACCTTGTACAGCACCTGAGTGAGAAGTGGTGCATCAGGAGTGATGATGGGGCAAGGCGGAGACCGGATTTCTCCCCCAGGGGATCTGGAGAAGGGTGTGAGCCTGGTCAAAAGCATGGCAGCGTGGGGTCGAGCAACAGCAGCCCACTGTGCACTCTCACCACGGTGACTGCATCGTTGAGCAGGGACTCGCCAAAGACGATGATAAAGAGGGTCTCGTTGACGTGCACCTCCTCAAAGACAGCCAGCACAGCCACAGGATCCACTGCTGAGATGAGGCTCCCGAACAGCAGGAAGTCCAGCAAGCCAGCCTGCACTCTGGGGGCTTTCGAGGGACAGCAGACGGTGAGGTACTGAATTGCCTACAGCAGCCCCAGCAACAGGCTCAGACTGTTGAAACAAGGGTGCCCCGAGAGGACTTGGGACAGTGAAGAGTGCATCAGCCTGCAGGTCAGGAGACCTTAGGTCCTGAGCCTAAGGACTGTCTTTGCCACTTACCCGCTCTATGACACTGGCACTCTCACTGCCACCTGACTTCTCATAAGCCATACCTCCTCATATGCCTGCCTGACAAGACTGCTGCAGAAATCAACCAGGGAAATGGCTACAAAACTCTGTGTAACCTGGAGAGCTAAGATGGCACTGACAAGAAAAAACGTAGCAACAGCAATAATAACCACCATCAGGTGGAAATAGGCTGCTGACTGGCTTTATTAGGAGAACAAAAGAGTGCCTTCTTCCACATCATAGTTCTCAGCCTAAGGAAGGCAACATGCACAATTCTCAGTGGGAGGGGGAGGGGCTATCCATCCACGAGGGCTGAATATGGTATGACAAGCACCCACCACTGGTGGGACTCGAACATCCTATGCAATCTCTCTGAACCTCAGTTTCCACTTCTACATACTGAGAATAATAGTGTCTACCTCAGAAAGTTCCTTACTTAACCAGTGCCTAATACATAGTAAGCACTCAGTAGTTATTACCTATTACCGGGATTACTATGATTATGGTCTGATGTCCTCCCCTCCCTTCCTGCCCCCAAAGAGTTCACTGACCCCATAGGAAAACCAGGTTGGAGACCTGAGTGGAAATTGCAAACCTCCCCTTGCCCCTGGGAAGAAGTCTGAATTATCAACTTTCAGGGTTGAGTGGGTTTGGGGCCCAGAAAATGAGAAAGAAGGGAGCAGAACAGGGCCTCCTGAAGGCAAAGAGCTCAGTAAAATGACCTTCTCCTGCTAACCTTGGACCTGATATCAAATGAGTTTAAGGGCCTCTATTTCCTTGTCCATTAAATGGGATAAATGATACCCCCAGCAAGGTTGATATCAAGAGCCAGTGGGATGAGCAAAGAGAATACCTAGTGTAGTGTCTTGCATTCTGCAGACATATGATATGTATTTATTAAAATAATAAAAACAGAAAACCACCCTGATGTGACCTGGGCAGAGCCCTCAAAGGGATGTTGAGCTGTGCCTCAGGGGAGCCAGGCTGGCAAGTGGCAGTGTGGTAGCAGAGGGCAGGAGGAAGCAGGGTGGCAATGCAGGCTTCCCAGCCTTGGCAGGCCATGCACAGCTGGGAGCCAGGCCCCTACTCAGCTGTCATCTGCAGAAGCCCAGACTCATCTGGCAGGGACCTAAATGAAGGCTGCAGGCCAATCTGGAGCACTGCCCAGTTGGGAAGGACCTAAGATGGAGGTCTCAGGGTATGGCTCTCGTCAACATAGGATCTTCAGAGCTGGAGGAGAAGGGAGCTGGGCAAAGAGTCTGGCAAAGACCCCCATGGCTGGTCCACATCTTAGAGTCACTCACCCACAAGTCCAGCCTGCTGTAGGCCCCAGAGGGCAGCACCTGTTGTGAAGGCATTCCAGAGTGTGCCCACCACGGCATAGGTGAGGATGGCACCCAAATTGTCAAAGAACAGCCGGCTGGGCATGAAATAGCCTGAGTCCAGCACAATAGGAGGCAACAAGAAGAGGAAGAAGGTGCCTGGCTCCAGCTGGTACTCCGCTTTCTTGGCCACAGCCAAGACAATGCCCCCCAGTGCCAGTCCCAGCAAAATCAGCAGACAGCTCTCGGGGACCAGAGACGTCACCTTCCGAGACAAGTGAAACACTACAACACAAGAATAGGGTGGGAGGTATCATCAATTTATGAAGCACGTGCGCATGCACACACGCGCACGCATGCGCACACACACACACATGCACTGGCCTATAGCCTTCCAGTCAGATATTTATTCAAGGTCAGGACCCCCAATCCTGGAGGAAGAAGAAATTCAGGACTGCTAGAATCTCCAGCCTCCAGAGCTCCAAACTCTCCACTGCAGCCACAGTTGTCTATTTCTTAGTGCTCCTGTCATGGTAACCTAGGTCTCTGCTTGCTTTTTCCACTTCCGAAAATACCCCATCCTCTCTACTGTCATCCTCAAAGGACCTCACCTTTTTCTGCTCTCCCTTATCCATTGTCATTATTTGAACCTCAGCAAATATTAGGTACATTTTTATGCATAACATAGTTGTAAAAATCAGGGCCTGTGGAGTCAGTCTCCCTGGGTTCAAAGTCTAGCTCTTTCATTTACCAGTTCTGTGACTTTGAAGCAAATATCTTCACTTTTTTTTTAAATTGTTGGGCCGGGTGTTAGTTGCAATATGCAAAATCTCCAGTTGCAGCATGAGGGGATCTAGTTTCCTGACCATGGATGGAATCCAGGCCCCTGACACAAGGAGCTCGGAGTCTTAACACGGGACAGTCAGGGAAGTCCTAGTCCCTTTTTGACTTGCAGTTTTTTCATCAGTAAAATGAGAACAAAGACAGTACTGATCTCATAGGATTGTTGCAAGGTTTAAGTAAGACAATCTGCTCAAAAGCAGTTAGCCTAGCGCTTTGTAGTAAGTGCTCTATAAATGTTACCTTTTATTCTATTATTGTGTCCTGCCCTAGACCATAATGCATATTATACCTCCTAGGAGTACAGCAGATCTCCTAGCCCTGTGTGCTCTTTCATTATGTAGGCTCACTAAGGGCTCAGTAGTTTTAAAAGCAATACATTTAGCAGTTAGACCTCTAGTTCTTCTTGTGGCTCCATCCTATCCTAATTGTGTGATCTCAAGCAAATTATTTAAATTCCTGAACTTCAATTTCTTCTCCTGTAATATGGGGAAAAATAACTTTCACAGGGTGAGGATAAAAATGATATAGTGTGAATGTGCCTAGCAGAATGTTAGACACATAATAGGATCTCAACAAATGTTAATTCAGTATGATTCTGGGGGAAAGTAATAACATATCTGACCCTTGGAAAGAAGAGGAGGTATGGAATGATTTTCTAGCACTGTTGCCACTCCTACCTTTGCCTCATCATATACTCTTTGGGCTTTCGATTGGGCCCTAGGCCAGGTGAGCTGCTCTCCCCAGACAATCCTTGGAGTGGTGGGTAGTGAAGGACATCTTGGTGTTAAGCTGTATGAGATGCAATGCTAAGACAGTGCCCTTTGGAAGCTGTACCCAGAGAGCCTAGGACAGTGCCTGGCCTGTGGTGGGATCTACCTAAATATTTGGTAGGGAATAAAAGGGAAAAAAAAAAAATCCTAGCAATGAAGCTGGGGGAAGGTATTTCTGAACATTCTACCTATCTCTCCCCACCCCTAATCCCAAGGATTTTGTTGTTGTTGTTGATGAGAAAAAGGCTCTCTTCAACCTCTTCAACCTCCATAGGAGATGTCATCCAAGCTAGAAAAAGAACTATGATTTATGGGGGAAACTACAGCCATTGCTGCAAACCCTAAATAAGACAGGAACTCCACCTGGCAGACTTCTCAGCAGACCCAATTTTGGTTCCCAGATCTGAGGCTCCTCCCACCTTGCTCTCATTGCTGCCAGGCCCTAAGGTGAGCTCAGCTACAGCTCTTCCCACACTCAGCCCTACCTTTGGTCCCCCTTTCCTCTCCTTCAGGGACCTTATTCCATCCTTATCTCCAGAGCATGCATTAATCCCAGCACTGCAATCCAAAACCCTTCACAAAAGCCTGTTCTCTTACAGAACTAGGCTCCTTGAAGGCATTTCAAGACCCATTTTCCATTATTAATGGGCTGCCACAGCAGAGTGGAGAGCTCCTCTGTTCCTGCCCAGCCCCTACTCCCAACTGTGTCCCTGGGGGAAGAAGGGGGCAAACTCTAGACGGTGCGATTCCTATGTGAAGACTGTACTGGTGAGACTGGGAGTACAGGCTGTGCCAGCTTAGATGGGGAGTGAGTAGCAACGGCTCAGCTATAATTAGTCACCCCCACAGCGCAGTCTGCACAACAGGGAGAGGGAGGAGGGTCTCTGGTGGGAGGAGGGACCACTGGCTGCTCAAAAGTGGGGAGGAAGGGGCAGAGGCAAGGAAAAGCAGCTCTACTCACGAAAAGGAGTCTGAAGCACAGCCCTCAGTACTGTGCAGACTGAGGGAAATTGGATGTGTGAAAGCCTCTAGGGCAGGCAGCACATAGTAAGGCCCAATAAATGGAAGTTTCCCATACCCTGAGGTGGGAAGAGGTAGACTTGAATTGGAAGGGGGGAGACACAGCTGGGCACAAGAAGGGGACATCTTTAGGGGATAGAGGGGGATAGAGGAAAAGTGGCATTTTGGCCTCCCAAGAGAATGGACATTTGGAGGTGGCCTCCAGGGAAGGCTGCTTCCTCGGGACCAGGATGCTAGGGTTTGCCAGAGAATCCCCTCAATGTCCCACACGCCCAGACTGCTGACAGGGGCTGGGGATTGGTGGAGGGGAGCCCAGACCAAAGAGCTGACTGCAAGGAGAAGAGGGGAAAGAGAGGGCAAAGTAAGCTAGGGATGGGGTCGGAGAGCGCTGGGGCGGCCCTCTGAGAAGGCAAATCCTCAGGGCTCCCACGCGAGAAGGGGAGGAGGGGGATCCACAAGAGGAGGCGCAGAAACAAGGTGAGAGCCCGGATTTGCGGAATCGGAACCTAAAGTCGGGGCACTCTGCAAAAATCCGGCCCGGATCTGGGGACTAGGGGTTGGGGGCGGGTCCGCTGCCCGCCGCCCGCCCTGACGCACGCACACACGCACTCACCGATTTTAGCCAGGCTGGCCACCAGGATCCAGAGGGCTACCAAGTAGGGCGCCTCCACCTCGTGCCACTGCCAGCGGAAGAGCGCCAACCCTGGGGGAGGCTCACCCGGCGACCCTGGCTCCTGGGTGGGCTCTTCGGTTGCTCCTGCCCCCGCCAGGGGCAGCCCGAGCAGCGGCAGTGCGGCGCGCAGCATCCTGCCGCCTGCCTAGCACCCCTCCAGGCACCGCACGGCCGCCGGCCCCGTGTCGCCGCCGCCGCCGCCGCCTACCGGCCTCCCCCGCGTCACAGGCACGTGGGGTCCGCTCCCCCCAATCCCGGCTCGGATACCCCCCAACCCAGGTCCAGACTCCGAGACCCTGTCCCGGGCGTCCATAGTCCGGACGCCTGCCCCTCCGCTCTAAACCAGTATCGACTCTGGAAATCCCCCAATGCATCCCTCCCCCACAAGCTTTGCAACCTAGTCTTTCAAGCCCGTTCCCTCAAACCCTCCCCAAACCTCCCCCGATCCGTATTCAGAGCTGTGAGCGGCCACAGTCCCCAAGGGGCACCGCCGGGTCCCACCCGCCGGCGGCGACAGCCAGTCGTGGGAGTGACGAGGGTCTTCCGGGTGGCGAGATATAGGCGAGAGGAAGGCGGCCCCGCCACCGAGAGTGCGGTCGGCGACTGGCAGCCGGCCCCGGGTACAGAGGCCGCGGACCCCGGCGCTGCCCCGTGCAGACTGCAGGGGGCAGTGCGCCGTCGCCTTCAGCTCAGCCCTCGGGAGCCTGAGACCCCTGTGGGCCCCGCTCTCAGACCAGAGCTGCGCACGCGCACTAGGCCCTTTTAGAAAGCTGTGAGGGACAACTGTCCCCATCGTCCCCAGAAACCCCAAGGCCCAGATTGGGCCGAGTTCATCTCAGGCTGAGGAGGACTCTCCTCCTCTTCATTCACCAAATCGAGGGGCAACCGGCCTCCCTTTCCTCTTAACTAGTCTACCCTTCTCACCCTTTCCATGAGACAATGAAGAGAACGTATCTCTTCCCTAAACTACGAAAACCCCAACCTATCCATTCCCTTCAAACTAAAAAGAATTCACTCAACCTTTTTCCTAAACCTGAGGAGGCATTCGGCTTATCCTGCCCTAAACTGAAAAGGACCGTTTCCCCTTTTCACTGAAGTACAACCCATCCCTGTTCTTCCCCTAAATTGAGGGTAACGTGTTCTACCTCGCGGCCAAACTGAGTCTTTCTATCCTTTTCCCAGAATTAAGAGCATCCGTCCCTCTTTCTTCTCCAACTAGGGGTAAATCATCCCACCTCCTCCTTTGAATTGAGTGTAATCTATTTTCACTTCTTGATCCAAACTGAAAGGGACCCATCTCCCTGCTTCCTCCAAATGAAGGACGCCCATCCACTTCATACCTCAGCTGAAAGAAATCAGGACCTTCTGGTCCCTAAACCTAGGCGGACCTGGCGGGCCACGATTTGAAGAAACTTCCACCGCATCTTGCCCTAGCTGTCTCTCAAGAGAGCACAGCCTCACCGCCCCCAAGCCCAAAGAAAGCCTCTCGACGCTCTGCGCGTTCTCGCAGTGGGTGGGGGGACGCGCGAGCTCGGGTTTTCCCGGGACTAGCCTGTGAACTAACGGGACCACGATCACGCCCTCTGAGTGACTGGCTGCAAGCTCCACCAACCGCAGTACTGCCCCCGACCCCGCGCGTCCTGAGACTAGTGTTGGCTCCACCCCCTTCCTCGGCCCCGCCTCCGTCTGGCCCCGCCCCTCTCCCTCGGCGTCCTGCCGGCCCCGCCTAGATAGCGAACTAGTTGAGTAGAAGCGGCGGCGCGGCCCGGACCCGCCCGGAGGCAGCCAGTGGTGGAGCCATGGCGGGCGAGGAAGACCGCGGGGACGGGGAACCTGTATCACTGGTGACCGTACGGGTGCAGTACCTAGAGGACACCGACCCTTTCGCATGTGCCAACTTCCCGGAGCCGCGCCGGGCCCCCACTTGCACCCTGGACGGGGCGCTGCCCCTGGGCGCGCAGATCCCCGCCCTGCACCGCCTGCTGGGGGCGCCGCTCAAGGTGAGGGGAGCCGGAGAAAGATTGGGGGCTACTGATGGTTCAGGGTCGGCTCTATGAAAGCTTTCGGGAGCCTCTCAAGGAGAGGCTGAAGCAAGCGGGTGCGCTCCTCCGGGAAGGTTTTAGGCTGGGCACCCAAGGTACAGGTTGCCCGGCCGGTGGGAAACGCCTTTCGAGTTGAGGGAAACTGAAGAAGATGAAAGCTTGTACTCTGCGGCACCCAGGCTGCCCTTCGAAATGAGGCCCACCTGGGGAGGCGCTCAGGGTCCGCTCCCTGACCGCCTGCTCTGCATGGGGGTAGCGTGGGCGTTTGGGTGGTAGCGGTCCTAGAAGACGCAACTGAGGATGGACCAGCTTTCACCTGCTTTAGGTGAGGTGGGGGCGGGACCACAAGGAGGGGCGGGCCCGGGGCGGGCCACCAGAGGTGTCTTGACGCAGGATTGGGTCCTGCGGGATTGAGTGTGGTCCGTGCCGGGTGAGGCCCCGCTAGGGAGTGCCGGCGGAGGTGAGACCACGGGGTGAGGGGAGTTCCCTGGAAGCGGCCTGGCCCGGGACATCCTGAGCGCGGGAGGCTGCACTGGTAGAAAAGCCCTTTAAGTCACCGCCCCCACCATCTCCGCAGCAGCCGCCGGCCGGGGGCTGGAAGGGAAGTAGCGAGCCGGGCTAATTTTAAACCGTCGGCCTGCCCTAGTTTGCCTGCACCCCAGAGCCTACTCGTGCACGGTGCCGGGAGAGGCCCTTTTGCAAATGGCCCGCCCTACCTCCCCTCCTGCTCGCCGCGCTCAGCCCCCCGCAGGCAGCCCTTTCCGGCGCACTCGGTTTCCGGGCCAGGACTCTGGGAGGCACACCACCACCTCCCGGGGTGCCTCGCCAGCCAGTCGGCACCAAGTGGTGAAGCGAGATTTGGTGGAAGTGTCCTCCCTTGCTCCCAGGCTTAGCTGGGCGCCGAGTTGCGCAAACTTGCCCCCGGGCCTGGGGTCTCCCCTGGAATGTGCCCCAGGCGCCAGGCCCCCAGCCTGCATTCCTAGCTCTGCGGGTCTGCCCCGCCTCTGAGCGCGGGCGGGAGAAGCGCTGAGACTCGGCTTGGGGAGTGGCGCGTGTCTGAGCGGAGCTCAGGCTTCAAGGACAAGGATTGAAGATAGCAGCGCATTGCCCTCTCCAGACTTTTGATGTGACCCCTCCTTGTTCTGCCCTGTTCAAAGGAGCATACCGAAGTGGACCTAAAAGAGGCACCTCCAGCCAGAAGCCACCTCCCATTCAGAATGGGCGCTGGGGAGAGGGGGGTGCTGAACTGAGGCCAGGTTCCTGCCTCCAGACTCCTGGAACTCCTAGTACTGAAATAAGCCTGGAGCACGACAGGGAACATAGTATTCCTCCCACCCCCCGCCCCTGGAGGACACAGCTTAGCCCTAACACCCCTTCTCCAATCAGGGGTGAGTTTGGGAGGATCAGCATTACCCCTTACCTCTCCCTCTCATTTAGGGACCCATCACCACCACCGCCTCACCAGGTGCTCTGCCCTCTGTTTTCTGCTCCCTAGCTGAGAACTGGGATTAATATGTTGTGTGTGTGTGCTCACTTGTGTCCAGCTCTTTGCGACCTCTTGGATTGTAGCTTGCCAGGCTCCTCTGTCCATGGCATTTTCTAGGCAGGAATACTAAAACAGGTTGCCGTTTTCGTACTCTAGGGGATCTTCCTGACCCTGGGATCAAACCCTCATCTCTTGTGTATCCTGCATTGGCAGGTGGATTCTTTTACCACTGCTCCACCTGGGAAGGAAGCACCAGGATAATATGTTAAGTAACCCCCACCTCAGTCCTTTCTGATCTCCCCACTTTCATGATTTCCCACCTGGTCTACCTGAGGACTGCCATATCCCCCACAGGCAGGATAGGGGCCGGGACACTGGGTTACCACTGTGCCTGGGGCCAGGACTCCCTGGGGCTGGCATCTCTGCCAGGAATGGTCAGATGCACTGTGATGTGTATATGCCAAATATAAACTGTGACCACAGCCCCAGAATAGAAGGCCAGAGGAAGAAGGGCTGAGAATAGGGTAGGGGCAGGGACATCAGAGAGCAGGGCTCCTCCTTGTAGGAACTGTCAACAACTGGTCCCTCCGCTAGTCCTGGAAGTGCTGCCCCAGGGGCACAGACATGACTCAGGCCTGCTTCCACAGCTCTCTAGAGGGGAGAGGTGGCCCCCAAACCCAGACCTCCCCATCCCAGGCTGTAGAGCAAAAATAAGAGGCTTACTGCTTCATCCTTTGCACAGTTGTCCAGCAGAACAGTTCACAGCCAAGTGACCTCTGCCCCCATCCCCCCAACTCTGGGCACTGACCCCCTTCAACCCTGCAGACCCTGCCCAATCCCTGGGAAAGTACAGAGGCCCAACCCACTTTCTCTCTGGGGCTCCACCCCACACACCCCATTGGGCTGTGGCTAGCCTATAGAGTTCCCCAACGAGGGCTTCTTTTTTAAATGTTCAGTTTTCAGGTCTGAGAAGGCCTTGCTCATTTCCTCCCAGTCTAGGAGGAAGCTCCTGGCCACAGCCTCTGACTCATCTCCTGGCCCTTGGGAGGTGGAGGGTGGGGGTGTGTCCGGGCAGTGCCTTGGGTCATGTGTAGTGTCCCCAGGGGAACTCAGGGGATCTGTCTGGAGACAGGGGCCCCTGCCCTAAAGGAGAACCTAGCCCTCTGGTCCTGCCTCGTCTTCTTTACCCAAAGCTGCCCAGTCCCACCCTCCTTGCTACCCTTTGCCCTTCTGGGCCTGCCTCCGGAGCCCCTCCCTGATATCCCAAGGCCCTGCCACATCTGGGATGGCACAGACTTCCTTCTCCCTGGGCTCCAGGCAGAGGGACCTGGATACTGCTCTGACCCTGATGCAAAGGCCAAAGGAGCCCCCATTCCTAGCAGCAGAGATGACCCTAGAAATCTGTTCATTCCCAGCAACTTTGTTTTCCCAGCTGTGGCTAAACATTGCAGGGGAGCAGGTGTACTTGTTTCCTGACCTTGCCCCTCCCTACTCCAGCCTCAGTTTACCCCTCAGGAAGAGCTGTGGCAAAGGGGCTAAAGTGTGAACCTGACCTTCTGGGACAGGGACCATGTGGCAGGGTCCCAGAGGATTCTTAATAAGATGGGGTCCTCTGGTGATCAGCTGAGCCCTTTGGAGATCTCTTTGGGAGACTGTAGAAGATGTGATGTGAGCATGAGTCATGGTCTCCCCCAAGCTTTCCCTGGGGCCAGCATGTCCAATTTGCTGTTCATTCTGGGCTGCAGCCTGGTAAGGGACCCCATGAACTTGGTCCTGACAGAAGTTGGCTCTGTTACCCCAGCAGGTATGATGTGCGTGTGTTCATTCGTGTTCCCTTGCCGGAACTGGGAGGACCAGTTTGGGGTATTTGCACAGTTCAGAAAGCTGAGGGGCATTCTCCAGCCCTTGGCAACCCCACAGGCCCCAGCCCTCACTCCACCTCCCGCCCAGGATTCCCTGGAGCATTTCCAAAGTCCATGAACCCAAGATCAGTTCAGGGAGCCCTGGTCCCATTCCTGATTGTGCAACCTGGGGCAAATTCACAGAATTTCTGAGCCTTGGTTTCCTCACCTATAGAAGGATTATCAGGAGAATCAAGGCACCAGGCAGCCCAGTATGTGGCACAGAGAAGGCATAACAAATGCGGGCTCCCACCCTCAAGGCCCGTTCATGTCATCTCATTCAGGAAGCCAAAGTCCAATTGGAGACCCAAGATAAAAGGGAGGAAAGAGAATTACAGGTCAGTATTGCTGATGAACATAGATGCTAAAATCCTCAACAAAATGCTATCAAATAGAATCCAACAACACATTAAAGGATCATGCACCACAATCAAGTGGATTTTTCCCCAGGGATGCAAGAATTCTTCACAAATCAATCATGTGATACACCATATTAACAAATTAAAATAGAAAACGTCAGAACACAGGGTATTAGGAAAGGAGAAGAAACAGTTAAATTATTTCCTAAAACAAGAATCCTTCAGCATGTAATTCTTCATTTTTCTCCATCTTCCTTGCCCCTGGCATTCTCACCCAATTATACTGTTATGAAAAATATTGGGGAGTAGACACCATGGTCCCCTAAGCTTGCCCCTAAATATAAAACCACATGTGACAAGTTGGTTTGAGCTGCCAGAAAAGCCTGAGTCCAAGGAATGAAGAGAAAAATGGGCAAGACAGAGGTAGGAGATTAAGAGGTATAAGCTGCTATATATAAAATAAGTTACAAAGGCTTCCTCAATGGCTCAGATGGTAAAGAATCCGCCTGTAATCCAGGAGACCTGGGTTTGATCCCTGAGTCAGGAAGATCCCCTGGAGGAGGGCATGGCAACCCACTCTAGTATTTTTGCCTGGAGAATCCCATGGACTGAGGAGCTTGGCGGGCTACAGTCCATAGGGTCGCAAAGTGTCAGACATAACTGAGTGACTGAGCATGCATGCTTGCATGTGCAAGAATAGATAGTACAGCACAGGGAATATAGCTAGTATTTTAGAATAACTAAATCTTTTTTTTTTTTAATTTTGGCTGTACCACGTGGCTTATGGGATGACCAGTGGTTGAACTGGGGCCCTTGGTAGTGAAAGCTTGGAGTCCTAACCACTGGACCACCAAGGAATTCCCAAGTATAATCTTTACAAATTGTGGATTACTACGTTGTACACCTGAAACTTATACAATATTGTAAAATCAACATCTCAGTAAGAATAAGCAAATAAATAGAGAAAAATGAGCTAGAGCTGGGAGCCTCCACCCCAAGGCAAACATCAGAGAAATGAGGAAGGCAAGAGCCTGGAGGCAATCCGAGATATGGGCCTGTGCTGACCCCAAGCACTGTCAGCAGGGACCAGAGTTTGGGCTGCCTCCAGGCTGGCCCAGCCCCAGGGTGCGAGAAACAAGGCCCAGAGGGTTGGCGCTCAGAAGGGTGACCCCAGGAAGGGGCCAGGGCTGTGAGGGACAAGCAGCACCCAGCTGGCAGGAAGTCTCTGCTCTTTGCAGCTTGCCTGATCCCGCCCCCAACTCCATCTCCTCAGAACAAACAGAAGTGGAGGCGGGGGGGCAGGAATCATCCTAGAGGCTCTGGACCTCCCCCCAAGAACTGGGGCCTAGGCAGGATAAGACAGGCAAAGTGGCTGGAAGAACCATGGCTACCATCACAGAGAGAAAGGGGCTCATCTGATGAGGCTGAGGGTGCTGGAGCATTCAGTCTTCAGGACCCTGCCCCAAAGGGACGTGGGCATCCCAGGGGTTCTGAAAGGAAAGGGCCATTCTCAACTCGCAGAATTAGATCCTGGATGTGGGCCTGCAGGAGGGGAAGAGAGCGTTCTGTGGGTGTGCTCACCTGTGCACAGCCAGTAGCATGTGTATGTGTGTGTGTGTACACCCTGCCTGACCATATACTTGGCTGTGTGAGCTGCTACCAGGCATACTCTGCTCATCCCTCCAGTGTTTACCTTCACAGTCTCCTCTCAGCACCCGAGGCTGTGCTTCTGCATTTATTTGTGACCTTTTTCTGAGTCAAACCTGCCTACCTCCCAAACAGAGTTGGAAGACAGGGAAGGCAGAGGGAGTAGCTTATTTCCTGGTGTGTCCTGAGCACGTAAAACCAGCCAGGTTCATAAATATTTGAATGAATGAGCTCTTCTACATGTGTGTGATTTGAGGGATCTCTGAGCGGGGGTTGTGGCTTTGGGGTCCCAGAGTCTTCCAGTCCAAAGTGGAAGGAAATATGGCTGTGCCTGGCTGGGGGTGGAGTAGGGTGGCTGCTGAGTCACTGTGTGGGAAGAGGGATCAGGAGAAATGTGGGACTGCCCTCAGCTGAGCTGGCCCCAGACAAAGTACCTCAGCCCTGGGGCCTTGCCTCTCTATAGCAGGGCCCATTCCCAGTAGGCCCTGGAGAGGATGACTCTGCTCCCAGGGAGGGGAGAGAGGCCAGGCCCGCCCAGGGGAGGGCAGGCAGCCAAGCAGGAAGTGGGACAGAACAGGCTGGAGTGTTTGTCCTGTGTCCCATGTCCCACGCAGGAACCCAGGGAAGGGAGGTGTCACCCAAGGGCCTTACAGGCTGAACTGCCAGGAAGGAGCCGGGTCAGGCTCTCAGGCATGAGCAAGAATACTCAGCGGAGGCAGGACAGGGGCAGGAGCCGGACTCCCTTAACCCCATGGGACCGAGGGCAGCTGGAAGCCTTGGGCTGGGTCCAGAGAAGGGCAGGGCTGACAGGACAACAGGGCACATGTTGAGGTTGACTTGTCCAGTAAGATGGAGACCAGAAGACGCCCTGCCTCTCCAGAGGTGAGCTTTCCCTGGGCCTCTCAAGTCAAGAGAACTTAGCTGAGCCCTGCACACTGGCATGGTGCTGTGGAGGAGGTGACGAGAGGCACGGTGCTGCCCTCAGACTATCCAGAGTCACCTCACTAGGCTTCTCTACCAGCATTTCTCAAGGGGCCAAGCATCCTGCCTGGTAGTGGTGGTAGTAGTCGCAGTGGTAATTGTGTGGAGAGGCTCAGGTGGGTGGGAGGCATGGGCAGTGAACTCATGGATGAAGCATGTACTTTCTTGTTACACTTCAGGTTCCAGGGACCCACTACAGGCTGACTGTGAAAGTGAAAGTGTTAGTCGCTCAGTCATGTCCAAGTCTTCGCCACCCCATAGACTGTAGCCTGCCAGGCTCCTCTGTCCATGGAATTCTCCAGGCAAGAATATTGTAGTGGGTTGCTATCTCCTTCTCCAGGGAATCGTCCCAACCCAGGAATCGAACCCAGGTCTCCTGTATAGCAGATGAATTCTTTATCATCTGAGCCACCAGGGCAGCCCTCAGTAGGCTGACTGAGTTACACCCTAAAATCTGGTGCTCAGTAGGCCTCTTGGTGGCCTTTGAGGTTTAGCTAAGACCATGAGGACTGTCTGAGTCTTTGCATCAGCTGAGCAACTGAACTGAACTGTGGGGACTGTTTGGGGATAGAGCAAAGACCCTCAGGCCTGGAGGGACTGGGAGCCCTTCTTCTCACTGTCTTGACTTGGAGTGACACTCATCCCTCCCTGAGCTAGGTTTGCACCTCCCAGCATTCTTTTTTTTTTTTCTCCCAACATTCTTAACATTTTATCCTTGGACTTGAATGCTTGTGGCTGCAACTTATCACCACACAGAGCTGTGAACTTCCTTGAAGGCAGGAACTTCCTCCTATCTTGTCTCCATCCCCCTTCCTCATTCACGTGCATTAGCTCAACAACCATTTAGGGAGCATTTGCTGTGCCCCAGATGTGTGCTAGGCTCTGCAGATGTCATATGGACAAGACAGACATGGTGCCTGGACTCGAGTACTGACAGTTAGTGGGGAGGGATCCTAGTGCCTAGGATGTGCTGATGCCATGTGGAAGGCCTCAGAGGAGGGTCCACAAAAGGGCTGGAGGGATTTACATAGCAATGGCTAGAGGAGTCCAAGAAGGCTTTGCAAAAAGGCATTATCTGAGAATTCCCTGGTGGTTCAGTGGTTAGGACTCTGCGTTTTCACTGCCGAGAGTGCAAGTTCAAACTCTGATCAGGGAACTAAGATTCTGCAAGCTGCACGGGCACAGCCCCAAAAAAGCATTATCTAATCAGAAACCTAAAAAGTTGGGGTAGGTGTGAGCCACAAGAAAGCTCTTTGCATGGGTTTTGCACCTAGTAGGCCCAAGAGAACTGACTGCTCAGGGAATGCATAGCTGCAGTGCAGGCCTCTGCTAGTACCCTGGGTGGGGATATAGGAGGTCATGGGGTCTCCATGCATACCCCTGCCACCTCTTCCCCAGCCCTGACAGCTGGTCCCTTTGCCCCCAGCTCGAGGACTGTGCCCTGCAAGTGTCTCCATCTGGATATTACCTGGACCCTGAGCTGTCCCTGGAAGAGCAGCGGGAGATGTTGGAGGGCTTCTTTGAAGAGATCAGGTCAGAGCGGATGGGGTCAGGAAGGCAAGGCTGGCTCCCACCCTTGCTGCCATGCTGGAGGGGCTGGCTCAGGGGTCAGCGGCAAAGACACCTGATCTCTAGCCAGGGCTGTGGGTCACTTCCTGCTGCCCAGGGGAACCATGCCAGGGGAATCCCAAGGCCTGGCCAGTGTTACCTGCTGCCTGGGATGGGAGTGGGGGCTCACCCACATAACTGAGATGCCTGCGTTTGCACAAACCCTCCTATCTGGACAACCCCTGGGCTCGGAAAAGCAGCTGGCGAGGAAGGAGCTGGGCCAGGGTTGGCATGCGGGGAGGTCTTTGGCTGCCTTGGCATGGATGGAGGGACCTCAGGGAAAGGGCTGAGAACTGCTCACTGGGCTCCTTGATTCCAGCAAAGGGCGGAAGCCTACTCTGATCCTGCGGACCCAGCTCTCCGTGAGGGTCAATGCCATCTTAGGTGAGTGTGTGAGGATATCAGCATATCCAGCAATTATACCCCCCTCATACACCCCGCTTCCCAGTTGGCTCAGTTTCTTTCAGGCCTGTGCTGGACAGTGGACAGGACAGATGAGAGGCGGGATGTTTCCCCTCCTATTCCTGTCCTGACCCCTTCTCCCAGGGCCAGGGCAGCTGCTAGACTGTGATAGGTGCTGCCCAGAGTCGGGGAGTTGTGGTTGTGTCCCCTTGAGATTTCCATGCACACCTACCCCTTGCAGAAAAGTTGTATGGCTCCAGTGGCCCTGAGCTCCGCCGCTCCCTCTTCTCACTAAAGCAGATCTTCCAGGTGAGGCTCAGAGGTGGGCCAGGGGTGGGCATCCAGGCCCAGCCCCATCCCCCTAAACTCCCCTTGGTGCCCCCAGGAGGACAAGGACCTGGTGCCTGAATTTGTGCACTCTGAGGGGCTGAGTTGCCTGATCCGCGTGGGTGCCGCTGCTGACCACAACTACCAGAGCTACATCCTCCGAGGTTAGCCCCACCCTTCTCCTGTGATCCCTGCCATCAGTGACCCCTTCCTGACCTCTTCTTGTCCCTGTGTCCCCAGCCCTAGGCCAGCTGATGCTGTTTGTGGATGGGATGCTGGGGGTGGTGGCCCACACTGAGACCGTGCAGTGGCTGTACACGCTGTGTGCCAGCCTGGTAAGTGGCTTTCCACCCAGCCACGCACCCTTTTCCTACTGCCTCTATGGCCCTTAGTTTCCTCAGCAAAGTGGGATGGAATGGAGTGGGTCTGTGGCCCCTCTAAGCCTCAAAGGAAGTTCAACACCTGGTCCTAGAGATGGCTTTTTCTGCTTAGACTGTCCTCTCTGGGTCCAGCCCCCCGGAGCCCTTTCCCCTCCCCACCAGGAGCCAGCACAGGTCTGTTCCCAGCCCCACTCACACGTGGTGACCCCTCCCCCCAGTCCCGCTTGGTGGTGAAGACAGCCCTGAAACTGCTGCTGGTGTTCGTGGAATACTCTGAGAGCAACGCACCGCTGTTCATCCGTGCAGTCAACTCTGTGGCCAGCACCACGGGTCAGAGACTGTCCCTCCCTCCTCCAGCGCTGGGAACCCTCTCTCCTACTTGTTCCCACATGACCTCTCCCCTTTCTGGGTGGCAGGTGCTCCTCCGTGGGCCAATTTGGTGTCCATCCTGGAGGAGAAGAACGGCGCTGACCCCGAGCTGCTGGTGTACACTGTCACCCTCATCAACAAGGTGGGATGTGGGGAGCCAAGGGGGAACCCAGGGCCACCCTGGGCCGCTCAATCTCTTGTCCTCTGATCCGCATCAGCTTCAGCCTTGCCCTCCTATCCCCACCCTCCAGACTCTGGGAGCCCTCCCGGACCAGGACTCCTTCTACGACGTGACGGATGCACTGGAGCAGCAGGGCATGGAAGCACTGGTCCAGCGCCACTTGAGCAAGGCGGGCACTGACGTCGACCTGCGAGCCCAACTTGTACTCTACGAGGTGGGCTGGGCCATCAGGGCCGGAGAGAGGAGGGGAAGGAGGGGCTGAAGGGGAGGAAAGAGAGGGGGCCGCCATTATCCAGGGCCCCACTCCATCGACTTGGGCCTCAGCCACTCCCTTCTGGGCCCAACTCTGCTAGAACGCCCTGCGGTTGGAGGATGGAGACCTCGAAGAAGCCGTCACAGGTGGGCGGCGCACCACCCGCCGAAAACCTTCCTCAGAGGAGGGCAAGAGGAGCCGTCGATCTCTAGAAGTGCGCTCCCCGGAGCCTGGGTAAGAACAAGCTACCTCGGCGCCTGAGGAGGGGTGGATCAGCCAGGAGTAGCCCCGCCTCCTGACAGGCCACAACTCCAGCTCCACAGGCCCCGCCTCTCCGGTCGTCTCCACCTCCACCACCAGCCCGGTCCTGCTGACCAGCCCCACCTCCAGCCCCGTAGGCCCCGCCCCGCCTCCAAGCCCCGCCTCCAGCCCCGTGGGCCCTGCCTCTGGCCTCCATAGCACCTTGAGCCTCTTTCCGACCATCTCCGTGGCGCCCTCATCCGACAGCTCCTGTGAGAGGAGCGTCTACAAGTAAGTAGGGAGATACAGGCTGTCGCGGGAGTCTTCTTCCAACTGTCCCTCCTCTCTGCGCCCCTCCGCCTCCTCTGCCCGAACTTCTCTGCCAAACGCGTGCTTTCTCTTTCTTTCCAGACTTCACCAAACTGCTCCTGTTTGGTAAGTGACTGCCGGGAGGTGGGGTTCGGCTCTGACTGGACCTCGTCCTTCTGCGGCTTTTCTTCATCTCTTTCTGGCATTCCACCTGTATTGTCAGTGTCATCTGTCTCTCTACCCCCTTCTGTCTCAGTTTCTCTGTCACTGTCTGTGACTCTCTAATTTCGCTGTGTTTGTCTTTTACTGCACCCTGTCCTGCGTCATGTCCGTCTCTCCTCTCCATTTCCAGTTTCCCCGCATCACGCCTACCCCACTCCCTCCTATTCCCATTGTTACTGGGAAGGGACCCCTGATATCACTGCCCAGCTCTGTGTGGGTGTGAGCAGCTGGGCGCTGTGGGGTGGAGCAGGCACCACAATTACCATTTCTTCCTCTCATCCCCCCCCCCCAGGGCCCCTGAGAGCCCACCTGTCCCCCAGGTCCCTACTGGGGAGGCCAGGCTGGAGTAAGTACAGAGGCTAGCCTGCCAGGCCTGCCATGTGCTCAGGGCTTCAGCATTGCTTCCCCCAGCGGGGGTTCCATGTGCCTGATGCAGCCAGAGCTGGGGGGCTCTCTCAGACTTATGCCTCCTCAGATACCCAAGGACTAAGCACTGGAAAACAGCTCACTGGGGTCATAGAGGTCCCTGTGCTTTAACTGTGGCACCTTAACAGCTTTGACCAGTGATGAGGATGTGAATTCCCAACCTGGAGCCAATTCTGGATCCTCAGCCCAGCATTAGTGCTGGGAGGGATCGAGGGTGCTACGTTGTGCAGAGGTGGAGGAGCAACCTCTGTCTAAGGGCAGGACAGAGACTTGAGTGCCAGCAGAGGCTGGAGGGGCCAAAAGAGATGGGATCACCTTCATTATGTCAGCATAAACTGAGTGCCTGTCATTTACCAGGCCCCTTTCCTGGCATTGGTCATGGCTCTTGGAAGCTGCCAAGGGAGGGACAGCCTAGTGTGGCCACTGGGACAGCTAGCCCCTTCCCCTGCTCTAAGGGTCCTTGTCTAGAATCAGAACAGTGAGCATGAACAACAGCAAGATTACAAGTTAGATGTCATGTAGAACTTTTCCCATTTGTTGACCTAGGAGTACTGGGTTGGTAGTGACCTCCCCAAATGTGGAAGACTGAATGGGGACTGGCCGTGGGCAGGTCCTGGTCTGCTCAGCGCATGGACTGTTCCCTGTGTGTCTGTGTGTGCCTGCAAGTAGAGGCAGTGCCCAGGGACCTAGTAAGGCATGCCCACCACCCTGGGCAGGGGTATGTCAGACACCTTCACTGACAAGTTCCTCCCCCCAGAGCCCGGTTCCTGGAGAATGTAGCAGCAGCAGAAACAGAAAAGCAGGCTGCGCTGGCCCAGGGCCGGGCAGAAACATTGGCTGGAGCCATGCCCGATGATATGGATGGGCGTCCAGGTGAGTAGGTGGGTGGGCAGTATCCACCCACGTTGCCCTGTTGCTCTAGAGAAGACATGACATTGACAGCTGCTTCCCTTTGTCTAGACACCCGAGAATCAAGGCACTCTCAGGAACCCATCCCTGCACCCAGAACACCCCAGAGTGCTGCCCCCCGAATCCTGCTGCGTGCCCAGCAGAGCCTTGAGCCAGAGCCCAGGGAGCCATTGGCCCCACCAAGCCCTAAGGCTGAGCCTGTGTGGGAGCTCCCTGCCCGTGTACCCAGGCTCTGCATTGGGGACCTGGACTTCTCAGATCTGGGGGAGGATGAAGACCAGGACATGCTAAACCTGGAGCCTGTGGAGGCGGAGAAAGGGATCCCGCCCCCACCACCCCTGCTGTCTGGAAGCCTCTCACCTCCTCCGCCTCCACCTCCCCCACCCCTCAAAAGCCCCTTCCCACCAGCCCCACCCCCACCCCCTGCTGCCCCTCTTCCCCACTCAGCACCTGATGGCCCTGCCCTCCCCACCAAGAGGAAAACAGTAAAACTCTTCTGGCGGGAGCTAAAGTTGGCTGGAGTCCGTGGAGGCTCTGGCAGTCGCTTTGGGCCCAGCCCCACCCTGTGGGCCTCACTAGAGCCTGTCTCGGTGGATACAGCCCGGCTAGAACACCTGTTTGAGTCCCGAGCCAAGGACGTGTTGCCTTCCAAGGTAAGCACACCCTCATCTGCAGGGTAACCCCAGGGGAGAGGGGAGGGAGCCAGAGCTCAAAGGTCTGAACTGCGGGGGAAACTAAGGCAAAGAAAGGAGGAGGGACTTGTCTGAGGTCCTTCAATGAGGGTTTAGCCCATCCCTAACTAGCATCTAAGCCCATCCTAAGGCATTGCACATCCCACAGCCCTGGCTGTGGGGTAATTGCACCATTTGGGCTACTGAGAGTGGGGCCTTGGTGTGCCCTCTTAGGTTGTTGCCCCAGTTAGACCCTTTCCCAGTCTTATACTGCCCTTCCCCCAATGTCAAAGAAAGCTGGTGAGGGCCGCCGTACAATGACCACAGTGCTGGACCCCAAGCGCAGCAATGCCATCAACATTGGCCTAACCACACTGCCTCCTGTGCACGTGATCAAGGCCGCCCTGCTCAACTTTGATGAGTTTGCCGTAAGCAAGGATGGCATCGAGGTAGGGATACACAGTGAGGGGTGTGGGGAGCTGGGCCCTCTCCTTTGGTTGGTGGCCACTTCCTGCCCCTCCAGTGGTGGGCATGGGCTTGGCATTTCTGCAGAGCAGTCTTCAGACTCTGAGACTGCCCCAGATGACCTAGGGAGGAGTCAAGGTCAATACCCAAGGCCTCAGGCCAGCACTGAGTGGCCTCTGTGGGGCGGTGGGTGCATTCTCAGAAGCTACTGACCATGATGCCCACAGAGGAGGAGCGGCAGAAGATCGAGGAGGCCCAGCTGGCCAATCCCGACATACCCTTGGGCCCAGCCGAGAATTTCCTGATGACTCTCGCCTCCATCGGGGGCCTGGCTGCCCGCCTACAGCTCTGGGCCTTCAAACTGGATTATGACAGCATGGAGCGGGTACTTGGGTTACGGGATGGGACAGGCAGTAGGGACATGGGAGCATGGTGACTGTGTAGTCTGAGTCCCTGATCTCCCCTACCAGGAAATTGCAGAGCCACTGTTCGACCTGAAAGTGGGCATGGAACAACTGGTGCAAAATGCCACGTTCCGCTGCATCCTGGCCACCCTGCTGGCTGTGGGCAACTTTCTCAATGGCTCCCAGGTGAGTTGAGAGCCTGTGGGGGTGAGGACAGGACTCTGGAGCCGCCTGGGCCCAGGCTCAGACGGGTCGTTTCAGAGCAGCGGCTTTGAGCTGAGCTACCTGGAGAAGGTGTCGGAAGTGAAGGACACGGTGCGCCGCCAGCCCCTGCTGCACCACCTCTGCGCCCTGGTGCTGCAGGCCCGGCCCGACTCCTCTGACCTCTACTCGGAGATCCCCGCCCTGGCCCGCTGCGCCAAGGTCAGCACCTGCCCTCTGCTCAGAGATCCCTGCCCTGGCCCGCTGCACCAAGGTCAGCACCCGACAGGCCCGACTAAGGCTGGCCATGGTGAGGGGCACCGTTCCTCTCCCTCCCTCCGAGTGGGCTGCCGGGCCAGGGCTTGCTCAGGCTCTGGGCTTGCGTGTGGGCTCTGTCCTCTGCCAGAAACACTCTTCTCTTGGCCTGCCTACACCGACTCAGTTTTGGGTCTGTTTAGCTGCCACTTATCCCAAGAAGGGGCTTCCCTGGTGGCTCAGATGGTAAAGAATTTGGCCGCAATGCAGGAGACCCAGGTTCGACCCCTGGGTCAGGAAGATCCCCTGGAGGAGGGAATAGCAACCCACTCCAGTAGTCTTGCCTGGAGAATTCCATGGACAGAGGAGCCTGGTGGGCTACAGTCCACGGGTTCAAAAAGAGTTAGACATGACTGAGCAGCTAACACTTTCACTATCCCAAGAAACCTCTATTCCCTACTGTATCACACGGACTTGCTGGTCTCTTGCACGAGACTGTGAGCTTTTGGAGGGCGGGGGTTGGATCTGCTGTTTGCTCAAGGTCCAGGCTGACCATCCCAGCACAGACGAAGCCTCAGGCAGTGTCTTTCTGTAGGGGGACTGCATATTTACCCCCTGCTTTTCCAGGTGGACTTTGAGCAGCTGACTGAGAACCTGGGACAGCTGGAACGCCGGAGCCGGGCAGCTGAAGACAGCCTGCGGAGCCTGGCCAAGCATGAGCTGGCTCCAGCCCTGCGTGCCCGCCTCACCCACTTCCTGGCTCACTGTACCCGCCGTGTTGCCATGCTGAGGATTGTGCACCGCCGTGTCTGCAACAGGTGGGGGCACTGCAGAGGCGGGACTGCCACCACCATCCCTCAGACCCCAAGCAGGACTCAGCCCTCCTCCCCATTCTACCCACCTAGGTTCCACGCCTTCCTGCTGTACCTGGGGTACACGGCAGAGGCAGCCCGTGAGGTCCGCATCATGCAGTTCTGCCACACGCTGCGGGAGTTCGCACTGGAATATCGGACCTGCCGGGACCGGGTGCTGCAGCAGCAGCAGAAGCGGGCCACGTATCGTGAGCGCAACAAGACCCGGGGACGTATGATCACTGAGGTGGGTGTGCCTTCCGGTCTTGACTGCCACCGCCGTGGTTTTCTTCTACACTCCATTCACCCCCTTTCCCCTCTCTAGACAGAGAAGTTCTCGGGTGTGGCTGGGGAAACCCCCAGCAAGCCGTCTGTCCCTATGGCTGTGAGCAGTGGGCTGGGAGAAGGTGATGCTGATAGTCATGCCACCATGAAGAGTCTGCTGGCCAGCAAGCCTGAGGATGCCACACATGGCCGTCGCAGCAGAGGTAGGACCAATGGCTGCTGGGGGCAGTGGGCTTTGGGGCCATTCTGGCCTGACCTTTTTACCTGGCTCCCACAGGCATGGTCCAGAGCAGCTCCCCAGTCATGCCTACAGCAGTGGGGCCCTCCACTGTACCCCTGGAAGAACCTCCAGGCTCCAGTTTACCCAGTGACACTTCAGATGAGATCATGGACCTGCTGGTGCAGTCAGTGACCAAGAGCAGCCCCCGTGCCTTAGCTGCTAGGGAACGCAAGCGTTCCCGTGGCAACCGCAAGTCTTGTGAGTATTCCCCACATGCCCGCTGCCCACCTTAACCCCATCAAGCCCCACCAACCCTGCTCTGTCTTGCAGTGAGACGGACGCTGAAGAGCGGGCTGGGAGAGGATCTGGTACAGGCACTTGGACTGAGCAAGGGTCCTGGCCTGGAAGTGTGAAGGTGCTGCCTCCAGAACGCCTATCTGGGCCACAGCCCGAAGTGCAGGAGACTACAGTGAGGAGGCACCAAAGCAGAATTCTGGGCCTCTTCTCAACTCTAGGGCCACTCTGGGCCCGTGGCCAGTGCCGTGAGCAGTATTAGCTATGTGTGCCTGTGTGGGTGTGCGTGTGCATGTGTGAGCTCCCTGGATGCATGGAGCATAATAAAGTTTTCCTAGCCAATCAAGTCTTTTTCTTCCTTCAAGGAACCCACCACGCTGGGCCTATAGCAGAAAAGAAAATTCCAAAGAATTGGCTATTCCTGCCTTCTCTCTCTTATTATCACCCACAAAGCCATTAGCCACATTATAAGCCATTTATTCAACAATCCTATACTCTAGACTGCTTTTGGCCCCTGGACTAGGCCCTCACTGCTCCTGGCATGGGGACCACATGGCCTGATAGAGCCACCCAGGGCTCAGAAACCTGGGGCCATAATGTCAGTGGCTATAACCGCTTCATCTGCCGCCGCTCCTGTCGGCGCTGCCGTTTCTCATTGTGCTCTGGTGCTGGGGCGCCACTGTCCGCTGTGAACCAGGGGCCCAGGACATTGACCCACAGGAGGTAAAGAGCTCTGCCTGGAGCCTAGAAGAAAAAAGGTAACTTGAAGCCAGGTGCAGGAAATGAAAGAAGAGAAGGCTTAGATGCTCCAGCTCCTCCTCAGGAGCCCCGCAACCCACATACCAGGAGCCAGAAGGACCAGATGTAGAGGGAGAAGCAGCTGAGCACCTGCACAATAGCTGTCAGTAGGATCACATCTTTAAGGTGCCTGTGGAGAGAAGGGAAGCTGCAAGGGCCAAAAATAGCTGGGGAATTCCCTGGTGGTCCAGTGGTTAGGATTCCATGCTTTCACTGCTGAAGGCCTGGGTTCAGTCCCTGGTTGGGGAACTAAGATCCCACAAGCTGCGCAGCACAGCCAAAAATTTTTACATAGAAATAAGAGATGAGCCCTAGTTCAACTCCCTTCCACCCGCTTCAAGTTGCAGGCAGCTGTGGGTCTTGGGCTATCTGGGCCCCAGCACCCCAGCCCTGGCGCTGCTCACCTGGGCTGACAGCGGGGGACACTCACTCTGCCATGCCCTGTTCCATGTTGAGATCCATTCCACCATCCACCAGGGCCCCATCCTCAGAGAAGGCTGCCCTTGCCATCGAGCTCATAGAGTGGTAGCTGGCCCCGTATACTGCCAGACTAAAGACCAGGGCCATCTGTGGTACAAGAATGGGGGTGTTAAAAGGGCAGCCACTGACCCTATGGGCTTACCCACTTCCCAGGATCGGGGACACTTACCCAGGCCCAAAATGAGGCAGATGAGTAGAAGAAGACCAAGGTCACAAGACAGTAAATGGCCTGTAAGCAGACACAGGATCAGGCTACGATCAAAAGCTTACTTAACCATGGACCTTCCTTGACTCTAACTCTGGACCAGGTGATGAGACAAATTGTTTCTTACAGGGTTGGGGGAAGAGATCTGCTCCCAGAATATACAGACACCCCTGACACAGGAAAGAAGCCCCTGTGCATTTAAAATGGGAAAGGCTCAAGTCCATTTGAGACTCACACCCTCATTTTGCTTTTGTTTTTCGTTTTGACTATTCAGCACTTCCTCTGCACCAGGATTCTTTCTCATTTATTTGGCTGCACTCGGTCTTAATTTTAGCATATGGCATCTAGGGAGTCTTAGCCACTGGACCACCAGGGAAGTCCCTCTCTTATTTTTAATTGTAGTTTTCTTCTGGAGCTTTGGCTGTCACACACCCCCACCACTCTACCCCACCAAACAGAGCTGAGGACTATGGAACCTTGGGTGGGCACAAAAGCAAGGAGGGAGGCACTTACATTAGCCCCCAGTATGATTCGCAGGTAGAACTTCAGGGTCTCTTTGTTCTCCTCAAATATCTGCTTCTTCCCTCTCGTGCCCACTTTTCCTTTGGGCTGCAGAGAGATAATGAGATACTACCAAAATTCTCAGGAGTCAGGACCTTCCTTAGCCGCCCCACCATTTCGGTTAGCTGAATGTGCTTGACTGGCGTCCCTCTCCGGCCTCTGCTGGAGTAAACCAGATCTGGGCTGACGCTCTCCTGCCTCAAGCACCTCAGCTCTCTAGCTAGTCCTGATACTGTTTGATACCGACTCCCATCGCCCCTCAGGCCCCTCGATCTCTGCAGCCCTGGTACTGTCTGCTACAGACTCCCAGCCCTCTCTGGCACTAGCTCTGGTATGGTCCTGGATGGCCACTGGATGGCGCCCCCCTCCAGAGAGGGGGCCATTGGATTGACCCATTTCCCTTGAAGCCCTTCCTCTGATTTCAGTCTCCCGGCCCCAGGAGCGCTTTGCCATGAGGACCACGCCCTACTCGCCCTCCTTACCGCCATAGTGAGACGCAAATACCCAACCACGGAAAGAAAGGAGAGAGACCGAAACCGCACTCAGTAGGTACCACATCGGCAGCACAGGCACTTCCGGTGCAGATCCAATACGTCACACCTGGGACGGAAGTTGGAGGTCCACTTCCTTCCCAAGCTCCGCCTTCTAGAGTCGGTAGGACTACACTTCCCAGAAAGCCTTGCGCGGGGGCGGAGGCGGCAGGGATGCGATGGCGGAGTCGCTGCCGCTGGAGGTGAGAGGAGGCCGCCCTCAGGCCTAGCTCGGGACAGGCCCCGCCCTCGGGGTCCCAGGCTGTGGGGAGGGGCTGTCAGACAGCTCTCCCGGCCCCGCCCGTCTGGCGGAAACAACCCGGCCGGGAGATCCCTGGACCTGCACGCTATGGGTACAGGCCCCGCCTTTGGGCCACTCTGTCCCCTTACCTTGGGGGACCATCCTCTTCTTCCCCATCGGCCCCAGGAGATAGCTGCTGTCACCTCAGTGAGGACAGGGCCTCTGCCTACCCCTGACCTCTTGAGATGGCCGTCCCTCCCTCTCAGTTCTGGAAGATGTCCGCTGCATCCCATCAGCCCCGAAGGGTAACCGATCTTACCCCCATTGGTCCCTTGGAATGGTCGCTCCATTCCCTTCCCTTCGAGAGACGGCTGTCCCTTCCCATCAACTTTGGGCATGGTCTCTGAGTTCCCTCACCGAGGACAAGGCCTGCTTCCCACTTCCTCAGCCCCTAGTGATGGCCATCCCTGCCTCCTTCACCTTCATCCTTCACGGGATGTTTGCTCCCCCTACTTAAATTGGAGCAAGATCACTCTGCCGCTGTTGTCCCTAGACAGATAAGTTTTGTCCCAGTGGCCTCTTGGGTTGACTTCTCCGTCCTGTTTGCCCAGAGAGTTGGCAGCCCCCTCCCACTGCCCAAGAGAGACAGGGCACCGTTTCCGCATCGGACGTTGGAATGATGCTCCCCCCGCCCATGAGCCCCCTGCGATGGCATCCTTTCCCCCTTCTGTCCCAGAGGATATCTGTCCCATCTCCGTGGATCACAAAGGTGACCAGGCATATCTCTAGTAGCCCCTTAGGATGGAGTTCCTGGGACGGCCACTCCACTCTTAACCACTGCCTCTTCTGTTCCCTCTAGAAAGGTCTTCCCCCTTCTCAGCTCAAAGAATCATGCTGCCTCCCCTCAGTGAGGACAGGTTTGTTGCCCTCCTTTCGCTCTGTGGGTTGGCTGCTGAACCCCAGAAGACAGGATGACCACTATCTTACCTCAGCTCAGACAAGTTTTCCTGCCTCCTCTTGGGGATTGGAGCGTGGTCAGTCCCAGTCCCCATCAAAAGTTCTCTTCCCCAGGCCTAGCCTCCCTGGCCCAGAGGCTGTTCTCACCAGTCATTCTCCTCTCAGTAATGATCTGTTTTATCTTCCCCCCCTTCCTTGAGCAAACCTTTGGTGAAAAGAGAGGTAAAAGACAGTCCATCCTTATTTAATTCAATCCAGTAAGTACTGACTGAGTACCTTCTCTGTACTAGCAATCAGGGAAGGGAAGAAGAGACCAAGTGGGCTGGTGAGGGTCAAACTTAAGGGCATTCCAGGAAAAAGGTCCACATAGGCAAAAGAAAATAAGAAAATCAACATGCTGTGTTTGTAGGACACTGAGAAGACTGGCTTGTGGAAGCTCTGGGATCAGGGGTCCAGTCAGGCCTAGAGGCCTGGCAGTGCTGACCCAGGAGAAGAAATTTTGTCTTGAGGGTATTAGGGAACCCTAAAGGTTTCATCAGGAGTGTACTGAGACTGAAAGCTGTTTCTTAGGAAAATTAACCTTGTTGCAGTCTGTGGAATGATTAGCAAGGATGAACCTGGAGGCAAGGAGATCAGGTGGGAGACTGTGGAAGGAACCCTGGTCTGGGGTGATGAAGATCTGGGCTACTAAGGTGGTAAGGTTTCAAAGGTAGAATTATTAATAACAGCAATCCAGGAACCATTTATGGACCATCTACTAGGTGTGAAGCATATTATATCTATTAAATATATATATATAATTTAATCCCTGTCATAAGACTGTGAGGGCAGCTGGTAAAGAACCCTCCTGCAATGCAGGAGACCTCAATTCGATTCCTACGTTGGGAAATTCCCCTGGAGAAGGGAAAGGCTACCCACTCCAGTATTCTTGGGCTTCCCTGGTGGCTCAGACGGTAAATAATTTGCCTGCAATACGGGAGACCTGGGCTCGAATCCTGGGCTGGGAAGATGGCCTGGAGGAGGGCATGGCAGCCCACTCCAGTATTCTTGCCTGGAGAATCCCTATGGACAGAGGAGCCTAGCAGGGTACAGTCCATGGGGTTGCAGAGTCGGACATGACTGAAGGACTTAAGTACAGCACATAAGACTGATCTAGATTTTTTTAATATCCCCATTTTACAGGTGTGGGTTGAGGTTCAGAGACATCACATACCTTGCCTGAGGCCACACAGCTAGGAGCTAGTGGAGCTGGGATTTGCATGAGTCTAAGTAAAGCCTATGCTTTACACCTGTATCTGGAGCAAGGGACAGAAGAGCATGAAGAGTATAAAGTTTTATCAGGATCTTCAGACAAGGTGCTCTGTTGCCACTGAAGCTCGGGGGCTTGGAAAGTTGGGAGGAGGGACTGCTTTGGACTGAGGTGAAGGTGATGGTAAAACATTGGGATGAAGAATCCTGTGGACGGTTGGTAATACTAGACTAGCACAAGAATGATAAACAATATGGAGTACTGAATTGTTGGTTTTTCTTATAGAGGTAACTGTTAAAGCAATGCAAGTGAATCTATTATCCTAGAAAGTGAACAAATTGAAAGACTCAGGTCTGAGCCCTGGGAGCCACAGAAGAATCTAGAAACAGGGCAATTGGAATTGGAGCCCTATAAAACACAGTGTCACAGAAGTCAAGGAGGGACGATTCCAGAAGAAAAGAATAGTTAATATCAGATTATTCTTGGTCTCACAGGCAGTTCCCTTCCCCAGTCCCTAAGAAGGCCTCCACCCCCAGCCTCATAGAGCATAGATGGAGTGAGGGCCTTAGCCTGCCAGGATAGGTCTTGCTGAGAATTTTAACAGCTGGCTGAGAAGCCAAGTTGGCAGTGAAGAAGATGGAAGAGTGCAGTCCCAGTGTGACTTCCTGAAATCAGCACTTGCCTTGCTGTGTACTAGATCCTATGCAAGACACTTTACCATGATATTTAACTGTCACAGTAGCCCACTTAAATCTCACTACAACTGTCTTTTTATAGATTAGAAGAATAAGGCTCAGAGGGGTCAGCTGAGAGAATAAGGATGTAAACTAGGTTCATCTAGTCCCAGTGCCCAGGCCCTTTTTATCAAATTGAGCAGGAAGTTTTTATTTTTATCAGAACAAACCTGCATCCAGATGGTGCTCAGGAAAGGTTTGTTCCCAGTAAAGATACCTGGAGACTGGAGAGGAGAAGTGAAGACTCTCTGAAGCTTAGGATCCAAGATGAGCTAGAAGCCAGTGCTCTAGTCCCCTCTGACCTACTGTGCTACCAGAAAGAGAAGATTTCAGAGGGCCCCACCAGCACTAACAGCCCCGATGCCCTGTCTTTTTCCCTCAGATGGTCACATATATTCTGAGCTTCCTGCCTCTGTCAGATCAGAAAGAGGCCTCCCTCGTGAGCCGGGCTTGGTACTGTGCAGCCCAGATTGCCCTTCGGGAGGTAAGGTGCCTACCCTCACCTAGCCCATTCTCAGTGATCTCACTTCAGCTTGCTTGTGGCCCTGCTCATACATCATCCATCCATTCCTTCCTGCATATTTATTCATACATACTTGGCTCTGGGTCCAGTACTGGGACTCTACAGATGAACCAAACATAGTCCCCTTCCCTGAGAAACCCATAGTCCAGTGAAGGAAAAAGACAAATACGTGAGTGATCATGATGTTGTGTGCTCAGGGCATTGGCATGAAGGGGGCCATGGGAACATGAAGGACACGGAAGACTGGCAGCATCAGGGAAGGCTTCCTGAAGGAACAGGATGAGGAGCATGAAGGTTGGTCTTCAGGACTCATAACCACACAGGTGAAGGCACCAAGGTGTGACATAGTTCTGGAAATGACCACCCAGGTTCGCTATGACTGGAACTTAGGTGTGTGGGAGAGAAGTGGTGGGAGATGAGGCTAGAAAGGGGTCAGACAGCGAGACAGATGTGGCAGGTGGTATTGCTAGGGCTTTCTTCTGGTTACCATCGTGGGTAACCAGGTAACCCATGGAACTTTAGGAACGTTAAAGGAACATTAGGCAGGGGAGTGACATGCAGTGATTTATGTCTTAGACCTCCACAGGGCAGAGTAGACTGAGGGGTGAGTCATAGGGAGACAACCCACCAGGAGGTGAGTGCAGGCATTTGTGCTAGTTTGAAAGGCAATAATGAGAGCCTTTGTTTCAGTTTTGACTGAGGTTGAACAATTTTCTCATTAGTGGACCATTTATATTTCCCTCTTTTGTGTATTTCTGTTCCTTGTCTAATTATTGGGGTCTTAGCATTTTTCTTATCGATTTGTATGAACTTTTTATACATTAAAGAAGTTAATCTTTTATATACTTACTGAAATATATTCCTCATATATTTGCCTTTTTAGATTTGATTTGTAGATATGTGTTATTTATGAGATATACAGGGGTTAAATTTCTGGGTTGTTGACTCTGAACATCCTTTTCTTTCTTATTTCTGCCATTGCTTTAGCGATACTTTGCCTCTTCAGAGATCTGATAAGTATACACTCATATTTTGCTTTTTTTTTTTTTTAATTTGGATTTACTTCTTAGATCAGTTTTAGGTTCACAGCAAAATTGTTTTATGGCTTGAATTTATATATATATATATATATATATATATATTTGGTGTAATTTATTTTGACTTATGCTGTAAGGTAAGGAGCTAAACTGATTAGTTTTCAAGTAGCCCAAGTACCATTTATGTATAATGGATTGGAAGCCTCCTCTGTCACATTTTAAATGAGTGTTTAAGTAGGGTCTGTTGTTGAGTTCTCTCTCCAGTGTCATTGAGCCTAGTTTCTAAAGAAATTTGATTTGAACTTGTTGAAAATTTGAAGTATAAAATATCTAAATGGTGAGATCCAGTTGGTAGTTGGACTTCTGAGAGAGGAATTCAAGAGAAAGGTCCGGGTAATAAATATAGGTGAAGGTGTCATTTAAGAGCAGGCAGAGGTTTAAGCCTTGGGTCTCAGTCACTTTCCCTGGGGAGAACAAGAGAAGCCTGAAGAGCAGGCCACAGAGCCTGCCCAGGAAGGATACCAGTCCAGAGGCAAGCAGAGCAGGAGGGGCCTGTAGAGAGGCCTCCGTCATCTGGATGGTGATGACCTAGCACCTAGCACTATGCTAGGTCCCAGGGCTGGGGCAGACACCACACTCAAGAGTTGATAGAGACAGCACTGCACTCAAAATCTTAAGAAAGGTGCATAGATGCATAGCAAAGATGCAGAGAAGATTCACAGAAGACTTCATGGAGAAGGAGATGCTTGTGTTAAATCTTGAGAGAGGATACATATTTTTGTTAAGGCATAGGTGAGGGGCAGACTGCTCCCCAGATCCAGAAAAAAACAGCTGAACTCAGCTATGGAAGTATGAGATAGTGATCTGAAATTAGCATTCCAGAGCCAGAGTGGGGAGCAGACATGGGAAAGCTGGGGCCAAAGAAGTAGGCAGGGGGCTGACATAAAAGGGCCTGAATGCCAGCTGAGAAGCTCAGCTTCCATCCTGTGCAGTGGTGAACCATCAAAGGGCCTGAAAAGCGTGGTCAGTTGCCTTTTGTCAGGATCACTCTGTTGACAATACCAAGGGTAGACTGGAGCCAGAGAGACTGAAGGCCAGGAGGAAATAGAAGATGGGCTGGAAAGGACCTTGGGCATTGTGGATATGAGGGAGCAGTCTAGGATGATTCCCAGATTTCTGACTTAGGTGATTTGGTAGAAGGCCCTGAGAGTTTGGGAGAAGCGGGGATAAGGCAGTGAATTCAGATTTGGCCATATTGCATCCTTGTATCTGGAGAGAGGTCCATCAGGTCATGGCTCCCAGTATCTGGTGCTCAGGAAGAAGGTGTGGGAAACAAAGTAGGTGGAATGGGATGAAGTCTGCTGGGGTGCATGTGGAGGGAAACTGCACGTGTGTGTGTGGTGGAATGGAACAATTCATGGAGAACACATTGGTCCATGAGTTGGGTCTTTCTGCTCTTTGATGACCCCAAACGGGGAGCAGGCTAGAAGGTAGGAGAGACAAGAGGGCAGAGTCTCAGAACCCCCAGTAGGAGAGAACACTGGGGAGATAGGCCATCCTGAGTAGGCACCATGGCGCAGCAGAGAGGAAGGACACTTGTGGGAGGTCTGCAGAGGAGCCCCCGGGTGTTGGTGACCTTGCTGGAGAGGGGCTGTTTCTGGGAATGAAGGATTCTGTGGGGACAGTGGTGGAGAGATCAATGGGCAAAGCTATGGTCAAGAGGTGGCTGCAGTGGGTATGGGCACCCATGTGCTTCCAAGAAGCATGATGGTAAAGGGGAGGGGTGAGGGGGGTTGCAGGATCAAGGGAGGCCTTTGTTAAGACTCTGGGGTGTTAGTGGACTCTGAGGAAGGAGTGGAAAGGCAGAGATTTGGGGGTTCACAGAGGAGAGGGTGGGGACAGGCTCAGTAGGCCGGGAGAAGAGGGTCTCCTTGAACCCAAGAACAGAATAGGGAAGGAGGTTCTGATGAGTCCTGCCAAGGATGGGCTGGTGGATGTGAACAGGGCAGGAGGGCCTTCCCACCTAAGGGCTTTGGTTTCTATTTGAAACGTCTCTGAGAAGGCTGGAGTGAGGGGAGGGAGCTGCAGTATCATCAGCTTGGAAAGAAGTCTAGGGGAGTGAGAAGAGGGGGACTGTGAGAAGAGGGGCGCCAGTGCAGACAGGAAGGGAGGCTGTGGCTTTCTCGGACAGCACATACCCAGAGGTGGCCATGGTTTCATCATCCCTGGCTGGCAGAGGGCACAGAAAGCAGGGGCACCCGCATGATGGGCAGGGCTGTGGGGGCCCTGATGAGAGGCCATCAGTTAGGGAGGCTTCTTGGAGTCTAGCAAAGAAGCAGGATGCAGAAGAAGCCAAGTGGGCAGTCAGGGCCTGGGGATGAAGGTGAGATGGAACAGGAGTGAGGGGAGGAAGAGGAGGAGGAGGCTGGGGTCAGAGTTTGGGATCCAGAGTCTACCATTTTAGCACTGGAGCTTCTCCAGTGAACCCTGAGCTCCAGATAGAGCACTGACAAAGACCCGTTCAGTGACTCTGCAAAGCTCAGCCCCCTACTCCACGGCCAGGACTGGGAGCCCTGGGAAGCCAGGCCACAGATACCTGGGCATCTAGGGCCGACACCACCATGTCCCAGAGAACAATCTCTGGAGCCCTATTGGCAGGAACCATCTCCCAGGGTGCAGCGGGTTGAGGAGGTGGTGCCCCAGCTAGTAGATGCTGTGGAAGATTCTGGCTCACCAAGACCAAGCTGTAAGACTCCAGGCCAGGCTAGACTTGGTAACTTCTTAATCTCCCTCACCTGCCCCCATTTAATTCCACTTTTTCTCAAAAAAGACAGACAAAGGCAGCACGTGACATACACCTGGGCTCTGTCCATACCTGGGGTGGGGGTGCTGCCACCGGGCTGGTCACTGTGAAGATCTCAGGACGGCTCCTGCCCCCTGCTGCCTTCTCCTGCCTGAGGTGTCTATAAAAGCCTCTAGATATGAGCCCCAAAGTCTGATTCCTCTCTGGAGACCAAAGCCCCTGGGCGCCAGGACATATGCTTCCTCAAGGTCCTTCTGGAAACAGGCGTACTAACTTTGGATTCTTGTGGTGGTAGACAGGAGAGTCATGTATGTCTCAGATGGCTTTCCAAGTCTGCACACAGGCCTGCTGTCTCAGCTCAGGACTTCAGTAGTTACAAGAGTCCTGGCCTCTCACAGTCAAGGGACATGTGTTGCTTTTAGCAGGTTCAGGGCGTTTTCCAAATGAGTCCACATTTACCTTTAAGATGCCAGCATTAAGAAGGGAGGAGACCAGGGGGCTAGTGTGCTGAGGCAGCTGAAGCTGGAGCATGTACCCCTGTTGTACTCCCTTGGGGCTTTAGAAGCATCTTCCCAGGGCCTGAGGAGGGGCACTTTCCTACACTGGGGCAAAGACCAGAACCCAGAAGGCTGCCGCTCAGCCCCCACAGAGGGTAAATATCCCCAACAGACTGCTCTTGGACTTCTGTATGAGTCCCAGGTAGACCACCTGGGTGATGGCATAGAGGCTGTTTTCTCCCCACCAATAAAAACTGTGGGGAGCAGGGAGGTGGCCTCAAAACTCACCTGGCCCCATAGTTGGAATTCCTTTAGGCCAGGCCCTGCCCCTTCAGTAGGTAGCTCTTGGGTCACCTGCCAGCCCTGCACTTGGACCCTGGGCTGTTCGTTTACCTTGTGTATAAGAAAGCAATGGGAGAGGGAAGAACACTGCTGGCAGCCAAAGCTCAGGAAGCTAGGGAAAGAAGGAAGACTGAAGGCGGCTGGAGCTGGGGGCTGCGGGGTGCCATGTGACTGGTGGGGGCAGGTGCTGCCTGGCAACCAGCACTGCTCTACACTCCCCCAACCAGAGTTCATTCTGCTCATATGAGACTGGCTCATCTAGCACTGCAGGACTTTGAAATGCCTGGAGGCATGCTTTACCGTTCCTTTCTAAAACCTTTTCTCCCTGACTTTTTCCGTACCCTGCCCAACCTCACACACTGGCATCTTTGCCAGCTCTCCTTAAATCTGAGAGAGGGACCCAGGTCTCTGGCGTTCCCACTCCCCACTGTCTCCTGGTGTCCAGAGGGGGGATCTATGGGCAGAGCTCCTCTCACCGGTATTGACCATGGGGTCTGAACTGGGAACCTGGTTTGACTCCCAGGCTCCCATTAAATTGGTGGGAGCTGGTCTCCCTCTTACCACAGGCTCATTCCCGGAACAACAGCCCTCAGGGGCTGCTTCTCTCTGGGGCAGAAGCCAGGTGGGGTCTCCACACCTGGGAATGAGTTCCGCCTGTCTTCCTGGAAGAATTCTGTTGATGAGCATCTTGCAGGGAGCGCATATTACGCATCATTTTGACCTTTCTGGTTCCCTTTTGATGATTTTCTGTGGGGGACAAGGAGGGAACGTCAGCTTGTTCTTCCTGTTATTCACTGCAGAGGTTTGGGAGGGCAGCTTGCTTGTGAAAACAAGAATCTATGAGTATCACTTGGCTTCAGCCTGGGCGTTGGTGGGGGTAGAGAAGTGGGGCTAGGGTTTCAGAAGCCAAGCCCTCTTCTCCCCCCCCCACAGACCAGCTCCTGTACTTTCTGTACATTCCTGTACTTTCTGTCCTTTGGCTCCCTCTGGCACAAAATCAGGAAAGGTTCTCTGAAAACAACTCCTACTGGCAGTTCCTCACACTCCTAAACAAACCAACCTTTCGCCACAACTAGCCCTGAGCTTGCTTGCCTCCCGGTCTCACTGGACTCCAGCTCTGTGCTCCCCAAGCTCCCCGGTTCCTCTCCAGTAGGGCCAATTTCCTCCCTGCCTCTGAAATTCATTCTCTGAGCACCTGTCCACAGAAATAGTACACTTCTCCCTCCTCACCTGAAGGAATAAGGCAGACCCTCCAGAGATAAGACCAGGGATCACAAGTGCATCTTGAATCTCCGGCCTCAAGGGCCTTCACGTGTGCGTATACACACGCATCCACGCATGCGCACACCACACTCGCATGGGTAGGCACATTTTTCACTTACACACAAAAGCCAGGTTTGCAAACATTATTGTGGCCGAGACACTGAGGCTACCAGGGTACCTTGGCCTCCCTGCCTGCCCCAGATCTCTGGCATCTGGGCCACAGGGCATTGTGGTGAGCGACACCTGCCATTGCTTCTTCCTGCCTTCAGCTGTTCTGAGGGCTATTTATATGCTCTTGAGAAAGTGGGGGAGGCTGATTGCTTAGCTAACACTAAGCTGAGGCCCTGGATTTGGAGTCCGTGGGTTCCAAGGCCACCTACTGAAAGTCCCCAAAGTTGGGTCCAGAATGCTTTGTCCTCCTGCTCCCAGGGGCCTTTGCTGGCTCTCCTCCAGGATCCCCCTCCCCAGCCCTCCTGTACCCAGCATGCCAAGTCCCCACTCTGGCCCAGCCTCTCCATAGGCACTCAGCCCTGGCCATTACTAACTTTCTGTCCCCCCCTTGTAGTCCTCCCCCTTGAGCCCCAGTATGACCTGTCCCCCCTGCTCCCACGTCCCACCAGCACCCCCTCAGGCACATGGCAGCACAGGGGGTTCCTGCTGTAGAAGGGCCCTTCCCTGATCTTCCCTCAAACTCTGGCCAGTGAATTGCACCAGACTCAATGGCTGGCACACTGTGAGGCCAGAGAGCTAACCCCAGGCCCACTGCTGCCCCGTAGGCCAGCGTGCAGTACAACATCCCCGTGTCGTCTGCCTCCCTTCCGGCCATCAAGAGTCTGGGTCTCAGGGGTGTCACCTGCATCAGCCTGACCAACCTGGATGGCTCGCCGGCTTCACTCCAGGTGCTGCAGTCTGTTACCCACCACCTGGGCCCGCACCTGCAGAGCTTGTGCCTTGGTGGGGGCAGCCCCACAGAGGCCTCCTTCGTGGCCCTGATCCTGGGCTGCCCTGCCCTGCGTATCCTAGACCTCAGTGGCTGCAACAGCCTCTTCACATCAGGCATGCTGCTGGCTCAGCCCGAGACAGCGCAGCAGGTCCAGCAGGCGCTGAGCGGCCTCCGTGAGCTCAGCCTGGCTAGCCTTCGGGACCTGGCTGACCTCAGCTTCAACCGGCTCAGCAGTTGTGCCCCCCGCCTGGAGCGACTCTCGTTGGCCTATTGCCATCTCACCTTCCAGCTAGGCCCAGCCTGGGGCTCCATCGGCCCCCAGGACTCCTCCCCCTCCCAACTTTCCTTCCGCAACCTGCTGCGATTCCTGAAGGAGCGGGCCAGCAGGCTGCACGCCCTGGACCTGAGCGGCACTGGCTTGCCGCCCGAGGCCCTGCGGGCACTGGGCCAGGTGGCTGGGCTGCAGCTGCAGGAACTGAGCCTGCATAGCTGCCGGGACCTCTCCACAGAGGCCGTGGCTGCCCTTTGCCACCAGCAACCAGGCCTTACCTCCCTGGACCTCAGCGGCTGCTCAGAACTGGCTGATGGAGCAGTCCTGGCTGTGAGCCGGGGCCTGCGGCACCTGCGGCGCCTGAGCCTGAGGAAGCTGCAGCGGCTGACAGATGCGGGATGCTCAGCCCTAGGGGGCCTGCAGGAGCTGCAGAGCCTCGACATGGCCGAGTGCTGCCTGGTGAGAGGGCAGGAACTGGCCCAGTCCCTGGGCTCAGTGTGCGGAGCTCCATCCTCACTGGCCTCCCTCAGCCTGGCCTACTGCTCCTCACTCAAGGTGAGCGTTCCACCCCTTCCTTCCATCGTCACCAGGGCCAGGGACTGGGGGAACTGGGAGCCTGGCACCAGGGAGATGCCCCGTGTTTGTGTCCAAGTGAACTGGAAGAGGAAAGGTGCCTAGGCAGACGGTGCTGCTGCCCACACTGCTCCCTGCAGCCCCCGTGGTGGGTCCCTGCAGAGGGAGGTCCCAGAGACCAGAGAGGCCCACCCACGAGGTGACCCACACCTCACAAGTCCAGTGCTTGGTGATCACTGCAGTCTGGGGAGGGGACTGAGGGCGGGTGTTCTGGGGGCAGCGATGACAGAACCAAGCCCTGGGGGAAGGGGCACCGAGGTTACACAGCAGTAGTTGCTCAGGAGGGGCCCTGGGGAGGCCATGTGACAAAGGAGGAAGAGGGTCATTTCTTGGTTGATGCCGGTTCCTTCAATAGGGCTCAGCCCTGTCCCTCTGGGTGGTGTCCCTGTCTTAACAGTGTCGCCCTCTCCCTCTTTAGCAGATTTTTTCCTTCAATCTATGGCTGTGCCCAGAGCCTTTCCCACCTGAAAAGTGTCTCAACATTTTCCCCCAAGTGCCTCTCTTCTCTTGCTCTACTCCATCCTCACTGTGTCGACTGTGTGTCTCTTAGCCACTCTTTCTGGCCCATGTTCCCATGTCTGCATCTCTACAAAGCAGCTTCCTCTGTCCTGCCCTTAGTTCTCGCCCCCACCATCCTCCAACTGCTCCTGGCAGGTGGCAGCTCTGCCGTATGTCCCCCCAGTCCTAGAGGGAGCGTATCTGATGGACTGGTGCTGGGAGCACAGAGAAGGTGAACGCCTTAGAGATTTTCACCTGCATTCTTCCCACACCAGCCAGTCTAGGTATTTGTCCTTCTCCCTGGGTCCCCCTTCTCAGCCCGCCACTCCACTGTGACACGCAGCACAAGAACACTGATGCATCCTTCCGCGGGCCCTGTGCCAGTTTCCTGTTGCCTGTGGGGCTGTAACTTTGGGCAGAACCTTCCTAGGGACCCCTCCCTGCCTGAGCAGCAAAGGCTTCCTCCCACAGCCCCACCAAGAGCTGGAGCACTGGGCCTCCAGCCCCAAGGACCCCTCTTCCTGGCCACAGGGCCCCTGTGGCCCTGCCGCAGGCCCCGTGGGAGCTGGACCTCATAGCCTGCCATGCCTGGTGACACAGGCAGCGGGCACCTCCCATCACCTGCTCCCTTTTCCGCTTCCCTCCTAGGACGCCTCAGTGCTCTCCCTGATCCCAGCGCTGGGCCCACGCCTCAGGGTGCTAGACTTGTCCTCCTGTGTGGCCCTCACCAACCAGATTCTGCAGGCCATCTGCACCTACCTCACCCACCTCTCAGTCCTGCGCCTGGCCTGGTGCAAGGAGCTGGGTGACTGGGGGCTCCTGGGGCTGGAGCAGCCCATCAAGGCACCTTTGCAGGAGCCTCAGGTGCGAAACCCTCCAAGTCATGGCGGGCGGGGGGTCCCTGGGCTCAGCTGCCCTCCTTCGTCCCTCTCTGGCAACAGTTGAGGGCCAAACTCAGGAGGAACCTGAGCAGCAGAAGCTTCCTCCCACAGTCCCACGAAGAGCTGGAGTACCAGGCCTCCAGCCCCAAGGACCCCTCTCCCCAGCCACAGGGCCCCTCCCTGCTCATGCTGCAGGCCCTGCGGGAGCTGGACCTCACAGCCTGCAGCAAGCTGACTGATGCCAGTTTAACCAAGGTGTGAGTCTGGGGGCGTGGATAGGCTGAGGACCCCCGGGCTGGAGCTTTTTGCTTGGAACAAGCCCTTTTCTCGTGGGCTTCTGCTGGATGTGGCAGTTTCTCTGGCTGGGGGTGAGGGGAGCTGGAAGGGCTCCAGGGCCTCATTACCCTCCCCGTCCCTACTACATCCTCACAGGTGCTCCGCTTCCCCCAGCTGAGGCAGCTGTCACTGAGCCTGCTGCCAGCACTCACAGACAAGGCCTTGGTGGCTGTGGCCAAGGGCTGCCCCAGCCTGGAGCGCTTGGCGCTGAGTCACTGCAGCCTCCTCAGCGACCAGGGCTGGGCACAGGCAGCCGGCTCTTGGCCAAGGCTGCAGCACCTCAACCTGTCTAGCTGCAGTCAGCTCACGGAGCAGTTGAGTGTGTCGGGGGCCGCCCGCGGTGAGGGCTGGCTGGGCCTGGGCTGGGTCAGGAGCTCACCTGGCGGCTTCCCTGCAGAACTCTGGATTCCATCGGGCAGGCGTGCAGGCAGCTGCGGATGGTAGATGTGGCCATGTGTCCCGGCATCAGCATAGCCTCCGTCAGGCGTTTCCAAGCCCGACTGCCTGAGGTGATCTGCATCCAGTCCCGCTTCGTGGGAGGGGCAGACCTGACCTTAACGCTGTAAGGCCAGATCAGTGACCAATGGCTCAGCCTCTGTCACCTCCAGCATCCCCGGCCCTGGCCTTTTGACCTGGAGTTTGACTCAGCGCCTCTTGCCCCTCTCTGTTACATGCCCCAGAGGGCCTTCCCCAAGCTAGAAACCCCTCCACTGGGTCTGAGAGTGGGATGATACCAGGACAGCCCACTGGGCTTCTCGCCTGCCTGCCCCACAGCCCACGGGAAGCTTCTCCAGCTACATGGCACTGCCACAGGCCCCCGGAGATGCCAGATCCTGCTCACCTGTCCAGGCATGGGTCCAGAGGCCGGGCCATTGGGGGCTGGGTCTGGTGCTGGAAAGAGTGGACCCCGGTACCTTTTGTTCCACCCACTTCTCACACTAAGGCCTGGGCCCGGCCTTGTTCCCTGCAGCTCTCCCAGCCCCTCCACCAGCACTGAGTTTAAGCAGCTAAGCCACAGTCTTTGTTGTATACTCAAGATTAAAAATTCCAGATCTTTCTTCCTTGTCTGAAGTTCTCAGACCAAAGGGCCCCTCCCCACCTCAGTGAAATGGCCCAGGCCAGCCCAGGGACAATGTGTAGGAAATGCCAGAGGGACAGACAGCTTCTTATTCACATCTGGCCCAACAAGTGCCCCTAGCAGATCCTAGCTTCTTCCCCACATGGTGGGAGATGCCAGAGCCTTCTCCCCAGCATGAGCCCTGGCACATGTCCCACAGCAAAGCCATGTCCATGTGAAGATCCCAGGAGCATAGAGATTAAGGATGGCTGAGTCAATGGGGTTGTTTTTCAGCATACACACATAAGACACAAGAGAGAGAGCATCTCTGGGTAGGAAAGGTCATTAGAGGTCCAACCTTCTAAAACAGAGAAAGAAGATCCTGGGACTGGGAGCCCAGGGGAGCAGTGAGCTTAGCCTGGGAAGTCAAGGAAAGTGAAAGAAGTCAAGTCAGTGAAAGAAGAGGGAGGAAATGTGACAAATAGGCAGAAGGGACCGGGGAGGTGCACATGGGCAGGCCAGAGTTGGCGCTGGGTGGGGTTAGGGGGTTCCCAGCCCCCAAAGTGAGCAGGGAGGATGCCAGCTTGGACCAAGCATCAAGAGCTCTGTAAGCTACGGGCATGCTGTTGAAAGGGGTAAACCACAGCATGCCTGCATTCCAGCTCAGTTCTGTTCAGTCATGGCACTGTGACCGTTATCCATGGACAACAGGGAGACACGGGAGAATACAGGAGGGGGTGATGTGTGTGTGTAATCAGGTCAGTTTCCTGTTTGAGAAAGCAGTTGGAGTAGGTGGTATTGAGAAGGCTGGAGGGGTAAGACAGGAAGCAGGAAGTCAGGAGGTTCTTGCCAAGATGATGGTGGCCTGAACAAGGGACTGGAGACATTGAGAAAGAACTGAAGGTATCAGGAGATGTAAGTGCATCTGGGTGCTCCATTTTCACCTTGAACTCAACAGGGACTATTCTCAGTGGGTTGGGAAGTCTGAATACAGGAGTGGGCACATGGAGCCATAGATGCCCAAGTAAGAAGCATAGCTAGGGGGTGGGAAGCAAGCTCCCCCGGAACATTCTTCAAGGGAGGTGCCATGCCATCAGTTTCTAGGCAACGTGGTGATGGTTAACACTTAAAGATATTTTGAGGAGGCACTGGGAAGGAGAGGCAGTGAGAGGCATGGAGATCAGAGGGTGATAGCCCACAGCTTCCTGTCTGGGGGGCCTGGGAGTGGGTGTGCTCCTCTCTGCCTCAGAGGCTTGGGGTCCATGACCACAGCCTCTGAGCTTCGCCTCCAGCTGGCCTATCTGTGGCTCCCACCCCACCCATGCTGCTGCAGATGAGTTTTAATCAGAAACCAGGCTTCCTGCACTGAATTCCATCTTGTCGGAATCAGCCTACATCCTCGCACTGGCCTGGCGGACATCTACTGGAACCCTGAGTTTGCCCTTTGGCACGAAGCATACCCAGCTTCATGTCTCTCCCTTCAAGTCTCCTGAAAGCAGGCCTTCAGGACCCGAAGAGGAGACAGGGGAAGGGCCAGGCAGGGTGGTGAACTAAGCTCAGACTGTCCAGAGCCTTCTGGAGACATGGCTCCCAAACTAGGCCCCTGCTAAAATTGGGGAAATACTTCCCACCCTGCCATCTCTCCCTCATCTGGCTGGCTGCCCCAGACCTCTCTCAGTTGGCGCCCCCAGCCTGCAGTCCATTCTGCTCTTCAGAGGGTAGGCTGAAGACTCACTCTGGAGAAGGGTAACAGGGCCAGCCTGTCCTCACCCGCCTTCAGAACACCAGCCCCGCAACTGGAGTTGCCCAGGTTCATGGCCCCAAGCTGTGGCCCTCGCCTGACACCCCGTCTCACTTGCCAGCCAAGATGGAAGGCAGGTTTAGCCTGTGAGGTTCAGAGCTGGCTCGACACACATCTAAGAGCCAAGCAGACTTTTATTTCTGCCACAGCCTCTGCTGGTCAAGGTGCCTGTGCTTCTCCCCCTCCACCCTTTGCGGCCACCCCAGTGGCAGCAGCTGTGGCCCTTGGCCAACCTCACTGTCAAGGTTCGGCAATGCTGCAGTCATAGCAGAAGTTGAAGTTGGTGGGGGGCGGGGGCACAGGGGGTGGTTGCTCAGGGATGGGCACATTCTCCAGCTCCAGCAGCCGCAGCTTGGTCTCCATGGTTAGCAGTTGCTCCAGGTCCAGCCGTGTCTGCTCGCTGCCCATGGGATTGCCCAGGAGGGCACTCAGCCCATCTGTCCACAGGTGGAACTGGGGATGGGGCCAGCTTCATGAGGGCCTCTCCATTTCTCCCCCTGCCCGTCTGTTCCCCTGCCCATCTGCTCAGCCTGCCCAGGTACTCACCTCCCGTTTGGACGGGGCAATGAAGTTGAGGTATGCCTCCTCTTCCCCATGGTCATAGCTGACTGAGAAAGCTAACTCCCAGACATCCTGGAAAAGCAAGGGATCCAGGAGCGCTGAGCAGGGGCTGGTGGGAAGCAGCCCTGGCGCCCACTGCACTCACCTTGTTCTGCTTCCCAGAGCCTTTCTCCCGGACGTGGGGGCAGTCCTTGCCTGTCAGCAGTGCCCTGATGTCGGCCACAGGAACTGCAGGAAAAAGGCTGGGTTGACCACTGAGACCCCTGGCGGCCCCGGGGTGGGGTGGCTCGGGGAGCACAGGTATCTGCCTGCCCCCATGCCCTCCTCACGCTGCTCAGGCAGGCTCTCAGGGGTCGGCGGGCCTACTCCCTCCTCCACGTCCCCGTACTGCAGCACTTTGTGGTTGGGGGACAGGCAGCAGAACCACAACTTGTCTGTGGGTGGAAAGGGCAGGGGCGGGGGGGAGCAATGAGAGGGCCTCCCCAGCTCTGTCCAGCCTCCCTCCAGCCCCACCACCGCCCACACAGTGACCCTGGCGCCGCCGGCTGCTGATTTTGTGGAAGAGGGTCCCCTCGCAGAGGCGGAGCAGACGCTGCTGGCGGATCAGGCCCAGGAGTTCCGGCTTCAGTTTCTCCCGAAGCTCCCTGGGTGCAGGGGAGGGGGCTCACTGAGCTGGACGGCCAGGCCTGGGCAAGGCAGCAGGGCAGGTGGGCACTAGGCCTGGATCCACCCCCATGACTCACAGAATTGGAGGGGCCAGCGTGCCTTCCTGGTGTAGCCGCTCAGTCTGTCGAAGCCGCAGCACTTCCCCGTAGGTGAGTGCGTTCACCTTCGTCCGGAAGAGCTCCAGAGAGCTGGGCTTCAGGGCCAGCGTGCGGGCCAGCTGCTCCCGCACCACTTGCATGACCTGGGGCCATCCCAAGCCTAGCTCAGGGCCTGAGTTCCGGGCCCCAACCCCAGAACCACCTCTGCCCTGGCCCAGGTCTCTCCACTGCTGCCCTCCACACCTTGTCGAAGTCCTCCTGAGTGGCCCGCATCTCCTTCCAGGTCTTATTCAGCAGCTGGATGCTCACACAGAAGAGCTCATGGAAGCTCTGGTCTTGGCCAAAGAACATGGGTGAAAAGTCCTGGGCTGTTTCGGAGCCTGGAGCGGGGGGGCAGGAGGGGCTCAGGGAGATAGTGTGTGCTGCCCCTGGCCCTCTCTGCCCTTCCGTCCCCCGTTCCTGAACACGCTGTGCCCAGTGCCACTCACAGGGCTCCCCAACATGGAGCAGATCACACAGCAGCACGGTCAGCTGGATGCTGCTCCTCGCAAAGGGGCACTCGTGCTTGTCCTCACGGCTGCTGTTCTCTAACACAAACTGAGGAGGCGGGAGCACAGGATGGGCTGGGGAGTCATGACTAAGCCCTGGGAGGCCCCACTTAGGTGCCCTGTACCCCATCCATCCATACCCCACCCCACCCCACCACTGACCCGGCTGTAGGCGCTGGGTGCCTGTCTAGAGAAGTAGAGCATGTTGTCCAGGGCCAGCAGGCCAGGGGGCACGCGCTCCAAGTCCTGGGCAGGGTTGCTGTTCTGGGGGGCAGGGGAAAGGCAGCTGAGGAACGTCCCAGCCCTCTGGAGCAGTAGCAGCAGCCCTGGGTGGAGGGAGGGGGAAGGGGCCTGGGTAGGGGTCACTCACAGAGAAGCCCAGTTTGCGGAACTCGCGGGCACACAGGGAACGGCGACGGTCAGCGCTCAGCCCGGCGCCCATGGACTCCCCCTCCGGCTCAAAGGCAGCTTGGCGCAGGGCCTGCAGCTGCTCTCGCTGCTCCTGGGGTGGTTGTTGGAGCGGTGGCAAGATGGAATATTCAAAGGCAAACTCCGGCCAGCCCCAGCCTTCTGCGCGCTCAAGGCACCTACCTGACTGTAGGGGTCCAGTGGTGTCCGCATGCGTGGCTCCAGGAGCCCCAGCATCAGGGCCTGCAGTACGTACAGGTGGTGAGCCATCTCGTCGCCCAGCGGCGCTGCACTGTGGATGATGTTCTGAAGGACAGCCAGTCCACGGCTGTGAGCGTGGGCTTCCAAGGAGAGGAGTGGGGAGGGGTCTGCCAGGCCTGGTCCTTCCTACCTTATAGATGAACTGGCGAAGGTTTTTCTGCCACAGGTAGTCGAGCATGTACTGGTGGGTGGGAAGAGGGCTTGAGTGATTTAGCCCCACCATGAGCACCCATCTTTTTGGCCCACTGCTCTGAGCACAGCACCCACCAGCTCCTGCCCACCCCATCCAGTCACTGGATGGATGCCCACCTTACGTTCTGCAGGGGTGGCCCCCTGTAGCAAAGCTGTCAGCAGTGCCATGGCCTTGGTTTGCAGCTGCTGGTTCATCCTGGGTCAAAAAGAGGGCTCAGCCGGCCATCCGGGGCCCAGGCCTGCTCTCCTCCCTGATGCCCACCTCAGACACTTACACCTGTAGGTGCACCAGCAGCCTGTCTAGTGGCACCTCACTCTTGACCAGCTGGCCCAGGGTAGGGCTGCTCAAGGTCACATTCTCCAGCAAGCCCAGGGCCAAGGGCTGCACAGAGGCATCCATCAGGTTCATGTTCACGTAGCACACCACCTTTGGCAGAGCAGAGGTTGTCACCACCCCATCACCGTGGAAGGTCAGGCCCTGACACCTCTCCACCACCTCCATGCGTTTCCCTGAGAAAAGCCCACCCACCTTCCTAACAAAGGGGATGCTGAGTGTCTCCCAGGACACCACGCCGTGCTCCATAAGCTCCAAGAAGGCCCTCAGTGCGAGGGCCAGCACCTCTCCTAGGCTGGAGGGACATCGGAGGCTGAGCACAGCCAGACCAGGATCCGCGGTCCCACTGTGTCCCCTGCCCACCACAGCCCTGGGCTCACTCGTCCCCATCCTCAATGATGGTGCCCAGTCTCTGAAGCCCATCACGGCTGATGACCTCCCGGGCGAAGGTCAGGTCCGGGGCCAGCAGGAGGAGGTGCCGCAGGGCTTCCCGGCGCCCTTCACGACTTTCGCTCTGCAGCCCTCGCAACAGCCGCTCCGCCTCGCGGTCCTGGCGGGGTGGGAGCAAGGGCAGAGCACAGGTGAGGAGGTAAGGAGAGGGAACTGGGGGTGTGGGGAGGCGGGTGTCCGCTAGGTGGGGCACTTCTAGCCTGGAGCTGGGACTGGGCCCCCAGTCGCCAGGTGCAGAAAAGAGGCACAGCAGAGGGGCAGGGAAGGAGGGCGGGGTCGGAGGGGCATTACTGGGGCCGTGCTGAGGCACAGGATGCTGCCATTCTTGATCTCCATGCGGTTCTGGAAAAGATGGGAAAGAAGTCAAGAAGGGCCCTGAGGACTGGCTAGTTGGGGCTGTCAAGAAGGGAGGGGTAGGGGGTCAGTAAAAGATCAGGTTGCAGAAAGTGGGACGATGACTGCGAGTCGCAGCCAGAGTTAGAAGGGACCACAGGGTGGAATGTGGGGCAGAGGGGAGGGGACTCACGTTCTCGGTGATGTATCTCCGGTGCCCATCCGCAAACTGCAGGGCATAGCGCTCAGAGTGAGGCAAGCTCCACCTGCAGGCAGCAGAGGCTCCGTAAGGCTGGTAGGGGGCGCCCTCTCCCTCCTGCCCCGCCCCATCCCTTACTCCTTGCGCCCCGTGCGGACCCGCACTCACGCGTCGCACACCTCCTTCAGCACAGCAGCCAGGGGTTTTGCCTACAAGCGGAAGAGTCACTCACAGGATGGGAGAGGGAAGAGGTTGCGGAGGAGCCTGGGAAGGGGTGGGGTGGGCTATTTGAGGGGAAGGGGGTGACCCGGAGGTAGGTGGTGGGGTGGATGGAAGCCAGCCAGGCCTAGTGACCTGGTCCAGCTGGATGAGCTGCGGGATGGCGTCACGCATCTGGACGGCGATCTTCACCACATTCCGCGGGGGCGCCATGGTCTAGCCGTGGGGGCTCTATACTTTCCAGACGTGCCACCTCCGTTGAGAGCACACCTGGCCTGGGGCCCCTGGGAACGAAGGCGTTCCTCAGCCCGAGGCCTGGCTCCCGTGGCTCAGGCTCCCACTCGCGACAAGGTGCCGCGGCCTTCCCTAGGGAGCCGGATCCAAGGCCAGTTCCGGGTTGGAGTCCCGAGGATATGAGAGCGCCTGCCCCGCCCCGCCCCACCAAGGAGGCCCCGCCCCGCCCCAAGGTGCGGCAGGTGGGGGTGCGGAGGGCGGGCTGTCAGCACAGCCGCACCTCCTTTTCCAAGAGTTGACCCGCCCAGTTCCACCACCACCCAGCACAGTCCCAGGGAAGGGCCCTGAAAGAACCAGATCAAAGATAGCCTTAGGCACGATCTTTATTCACTTGGACACTGTACAAATATTACAATTTCCTTTTGTTGCAAAAAGTATAAAAATAATCTTTATATAGGAATCCATCCGTTACTGCAAATCTTTCTAAATCTCTGCAAATGGCTCTAAATGAGGGTAAATGAATAAACAAGAGGGGGGCTATAGGGCAGAGGGAGGCTGGGCCAATCCTTAGGGACTCAGCAGCCCAGATTCTTAGCTAGAAATCTCCATTCCTTCCTGTTAGCACCCCCATGTCAACAGGTCCTCAGGGCCAAGGGCCCAGCAGAAGAGGGGGCACAAGAGAAGTCCAGGAGGAGGTTTGTGATCGGGCATGGGGAGAAGTTAAGGAGGCCAGGGGTGGTGCTGGCATGTGCCCATCCCCACCCCAGACTTCCTCCTGGAAGGGGGAAGGCCCGGCGGCAGGTACAGGGCAATGGGAATGGACAAGTGGCCCTGTGAGGGTGATGGAGGGTCCTTGGTTCTGTGCCACTGGGTGGCAGCTGAACCTGAACTCTGGGAGGGCTCGAGGAGGATACCAGGTAGGGTAAGGCCCCCCAAAAGGAGAGGCAAACACTTTGGCTCCACGGTGGAGGGGGCTATGCCTTCCCCAGCTCTCCCAGCACAGAACAGGTGGACTTGCAGGAGCAGGACTTGGGGCCAGAACTGTGCAGTGAGGGAAGGCTGGGGAAGCCGGAAATCTGCGGCTCTCAAGCTGTGGGGGAGTGGGGAGAGGTCCCCAGGCAGCCCCCAGGTCAGACAGTCTGTGTCCCAGCCACAAAGGGCATGCTCCTGTCAGTCAGAGGTTGAGAACAGGCACATCAAAGAGGTCACAGACACCTTCACTCTCATCCAGGTTGTAGATGTAATCGTGGTCTCCAGGAGGTGGAGAAAGGCGGAGGAGGGGTGCAAACACTGCGGAGAACAATAAGCTGAGGCCCCACAGCCGAGGCCCCACCCACGGCCACCCAAACTCTGCCCACATACACTTACCCCCCACCTTGCTGGGCCACCTACCTTCTGAGGACATCAGCTCCTCCAAGAGCTCTGAGCTCATGCATTCTGGGGACAGAGAGAGAGCTCAGTTACATCCTGACTCCCCTCTCTCTACCCACCAAAGTTCATGAAGAGGACCACCAAGCCACCCACCAGGAACTCTGACCCTTTGCCCAGATAACAGGCACAACCAGAAGGTCCTCAGAAGGGCAAGAAAACAGCTCTAAGACCCAATGAGCTGTGCCCCTTACCCCAGCCCCAGGGAGGAACACAGCCCTACCTCGAGTGGGATCAAAGATTTCCGACAGCTCTTTGGGGAGCTCCAAAACTGAAAAACAAGAAAACCATGATCAAGCACAGAGGTCCTACTCTAGCCCTTGCTTCCCCAGATCCTATACCACCCACCCAGGGGGTGCCATACAGCTGAGATGTAGGCCCCACATCAGGCCAAGCTGGCACTGTCAGTAAAGATGGCGGCAGTGATCCTGAGTGTTAGGATACATGAGGCCATCCACGGGGAACATCTGGGAGAGAATTCATTTAGCTGATGTGGGGTGGGGAGCAGGAGAAGGAGGGAGCTTGAGTGACACCAGGGTGTCAGATCTGAATTCCTCTGCACCAAAGGCCCACTATTAAGTTATTGGTACAGTGCTTCCAACTCAGCAGTTCAGCAGAAGGACAACACACCCTGCTTTCATTTCTAGGTTCAGAGTGTATACCCTGTCTGATGGAGGATGCCCTGTGCGATGAAAGGATGTCCTGTCCATTCCTGCCCTAGCTAAGCACCTACTTGTGCCAGGCTGAGACCACACCCCAGGTCAGGTCACTTGGTGGAGAGGGACACACACCCTTAAGTAGGGAATAGTGCTACAGGGTGATGACGCTGCTACAAAGGTCCAACGAGGACACACGTGGGAAACAGGGAAAAAGTGTTGGAGGCTGGTCACCAGGGATTTCATTTGCCAGGTTTAGGGGCTCTGGTTTTATCCAGTATACCTTAGGGAGCTGTTAAAAGAATTTTTGTAAATAGAGAAAAGCCAGTCAGGGTGTGTTTCAGAATCAGTCAGGGTAAAGATGACAATGCTGAAGAACTTAGGACAGAGGTGGCGGCAGTGATCCTGAGTGTTAGGACACATGAGGCCATCCATGGGGGGTGTCTGGGGGAGAATTCATTTAGCTGATGTGGGATGGGGAGCAGAAGGAGAGAGCTTGAGTGACACCAGGGTGTCAGGTCTGGGTGACTAGGGCCAAAGGTCGGGTACGCACAGAGGTGGAAAAACAAGTTTCAGTTGAGGACACATAGAAATGAAGTGTCCATTGGATGTGCAGAAGGCACATGGACACAGAGGTAAGGTTCAGGCAAAAGACCTAGGAAAGACAAAGGGTGGGATTCACCTACCCAGAACTGGGGCCCTCCACAAGTGTGCCATGGGCCAGAGATCTGGGAAGCCAGATGTAAAAAAATGCCAAGGAGAGGTCAGAAGGAGAAGTTAATTAACAGAGAAGAGCCAAAAGCTGACATTATGGATGCTAAAAAGGGAAAAGAGCATCAACACAGAGAAAGAGAGGACCAGAGCAAATCACCGAGAAACCCGCTGAAGCTGGCTGGGCAGGGCTGGGTGACTGATCAAGAGCAACACTAGTATGGAATGGGGTGGAGGAGTTAGGGCTGGGGTCCTGACTGCTGCAACCTGAAGCTTGATCAGGGAACCAGGATATGGAATAAAATGGAGATGACTTTTTCAAGGAGTCTAAACACAGAGATAATAGGGAAGGCGATAGAAGGGAACACAGGGGATGAAGTGTCATTTAATGAAAGACTTAGCAGTGCTTGAGGGCCGAGAGAATGAGTCCCGGAAAAATCAAACACTCAAGTCACAGGATAACGAGGAGACACCAGCCAGATGACACTGTTTCTCCTAAGACACTCACTGCCCCACTTTGGGGCCTGAGGGCCACACCATAGCCCATTCCCTAGGAGAGCGCTCATGCCTTCAGGAGACCTGAGTCCAAGGGGTGGCAGGCAGGGCTTGAGAGAGGACCAGGAAAGCGGACAAAGGGGCACCAGCACCAAGCCAGAGGCCAGGCTCCTCGCCTTGGCTGGCAGAGCTCTAGCTGATGGCAGGGGGCCGGCCAGCTTTGACAGAGGAGATAGGAGAGTTCAGTTCCAAGCCTGATTCTATTGAATTAGGTCTTTTTGAGGCTGGGTTCTCCCTGCTCCCAAGGGTACAAGTACTCACCACCTGTGGGGTCTGCCTTGATGGGCTCAAAGGAGGTAGAAGGATTGGGTCCAGATGAACTGCTGTTGCTGCTGCTGCTGCTGCTGCTGTCCAACAGGGCAGAGGACTGCAGCGGCCGGGTGTCCAGAGCTGCCAGGCCCAGCGGGAGGGAGCTGAGCTCACCACTGTCCTTGCTCTCGGTTCCATGGCCTCCACTCACTGCAACCACATCCCCCAAACCTGGTCACTCAGGGACAGGGAGCAGGATATTGAATCTGGCTATGCTAGAATCCACAGCCAGGATGACTACAGCCCTGTCCTCGGCCCAAGGAGACTTAGGCATGCTCACCCTCCCAAAAAGTAATGTGAAAATTAGTCACTGAAGGAGATGGGGCATGAAGCCCAAAGGAAGGAGACTCACAGATATGACTGCTGCAACCACACTTCAAGAGGGGTGCCAGGGCAAGTGAGACACAGGCAGACCTGGTGGAAACTGCCACCACTAATGCCCCTTCACACAGTTACAATGTCCCTGTTAAAAGGGCTCATTGGCTGCACCAGCAAAGAGAGGCCAGTGGGGTGGGGGTGGGTGGGTATAACCCCTACAGGGTCTCATTCAACTCTCAGTATTTCATCTCGTCACACAGAAACATTGCTTTTTGGGTCCCCGAAGTCCCTCATTACCACATACCCCTTGTGTCTCACCTGTAATCTCAGCTGCTGGACCAGCCACCCCCTGGGCCTCGGTGCTGCTGGGGACAGGGTTGGGGGTGGTTGCCTGGGGACTGCTCGGGCGTGAGGCATCCTGGGGCTGGGCCAGGGCAGGCTTGGGCAGAAGCGGAGGGGTAGAGACAGCAGGCGGGTTCTGGAGCAGGTCTTCGGGTGGGGGCACAGGAACCGCCACAGGTGGTGAGCTCCATGCCTCCTTGTTCACCAGAAGCACCTCAATGGGGCCACTTACACTCTTCAGGTGAATCTGGTACTTCTTCTGCCCATTGAGGCCCTGAATGTGGGGGTGGAGGACAGGTGGAATTGGAAGCAGATTTGGCTCCTGCCTGACCCTGGGCCAGGGCCAGTATCCTCTCCCACCCTGGGCTGCCCGTTCCCCTAGATAACTTCAAACCCTAGGCCTCCCCTTACCTGCCCCACCCGGGACTTATCGGGCTCCACAGCCAGCACCCGCCCTCAATCCACCCCACCCGGCTGGGCTGAGCACCCACCTCTGGGATGGGCACCTCCAGGCTAGTGCCCGACGGGGCCCGGATGGCAAGGAGAGTGTCTCCTAGGATGACAAAGACGATGGATCAAGGCCCATGGGCTCAATTTGAACTGGGAATGGGGTGCCTATCCCTCAGAACAAGGAAGGAGGTCATAGTCCCGGAGGGGGCGGACAGTAGGCTTCACTCACTCCCTATTGAGGCTGGGGGAGAAAACTAAAGCTTTTTCTCTCCTAAGAACCCAAAGGTCAGTAACCAGAAAATCTGGGTTCAGATATGTGGAGCAAGAGATTAGTGGCCATGGGCACCTCATGCAATTGATGGGGCTGCTCCCTAGGCAAAGATGTTCTGGCCAAGGCCAACAGCTCTTCCCCAGAACCAGCCTGGGAGATGCAAGATGGACGAGGAAGAGTTCCTGTACCTACAGTGCAACTAAACTACAGTTTGGAAGTGGGTACCACTGCCCCCTGCACACAAGCATATACAAACAGGCACACACACTTTCTCCCCTCGTATGCTTCTGTCACACCTGAGAAGCCAAACCTAGGGGGCGATGCAGGTGGTGGCTGACCCAGAGACCCAGTCCAGGCTTCCTGTACCCTCTCAGCATGGTGAGCCTCCATAGGGTTCCAGAGATCCTCAAATCTAGGCCTTACCCTGTCTGGTTCTTCTTTGAGCAGGCCCCAGGAACCCTCTTAAGAGACGGAAATCTCTCAAGCACCGAGTCCACTGCTCAGGGCTGTGGCTCAGCCCAGTCCCACCCCCATTTCCCCCTACCCAGGCTCTGCTCACCAGCAAAGCATCTGCAGATATCCTCATGAGTCACGTAGGCCAAGGTGTGGGGGTTAAGGAGAATGGCTGATGCCCTGCCTATGGTGACAGATAACTGACACAGCGAAGACCCAGCTTTGCAGCAGAGGTCTGACATACACGCTCACAAAGAGAAGCCCTGAGGCCTGGGGTCTACATGGGGGAGGGATCACAGGCCAAGACTGTGGGTGGAGAGGCTCCGAGGAGGGAACCGGAGGCTGAAACCTGGCCAGGAGCTGGAGGACCATCCTCCCAAGTGGGACAGAGACTAGGGGACACAGAGCACACCCAGCTGGACTAGAGGGCCCATCGCCCACTCCCCGGGAGCCAGGACCGCCGATAAGAGGATATCAGCTGTTCTGCACGTCCTCTGTGACGTTCCGGATGCTCTGCTGCACCCACACCTTGTGCTGGTCTAGTTCTTGCTCCCGCTGCTGCAGCTCCTCGATCTCTGCCTTGAGCTCAATCAGCTTGTCCGCAATCTCCCGGGTATTGCAGCCAGGACCCACACCCCTGAATCCAGGAAGGAGAGCTAAGAGGGACTGCCTGGCACTCTGGGTCCTACAGCCCCTGTTCTCTCTGCCACCCTCCACCCCACACTCCTGACACTTCTGGGTAGGAGATACCATTGCCGACCCCGGTGCCCCCACTCACTTCCACTGGATGCTATTCTTGGATTTTTTCTCAATCAACCCGATACCTTCCAGCACGTTAGTAATGTCATATATCCGCCGCTTCTGGCGCACAGCTAGGGTGTCAGCTGCCTGGCAAGGAGAAGAGAATGGAAAATGCTCAGTCCCACTCTCACGGGGGTCTCGGTCTGGAGTAGTCTGAAAAGGGGGTGGCCTGAATTCTAGCCCTCCTCCCCAGGCACTACAGCAGCTCAGGACTGTGGGGCGGGAAGAGGCCAGACGAAGCCTGAGCTGATGTTCCGATGCTCTTTTCTCCACACCTGCTGGAAAGGGCCACGAGGACTACCACCCGCAGCCTCAAGCTTGCCACAAAGCTG